>NC_050470.1:4742372-5942372 GCF_013373865.1 Monomorium pharaonis | reverse complement strand
ATTAAATATATGAAATTTTATTATCATTAGTATTTATTAGAAATAATTATGTTGTAGTTCTTTTTTATTGCGCCATATAAATTCCGTAATTTTAATGATTTCAATGATTATTGATATAAAATTTTCAATTTGACAATGATATTTTCGGCGTTGTTGTTAATTATTACATTCTCTATAGAAACGGTACAAAATGATTAGTCTCTTATCTGTGAACGAGAAATACGTTACAACATTAATGATTTTTCATACTCTACGCTACGTCTCCTACAATCGGCATACGTAATATTAGAAACTTGCGATGTAGTACAAGTAAAAGAATCATATTAATGTTTCATCGCATTTCCTTCACCGATCAAACAGGAACTTGCTTGCCAAAAAAGAATGTTTACTTGCACAATATAAATTTCTTTACGCTCGAGAAACACAGTTTATAGACAATGATATATACAAAAACATCATTAACGTGCGTATTTGTGCATAAAATGACTTCTACTATACACATATATTATATTTGTGCTATGTGTCATATTAAATTTTATATAAGACGTTTGGAAGACAATAAACTATTTTTGGTTGCGTTTGTAGAAAATAAAGTTATTTTAAATATCAAAGTACAAATAGTCTACTTCCTTTTCACCTTTTTTTACATTTTTTGTTTGGAGGTTCGTTTATTGTATAATTTTATATCCGTTTTTCTTTTTAATTAAAACTTTCTTTGATTCAACATAAGAAGACTGATGGTCTGCAAGGTTAAAGAAGTTTTTTCTTATATTAAATACATCTCTAAATTTTTCAGTAAAACAATAGCTACATATATTACGTTCACTTCTGATATTCTACTTGATTATTCTTTGTTGTAAAATATTAAGTCTCTTGATATGTCATAAGAGTAGAAAATTTGCACGTTATTTCTTTTTATAAATATACTAGCTATGCCCTGCCACGCGTTGCTGTGGCTCTCTATTCTTATGCTACGTTTTTTTCAAATTTTCTTTGCTTTTGTTGTTTAACTTTTAAGAGCCTTGCTTTACTGTTGCTCTTTTTATTTTATTTTTGAATAAGCATTTATCTATCTTTAATAAATCTAATATTCATTTATTCACGTACTTCTAACTTTTTTTTCTAAAAGCTGCTATGGATTTAGAAATTTATTCAAAAAACTGTTTTAAATAAGTTCCTTTTTTTCAATAAAATAACAGCCATCTTTATTTTTCTTATTATCTTAATTTAAACACAATAGAAACATTCTTCGCTTCTCCTGGTCTCTCCCGTTTCTTCCCATCTCTCCTGGTCTCTGCTCGTCTCTCCCGGTCTCTTCCGGTCTCTAGCCGTCTTTCCCCGTCTCTCCCCGTCTCTCGCCGTCTCTCCCCGTCACTCCCGGTCTCTCCCCGTCTCTCCCCGTCTCTCTCGGTCTTTCCTAATCTCTCCCCGTCTCAATGTGTCAAAATTTCAATAATATTAATGAAAAACTATTTTTTACATTTAAATTATGGCCATCATTTTTAAAACACACGGTATTTCCAAAATCAGACCCCATAAGAACACTCCCGGTTACGAATGCAACATTGTGTCAAAATTTCAAAGCTATCGGTGAAAAACTTACGGAGATCTTAGATGAGGAACAAACATTTTACATTTTTATTTATATAGATAATTTCTTCAAAGTCTAACGAATTTATTAGATTGTCAGCGTACACCGTTTGTCAGATACAATCGGACGTGAGTGCTTTCTCCTCACTTCTTTGTTCCGTTCTCGACATCTGTAATCCAAGTCACACCACTAAGTTCGTCCTGGATTTGCTGAAGAGATTTGCCTTTCGTTTCAGGCAAAAAGAACACCGTGAAAAGAATACTGAGAAAGCAGAATCCTCCAAACGTCCAAAATATTGTGTACTTGCCAAACGCTTCGTCAATATTACTAGAAAATTTGACTATGAGAAAGCATAACGACCAGAGGAGGGAATTTGATATAGCGGAAGCCTTAGCCTTAACGTTCGAGGCGAATATTTCGCTTATTATCGCCCATGTAACTGGCCCACAACCTATGCAGTACGTAGCGATGAAGATGGTGAGCGCGACCACCGGCAACCAGGCTATCTGGTCTACTATGTCGTCTGCATGCTGTACGTCCTTCAGGTAGAAGTACAAACCCAAGGCACACTGCAAATAAATGTCTAATCATACGACAAGCACGTAATAAATGTTTATTGAATTAAATTACATCTCAAAGTTAGAACCAACTATTTCATTTTATTTTCACTTTTTACTAACTTTAGCATTTTTTTGTAACGAGTAAGTTAATTCGCGATTAAATTTAAAAATTAGGAAAACTCACCAAGCTGATTGTTTCGCCGATGCCAGAGAAAATTAGGAGAATTCTTCTACCTGACCAATCGATAATTACGGGTGTCACAGCTGACGCTAACACGCGCACAGTTGCGATAATAATCGGTGCCTGTTTACTGGGAACACTACCTCCGGCAGCTTCAAAAATGCTGTGAGTATACATTAAAATCATGTCGATACCAGTCAACTGTTGAAAGGTAAGTAATGTACACGTGTAGATCAACGCCTTAAAGTTCGCTTTCACTTTGAACAGGACTGAGATACTAACTTGATTCTTGTAATTCTCATCAAGTATGACCTGAAAAATCGGAAAAGATACTTGTTAAGCAACGTTTATATTTAAGTTATAAATTATCAAAAATTTTCTCAGAATATTATGAAACAAAGGTATGTAATAATAAGTATAAATTATCACTAAAACCTAAAGTTCACAATAAATATTTTCTTCATTGCTAACTTGTAAATTTTCAGTTCTTTAATATTTTTTAAGTTAATTATTTTTGCAATTGCATGTATTTTGTGGCTGTTTTAACATTGAAGCAAAGCCTTCTTCTGTCTAACATGTAGCTATATGACTGAAATACAATTTATGCTAGATTCTTCATTGTAAAAAGAAATGTTTTTCGAAAGCATATTAGTTCTTTGTGACTTTGTGACTAATGTTCCTTATTATCATTTAGAATCAATCAAATGATCTTTATTGCGATCGTGTTTGTTTAACGCACTTTAATGGACAATACATTTGAACACAAGGACATGCGCAGAAATTTTTAAAGGGGGTATATATAAAGTATTCATTCTTGCTTTCCCTGCGAATACCCTTGCCATCGTAGATCGCGTAAGTTATCATTTTCCAGAAAAGGACAAGTACCCTTAGTTGCCTTTCCTATGGACATTTATGTTCAAATATTCACTTAGCAGTGATCAAGCATGTGGTCGTGGCAACGCACTTAGTATTAATGATTTTCTTGTCTCACAAGCAATTTGCCAAAAAATTAACAAAGAAATATACAAATTAGCAGGAATCGTCTGCTTTATTGTCGCCAGTAATTAAATTCAAAGGAGAACAAATATGTAGTCGACTGCCTGGCTAAATCCTTTTATTAAGTTAAAAGATTACAGATGTAATCTTTAACTTAATAAAAGAATTTAGCCAATTAATCGACTACATATTTGATTTTCTTTGAAAAAATATACGTTTGCAAATGAAATTAGCAATTTAGAAAATTAATAATTAATAAAAAATAAATTGATATGTTTAATTGTTTATCTTAAGAATCTTAAAATTCTGCAATTTTTCAGAGCGTGTGATTTTATGAGAAAAAAATTATTGGCCTACTTGTATTTCATCGGCTTCCTTCTGAACAATCGCTTTGGATTTGCCTCGGAGCTTTGTTAGAGAAGCGACTGCATCATCTCTGCGACCGTTTCTGAGAAGGAAGTATGGAGACTCGGGCATTAGCATGAAGCAAACGAAAAAAATCACTGGCAGGATGCCACAGACAATGCAAAAAATTGTGTAGCTGACAAACGGTCCAATAGCAAAGGCATATAGCCCTCCAAGTGCGTTAAAGGTCTCCATTAAAGAGCCTAATGTTCCTCTGATAGAAGTCTGAAAAGATGTAACGATAATTATATGTACGTTTGTTATTATACAATAAACAACTAAATAGTTTTAAAATATTACTTAACAAAACAAAGATAATAAAATTGCTATTTATTCCAATCATACATATTGACAGATAAGATAATTCTTTAAAAAATTTGGAAAAAAGATTGCTATAAGTAAAATCTGAAAACTGAGAAGAATAAATAAATAAACAAATAGTATAACAATTATATACGCATTAAATTTATATATAAAAAGATTGACAATATTGTACACTATTTTATTTTTTGAATTATATTTCTTAAAATAAAAACTAAAAGTTACATTTTAAAAATATAAAAACTAAAATGTTTCTCTTATTAAATAGTATATATTGGGTTTTATAATATTGTTTCGTTTAATAATAGTAATTAACGTTTTTTATAATAAAACTGAAATATACTATCTAACACATTGGACTTTAACCTCTCCAGGATCGGAAGCTTATTATTAAGTGCTAGATCAATGTCATCTTTTTCGTAGTTCAACTCACTAACAAGAACAAAAATGTTCTAGCTCAAAGAAAGTGATCCAAAAAAGGCCAGTCCTTTAAAGGTCATAAGTAATATAATAGAATTGACCGAATTAATAGAATTTAGATTTTTTTCCAAAGTAGAAGGATTAACTATAAAGTTAGAAATAAATTACCAATATTTGTCAATTGCTGATTAAACTTTTAATTAATAATGGATTATTAATCTTTTAATTTTAAATTGTGAAATATTTATATTTCTAAAATTTTAAATTTAAAAAGTTATGATTGTATAAACTGGGTTTTGCCTTTTTAGTCTCCGCAGCTCATATTTTTTTATTAGTATTAATATATAACATAATATCAATATAATAACGTTTAGTTTTTAAGAAATAAAGAAATTTGCTTTTAAGCGACTTATGTCAGAGTGTTGGACTTTGATCTATTTAGCAATTAATCATTTTTTTAACAAAAAATAAAACACAAAAGAGTTAAAAACTTTGTATAAATAAATATACTTGTTTTACACGTAAAATAAATCTACCTCAGCAATTTCGCCACAATACATGGGAAAGGTCACGAATGGGATAGATTTAGTCAATCCAAGTATAAACCGCGCGACATAAAGTTGTTCAACGTGATTTGCAGTGGCAAGAAGTATCCATCCAATTGAAAACGGCACTATACACAACAGCAACGCTCTTTTACGGCCCCATCTGTAGAAATTCGATGGAAAGTCAGTTTCGTATTTAATTTGATTTCCAAAATATTTACATCTGCTAGTGTTTTATATCTTCGCAAAAATTTCCAGATATTGCAAGCTGTCGTTACTTATCTTCATTTTGACAGTCCAATAGATCGAAAGATATAAAGTCTATTATAATTTTAACTTTAACGTTAAAATGACAAATAACGTTAGTTTGTTTACGTGGTTAATTTTTTTTTACTTCTAAACTGATTTTAAGAAACAGGTCAGATAGTTAAATCTTTGTACTTCGATACTTGTAATTAAGCGACTAATTTTGTCTGCGCACCTGTCTGCGAGGTATCCTGCTATGAAGCTGCCAGGAATAGAACCAAAGGATTCCAGAGATGCTATCCATGAACTCTGATCGCTGCTAATTGGTGACCCCAATGGTCCATCACCTTTCATTAAGTTAGGAAGAACCGGACTCGTCCATACCGTCATAGCACCAACCGCGAATAAAGATAAACTGCCTGTACGAAATTTCAGAAGTGTACAAATGGATAATACTATAATGCATGTTAAAATTTATATTTAAAATAATAAATCTTAAACGTAATAACAGATTGTAAATGCTGGAATCTAAAAATTGAATACACATGTTCAGAACAAAATTTGTCACAAATAAGAGTAAAATAAAAATATTGTATTATTATAATCAGGGACCCGGTTCCATTCGGTTCTTGTTTTTTTCTCTTTTTTTTGGTGCAATAACTTTATGGGAGCAATTCAAGTCAGGTTTTATTTCCTCTACATTCTAAAATTGTTTAAATTATTATTAAATATTATTAAATAATATTAATAACTATTATCATTTATTAAAAAATAAGAAATTAAAATAAAGAACTAGAACCAAAAAAATCGTAATTTAAACGGTTTTTAGTTTTCTTTATTTGTCAAAAAATTAGAACCCGTTACACTAAAATCCTTTTTAATCTTTTTAAAATCCTGTTACCTGTTACACTGAACCCGTACAGTTTTCAAATATTTTATTAAACCGTAACTAAAACCGAACCATAATTTGATTTCGGTCCGGGTCCCTGATTATAACAATGCGCTATGGAATCTCAATTACGTAATTTTTCAATAAACTTTACAGTTCGTACAGATCGTCGATCGCACGCTTGGAATTTACAATAATGCGTCGTAAGAGCTGCACGCGGACATGACGTAGACGAGAATACAATCTTGTTAATATTGTCATAATAATACAGTTATAATTTAAAATAATGCGGACATTGCGCGCGTGTTTAAAAAATGTTTTAAAACAATAACGTCATAAAGGAAAATATAAAACATTTTACACATTTTATAAAGATTTCTTATAATAAAAATATAATACAGGGCAATATTAAATTGGCCAGTAATTAATACTTATTTTAAATACGCTATTGTTAGTACTTTTAATACTAAAAATGAGTAATAAATAATTACTGATCAATTTAATACTGTCTAGTATTACATTTTATAAGGATTGGACGCGTATGACACGGAGAGATATCAATCATTGTGACGTAGTCAAAATCAAATATTATTTAGCACGAATTTTCTACGTCACAATTATTGCGCGAACATATAAATCCAGATAGATATGTGTGCGATCTAATCGTTTTGCAATATATATTATGTGAATACAAGTTAAAGAGAAACAGACAATTTAGCACGTGATGTCTGATTACGATAAATTATTGATAATCAATTTTTTTGTAATTATTTACTGATTAAATTATCTAGTTGCTGAATGATGTGGCATTTCTTCTATCGACTTTAATTGATAAGAGAAATATCAAATTAGTAAACTGTATGTAAGCATGATTTGTGTGTGTGTGTGTGTGTGTGTATAAGTCTAATAGTAATTTTGTTGAATTATTAGGTTGACATCATTTCAAGATTGTCATAAAATTCAAGCACTGCTCGTGTATCCTACATAATTATTTTAATAATCCAACAAAATTGTTTTCTGATTTGTACTGTTTGATTAAATTATTAGATACATCGGAGAAATCTTTTTTCTTCAGAGTAATTTTAATATTTCGATTAAGATTTAATGTAAAAAAATTAAAGAAGAAATGAGAATTAAAATGTAGAGAAATGAAATTGTACCAGGTAATAAAATCAAAAGCTATTCTAAGCCGCAACTTAAAAATTGTAAATAAACAATATATGGATTTTATAATTAATAACTTACCCTGTACAGGAATGAAAATAAAAATATCAAAGAATTGAAATTGCTTTTTTAAAACTTGCAGTACTTAACGAGAGCGAAGGTAATCACAAAATAATGGATATAATATAATTAACAGTTTTATATAAACGATATTAATTTGATATATTTGTAAAAAATTTGAATCATCAACTTAACCCATTTTATTTTTTTAATAATTTAAAAAATGTTTTAATTTTAATAATATTAAAGCTAAATTGTTTTGAAAAAGTGCATATTTAAAAAATGGATTTTAAGACCCAAACTTATAAGAAAAAAAAATCGATAATGGATTAATTTGGATTGCTCTCTTTCTCTTCTAGGATTTAATTCTTTATTGATGGGGACTTACATGTCACAGCGGCCAGGAACTGCACGTGCTTGGAACCTGTTTCCGCCATGTTTTCGAAGCAGCGATGGCTGACTGTGCTCAACCCGAGTGACGTCCGGGTATATTCTAGTCTCCAGATCGTTTAGCCAGAAATGTATCACACAACTTCGAAGAGAAATTTATTGGTGCACATTATAACATAGTCTTTATAAAAATGCTTCTCTATTTTTTCGTTGACACAAGTGGACGTCATTTTCTTTCTTCCCCGTTTGAGTTTCTGTAATCAGTTACTACGTCTTTTCCCTATTCTTTTCTCTTATCATTTATCTCGCAAAACGCGATAGTGATTGCCGATCTGGGCATGCGACGATGCCACGGAAATATCTTTTTGTTCTGCGTTCGGTTTCGCGACGTTTTTCATATTAATTTACGATGTATGATTCGTATTTCTGATGTCAACCTCATCAATTAAAAAAAAAATGTACCAGACTAAAAATAGTATCACTTAATTAAAATATTTTAAAAACAGTAATATGTACAATATTACTTATAAATAATATAACTTAAAAAATTTATCTAAATTAATACAGTTCAGGTTCTATTCTTTATAATTTTGTTTGTTTAATTATTATATATATTCATATTTATATCGTTTGCAAATTATATAAAAATTATGTTTTATAAATGATTAAATATATAAAATTTTATTATCGTTAATATTTATTAAAAATAATTATGTTGTAGCTTCTTTCTATTGCGTCATATAAATTCCGTAATTTTAATGATTTCAATGATTATTGACATAAAATTTTATATTTGACAATGATATTTTCGGCGTTGTTGTTAATTATCATATTCTCTATATAGACGGTACAAAATGACTAATCTCTTATCCGTGAACGAGAAATACGTTGCAACATTAATCATTTTTCATACTTTACGCTACGTTTCCTACATTCGGCATACATAATATTAGAAACTTGCGATGAAGTACAAGTAGAAAAATCATATTAGTGTTTCATTGTATTTCCTTCACCGACCAAACAGGAACTTGCTTGCCAAAAGGAACGTTTATTCGCACGTTATAAGTTACTCTACGCTCGAGAAACAAAGTTTATGGACAATAATATGTATCAAAATATCATTAACGAGTGTATTTGTGCATAAAATGGCTTCTACTATACACATATATTATAAGTGTGCTATGTACCATATTAAATTTTATATAAGACGTTTGGAAGACAATAAAGTATTTTTGGTTGCGTATAAAAAATAAAAAAGTTATTTTAAATATCAAAGTAGAAATAGTCCACTTCCTTTTAACTTCTTTTTTAATTGTTTGTTCGGAGGTTCGTTTATTGTATAATTTTATATCCGTTTCTCTCTTTAATTAAAACTTTCTTTGATCCAACATTAATAAACTGATGGTCTACAAGATTAAAGAAGCTTTTTTCTTATATTAAATACATATCTAAATTTTTCAGTAAAACAATAGATACATATATTACGTTTATTTCTGATATTCTACTTGATTGTCCTTTGTAAAATATTAAGTCTTCTGATATATCATAAAGATAGAAAATTTGCATGTTATTTCTTTTTATAAATATATAATTTCTTCAAAGTCTAACGAATTTATCATATGGTCAGCGTACACCGTTTGTCAGATACAATCGGACGTGAGTGCTTTCTGCTCACTTTTTTGTTCCGTTCTCGACATCTGTTATCCAAGTCACATCACTAAGTTCGTTCTGGATTTGCTGAAGAGATTTGCCTTTTGTTTCGGGCAGAAAGAACACCGTGAAAAGTATACTAAGAAAACAGAATCCTCCAAATGTCCAAAATATTATGTACTTGCCAAACGCTTCGTCAATGTTGGTAGAAAACTTGGTGATAATGAAGGCCAGGAACCAAAGGAGGGAAGTTGATATAGCGGAAGCTTTAGCCTTAATGTTCGAGGCGAACATTTCGCTCATCATTGCCCATGGAACTGCCCCCCACCCTATGCAGTACGTAGCGATGAAGGTGGTGAGCGCGACTACCGGCAACCAGGAAATCTGCTCTACTGTGTCATCTGCATGCTGTACGTCCTTCAGGTAGAAGTATAAACCCAGGGCACACTGCAAATAAATGTCTAATCATACAAACAATGTAATAAAAGTTTATTAAATTAAATTAGATCTCAAAATTAGAATAAATTTTATTTTATTTTCATTTTTTACTAACTTTATTATATTTTTTGTAACAAATAAGTTGATTATGTTGCGATTAAATTTAAAAATTAAAACAACTCACCAAACTAATTGTCCCGCCGATGCCGGAGAAAATTAAGAGAATTCTTCTACCTGACCAATCGATAATTACGGGTGTCACAGCTGACGCTAACACGCGCACAGTTGCGATAATAATCGGCGCTTGTTTACTAGGAATACTACCGCCGGCAGCTTCGAAAATACTTTGATTATAAATTAGAATCATACTGACACCGGTCAACTGCTGGAAGGTAACTAAGGTACATGTGTAGATCAACGCCTTAAAGTTCGCTTTCACTTTGAAGAGGACTGAGATGCTAACTTTATTCTTGTAATTTTTGTCAAGTACAACCTAAAAAATCGGAAACAATACTTATTAAGCAACATTTATATTTAAGTAGTAATGAAAATATACGTTTGCGAATAAAATTAACAATTTTTATTAAAACATTTTATGATAGTCCATTTTTCTATCAAATTTGTTGCAAGAAAAATTCTTTTTTCTTTATAGAAAACTCGGTTTGGATTATCTCGACACTTGGTTAATTTCTTCAAAGAGTTAATAAGAAGTCAATTGATATTCGATTCGATTGTTGATCTTAAGAATCTTAAAATTGTGGAATTTTTTTAGAGCGTGTGATTTTTATGAGAAAAATTGTTGCCTTGTTACTTGTATTTCATCGGCCTCCTTCTGGGCAATAGCTTTGGATTTGCCTCGGAGCTTCGCTAGAGAAGCAACTGCCTCATCTCTGCGACCCTTGCGGAGAAGAAAATATGGAGACTCGGGCATTATCATGAAGCAAACAAAGAAAATCACTGGCAGAATGCCACAGACAATAGAAAAGATTGTGTAGCTGACAAACGGTCCAATAGCAAAGGCATATAGTCCACCAAGTGTGTTAAAAAATTGAACAAAAGAGCCTAACGTTCCTCTGATAGAAGTCTGAAACGATGCAACGATAGTTTATGAAAGTTATATGTAAATTTGTTATTATATAATAAACAATTTAATAATTCTAAAATGTTACTTAACAAAACAAAGATACTAATGAAATTGTAATTTTATTTATTTCGATCATACATTTTGAAAAAGAGAAATCTTTGGAAAATTTTGTAAAAAGGATGTTATAAATAACATACCTTAAGACTGAAAAAAATAAATAAATAAACAAATAGTATACAAATTATACGCATTAAATTAAAGTATTAATAAATTGCCAATATTATAGTACACCATTTTGTTTTTCAATTATTTCTTAAAATAAAAGCTAAAAATAAAATTTTGAAAGTATTAAATTTAGAATATGTTTTCTATCAAATGGTACATATTATTGGGTTTTATAATTGTTTTGTTTAGTAATAATTAATAACATAGTTATTAAAACACGAAGAAGTTAAAAAACTCTGTATAAATAATTTTACTTTTTTTTACACATAAAATAAATCTACCTCAGCAATTTCACCACAATACATGGGAAAGATCGCGAATGGGATAGACTTAGCCAATCCAAATATAAATCGTGCAACATATAGTTGCTCAACGTGATTTGCAGTGGCAAGAAGTATCCATCCAATTGAAAATGGCACTATACAAAATAGCAACGCTCTTTTACGGCCCCATCTATAGAAATTCGAGGAAAAAAGTCAGTTTCGTACTTATCGGTTATCAAATATTTAAATCTGATCGTGTTTTATTTCTTTGTGAAGATTTTAAGATACTCCTATAAAAATGTAATAAACAATATTAAATTGACCAGTAATCATTACTTATTTTAAGTATTAACGTTAGCTTGTTTACATGATTTTTTTTTTTTCTAATTGTCAACTGATCTTATAAATAGGGTACATATAGTTAAATCTCTGTATGCCAAAACTTGTATATCTGTAATTAAACAATTAATTTATACACTACCTGTCTCCGAGATAACCTGCTATGAAGCTACTAGGAATAGAAGCGAGGGATACCAGAGACGCTATCCAAGAACTCTGATCGCTGCTAATTGGTGATTCTAAAGGTCCATCACCTTTCATTAACTTAGGAAGAACCGGACTTGTCCATGCAACCATAGCACCAGACGCGAATATAGATAAACAGCCTGTACGAAATTTTTAGAAGTGTACAAATAAAAAATACCACGATATATATTAAAATTTGTATTTAAAATAATAAATTTTAAACGTAATAACAGATTGTAAATGCTGAAGTCTGGAAAATGAATACACATGTACAGAACGGAATTTGTCACAAATATGAGTAAAATGGGAAAGTGAATTTTGTAACAATGCGCTACGAAATCTCAGTTACGTAATTTTTCAATGAATGCTACAGTTGTACCGTCGATCGCACCCTTCCAACTTACAATAACTCCTAAGAGCTGCACGCGGACATGATGTAGACGAGAATACAATCTCTGCAGTATTGTCATAATAGTAAAGCTATAATCTAAAATAATACGGACAATGCGCACGTGTCTAAAATGTTTTAAAACAATAACGTCATAAATGAAAATATAAAACATCTTACACATTTTATAGAGATTTCTTATAAAAATAAAATACTGGGCAATATTAAATTGGCCAGTAATTAATACTTATTTTAAATACGCTATTGTTAGTACTTTTAATACCAAAAATGAGTAATAATTACTGATCAATTTAATATTGTCTAGTATTACATTTTATAAGGATTGGACGCGTGTCACACAAAGAGATAACAATTATTGTGACGTAGTAAATTCGTGCTAAATATTCGCAAACATATGGATCCAGATAGATATGTGTGCGATGTAATCGTTTGGCAATATATATTATGCAAATACAAGTTAAAGAGAAACAAACAATTTAGCACGTGATGTCTGATCACGATAAATTATTGATAATCAATTCTTTTGTAATTATTTACTGATTAAATCATCTAGTTGCTGAATGATGTGGCATTTCTTCTATCGACTTTAATTGATAAGAGGAATATCAAATCAGTCAACTGTATGTAAGCATGATTTGTGTGTGTGTATAAGTCTAAAAGTAATTTTATTGAACTACTATGTTGACATTGTTTCAAGATTGTCATAAAGTTCCAGCATTGCTCGAGTATCCTACAGACCTACATAATTATTTTAATAATCCAACAAAATTGTTTTCTGGTTCGTACTGTTTGATTAAATTTTTAGATACATCGGCGAAATCTTTTTTCTTCAGAGTAATTGTAATATTTCGATTAAGATTTAATGTAAGAAAAATGAAGAAAAAATGAGAATTAAAATGTAGAGGAATAAAATTGTAACAGGTAATAAAATCGAAAGCTATTCTAAGCCACAACTTAAAAATTGTAAATAAACAATATATGGATTTTATAATTAATAACTTACCCTGTACAGAAATGGAAATAAAAATATCAAAGAATTAAAATTGCCTTTTCAAAACTTGCAGTACTTAACGAGAGCGAAGGTAATCGCAAAATGATGGATATAATATAATTAACAGTTTTATATAAACGATTAATTTGATATATTTGTAAAAAAAATTGAATCATCAACTTAATCCATCTCATTTTTTTAATAATTTTAAAAATAGTTTTAATTTTAATTATATTAAAGCTAAATTGTTTTGAAAAAGTGCATATTTCAAAAATGGATTTTAAGATCCAAATTCATAAGAAAAAAAATTCGATAATGGATTAATTTGGATTTCTCTCTTTCTCTTTTAGAATTTAATTCTTTATTGATAGGGACTTACCTGTCGCAGCGGCCAAAAACTGCATGCGATTGGAACCCGTTTCCGTCATGTCTTTGAAGCAGCGATGGCTGACTGTGCTCAACCCGAGTGACGTCCGAGTATATTTAAGTCTCCAGATTTTTTAGCCAGAAATGTATCACAACTCCGAAGAGAAATTTATTGATGCACACTATGACATAGTCTTTATAGAAATGCCTCTCTATCTTCTCGTTGATACAAGTGGAAGTCTTTTTCTTTCTTTCCCGTTCGAGTTTCTGTAATCAGTTACTACGTCTTTTCCCTATTCTTTTCTCTTATCATTTATCTCGCAAAACGCGATAGTGATTGTCGATTTTGGCATGCAACGATGCAACAGAAATATCTCTTTGTTCTGCGTTCGGTTTCGCATCGTTCTTCATATTAATTTACAACGCACGCGGACGTGATGTAGACAAGAATACAATCTCGCTGCAGTATTGTCATGATAATAAAGCTATAATTTAAAATAATTCGGACACTGCGCACATGTTTAAAAAATGTTTTCAAACAATAACGTCATAAATGAAAATATGAAACATCTTACACATTTTATAAGAATTTCTTTTAAAAATATAATATGGACAATATTAAATTGGTCAGTAATTAATACTTATTTTAAATATGCTATTGTTAGTACTTTTAATACTAAAAATGAGTAATAATTACTAATCAATTTAATACTGTCCAGTATTACATTTTTATAAGGATTGAACACATTTGACACGAGGAGATAACGATTATCGTGACGTAATAAATTCGTGCAAATATTTACGAATATATAAATCTAGATAGATATGTGTGCGAAGTTATCGCTTTGTAATATATAACACGCGAGTATGCCACAATGTTAAGAGAAATAGACAGTTATCACGTAATGTCTGATTTTTTATTACGAAAAATGATTGATAACCATTCTTTTGTAATTACGTCGTTCACTGATTAAATCATCTATTTGCTGAATAATTTGACATTTCTTTTATTAATTTTAATTGATAAGAGAAATATCAAATCTTTCGGCAACTGTAAGCATGATTTGTGTGTGCGTGCGCGCGCGTGTGTGTGCGTGTGTGTGTGTGTGTAAGTCTAAAAAAAATCTTTTGAACTATCATGTTGACATTGTTTCAAGATTGTCACAGGCCGATATTCATAGTCGAATCTTATTTCAAGATCGTCATACAGTTTTGTGATTGGTTGATGACATCTTAAGATACTACGCTTAAGATCGATTTTAAATATAAGATCTGACTATCGGTTATAAAGTTCTAACACTGTTCAAGTGTCCGACATTATTATATTAATAATCCAACGCAATTATTTTCTGATTTGTACTGTTTAATTAAATTTTTAGATACATCGGAGAAATCTTTTTTCAGTGTAATTTTAATATTTAGATTAAGATTTAATGCGAAAACTAAAAATAGAAATATAGAAGAATAAGATTGTAACACGTAATAAAATCAAAAGCTATTCTAAGCCGCAATTCAAGAATTGTAAATAAACAATATATGAATTTTTAAATTAATAACTTTCCCTGTACAGGAATAAAAATAAAAATATTTAAGAATTAAAATTGCTCTTTCAAAACTTGTAATACCTAACGAGTGGGAAAATAATAGCAAAATAATAAAGATAATATGTGACAATTTTATATAAACAATTATATTGATATATTTGCGAAAAAAAAAATAAATCATTAACTTATCCCATTTTATTAATTTAAAATGTTCTTTTAATTTTTTTATTATTCAAGATAAATTGTTTTGAAAAAATACAATTTTGAGAAGTGGATGCTGAGACCCAAACTCTTACGAAAAAAATTTTGATAATGGATTAATTTAATTTCTCTTTTTCTTCTCTAGGATTTAATTCTTTATTGATGGGGACTTACATGTCGCTGCGGTCAGGAACTGCACGTGCTTGGAACTTGTTTCCGTCATGTCTTCGAAGCAATGATGGCTGACGCAATCCAGATAACGTCCGGATATGTCAAGTCTACGAATTCTCTAACCAGAGATGTATCACACAATGCCGAAGAGAAATTTATTGATGCAGGATATAAACATAGTCTTTATAAGAATACCCCTCTATTTCCTCGTTGACACAAGTGGGAATCATTTTCTCTGTCTCGTTCGACTTTCTCTGATCAGTTATTACGTGTTTCTTCCATTCCTTTCTCTTATCATTTATCTCGTAAAACGCGATCTTGATCTCGCGGATCGAAATGTAACGGCTGATGTGGTGATGTCAGAAAAATACTTTTTCGTTCTGCGTTCGATTTCGCGACGTTCTCCATATTGATTTATACGTAATGTATTTCGTATATGTAATGATTCGTATTTCTGGTGTCAATCTCATCAATCTCATATTTTAAAATATGTCTTGTCAACCGGTATGTGTTAAAAACAATTTCTTGCTTTATTATTTTCTTTTTTTTTTATTAATCTCTAAAAAATAATTGTTAATAAAGTTAATGATTTAGAAAAATCAAAAGAAAAAAAATTTTTTATCATATCTTGTTTATCATAAAATTGCAATAAGTAATAAATAAGTTGTTTAAGGAAAATATTAAGATAATAAAACTTTAAAATAATAAATTACAAATTAAATGATCCTTTTTAGATCTAATTTGTATATAGATTTTTAAAAATGTATTTTTTTTTTATTGATACAATAGTCAAATATTTCTTATTTTAAAATATGAATAGTTTATAATATAATAAGTTATAATAATAATTAATAATTATATATAATAATATTTTAAAAAATAAAATCTGTTATTTTCGAATTTGATTTGCCATTTACAAAAATCCGTTTTAGTGCAGGAGGAAAAAAAATCTTATAGACGTTATCATTCCTTATTTATTAATACAACAGGGCACTTTTTCTACACATTATAAAAGATTATTTTAATACACATTTAGTCAATATATCTATATGTACACTGTAAATTGTTTATAAAAATTTTATTTGTTAATCAACATGTACAATCAGCGCGTTTTTTGATAAAAGTGCGTTTTTAATTAAAAAAATTTTATATAATTACAATTTCCAATATCTCTTTCTCATAACTTTGTTTGCCAAAATAAATTTTAGAAGCAGTATTATAAAAATAGATAAAAGTATTTTTATAAAATTTTATAAAAAATACAATTTTTAATAGTATATAGATATTATTAAATTACAAATTTGTGTAAATTACAAACATGTTATCTCTATTTATAAGTTATTAAGAAGAAAAATGTGTATTAAATGTTTAAAAATAGTACCACTTAATTGAAATAATATTAATAATATGTACAATATCATTTATAAATAATATAACTTAGAAAATTTATCTAAAGTAACTAATAATACAGTTCGGGTTCTATTTCTTAAAATAATTTTGTTCGTTTAATTATTATACATATAAAAATTTATATCGTATGCAAATTATATAAAAATCATGTTTTGTAAATGATTAAATATATGACATTTCGTTATTGTCAATATTTATTAAAAATAACTATGCAATGTTGTAACTCTTTTTCTTCGCTCCATATAAATTCCTTAATTTAGTGGCAATTTTAATGATTTTAATGATCGTCGACATGAAATTTTCTTTTAGATAATGATATTTTCGGCGTCGTTGTTAATTATTACATTCTCTATACAGACGTTATAAAATGACTAGTCTCTCATCCGTGAACGAGAAATACGCTGCAAAATTAACCACTTTTCATACCTTACACTACGTCTCTTACAATCAGCATACGTAATACTAGAGACTTTCGATAAAATACAAGTAGAAGAATTATATTGCTGTTCCATCACATTTCCTTCACCCACCAAACAGGAACTTGCTTGCCAAAAGCAACGTTTACTGACACGTTATAAATTTCTTTACGCTCGAGAAATAAAGTTTATGGACAATGATATGTATCAAAATATTATTAACGAGCGTATTTGTGCATAATGACTTCTACTATACATATATAAACACACATTATAATTGTGCTCTATGTTATAATTTTATGTAAAAACGTTTGGAAAAATATAAAATATTTTTGGTTGCGTATAGAAAATAAAAAAGTTATTTTGAATGTCAAAGTAAAAATAGTGTACCTCCTTTTCACCCTTTTTTAAATTGTTTGTTCGGAGGTTTGTTTATTGCATAATTTTGTATCCGTTTTTCTTTTTAATTAAAACTTTCCTTGTTTCAATATTAGTAAGAAGACTGATGGTCCACAAGCTTAAAGATGCTTTTTTCTTATATTATCTATATCTCTAAATTTGGCAGTAGAACAATAGGCATATGTATATTATCCCTATTTTTTGGTACTCTACTTGATTATCCGTCGTTGTAAAATATTAAATCTCTAGATATGTCATAAAGATATAAAATTTTCCCGCCATTTGTTTTTATAAATACATGATCTCTTCAAAGTGTCACGAATTTATTGTGTGTTCAGCGTACACCATCAGGATTATCGGATGTGTGTGTTCCCTCCTCACTTCTTTATTCCGTTCTCGGCATCGGTAGTCGAAGTCACCCTGTTAAGTTCGTTCTGGATTTGCTGAAGAGACTTGCCTTTCGTTTCGGGCAGGATGAGCACCGTGAAAATAATACTGAGGACGCAGAATCCTCCGTATATCCAAAACATCGTGTACTTGCCGAATGCGACGTCGAGGTCGTTAGAAAATTTGAGTACGATAAAGGCCAGGAACCAGCAGACGCAAACCGTTATACCGGAAGCCTTAGCCTTGACATTCGAGGCAAACATCTCGCCCATTACTGCCCATGGAAGTGGGCCCCATCCCACGCAATACGTGGAGATGAAGATGACGAGCGCGACCACCGGCAACCAGGATATCTGCTGTACCGTGTCGTCTGCATGCTGTGCGTCCTTCAGATAGAAGTATAAGCCAAGGGCAAACTACAAAATTAAAATTTTAAGTATTAAAAACACCGCTGTTTATACTTTTAATATACAAAATAAATAGTAATTACTAGCCAATTTATTACATATTAAGTTTTTATAAGGATATATAATATTAATTTCCCAAAGTATCTAAGCTATCTTCCAAATGGTAATAAAAAAAAAACTTCATAAATGCAAGAATTATAATTTTTTAAACTTGTTTTAGTCTTTGGTGTGAATTATCATACACGCGTCAGCCTTCTGTTACAAATTATGTAATCGTACACACACGATCAAGTGGAAGTCCTCGCGCTTCGTGTGCATTGAATTGTATCTGATGCATTCCATCAAAACGCGTAATGATGATTCGTTATGTATAATGATGCTCGGCCTTCCTCGGACATCATATAATTCCCGAGATCATTACGTTCCCCAGACTTTATCAAGCGCAAAGATTTTACACATTGCGTTTATTTTATCCAGTGTACAGAGAGAATCATGCAAAATTTGAATAACGATATTAAGTCTCAGCTCGATCATCATAATTAAATCACAAAAATTATTTTTTCAAAGGCGAAATGATACAAGAAATCATTATTAAATATCATTATTTGCGGAAATTAGCAAGCGTAATTTATGCATGTTGATTGAAGAATATTTAATGATCTGCATATAATAATCTATAAATATAATAAAATGAATTAAAGCATGATAATTCACACTAGTCATCTACAAATTATTATCAATTAAATATTTACAACATGTAAATATTAATACACTATTAGTACACTACAGAATTTTGCTCCTTTCTAACTTATCTCATTTCACGTCATGTAATCGCGATAATTACAAAAAGAAACTTTTATTTAAAAAATTAAATTTAAATTAAAGAAGCTGATAAAAATGACAAGTTTGCTTAATAATATTAATTGTTACCTGATGCGAATTGTGCTTATAGATTAAATACGATTCAAGAGATAATTGCTTTTCTTGAAATAAAATTTTTAAAAAAGTTTAATGGAGTTTCTAACAAAATTTCTTTTAACGATCCTAATCTAAATTCCTTGAAATTCCTTTGAAATTTTAATTACCAGCAATGCATGTCCATTTTAACAAACTACTCGGGTTTCGTTCTACCGCAAGACGAAATTACAACTCGTTCCATAAAACAAGAACCAAACTTTACGCGAAACCACGTTGCGTCTATCGCTTCATGAATAAGCTAATTTCAAACACACTTTTCATGCAAATTTCTGAATCGATCAACTGTTTATGAAGAAAGTAATAGGAGAAGCTTGTAAAAGCTTCAATGCAAGCTATATTAAATAAGACGCGCGCTTAATACTATTAATTCTCAATAAACTTTTATGTTTTATTTTTAAACTAGCAATACGTGTATATTGTGTATAATTAATAATAACCTATCGGTTGCAATATTTTATGAATAACATCAGTTACTTAGAAATATAAGAAAAGATAGAACAAGAATATATGTATAATTTATCAGAGAGAAATATCGAATGCATACTGCTTAAATTCTTTTTTATTATACATCTATTTTCTATTTTCAATTTATATTTATTTGCACGCAAATAAACATTTGAAACATTGTAGGCTAATCTTTTAAGTATCTACTATTACAAAGTTTAATTTTTTACATAACAAATTAATTTATTATAAGTTTTTTACAATATGCTGCAAAAGAATTTTCGACAACCGGTCGCCAAAATTGTATTCTAAATTGCATTGTCCGCGAAAATTCATAATTTAAGATTAAGAGATTAAATATAAAAATAAGGAACTCACCAAACTGACTGTTTCACCAATGCCGGAGAAAATGAGGAGCAATCTTCTGCCTGACCTGTCGACAATTACGGGTGTCACCGCTGACGCTAATACCTGTACAGCTCCGACAATAATCGGCGCTTGTTCTGTTGGGACTAGACCTCCGGCATCTTTAAAGATATCTTGCATATAGGATAATACCAAATTGATACCGGTGAATTGCTGGAAGGCAACTAAGGCACATGTGTAAATCAACGCCTTGAAGTTCGCCTTGTCTTTGAACAAAATTGAGATGGTAACTTGATTTTTGTACGCCTCGTCAAGTATTGCCTGAAAAATTGAAAACCGAACTTATTAAAAGTAAGATTTATTAAACAGTAATAAAAATTAAAGTAAAAGTAAAAATTTTTCACCGCTTTTGGGCCGCCAGGACGGTCAGTTTAAGTAATAAAAACGTACATTTTGTTCAATGAAAACGAGCTGAAAATGATCTATATGAGGTGTAAAAGCGGTGAAATATTTATGTAAGGATTGCTTAGAATATTTTTAACCAATACATGAATTATGCCGCATGATAAAACGAGTTGCCATAAAGAGACAAAAGTTTTAGTTAATACAAAGTAAGTTTGTTATCACTTACATTGTAAATTTTCAGTTTCTTAATATTTTTCAATGTTAATTATTTATGAATAGAACATTTGGCAGTTCTCTAGAGAAACGCTACATTGTACAAGGAAGGAATGCTATTTGCAAGCCAATCATAAACGTCCCTCGTGACTGTGCGACATTGTCATTTAGGATCAAGGAACGGCCTTAGCCGCGAATTCATTTGTCTAACGCGACCTGACTGGCAATACACACTCGGACATGCGCTTAGCAATGATTGAATACGTAACGTAACAATGCAGGTACGTAACATTAGTGATTATCTTGTCACTCGGGTGATTCGCTGAAATCAATGAAGCCATAAACGCTTGCGAATGGAATTATAACTTTTTATCGACAGCATATTTTTCTGACAGTTTTTCGATTAAATTCGTTTAAGTTTTAAAATTGAGTATTATGACTGTGAATTTCTTAATAAAGAAATAATAGTGAATTTCTTATTATGACAAATTAATAATATAAATAGAGATTCAAATTAATTGTTAATTTTTAAGAATCTTAAGATTCAGGGATTTTTTATAGCATATAATTTTATTAGATTTTATTTAAAAATTGCTGACTTACTTGTATTTCGTCGGCTTCCTTTTGGACAGCCGTTTCGGATTTGCTCCGAAGCTTCGCCAAAGAAGTGATCGCCTCATCTCTGCGACCCTTGCCGAGAAGGAAGTATGGAGATTCAGGCATTATCATGAAGCAGACGAAAAAAATTATTGGCAGGATGCCACAAAGAATCCAAAAGACCGTGTAGCTGACAAATGGTCCAATGGCATAACTATATAGGAAACCAATCGTGATAAAGAGTTGAAGAAAAGAACCCAACGTTCCCCTGATAGAAGTCTGAAAGGATGTAACGATACATTACATATACTCGTTATTATATATATGTAATAAACAATACTTTTAACAAATAATTATTTTTTAATATTATTTGCCAATTAAAGATAGAGTAATGAAATATTGATTTTATTGATTCCAATTGTAGAATCTGGGAAGCATAAGATAAATCTTTGGAAAACCAACAAAACAGATTTTATAAACAAAATGACTAAAAGAATAAATAAATTAATATAAAATATATAAAATTGTATATTAAATTAGTATATTAAATAAAAAGAAGACCGCCAACTATACAAACAACAATATTTCTTTAGATTCTTGTTTTTAAAGAATTTATTTCAAGCACGTTTTATATAAAGAAAGTTGTAATCATAATGTATTACTAAAAGTTTTTACTTCTTTAAATATTAAAGCAAATTATGTTTTTATCATTATTAATAAGTACAAAGTTTAGTTTTTAAAAAATAAAAGAGTATTATTTTAAGGCGTTTATATCGGTATTAAGAACTTTCCTCTACAAATTAATCATTATTTTTAAAAGGAAAATTAAAAAATGCAAAAATCTTTGCGTATAAATGATTGTACCTTTGTAAACGTATGCACAATAAACTTACTTCAGCAATTTCACCACAATACATAGGAAGAACTGTAAATGGAAAAGCAAGAGCCACTCCAAATACGAGTCGGGCAACATAAAGTTGAGCAATATGACTTGCAGTAGCAATAAGTATCCATCCAATTAAGAACACTGCCGTACAAGATAACAACGTTCGTTTACGACCCCATCTATGAAAATTTGAGAAAAAAGTCAGTTTCTCTTTATCTTTAATTTGGTCAAATATTTAAAACTGATATGTGTTTTATCTCTTCACGAAAATTTCCAGATAGCAAGCTGTCGTTACTTGTCATTTGAACAATCAAATAGAAAAAAGAATAAAAAGATTTAAGATTAATTTGATTTAAATTTTGATGTCAAATGACGACAAATAATGTTAATTTGCTGTCTGGTTGTATCTTTTATTTAATTGTCAACTTGATCTTGAGAAATACAGCGCATTGTTAAAATGCTAAATTGTGAAACTTATATGCGTCTAATTAAATAGTTAATTTGTACATTACTTTTCACCAAGGTATCCTGCTATGAAACTGCCAGGAATAGCACCAAGGGCCATCAGAGCTGCTATCCAAGTACCTTCATTTTCATTGATTGGCAATTCTAAAGGTCCGTTACCGTTCTTCAAGAGAGGAAGAACCGGACTCGTCCATCCCATCATGGCACCAGTCGCGACAACAGACAAACTGCCTGTAAATGTACAAAATTCCAGGAGGTAATAAAAAATATTATAAACAGCTATAAAAGTTTACAGAAATATTTACATGACATTTTTGTGCACTTAATTAAGTTATTTTTTTAGATGTTTAACAAGATGGCGTTATAATTAAACATGTTGCGTTGGTAATCTACGATTTTCATATCGAAAGACAATATCTTCTGATTGCTATTTTATCGGTTAAGTAAGACTTGATAAAATATTCAAATAAAAATGTGATTTTATATCAAAATGTAGATAAACACGTGGCGATAAATTATGTTGTATCTTCTGTATGTATATATCCAATATGTTTTTACATTTAATAAATACTTCTTAAAGAGTTATTATCTTAAGATTTTTAATTATATAAAGAATTATATAAGAATAGATAATATAATACAAAAATATAACTGTTAGCTTGTTACTATAGTAAAATTTTAATTTATGTTTTGTATCATGAATGAAAAGAAGGACGGCACAATGTTTTGATGCACAAAAATAAACTAAATTATGTGCTGAATTGTCAATTAAACTGTTATTTCCTTACAAATAACTTTTACAAAAAAAAAACCATAAATTGGTTATTACAATAATGTGGGACACAGAATTATCGCATTTAAGTAATTTTGCAATACATTATAAGTATAGTATCGCCGATTACACGCATCAAATTGACAGTAACGTGTCATACGAACCGCACGCGCATGCGTGTCATAACGTAACATTAAAGTTATTATCGCGTTAACAGCGCGACATACAGAACTGCACTTCATGTTCCTGTGGGGAAAGAGATATCCTCGGTGGCTTTGATAACAATGAACCAGTCACACAGAATGCAGCAAACTCTATTTTATTGAATTTCATTCACGTTGCTCTTATCCACTACTATAAATTGTTCTGGCATACTACAAAACGCAATATTTAATGAAAACGCAATTAGTCAAGTGTTATTTGAAATTTTTTGCGGCATATCCAGATAATTATTGTTAACAATATGTTCAAGATTATAAAAAAATTAAAATATAGAAAGGAAAACAACCAAATCGTATTATCGCAAGCAAAACTTGTGTTGACAATAATAAATTCATCAAGCTAAAGTCATATCGGTGCCAAATTGTTAAATACTGAGATATTTATTTGGAAGCAAAACATGGTCTTTCAGAACGTAAGTTATTTTCATTGAGAATAAAAATTGTATCTTTAAGCAAATTTGGCATGGAACTTTCCAATTATATATCATAAATCGGGCCATAAAATATCTTAAAAATGTTATAAAAATCTTTTTAACTTCATAAAAACCAATAATTTTGAAATAACCTTTAAACGTATAAAACGTATCAATATTGTTTAAGCAATTAGTTTGTTTGGTTCTCAACTTTTCTTTTTGAAATATAAACACAAGACGAGTAAAATTTTTGCTCTCATAAGTTCCTTAATCATTGCCTTGAGGCTATCACCTCTGAACTTCCTCTTGATTTCTTTTCGCACAATGAATTAAAATGGTAATATTTCCTAAATGGAATTTTTTAATTATATTTTGAAACAAACAATACCCGAGTTTAAAACAATATTCAAAGATGACATAAACAGAGATATTAGATATCTTTCTGATAATTATATATATATATATGTTGAGAATTCTAAAATGTCATTTAGATGTTCTATAAAACGTATCAGTGTTATCTAAAGCAGTGCATTAATTTACTTGTTAATTTATTCTAGAGTCAACAACCTTTTTTGATATCTTATTAAATTATGAGGCAAATGGAATTTCTTTTAGTCATGAATTCTAATCATCGTCATTCCGTGGCTATCACCACTGCGTTTCCTCTTGGTTTCTTCCTGCGATGATATATGATTGTCGAGTTACTAATTTTTCTAAGTTTAGTAAATTATTCTATCATTGACCGCGTTTGACATGAGGTGATAGCGATTATCGTAACGCCATAAATCTGTGCCAAGTATTATCACCAATATACAGATGTAGATAGATATGCGCACGAAGTTATCACTTTGCAATGTAAAATACAAGTACGCCTCAAAGTAAATGTGAAGAGGGATAGGTCATTTAACACGTGGTGTCTGATTTTCAATCATAAAAAATCGTTGATAATCATTTTTTGTACATTTTTTATCCATCGATTACACCATGCACTTGCCGAATGATTTGACATTCCTCTTCAATCATTTTTAACAAATTATGATAAGATTAATCTCATACTTTCAGATTATTACATTATTAATCCATATAGTTAAATTTTTGTAGTGGAATTTTTTGCTTAATCAGCTTAATTATCTTAATTAATGACAGGCATAATGCAAGAAGTGATAAATGAATGTAAAGAAGTTGTTAACTGCAATTAATCCAAGAATAGAATTTAAGAATAGAATTAACAATAATTTAATTAATTCTAATTTTAGTTATGCAATCAGATTTTTTAAGTATTAAGATTTTATTCAGTTTAATTCAATTTAGTTTACTTTAAATGTTATTTGAAAAGTGTACATTTAAATTTAAAGTTAAATGAGATTAACACGGAAAGAGCGTTTTTGTTCACATGCCTAAAAATTTAACTAGATATAAATCTAAAAATAATTTTCTATCTTACATAATATTATTTTAATAGTTTAACAAAATTATTTTTAAACTTGTATTAAAGCTAAATTTTTAGGTACTTAGTAAAACTATTTTTATCTAATTTTAAAATTAAGATTTAAATTAAGATTTACTGCATTGTAAAGAAAAGAACAGATCAACGACATAGATCAAGTAATGGAAAGAAATGAGACTAGCAATGTAAAATCGAAAGCCACTCTAAACCGTAAGGCAAGAATTATACATAAATAATAAAAATTTATGGATTTTATAATCTTATCTTTTTAGAAACAGAAATATAAATACCATACAGATAAATAAATACAGATAAATTGCGTTTTTGTTTGAATTACATGTAACATTTTGCAATATTATTTTAACAAGTAATTAAAATTCATTTTAGTGATCAACTGTGAAATTAATACAATTATGCGTATTATGTATTATATATTTAATATATTGATCGTATTTTAAATATAATGAAATTAATATTAAATATGTAACATTCTGTCTTGACATATTTTTAGCGAGTCGCACTTTAAATAGAGAGTTTTAATTTAATTTTTTAAAATTATTTTTATGGCTAAATTAAAAATTGAATATTTTAAAACAAGTCGACATAATCTGGCGAGACTCCCAAAATAAAAATGCCGATATCGAAGGCGTGCCGCTGAAAACGCAAGAGGATCGATGCACCTTTGCCCCAGAACGAGATATCGCAGTCGATGTCAATGCTGCAAGTAGTCAAAGTCACAGTGCGAAGCGCGATGTTGACCCATTGACAGACGTGATTCTTAAACTTCTAAATTTTATTTGTCGACTCGATTAAAACTGCATTCGCACCTGTGAAATTGTATTCGTACGGGCCATAGTACGTTTTTTGTCATACATCGATGATTTGTCTTTTTATTTACGCGCGGCGTTTACATCCACGACACAGCGCATGCCGGATTATCGAGAGAGAATACATGAAATAGGCGACAAAATGGTCTAAACAACGATAAAAATCGATAAACGACGAATAGCACAGTTAAATCTGTTTACGAACATGCATTGTAAATTGTAGAGTAAAAATCAAGCGTCGAGTAAATGCTAACATATCGTGATGTATGAAGAAAATACATATAAAGAAATGCTGTATTTTAAAAGCACTTATATATATATATATATATATATATATATATATATATATATATATATATATATTAGCCTTAAGTGGCGCTCAAGACAATCAATTTATGTAGAATTTAATTTATTAACTCTCTTAAAAATGTATAATTAAAAAGTCAAGTTTAAAGTGATTCTTATCAATTATCTATTATATTCTTTCTTGAGATATAATAATAATAATAATAATATTATTATTATTATTACTATTATTATCATATATAGCGTCAAAGTACTATATTTATACTATATATGCACATATACATTGTATACAAGCTATTATGATTTAAAAGAGCGCGATGGAATAATATTGGAAAGTAATCAATCACGCCGTCAATCGAGAAAAATGCGACTATAAAAACGCTTTTATCATTGCGATAAGATAATTTAGATTATAACTAACAGGAAATATAATCACTTTTAAATGCAACAAAAAAGCGAAAACCGCCTCTTCCGATCGTAGAATAATATCGTGAATGAATCGCCTAATAAATTATGATAATAAAAGGCACGTGACCAAACCCGATTACGTTTTAAAAGATTAGTGCGTGATTGCAGTTTGATAGCGGAAATAATTTAGGCATCATCGCGTATATTTTTATGCGCAATTGTAAATGCGCAATTGCCATCGTCATTTACGTTGCAAAATTGTTCGCATTGACGTTACACCACGATCAATCGACAAACATTGACGTCCGTGTCGGACGAAACATTGAACTATATCAGGCATACGCGTGGAAAATTGTAAAACAAATTAAAAATGAGAACAACGCGATAGGATAACATAATCGATAGTTAATAACAAACGCGCGAGCACATGCGGGAGGCGTTTCCAGACGGATAACACGATATTTGGAAAAATTCCGACTGAGAATATAATAAAAATATCATGACACTGATACATTTATCGCGTGGCTGTCGATACCGTGAAACAGTAGAGCTGCAATTTTTACGTACGTGAATTCAAACAATGATAAAGATAACAATAATCAGATAAACAACTTGCCGTAAAAAATTTGAAATAAACCGCAATAGTCTTCCGAAATATATGGAAAAACACGCGAGTCATTTTCAGCAATGTTGTTTTTTAAGATATACAGAGTTGTTTCAACTTCTTGGTAAACTTACCTACCAGGTAAGCATGTATCTATCTTCATTTCTTTTCTTAAATAAATAAAGACAAACATATATTTACCCGATAGGTAAGTTTACCAAGAAGTTGGAACAGTCGACTCTCAAACGTGATTCTTTATACGTGCATTAAAAAAAAAAGAGTTTGGTAATAATAATTAAGTCTAGGTGATAGTTATTAAATTTTTTAACAACTAAAATAGTTTTGATTAAATATTTAGGTAATACAATTAAATATGTATTAATATTTAATGATTGTTTGATAACCGTTTAGTAACCAATTGATTATTATTATTATTATTATTATTATTATTATTATTATTATTACATTTGATTATTATTATTATATAATTACTAAATATTATTAAACATTTAGTTATATTAATCAAACATTTAATTAAAACTATTTTATCAAAACTTAATTATTATTTCTTTTTTCTCAGTGTAAGAATTTTTTATGAATAGCAAATGTCTTAATCATTTAAATGAAAATCTGCTCTTTAAATTATTAGCGATATAAATTAAGAGATTTTAATTACCAGTTGCATAGGCAAGATAAGAAAATTTTATTTTCCAGCTAATTCCTGTTAATTTTGAATATGTCGCAGATTGTATCTTATTTAGGGAATGTTGCTTTGTGGTTTAACAAATAAGTTTAAGACAATTAGACTTGTGAGAGTAATGAGATTAATGTGAATGACAACAATTATGCATTTTGCTGTATTTCTTACAGCATTGCTGAGATTAATTTTCCGCGCTAGATAAGCTTTTACTTTAAAACTTTGACTTATAACAAAATGAATTAATTTAAAATGTTTAAAAGCAAAAACTGACAAATGTATGGACGAGTTTTATAATCACTAATTGATTAACCGTATAACGCAGCTTTTATGAAGTAAAATTGCATTTATGCATAATGCTATTGATTAATCAATGAATTAAAAGACTCGTTGTGTTTCTGACGTGCAAAATCAATTAAGGATATTCCAATAAATATTCGAGCGATTTTTTCAAGCAAGCGATGTGCAATACATTAGGCATCAGATCGTGCGCTTGATAGATTGTAATATAATATCGCAATTCTAATATACTTAACACACATTCTAGAAAAATGTATTACGTGCACGTGGCCATTAAGTACTCCGGCCTCTCGATCGTCGCGGAAGCTTTGAGGACACTTCACGGGGACAAGGATGTTACAAATACGTCCGGCCGTCATTTCACTACATATTTATACCAAATAACATATATATAAAATTAAATCTCTCCATCCGGTTTATTTTTCAATAAGTAACTGGTTAAGGCCGTTTGTAATATAATTCTTAGAACTAGAAGAAAGATAGAAAGCGAGTTAATATACGGTTAAAATACGGTCGGTGCAAGCAGACCTAAGACGTGGGGATCTCCCTGTTTTTCCGTTCAAGGATTCTCGCTCTCGCTACTCGCGTGATTTCTCGCGCGAATTGACATTGCAGAGCTAATCAGAGCTGATCCGAATTTTTATATGCGAGCGTGTCGTATCGTCACGCGCAGAAATTTAAATAATTCCGCGTGATTCTTCTGGAGCGCGTGATTCAATTACGAGAGAAGCAAGTGCGAGTTTTTACTTAATAATACAGCGTAGGAGCGTGAGTTCTTTTTTTTTTGTTGGCTTTAATTTTAATAAGGAATATACATCCTTAGAGAGAATCGAACGCTGATTTCCATCGAGAATCGGGTTACTCTCAACCCGACTGGTAATCATCACTGAACAATCGAAGGGCTCGCCGTTGGCTGGTCTCATTAAGAATTTGATTGACTTGAGACGCGAGTGTAAATCATTATCCAACTCGGGATTCTCACTTCGAGGTCTCGTTCGACCGTCTCGTTGGTATCGCCTGCACCGGTAATGAGGAAGTAGTTTAAACCGATTGCGATCTTTGTCGGTTAAGATTGAATTCGGTCGAGCGCCGGATGTGAATCGTTTAATATTCCCGTCATCCGAGTACGCGAAGGACTCGCCGATGGACATGAATTGTGGCACAGAGCCCAACATTCGTATCTCGCGTGAGCTTCCCTCTCGAATGAGTTTTTGATGCTAATACCTTAAGCTCGAGCTAATCTTATAGTTCAATCGAGCGAATGATTATCCTTCTTTCTCGCCGCGTAATGGCAATGCACGGATTTAATAGCGAATTGAGTCACGTGTTTATCTTCTTGCTAAACTGCGAATCTTCAAAGATAAGAGTTAGGAAAAACATCGTAATAATTTTAAAGACATTGTAACGTAATATCTTTTAAATATCTTGACGGTAAGTTTTTATTTTTTTTATTTAAAAATGATTAAAAAACAAAGAATAAAGCTTACTTATTAAATTCTCATAAAATTGTAAACTTGATGTTATTAAATTTATTAAATTTATTAAATCCATCACACCTAATATAAATAAATGCTAAAATAAATAAACGATGTTTTCTTTCATTATTTGATATGGTTATCGTGTTTATTGTTAATTTAAAAAATAAAAATTAAATAACTAATAAAAATACAATAAAGGGATTCTTGAATATGCATTACGAGAATATTTAACTGCACGTATTTATCTGGGAATAATCATTTTGCTACATTATCGTTATGTTATTACTTCGTTTATTTTCATAGTTTCAAAAAATAATATTTTTAGATTGTTATTCCGTTACATAAATAACAATCAGAGTTAAGATTGAATTCTGTTTTGCTATTGTTTATTATATATGTTTATCTCTTCATTTCATTTCAATAAATTTACTGCAATTTAAAAAAAAGCAAAATATTATTAAAAGAATTATTATTAAATTATTAAAAGGACTAATAGAATAAAAAGTTAAATTGAAAAAGGCAGAATACACGCGAGAATAATGTCGATTCTGGCGATATCGATGATCGCGTCAGACATGTGCAAGATACGGACTCAGCGTTCTCCCCACGTGATGAGAGCCGTTGGGACGCGTATCATGCCTCTTCATTTTCTTCAATTAATGTCACTCGCATATCAAAAGAATAAGTGCATCGTTAAAAAGCAAATCGTGATCTATTGCCCTATTATCCAATCTGGTCATTTTAAACTCTCTACACTCTAGTGCGCCGATGTATGTACAATGTAATCCAATCCCTCTTTTAAAAGCGAATTAAAAAGAAATAATACTGCGTAAAAAGATTAAATAGAATTTAACATTGCACTCTAAATGTATTTCAATGGCTTTGATGGTTTCTCTCGGGTTTCGCAAATACAGAACATGCGATATAATGACTGAACCGACATGAAAAACGTTCCTCCAAGCATCGGGTCGATCGATCCGCTTGTGTGTAACGCGAGAGCAATTATTCGTCCTAGCAGTCATAAATTCATCACATCGGTACATCGTTAACGGATAAAAAATTTTCCGCATTGTTAATTCAAGAAGCACTACAGTCAATTAATTATAAAAGTTAAACACTGTATTGTTTATGTGTACACCCGTACTCGGGTATCAATTTTGTTAAATTAATTTTTTAGATTATCACTATTATCAGCACGACGAAACGGAGTAGCTATAGCTTTGACGTATGGAAAGATAACAGCAAAATAATAATAATTTGACGCTTTCATATAAAAGATCAAACTATACTCTTAAGAAAAATTAATCTATCCATTGCATTTAATAAATAATTTAAAAAGTGCACTTCTAATTTTCATAATCATCGAAGTTGAATTATTTTGGAAAAATACACGTTTGAAAAATAAATAAATTTTAAGAAATCCAAAATTCCCAAGAGAAACACTTTTAATATTAAATTAATTTGATTCCCTTTTCCCTCTGTAGGACTCTTTATTGATTGATGAGAACTTACCCGCCGCGGCGGCCAGGAACTGGACGTACTTGGAACCCTTCTCCGTCATGTCGTCAGGACAGCAATGGCCGACGGTGCGCAACGACGTCCTGCCGCGTATATTTAACTCCACGGACTCTCTGGCCGGGGGTGTACCATACACCGCTGAAGGGGAACTCACTGGTACAGGGCTGTAGGCATAGTCTTTATAAGTGCGCCCCTCTTTTTCCTCGTTGTCGCGAGTGGGGGTCATTTTCTCTCGATCTCTCTTTCTCGCTCGGCTTCCTCTGATCTGTCACTGCGTCTCTCTCCCACTCTTTTCTTTTGTCGCTCCTCTCGTAAAGCGCGATCTTGATCGCGGGTCGATCGCGGTCGCAGCAACGTTGCGGGATGCGACGGCCGATGTCTCGAGACCTAGACCCTGAAACGAAGCGCCGTGGTCAAGGTCGCGCGGCGTCGCCGCGGAGGGTGATCTCCAAGGAGTTCTCTTATCGAAAATACCTTTGGCCTTTGACATCGAATTATAGATGAACAAGAAGACGGATGAGAATTTACTTCCAAATTTTACTTGGAATTTCATTAAAATGCTAAATTTAATGTACTCTGTGATTTTAATAATTAAAATATTTATGGAGAGAGAGAGAGAAAAGAGTTCTACTAATTTTTATTATATCTAATAGATAAAATAGTAATTTTAATGCATTTTACATCTTTATTCATAATATTTTTTTGTTAACAAGAACTTACAAAATTAAATTTCACTTTATAATAAATAAGGCAATGTAATGCAGAATAACACATTAAAGTTAATAGTTTTATTTCTATTTTAAAGAAGAAGAAGATGATGAGAACTTGTCCGTATAATTAAATCTAATTTGAATGCATTTCTACAGAGAGTTTCTGTAGAAAAAAGCTGCACATATTACGTGATAAATGTACTCATTTATTTTGCGTCTGCATCCAAATAAATGAAGACATTTATCTAAAGAAGTAATTTGTCCCCGGAGATATCTTTCACGTTTAAAATGATTTTAATATCACGTCTTCAAACTTTACGAGAATCGCTTTAAAAAAATGTTAAGTTAGTTTTAACGTGAGTAAACCGTGCCAGTGGAATTTACCCTCATGGGGTATCACCCCAATTCAAAGATGAGTTTCCCGTCGGTGCTCTCCCTAATACGAGCCGAGAGAAAATCGATAACGTGCTGTACCAAACGCGTAGTAATAACACTAATGTAAGTGAGTGAGAGACGCGATCAATTAAACCATGAAGTGAAATCAATCGCGATGACGGAACGCCTTTCGATTCCGCGTTTAGTTTCGCGTTATTTCTCCGTACTAATTAATGTATCCGTATTTCAGATGTCAATCTTGTCAATCTCATGCAAACACGTCGTGTCGACCGGTATATTCGAGAGCAGTTTCTATCCTTTTCTTTTCTTCTCCCTTTTGTCCGACGAAATGGCAGAGATGAAACGTAATATATTTTTACCCGTTGATTAAATCACGCGGAACAAAGTAATTCGAAGACATTATTCTACGGCTAACTCAGTCCACTTTCGTCTACGGAAAAAAACCAATAAAATCCAGAAGAAAGAAGATTTACCTGTAACGTTGACTCGTAACCGACACGCTTATGCGTGCCGTGTGTTGATTGCGAGTAGATGATGACTTGTCGCGGGTACAAACGATCACGCTTTGCTTATAAAACTCGTAAAGAAAATACAGAAGTAACAACAAAAATCTCATTTAATTTTAAGCACACTCGTAAATCACTTTTGAGAGTTTTATTTTTAAATACAATTATGCGCTCACAAAATATGAATTCTCTAGAATGGGAGATAACAATTGCCGCTTCAAACGGTAAATAACTTGTAAATATACGTTTACGATGTTGTTCGTTTACCTCTAAAATAAAATAAAAACAATTCTTATTGCTACACGATTACCAACAAACATCAGTATAATGCGACTCAGAAGATGGATGAAATGAAACATATAAATTAAACAAAATATATCTAAATTTGATTTTTTTCATTAATATTTTTTATTGACTTAAAAAGAAACATTAGTTTATCTTTTTTCTTAAAAAAATTTATTAAAAGATATTAATTTTTTTTTCTTTCTTTGATATTAGCTTATATTAAAAAAAAATATTTTTTTGTTAAGTAACTGTATTAACGTGCACTCTTGTTTTAACAAAATTATATTTTATGTAATAAAAAAGCTCAGTTCAGTTCATAAAGTTAATTACACAACAATTGAATAAAAGTATTTTGATCAATATAAAATCTCAAGGTGTCAATGTGTATACATTTATCCTAATAAAAAGACTCGATACTGTTGGTGCATTTTACTGTCGGTTATTCCTTCTGTAACTAATTGTCAATTAAAACACAAAAGGATTGACACGAATAGAATAGTTATTATATCATCGCAATGAAAAATTCCTCGTTCTTTACACTCGTTTGATCGTTTCCGCGAAATCAATGAATCGATATTCGGTCTCTCCGTCGCAAATTTCCGCGTACGTGAGAAGAAAAAGAATTTGCATATCAGTGAAATATAATTACGACATATTGTTTATCGACGATAGCCGCAACAGCTTTACACGCGATTTGAAAAAATGATAGGTCTGCTCCTAGCAGGATATGTGTGCTGGGGGAGGGGAAGAAGATAAAGTACGTACTTACCGATGTCGCACACGCACTGCTGTTAAAATGATCTTTTTGCCAAGTGAGAACTGTGTTATAAGCCACCGATTAATTTCTTACGTAATGAATTGCGATAATTTATCAGGAATTGTATTGCACGCGTATCGATGCCGCGTTGATCGTTCTATATCTTTGTCAGCTCGTCGGTAGCTCTTGATAACGATAAACGCACTTAATCTATATATCGGCGCTTTAAACGAGTAATTACCCTTAAATTACTCATAAAATATTGATCCACTGACGTTAACGGATTTTACGGAACATCAAACATTGTAACACGTGATTTATTGCATCCGTGTTTGTCCAATGATTGATCAGAGTTTTCTAGATGAGCAAAGTGTTGTCGCAATCGTACAAAGAATCCTTTTACTTTCCTTCACTTTTACGATGGAGTTTGCGTCTCTGCAAATATAGAGGAGATCCTGTTACGCATCTTAATTCGTTTCTTTTAAGTTTCCTTAGAGTTTTTAAAATCTTCTACACGATAAGAAATTTTTAATGCGGTCGCAACATTAATATCAACTAATAAAAAGGCAATTAAAGTTGTGAAAATTAGAAAATGGGGGTGTTTTACGAACTTCTGAGACCCAATGTAGAGATCGAATAAAAGGCAAGTAGTTTGATACCGATATACAAAACCGGATGCGCCGTCTGGTGCGACGTTTAAAACTCGATTAGACCAGTAATTATCGTTCCAGAGAAGCAAAACAAGGAAGCAATTTATTGTCGTTACGTTCGCGACAGAAATATTCTCAACATATTTTTAATAAGCGTGCGCGACTAATTGCTCCAAGTCGATTTACAATTTCACTCTGCAACTTGGTTGAGAATGTAAGAAAGAAGGATCGAATTCATTGGAATAAATGAGTCAATCGGTATCGATTGTATCGATTGCACACGTTTCTAAGGAAAATTATGAGGCTGCGCGAAGACCAATCAGTTAATATCAACGATAATTAATCAAATTCCTCATTATTTATATTGTAACTGGAAATATATGACTTGGAAACAGAGACGGAAGATCGCTGAGCAAAATTAATCCACCAGAATTACCGATACAGCTAATGGCTTCGGAGATATATTGCGCCAATATAATATCGATTAGCGTTAATCCTGATGAATTTAATGTTCTAGCTCTATCCATGATGCCGCGGGCTGTAATTTAGATGAGAACAATTGTTAACGTTTATTAATCCGAGGGTGCAACTGCAACGGTCCCCGATAAGATAAAAACAACGTGTAGCGAACTAAATGATTTATCGCTTAGGTTTGTTCTATAATTGTATGTTTTATTGTTCGATTGTTGTTTTCAAAAGTTAGAAGTACGCAAATTGAATCGTAATCACGATATACTGCCCACGATGATTCGCAAACACGTAGATTAAATGCGATTGGAAACGTTAAGTCTCTGTTGACACTCGGCAAATATAATCACGGGGTAATAACCAACGTATAAGGCGATATTGTAGAGGAACCATCGTAATAAGGAGGATTACAGGGAAAATCATCTCGTGCGCCGCTGATTTTCACGTGATTATGTTTGTCCGTGTGCCATCAATATTAATTTTGGCGTTCCAAGTATTCCTTAGATAGAATGAAACGAATTGTTCCGATGTATTCGTTTTGTGTTTGCAGTATGACTTATCTTCATAATTCTCTTTAATTTGTAACTGTTTGCTTTTTTATCGCAGTCTTAATACAGTCGCTACTGTACTATTTGTAAAACCTGAGAAACGTCGCTTGATTAAAAAAAAAAAAAAAATAGCGAGAGAAGACGATGAACTGATTGAGAACAAAAAGATCTCAGTCTCTTTGCCTTCTACCTCTCCATTTGAATCCTGTTTTACAAGAGAAGGCGGTAAAAATTTACAAATAGAAGAGTTGAAAGGTAATTTGGATGGAAATTTTTCGTCGTCGCTTCAGTTACGCAATGTTCATTCGAAATGGTAGACACGTGTGAGTGTTGCCAGTTGCATCAATTATGCGAATACTACGTTTTAGCATTTTCCGTCGCGTATTGTCGGAAAACAGTGGTTCGCCAGTTTACAGTTTTCACATTTCACAGCGACTCACCTTGTTATTCGGATTACGTTGGAGAAGTCTTCGGGGACTCGTTGTCGGGAAAGAAGGAAAAGAAGAAATCGCCACTCTCGCGATGATGAGTTCGCTGAATAAAGGGCTGACGTGACACACAATGACAATTAAAGCCCTTGCCATCTGCTGGTTTAGTGAATAATCGCTGTAATACGCAACCAGCTGATCCAGTTATCAGGCAGAAAAGCCATTACCTTTCCTTGGCCTAGCATCGGTTTTTACTCTGCAAGGAGATCCTCGCCAACGAGCAATTTCTTCAGCGCGTGCCTCCAGACACGTTAAGGCAGCTGGGTTGCTTGGATGGCTGTTTATTGTATTATCAGTTTCGGACTGTGCTGTTAAGAAATCAATGATATTTTACTTCTTTTTCTAACAATTAAAACGTCAGAGAGCTCTAAAACATTTGTTTTTTACTTAGAAAGATGCGTTTTACAAATATAACATTTAGCTGTTTAATTAATGTAAATGAAATCTCTATTCTAAAATCTCTGTTTCAAGAATAATATATTAAATATATGAATTAACACACAATTATTTTAATTATAAATAAGAATCTCTCTCTTATCTGATTGTGAGATTTAGAAAAATAAAATAACGAGTTTAATATTTTGTTAGAGTAATTAAATTTAAATCAATTACAGAACCAAAAAAAATGTAAGCAACAAAAAAGTACCATATAATTAAGAAAATAAAAGTCAATATTTATTTTTAAAAATGTTAAAAATATTTTAACTTTTTTAAATAAAATGTCATATGGAGTATGGAGTTTGTAAAATTTCAATAAAAGATGTGTGAATAAAATAAGAATTTACTTCTACTTATTACCAATATAGTTTCAGAGAGAGATATTGAAATTTTTCTTGGAAGGAAATTCTGATTTTATTTGCAGAGAGATAAAAGATTGTGGCTTTAGTATGCAATTGCATCGTATATTACGTGAACGATAAAATGTTGTAAAGAAAGCAGTAAGGAAAGCAGTTTTATTATTACGATTTTGAGACGCTGTATTTCAACCTGGTCGACAGCAAGAACAACCGTCAATATCGCTAACGTAATTGCACACGAGTGCGACGATAACGAGAACTTGGAATGTAATCGTCAAACAACGCATCATGTCGCCGCGTGACAACGTTTTATGTGTAATCTAAAAAGTGTAAAATGTAAAAAAAGAAGAAAAAAATTAATACTGGTGGGAGAATTAATAAGAAATGTATGAATGGAAGGATACGCAGAAATTGGACAGCATTATGAGCAAAACGTGACGAAGTGCATTCGTTTCGAATGTACATACTTACGTTTTATCGCATTTTGCAAATGTGTATTTGCGTCATTAGGACATTCCATTATAATCTACAAATGATAAATCACAATCGGGCAGTAATTCGTTACTATTTCACAACGTTAAAGAATTAAATTAACTTATATAAAAATAAATTAATCAAAGCGACTTTATGAAGAAAAACACAAAGGGAAAACATGTATAAAAAAAGTTTTTAAAAATAGAGAAATTTAAAAACGGATTCTGCTTAACGGAAATTTAATATTCAAAATTTTTTTATATTAAAAGAATTTTTAAAAAATATCTTTGACATATTATACTTTAACTTTTTCTGATATAATCATTATTATATTAGATAATATTTTTCTCCTTAATATTTTTTTTAATGTATTAATATATAAATTTCATGAAATTTCAAAAGTTTTAGTAGTGTTTTATGATTTAATGCAGTTAATGTAATAAAATTTAATAATATTATTCAATATTATGCAAAAGATTTTTAACATTATTAATAAAATTTCGACAAATTTGAAAAAACAATTTGTAAAAAATATTTTAATTATTTGTAACCGTGAAAAATTTGTCCACATGAATTTCAAAGCGACGTAGCTGCAATACTTCTTAAAATGCGTATCAGACCTACAGCTGGCAAAAACATTCATTCAACACAATGCTCATTTTAATTATAAAAGATAATTTATATGTCAGTTTAGGAATGCAAAGCATTATTCCGTGTGGAAAAATTTTCAGCATCAAATATTTATCTTCTTGTGCATTCTATACACGAGACTGATCCCATGATATTAATTGACGCTTAATATCTCCGTCTATTAATTATACAATGGCAAATTACACTCGCCAGATGTGCGCTTCGAAACGTTCCGAATGAGCGATTAACGTAAAACTGCTACTTACTGCTTTCACTGTAATAAATAAAAGAGTGTTATCTTTGCACAAATTGTAATAAATCTAAAATTTCCGCCTTGCAAGCTCGCAAGTCTTCTGGAAAGTTTTGAGTTGCTTACGGGGGAATGACGTTATGTCAGCTGGTTTCTATTGATAATTTCTTATCTAAACGAGGAAGCCATTATTTTACTGGATACTTTCTCGAGTGCCTTCGATAGATTTTTACTTGAAGAAAATCTTGATATACGTCATCTTGATATAAGTTATAGAGGAATAGTTTTCTCGTAACGATTACATTCTTTGTCGTTTTTTTCTCCGATTAAAAATTTAGACATTTCTCATTTATACAGAGTGGAACACTCAAAGTATTAAAAGTTATTATATTTAAAATTACGTATTATAAAGAAAAAGTTATATGGTTTAGAATGGAACAAACAATAATATTTTTTTAAAATTTAGAATTATATAAAAGTTGTCTATATTTACAATAAAATTTTTTATAAAATTTTACATAATATAATTTTTCTACAGTTATTTTACAAAAAATAAAAATATTAAAGTGAAGTTATCAAAAAATAGTTTACAAAATATTTTATGTTTTATCCTGGTATATTTTGATATAAAATATGCAATATCACAAGGTTACATTTATATATATATATCTAAAATATTAACTTTTTAAATATTATAATTCTATTATAATATTTTTATATTCAGAATAATGAAATGAATCAACTAATATGTAAAAAAACACATAATTAATAGTATGTAATTTTAGGAATAATAGCGCGCGTAATACTTTATATGCCACATAATTTTCTTACACGATTATTTCTTATTTTAAAATTAATGAGATTACTTTTGAAAAATTCTAATAAAACAATATTAATTTTTTGTATCTATTACTTTAATTTAAACTAAATTTTTAGTGTTAATGAAAGATTTACTTTAATTTTAATTTTTTTATCAACACAAGTGTTTTATACTGTGTTTTTTTGCACTTAGAGTTTAAATAATCATTGTCTTATACAAACAGAAGAAAAAATAAGAAGCTGTTATTTGTTGTTGGCATTTTAATATTAAATATTTTGAAACTATTCCAGAGAGCAATTAAGTCATTAAATTGAATGTATTAAAATTTACATAAAAATAATAACTAAAAAAATACAAATTGTTAAAATTTAATTAACATACTTAGATATATTTCTAATTTTAAGTAGCTTTTTGCCAATAATCTTTGTTGAAGAATACTCTCTTTTAATTATGTAATAATTCAAAATTTTTCTAAATTTGGAATTTCACACACACACACTTACACATGGGCGAAAGAATTAATGGTAGTCACATTCCTTTCTAATCTCATTTGTCGATTTCAGGAAGAGAAGCGATAACTTTGTACTTTCTACGATAACCTTGCAGAACAAAAAATTGTGCGTCGATCGATTCAACAATCGTTATTTTATCAATACATCGTACTACAGAGGGAAGTTCCATGCGCGCAAAGTTACATGCGCGCAATATCACAAGGTCACGGTTATATTTGTAGACTACATAAAGAGATCTGCACACGCGTAGAAATATATATATAATAACTGTCCGTTTAAGTTTCAGTCATAATTAGTGATAACATAAAACAACGGCAAACTAATACAAGACATCAGTTTGAGAATAGCGATTGAGAACAGCGAACAAAACTTAATTATGCATTTTTTAAGATTGTCAAGCGTAAAGTCGGAAAATGAGATATGCATATGTCACAAAAATCTTTTCTGTCGCAAATCTTGTATGAATTTGTCACGTTTTTAATTGGTACTTAATAATTTGATATAAAAAAGCTAAAATGCTGTTATTCTATATATTATAATTTTTTTTCTCTTTCTGTTAGAAATAAGACCTTAGTTTTTCTCTAGTACTAGTGTATAGAATATTTTCAATCATAAATTACGTCATTTACAGTTATTTTAATCGTCAAAACTTTGATTGTGTAGTTTAAAAATTTAAACATTAAGCATTAAACGGATAAAGACACAATAAAAAGTAATAAAAAGTTAAATTTTGTCATACAATTTGTGTCAAATTGTTTACAATGTTAATCAATAGCGGTTAAACAGTGGCTTCTCGATAGTCTCAATCGTAATCTATGTTATCTTGCTATAAACATTCTTGAAGACTCCATTCACGCAAAGGAGATAATAGACATAAGACGCACCTATATGTATATACTAACGTTATTAAATTTTTTTCATTCTTCAGAATTACGTGGTAGCGCTTTATGTTTGCTCTAAACCAGAAATAAAGATAATGATGCGTATTATCTCATAATTTTCAGAAAGAATGCAATTAATAGAAATTGCTTTACTTGCTTAATCATTTAAGGAAATATTTATTCAGGGTCGTGGCTATCTTGTGATTGCAGAAAACATAAATTTAGAAAATGAGGAAAAATTACACAAAAATTAATAATAACTTATTATTAAAAAGCTTAATTAGTAATAATTTACATTATTATATTTGGTTATAGTCGAATAGCCTTGCTATGTCAAATAAAAATCATTGGAGATGATATACACATAGAGATATATTAATGATATGGCGTCTGTGCTAATTTTATATATGTAGTATTAAGTATATGATAAATTTATTACTTCTTTTGGTAAGGTAAAAGATATTTTGTATATTACAGACATTCCGATTATATGTACTATATTATATTTTTATAAGAAAGGGGGAGAAAAAATACAGAATTATAAATATTGTTTTGCGTCTTAAATACCGAACGTTAACTACTCTGATTAATAACAATCTTTTAATAAACAAAAAGAGATGATTAAAATCCGAGCATATATTGTTTGGCCAACGATTGGCCAATGTTAAATAAAATGTGATAGAAAATCTTTTATTATTTAAAGTCGCTTACTGTGATAAAATGTAAAGATTAAAGTAATTGGCATTGTATTTGTTGAACCAAATAATTATCTTTTATTTATTAGTAAAATCGCATATATCGGATATACATGTAATGCGATTTGTATATGTAAACTAGAATAAAATATTATGGTGTATATAATGTTGTAATAATATATTTTTTATCACATGAAAAATATTTTAAAAAGAATTAAGTGTCAATACCTATCAAATTACGTCAATTAAGCAGAAATTTATGTACGTCACAATTTGATTCTTTTATTATCATACTTAGTAGCATAAAATATTGAATACAAAAGACTTGGTTTAAAGTTTTGTTTAGCTGAAAATTTAATTTCTTTATTATTATTGTTTATTAAAATAACGAGGCATTTTATATAAAAAACTTAATGCTGCTAAATTTCTAAATGTCATTCGTTCCGGTAGAGATACATACCCATATTGCGGGGGCGTATATATTTTTAGCACGAGACACTGTCGTGTTGCTTAATAAATTTGTGGAGTTTATAATAACACAGGAAAGATTAGAGCTATTTGACTCAGTTTCAAATTTTTATAGCAAAAGTAAATGTCAAAAAAAATCTTATGTTAGTTACTTATAGTTTTTAATTACTAGATTAAACAATCTGATTATATTTTAATAAGGAAAAACTAATCACTAATATAAGAAATTTATGTTTTTTTTATATATTTCTTGTATTATATGTCTAAATAGTTTTGAGGTCAAGGTAATTTGATTACAAGATTGTTAAATTAAGAAATAACGTATATATCTATTATTAATATATATTTGATTATATTTTTATTTATTTTTTAATTATAATGTTTAATGAAAATTAAAACTGATTTATATTTACCATACTTTTATTTATAACATATATTTTTACAGTTCTTTAACTTTATAGTTACTTTTTAATATCCGTTAAAGTTATTTATAAATTAGATATATCTAGAACAAAAGAATATTACAAATATACCACTATCAAGATTAATTAATATGTGTATCTGTAATCCAAAGATTGACTTTTATATGTCTCACTAATTTTTGAAAAAAAATGTGTGGTGTGGCCAAATAAGACAAATAAAATTGAATTGTACAAATATATTAATTGTAAGTAAGATTTTATATACTTATTATTTAATCATTCTAATTAAATATTAAACTAAACTCAAAGGACTGCATAATAATTTAAAAGCAAACTAAAAATATTCACTTGCCTGTATAATTTTTCGATAATGCTTCGTAGTTCTTGAACAATATGCATCTGTGCCAAAATACTTGGGGCAACTGCGCAGCAGTGTCTGCTATGTATACAAATACGATAATATCTCATTTTGTTTTAAATATAGATCCAATTGATCCAATTTAACCCTATAGTCAAGTAGTCCATTTTTTTTATTAATATAGTTATTTTTATTTTTAAAATGTTTTCCAATATTTATATAACAAGAATTAAAAACTTATTTAATACATTTAGTTATCTACACTAAAAAAAATGCTGTTATATCAATTAAATCAATGCAATTGAAATTAATATTATTGAAGTAACATCAATATTAATAAACAAAAATCAGCAATAATTGTTTTAATAATCGTGACAGTTGGTTTAGTAATATCAATGCTTTTGAAAAATGTGGTTAAATGATTGATATATTTATATATCTTAATTACATATTTTTTTATTATAATTAAATATGCAATTAATAGTTTTGTTTATATGTAGTTGAATTCTATGTAATTCATATAATTATGTCTGTTGTCAATTCAACTACGTAAGATAATAAAAACAAATCAACCGCGGAGTTGAGGGTACTTTAATTGATTCAAATGCATTATTTTCTTAATTTAAATACAATGTATTTAATTTGTATATTTTTTATATATTAAAACAAATCAAAAATTTGTCAGATGTTATATTGACTCATTATTGCATTTATGTACAATTATATCTTTAGAAGAAATGGAAATGTGTTTATATTAATTACATATGAGCTTGATACAATCAACACATGTAATTATTAATGTCGTTGTGTATACGTAGATAAAAATATTATTAAGCACACGTAACACGTTTTAATTGCATCAAGCGTATGTGTAATTATTATAAAATCTTTCTATTCTCTGTGAATAAATTAATACATATGATTTAATAAGATTGAAGTAAAATATATGATTCAAGTATAAATGCTGTCAACTCAATTACATAAAATGATTAAAACAAAACAACCAAAGAGTTAATGCTATTGTAATTTACACAAATATATTATGATAGAATAGAAATAAAATGCATATAACGTTTAATATTGTTGAACATTGGTTCAAACTATTTATGTATTGTGTCAATAATAAATAGATTTGTGAAGTATATTTTATTCTTAGAATGGCATTCTTTTCACTACGCTACGTGGCATGTTATCTCGTAAACAAAATGCACTGTCTTATAAAAAGAGCTCGTTAAGAGCGCGGAAGAAAGCAAAATATCGCCATCGACATATAATACTAAACTGAAATATGTCAGTCTATAAAAGGGACTGAGAAGGACAGAATTGTGAAAACTTTTATTTAAGAAAAATAATGTTTTAATTAAATTAAATTTATTTTAGATAAAGTAGAAAAAACTTATTAAAAGAAAAATTAAAATTAATGCAAGCACATTTAATGTTGAACTAATGCAATATTATTTTTTTATTAAAGCAAATTTTGTTTTTAATTGCGTATAAAAATTTTTTTTAAACAAACACTTTTTTATTTTCAAGACAAAAATCAACGTTTAATTCAATCATATGTATAACTTATGCATATATATAACTCATACATATATTTGTATATTTAATCAAATCAAATATAAATTGTACATGATTAATATTGAAATACAATTGTAATGTTTACATTTAGCATTATTACATAATTATAAAGTATTTAATTCTCAACTTTGAAAATTTGTTACACTCTGATATGTATTCATTACAATATTATATGTCATGATTCATATATATACATAATTCGTTTAATATGCATAATAGAAATTGCAACCAATAACAAATAAATTGCATGAATCATTTATTTAGTTGGCAGCCCGCAACTACACCGTTTAATTGAAACAAGTTGCTTTTTTATTGATTTTATAGCTTTTTTCAGTATATTATTATCGTAATTAATTTTAATTCTAACTACAAAATGCAAAAGATCACTTAATACAATGCAACTATCTTTTTATACCGGAATACAACAGAGGCGACCGTCGTATATTTAATATTTAATTACAAAATAAAATCCAAAAATAAAATAATGTTGAACTGTGATTCAATAATATTAAAAAATATCAATTACTTCTCCCACACAAAGGACACAAGTCACAAGTAATCTTGACCAAGTCATGATGATCTGTTAATATCTATTTTATCATAAAGATAATATTGCCATGATAAAGCAAATATTCGTACTTTACTATAACTTCGCCATGACATCACTTGTAACCATTTGCTATGAGTCGTAAATATAATTGAAAAATAGTTTGGTGAGATATTGTTTCTTTATATAATAATAATATATATATTCACAATAATAATTAACACATAAATCTGCGTAAACAAAAATCGTATATCATAAATTTAGAAGGATGATACAATATGTTCAAACATAATTTATAGATGATGGTAAGAGAAACAATAAATCATTTATGAGATTTAACTTTCTTCTCAGTAACTCTCACAGCAGCTTATTTCTTGATGCATCGCTGTTAAAAAAGTTTTTCATTATTGTCCGTGTGTTTCCTGATACTTTGTTGTGCTAAGGTCTTCTTGCAACCTAGCTCAACTATACTTTGATAAATATCATTATCAAAACTGTAATCACTTTACAGGTCAATTTATCGATACAATTTAGGCGTTTGTCCGCCTTAATCGAGAGTTGCCCTGCAACTCTTCTTGAATCTCCTGAGAGGTTTTTCCCTTGGTTTCCGGTATGAAAAAGTACGTAAATGCGGTGCCGACCGCCATGATCGTGGCGAAAATCCAGAAAGTGACATCCGCACCTAGGCCCTCGTTCATCGCCGGGAAAGTCTTTGTCACTAGAAACACCAGGATCCAATTTAGCATGACTGCCATACCGGAGGCGACCGCCTTAGTCTCCGCGGGAAACAATTCAGCCATCAGCATCCACGGTATCGGACCCATCCTACGCATAAAATGCAAAACTCTTCTTTTCTGCGGTTGATAATCTTCTCGTAATTTTTATATTGATTACAATATCAGATACTTTACTTATAATTCGAAAATTATCGTAATCTAGTTTATTACAACAAATTATATTAAGGTAAGATTTATAAAGTTAATACAAAAAATACACACAACTCATAAATGATATAAATAAAAATATGTTAATTGTGATTGTATTGTAAAAACTTAAATCAGTTTTATTTTGACGTCCTTTTCATTATTGTTATTTATTAATTATTAAACATTTAATCTCCTTTTTAATAAATTATTAATAAAATTAGTATTGGCTTATAATTTATTATATTTTAATAATGTAATTTATTCGATCTAAAGACGATACAACTTAGAAAATTTATAGGTGCAATTTAAATTGTATTTTTTTGCAGTTTCTTGTAGAAAGGCTTAGAATAAATTAATCTGTTATTGATAAAAGATTAATATATTAATAATGGGTATCTGAAACGTCAAGCTATAATTTTTAACGCTGTGTTATTTGTGTACAAATCAATATCAAACAGAAAATATGTTAAAAAATAACTCAAGTGGTATGCATACGGTAAAAAAATCCTCTTATGTCATTTCAAATCGTTTAAAAGATCAAAACATAATTAGTTGCAATATTTACCCAATGGAGAAGGAAATCATGTATAAAGTTAGAGATGTAAGCGGTAGCCAACTGAGACTGCTGACATCACTTTCGCTTTTCTTAATATTGAAATATGTACCAAGGGCCACGAGACTGACTAGCATTACACTCGAGGAAAATATTAGCAGCGGTTTCCTTCCGGCACGATCCACGATCAGAGCTGCTACGCCTGTCGTAATCATCTGCCAGAAACAACGGTTTCAGATAAGCATTGCCATCCACGTTGATTAAGAAATTAATGATAATTGCGGGAAATGAAAAGATATTACCACAGATACACAGCATTGTTACATATTGCAGTATCATGTAACATTCAAAAATAGAGAGAAAAACTGCGACGAATTCGATATATAATTCACATAAATCACGTTCAACACAATTAACTGACAAACGTAGAATAAACTCTAATTACACTTTGATAAGATAGCAAAACTTGCAAAAATTTTCAAGAAAACATTTTAGTTCGTATTTCTTATCTGAATAGAATGTATTTTTATGGAGACATTAGTATTCCACTTCTGTGGAAGAGTCGTATAAAAGTGTTCTATAAAAAAATTCTTTAAAAGTATAGGTAAGATAAAATATCGATAAATGCACCTGAACGATCGCCACGATTATAGAGGCGACATCCGCCGGCATCGAGCTTCCGGATGCCTGGAAGATGGTGACGGTATAGAAGATCACCGCATTTATGCCGGACAATTGCTGAAAGAACATGCTGCCCAACGAAGCGAGCAAAGCTTTTTTAGCTGCCCGGTTACGTATAAGGTCGAATATGGTCGATTTCCTTAACGCTGCTTGCTCGGCTTCTCGCTGCGCATCCGCGAGTTCCTCGGACGGATCGTAAGAATCTCCCCGGAGAACAGACATCGCTATCGTGGCTTCCGGTTTTCGCTTTTGATTCTACGAGGACATTCAAGACACATCCAACAAATTTTTCTTTGCAAGTAAGTCCACAATCGTAATGGTTCAATTTTTTTAACTAATAAATTGTTGTAAATCTTTTTTCTCTCTTAATATAATTTGTAAAATTTGTTTTTTAAATAGTAATCTAAAATTTAAAGCAGTCGATACGTAAGAAGATAATTAAAAGGCACGGAGAAGTCTATCGATCCGACCTACCACCAGCCAAATAGGTGACTCTGGCATCCATATGAAACTAGCAAAGAAGATGACGTCTATGAGCCCGCAAATTATAGCGAACGCCGTGTAATTCATCAGGGCTCCGATTATGAAGGCCACTAAGATCCCAACGGTGAGGAGTAGCTGAAACATAGCGCCGAGGGTGCCCCGAATCGAAGTCTCTGCAATTTCGGAGATGTAAGTCGGCACGACGACGCAGGCCGCGCCCACGGCGACGCCAACCATAAACCTCGCCACGTAGATCAGCCACAGCTTGGAGGTGAATATGATGATCGCCCAGGATAGAAGAAACGGAACGGTCAGCAGAAGAAGCGTTCTCTTCCGACCGAGTTTGTCGGACATCGGTCCGGACGGAACGGCACCCAGTATCGCGCCCAGGGCCAACAACGAGCCTATCCAGGATCCCTGTTCCTTGGTGATAACCAGCCAAGAGGTCTCCTTGTACAGCTGGGGCAGAACGGGAGACGTCCAAGCCAGGGCGGTGCCGACACTGACCGCCATCAAGCAGGCTGAGAGCATTCAAACGGACAATTGATTAAAGAGGGAACTCGAGAAACTTGTCTGAGTAGTTTTACCTAGCATTTCAAATTATAATCTTCTAACTAATTGAGTTTACAAAAATTAATAGGTATCGCCAATATTTTTATTAGAATTATTTTATTGGAATTATTATGATATGATGATAAATTAACTTTTTCGAGTAAAAAAAAACTTGGTACTTATTTTAATATTAGAGTTTAAGAACTGAATATTACATTTAGAACCGTTTCTACCAACGTAGATTAACTTTAATCTTGATTTAACTTATTATCTCATTCTAATTCCAAAAATTAAAAAAAGATGAACAGTCAAGTTACATCGAGATTAAAGTTAATCTACGATAGAAATAGGCCTTAGAAGGTTAAAGTCTGAATGTTGTATTTATCTTAATTCTTAGAAAATTTGTCTGCTCATGTTTTCTGACATATAATATTTTCGTTTAGATATTTTAGCCCGATTCTTATCGCTATCCAGTCCATTTACGTCATTAACGCTCGTTTAATGAAATACGAATGTCAGAAATTTTCAGTTTATCTTTCCCGATAAAAGCACACCGAATTTCAGAAACTCATCAAAACAACTTGCCGCTATATCCTTTCAGTGAATAGTTTCTTTCTTACAGCGATCTGCCGTATCAGCGGCGGCGAATGGTAACGGCATATGCGTAAACATTAAACAGATAATATAATTGTGAACTAAATCCTTTCCACATCATGCTAAGCCGCTGTCGAATACGCTCAGTAATGATTATCTGGCAGGCGTGATAAGACGGGCAGATGGGCCGAATTATTTTATCGGACGCCGAAACTCCAGCTATGATAACAACCGTCGCTGAGAATAGAACAGTGGTGTATTATGACATGTCGGAAATTAATTGAGTTGATTCACAGAATTAGAGTTGCGCAGGACAGCGGGTTTCACTGTTTCCTCCGAGATTCCGCGAGGTCTCGTGTGTCAAAAGTTACACGATTGTTAAACACTGTTGGATTTCTACACGCCAGGGCGAATACTTGCGCATCCCGCCTTGGAGCAAAGTGCAACGCTCATTTCAATAAAATATCATGGCCGGCTTTTGAACCTTTTTTGAGAAAGCAAGACACAAGTTTATTCGGCAAGATTTTATATAATAAACTGTATGATTATCACGGCGAATTACGCTATCTTGTTATATCTAATTTTGTAGAAACGTCAAGAAATGTTGAAGACAATCTGTAAGCGTAATATCCTCTTTTTCGCGATTATACTCGTATAATATACTCTTTATACTCGTATAAAGTTTCATTAATATAACAAGCGCAATTTCACTAAATAGTGTAACGAACTTTGCGTCCAGTTAAATCCACTTGGTCCAATTTGATGAAACTAACCAAAATCAAACGGCAAATTTCTCTTCAATTTCGTGAGATTGAACAAACGCTAATTAACGTCACTCTGTAATAATGCTCTAATTAATAGCGTCCTGTTTATAAAAGTATATTTTGATGAGAAGCTGCATATAATCCTTTGATAGAATCGATTTACGTTTTTATGTGGCTTCAGCTATTTGGGATGCAAATTTAATTATCTAGGTCAGATAAAATACAAGTAAAATTAATTGTAAAACCGCAAGTATCGCTAAAAAACCTTTTTGCTAAAAGAATAAAAATATGCAAAGTTTGCTATTAATATCATTGTTACTGTTTTTAACTGAATGGCACGAGTTCTTGTATCAAAGAATGTATTTTCTTAACGCAGACAGATTTTATGGATAACGAATACTTTAACAGATTGTATTGAGATATATATGCCCGATTGCATTTTTAATTTAATTAAATTGTGATCTAATAAACATTTTATCTCTAGTAATTTTACAATCAACAGCAAGAAACAATTCAAAAAATCTTTTATATTATAATTTAATTTCTTTAATATTTGTACTTATCAAATTATTTTAAATTTTTAAATATTTAATAATTTAATTTAAGAAGAAATGTTTAATAATTTAATTAAAGAAAATATTTTTTTAATATTTGTACAAAAACCATTGTAGCTTTTCGTTTTTATTAAGGTTGGATAAATATTTAAGTAAAGTTACGTGATTATTATTAAGTTTATCGTAACGTCAATTGATAGTATATGATACCAATATATAATGATTGTGATTAATGATTATCAGTTCGATAAGTACGTTGGAGAAAGCTGATATTACCTGAGAATTATTTTGTAAAATAACAAGTTCCTATTTTAATTTTTAATTATTTTTGAAAAAATAAACTCGAAGAAAAGAAATAAAGTTAAAAAATTGCATTCTTGTGAAGAATTAAACTAATATTTTTTATATTGTTTCTTATATTGTGTGTGTGTGTGTGTGTCTGAAAACACATTTTAACATCAATATATCAATAAAATTACAAGATATGGATATATAATATATTACATATTTATGGTGTAATTTATAATCAAAATATAACAATTTTAAATAAAATATTAAATATTTCAATATTAATTTAAAATGTATAGATTAATAAATATATTATCCAATTACAGAGATAAATATAAAATATTATTAATGGCACAATCCATTCGGTTGCATTTGCAATATTTGCAGCATAATTTGATAAGCTATATTAAGCACTCTTTTCACTGAGTAACACATTAGTTTATGTGTAAACAATGTAAATTGTATTTAAATACGCATTCGATACTGGATGCTTATTAAATTACTAATACATGCCAAATTCAAATATACGTATAAAAATAAACGCATCACATTTCGCGTAAAAATGTAATCACATAATATACCGGTCATAAACGTTTAAATTGGTAATTGTCAAAATGAGATCTTGCACAATCTCCATTCTTTGCCTCTTAAATTCAATCTCTCTTTGATTTATCAATCGTTTAACTTGTAGAGTATTGCGAAAGAAATAATATACTACAAATGTTAATAGTGTATTTAGCGATACAAGTCGAACAAAAGTGTCCTTGTTATTCATGAACATTATTAAATTTGTAGTGTCAAATTATCCAATTTGAGTTTTTATCATTTTTAGATCGCTTGCGTCTACTTTACGTCAATATGTCGTTAATTTAATTGAAACAATGAAGTTAAACAATTTAACTCAAGGAATATTGAACTTGACTCAAATTTAGTTCATTATTTATGCATATACATTAAGATAAACGCTGCCTGTTTTGGAACTCAGCAATTTAAAAAATGGATTAATTAAATGAAGTTATTCTTTTAATAATAAAACGCATGAAAGTTAAAAGTAACAGAATCTTATTTAATTCAAAGTTTAGTTTAAATTTCATATTTAACAATAAAGAAAAATGGAACGTTTATGTCGACTTGTGTCGCTAAAATGGAAATTATGTATTGCTAAATACCGGAAATGGATGCGAGATACTGCCACAGCTTTCTGCCATGCTGGCGCACAGGAACTCCGTTAATCATCCCCGTGCTCTCCATTCTTCTTTCTTCGTGGTTCCCTTCCATTTTCCTGAGTGAAGCTGCTTCTTGAAAAAAAAGTATCAAAAAAGAACGACTATGTATTTGACTTTGTACTCGGTCTCTTCCTCGTCGTCCTTTAATTAACGCGTTTCACGTCTGCTTATCTCTTTTAATTTTTTGCCGCAAGTCAACTCAGATTTCACCGGAGATACAAGGTACAAACTACGAAGCTAGCACTTTCGGCACGATGCGAGGCGTACGGAGCACAATGAACGTATGTGACATCGGGGCCATCGTATATCACCGTTACTATCTGGTCACCATTATCACTAATCACCCGCTTATCTGGCTCAATCGAAACAGCAAAATGATGTAGAAATCATGATAATCACAGAGATGGATGGGGGCACGCGCACAGTTGAAAATCTGAACGAAAGCGGCGCGCTTCCGTAAAATCGTCGCTCCGTTTTCGCATTCTTGTGCTCGCGTCGTGCCCTTTGGAATTTTTACATAATGGATTAAAAAATACCAATGCGCAAATCTATCGACCTTCGTAATATTCCGATCAGAGTAAAATAAACTAGGTCAAATTGGATTACGGCACATTAAAGAGCGTTTCTCTGAGCAGTAATTTCTGTAATAAGTTACATAGTCATCCAGTCATCGAATAAAAAAATGTGGAATAGTGATTGCTTTTTCATTGAAAATAAGTGACCAAAATTAAATAATATTTTAAGCATCAAAATAAATGTGACATTTTTGATCAAAATTTCACAGTAACTAGGTCATTTAAACAAAATTTACGTCCAAGTCTGTCTGTAGATAGCTTTATACTTTTTATAGCACGGTTAAAAAATTTATAATGAGGAAAAAAGCTTAAACTGCAACACAAGTATTTCTCTAGTGCAATATTGTTAAATAAAATTATATATATATATATATATATATATATATATATAAAATCCGAATAACTAAATAAAATTACAAAAAATCATTAAATTGAATAAACCCTTTGTAATAGAAGTAAGCGGTAGTAAATTGTTGGTAACATTTATTTAGAAAAACTTTATTAAGAAATTTCACTGATTTTAGTTCCTTTACAGTTAACTAATTTGACTCATATTTTATCTCGATGGAGCTAAGTCCTTAGACATTTATTGGAGAAAACAACGCTTGTAAAAAAGTTATGTAGGTTTTGAAAAATTTTGCAAAAGGACGAACAAACTGTAAAATTATGCTATGTTGCACTACTTGAGTCGAAGTTGACTTAGAGATATCTTTTATTTGGAGGTATCCACTTGGTGTTAGCACTTTGGTGTTAGCACACTGAAGTGACCACAACTAGTGAGAGTACTGGCCGACACTCTTACGAGCAATTGAGAACTAACAATGAGTAAATTATGCCCTTATTCAAAGTCAGTTCTTATATTTCAGATCGTTTCAAGTACAGTCATAAACTAATCACAGAATCGTATTTACATCTCTACACTTAAGACGGTCTTAAAGTAAGAATTGATTAAGAATAATTATCTCATTAAGTTTTTAAATTAATAATGAAAAGTCAAACAAACATTTTTTTGTATGTTTAGTAATTACTGTCATTATCTTTACATTTGGTTTCTGGCAGTGTAGATTTTATATCAGCCATCACATCGCTTTCGATTGTAAAGTAGGATCACTAAATTTAGGAAGCAATAGTGAGTGAGTGGTAAATGATATAAATTAAGATAATAATAATATAAATAAATAGTTAAAAAATTTAGTCAAATTTACAACTTTTTTCAGTATAGGACTTGTGTCAAAAACACAGAGAGAGAGAGAGAGAGAGAGAGAGAGAGAGAGAGAAAGAGAGAGAACTAATGGTTAAAAAAAAAATTTTTTTTCTTAATCTCTCTTATTTTTATTTTAATATTTATTCTATGTTAAAATAATTTTTAACAGAATATTTTTAAGCACGCGAAATAGTGCTTGTTAAAATAAATTTTAGAAATAACAATGAGAGAAGGAATTCATTTATGCGCAAATCGAAAATTATATGAAAGAACCTGTGTCTACGTTTGGATCGCATTAAAAACAGAAGGCTACGTTTATAAAATAACGATTATTTTATGCGACAATGCAGTAAAATTCGTCATGTATGTTACAATACGTTTAAATTTATGGAATATTTAACAAAATAAACAAATGCAGCTAGCATAATTCACCAGCAAACCGCACATTCAGAATATTCGGTTTTCCATAAACGGAAATCTCGACACAAAATATCTGTTGAATTTACAAAAAGAGAAATAAAAATCTGACCGAATATACAGCCGCTTACCTTTAAACGGTGAGCTTTGCCTTTAGTCGCGTGACAGGCACTTCAATCCGATTTCAATTGCCGGCAGAGCACCAATTCTCGATTTTCTCCGCCGTCGCGTTGAACGTTTGCGTTTCCCATCTTTTCCTTTCCACGTCCGACATGTTCTCCACCGGCGAATTTCCCGATGGAAACAGAGTGAGCTCGCCGACGTAGATTATTGCATTCCCCTTGTGAAAAGCGCAAGCGGATGCACCCCGAGGAACACGCATCGTGTAACTCTCGTTGAACTTCCACTAGTCATTTCGCATGTTTTATCCCGTGGAGACCAAATCGTCAAAACATTTTTATCATTTTGTTCTTTCGCTTTTTCTCGATCTTTGTTCGCTTCAGTATGAAAAAATTTAATTCAAGTAAATGTTAAATAAATATTACTTTTTTCCTAAACGCAATCACACATAACTGCTTTATTTCGATGAACTTTGTTGAACAAGCGAATTTAAAATTTGTGAGAATTCAGGTTGAGAAATTGTTTGAGATAAGGATTAAGTTTTATTGATCTTGCTAGATTGCGCGGATGTCTCTGCATAATAATGTATTTTCGTGTGCCGAGGAGATTCAAAAAGAAAGTTATTGCTGCATTTCTATCGTCTGATTTTCACTGAAATTAACGCAGGATAAATCAGCAATCGTGTAGAGCTTAACTTTAAATATGTATGTATTTTAATGGCATTTTAAGCATAGCTAAAAAACAAACATTTTAGTTTTATTATTACTTCTATAATACTGTAATAAAATTCTACTAACAAATACTAATACTATTATATATAGCATTCGTCGTATTTTAAGGATTTTATAAACATGTTACAAATTACAACATTAGGATACAGTAATTAATTACAAATGTAAAATTGGGTTGTCAACGTGTTATTTCTCTAAACACAACACTGAATTATCAAATGTCAAACGCTACCAAAGGGCACGCTGTTAGTATCGAGTAACAAACTATACATTTTCTCCCTCGTTTTCCAATCCTCTTATAAGTCTAAAAGGTTGACGTTTCTTAAATAAAAATTTACCAAATCAATTTTTGTAGCGTAATACTATATCTCCGCTCACAGGAGACCAATACAGGAAAAATGAAAATATTTTTTTAATATAAATCAAACCCAAGCTATCGATTAAGTCTATTCAGAACTTGATCGGTTTAATCATTATTGAGATCTGTTGATCTCTCTTGAACGACGTTTCTCGTAATAGATAGCTCGCTGTGTATACACTTGGAGTGAGATACTAATGTGCCTCTTAAATATAGAGAATATTTAATTATTCCTATTCTATTATAATCAAAATTCTTATTAAAGAATAATTCATATATTTTTTGGTAAAAGAATATTTCTACAATTTTACTAAATCTTGACAGACATTAAAAATTTTTTCTCATCAAAGTTATCATTAATGCTCAATTTACTTCAGATTTAATATAATTTTGACGAAATCCTTAAATCCCGTAATAAATTTAACAGCAATAACAAGATCGATTTAACTATATAAATTATATGTTACATGACACGATTATTATCCATGCCAATAACTTCTGTCGAACGAACGTCGCTTGTCATTTTATAAACGTAAATTAAACCAGTCACAGAACATAACGGTAGCTGCGCTGTCATTCGTCACAGGATTAAATGCGGCATCGTATTGTCGATAAATTTTCCACGACACGCGTTTCTCTGATAAATTGTACTTAATAATGGAAATACCTAACGAAGAGGACGTAATTCATACTTTCCACGAGTGATACTTCGAGAATAAAATAATATCGAGTTATCATTTTTTTAAAATAATTTTATATATACATTAAAAATATGATAATATGAGAATACGATAATAGATTTTTAGTTTAATTAGTTTAACACGAAAAAGTATTCATTTCAAATTACAATAACTATTTCATTCATATAACATATTTATTATTAAAAAAAATAATTCTTGCTTAATATTTTCTTATAAATTATTATAAATGGAATGTTTGATAGTGAGTTAGATAAGACGTACTCAATAGAAATTCCAATAGAAACACGCCATCAAATCACTTTCGTATTTGATCGTGGATCAATATCGAAGAACGATAGCGTTTTATCTACTATCTTTGCGATGAAAATGGCAAAAAACCGATGATCAAAACGTCATTAAAAAAAAAGCTATATTATCTTGATTTCCTAAACAAAAAGTGCATATGCTTAGATTTGTTTCACAATTACATCTTTTTTTAATAGCACACAATTACGTCTCCAGTATAAATAAATCACTTTTTTTATTTTTACATTTAAATTTTAACTTCTTTACCCTGATAAAATATATAATTTTTTCATTTCTTAATTTTTGTAATAAATTCATGCACGTCTGCTCTCTGTGCGAAAGACCCAGGTTCAAACCTCATTCAGAATCACCTGATTTTTATTCGATCGCTACCTTCCGGAAAGCAATGGCAAACCAGCGAGAGTATCTTGCCATGAATACCCGTCTAATTAGGCTATTCGGAACCAACGTTAATCTGTAGGTCCCTGTATATTTGTGTAAATTATAGAAAGCGCACATCATAGAAATATGTTGAGGGGTCATCACGCTTCTGCCATGAGACTAAGAAGTCTTCCTTTTAAAAAATATGAAAAGAAAATGAATATTAAAGCAGAACTTCCTAAGTAAACTTATAGGGAGTGAGGGTTAAGGAATAATCTGTCACTTTTCAAAATATAATATCCAAATTTATTGCTCCTTCGAAAGGATTTGGCCGCTCTTCGCAAAACAGAAAATACGCGAGCAGCCTTATTCGTCACGTCAAACCTATGAGTTACAATACGTTGTAAAAAAAGTATAAACAAAGGTGGAAGAAGATCTATCGAAAAAACGCATAGGTATACTACAACGAAGTCGTTACTGCATACAGGCACTCTGGCGAGAGAAAAAGAGATATGTGAATTAATAGTCATGGAATGGTTTTCGGTAAAGCGGCAAGGAAAGCGGATTATTCTTACGAGTTATGAAATGAAGTCGCGTAGCCACGCAGCTAGATCCGCATAAGTGCATATCCGCGAGTGCGCAGTAATTGAACAGTTGTGCAATCCAAAATTTATCCGCCAAATGAAACAACGGAATTGTATGTCTCTGTAACTTTAGGTTGCGGTTGTAAATATATGTTCACGCGTTTGTTTAGGAGCACAGCAAAATTTTCGCCCCCAGAATCTAATTACACTTGGACCACTATAATATTATCACTTATTCATAACCAGTAAGAGGAACGTCTACTATTTAAATACTTACTTTATTAAATTAATTAATCACGATAATTAATTAAAAACTAAGTATTATGCTTATACATTATGCTGATATGTGACTTTTAAATAATAAAGTTCCATCTGTACGAAAAAAAATAAATAGCAAAGGAAAGATTCTACGGATCCAAAACTACAATTGTGATTCCAGGTGCAACAGCTTTTACTATTCAGCCTTAAAAAATTTACGAATCTTGTACTGAAATCTTGAATTCTTAAGGGGAAACATTCATCTGAGCGGAAAAAGTGTTATTTTAATAATTTTTTATAAAAAAAACTATGTAGGGCTTTCATAAAATTTTTGACATGTATTTATAGATATTTCAAAAAATAAAATAAAATTTATAAAGTCCAATTCACAAACTGATATTAATACGTGTAATTAATTCTAGAAAAAAATTTCCAAATTTATATAGGGAAATACATACGAAATCTTATTAATAATGTGCACGAATGACTCTACATTATCAATCCTGATCAAGGAACACTCCAGTATCCCCTTAAGAATTATTGGATTTATAAGATAAATGTCAAGAGACCGTAAATTTCAAGACTTCCGATTGTTCTACCATGAAATTTCGAAACCAAATTCCTTGATGAGAAGAAGATGTCTGCTTCGCGAATATTGCATTTTGCGAAAATTCAAATGCTGCGTGTCTCACTTTGCGCGATTAACAATGAAAGTAATATGATGATCGTCGCAACGAAGCTATGATCGATGCAAAGAAAATCGCATTATTAAGTATCTGTCATATTGATTGTTTCTAATAAACCATGTAATCGCAATAACGCGTCAATAGGATTTTAAGTCAAAAACCCGCTTTCGTAACGTTACATATTTAACGCTAAAGGCACCTCATCTTCATTGTTGATTATCCAATGTGCAATTTAATAAATCCATTAGGAAATGAAAAATTGATAAAAATCACTGCTTAGATTATCATAATTGCATATCATTTTAGCGTTAAACTTGCGTCACGAATGTAAATGGTTCTCGCGTGTCGGAATTATCGTACAACTCGAAATAAAGCAATACCTTCATTTAGATACATGTATTCTTATTTCTTTTGTGCACATGTATCTTTTGCGTTTTGCACGATAATTAGGCTTACGTTATATCTTCGGAAATCGTAAATTACGCGATTTTTGGTAAACGAAAATTTGTCGCAAATGAAGATCGGAGGAATTTCAGGGAATAAAACTTAACATTCAAAAGCAAAATAATTTTCTTCCCGAAGAATATACTCTCATTCAAAAATAGACATTCAGTACAGAAATAATCGGATATTCTTATATCGCCAACGGTTTATAATTTGCGATTAACGTAAGACAAAGGAGAATCTAATTAGCTATTTAATATCTCTTTGCGTATCACGAGTAAAGATATAACTTAATTTAAACGCGAGGATCACTTACGCGGGTTGGCGTTACTTATCACTACCGTATAGAACGTTTTAAGAAAATATCACCTTACGCGCTAATAAGGCCTGTGCATTAGGTATTTACGCGTTTTCCATTCTGCGTCGCACGTGTAGCGCACTAAATAGCGAGTGTGCCGTTTCGAGTTCCGCGATCAACGCGTAGATCAAATTGATCATGTGGATTACAGCTTTACCATCCAATCTGAACTGCTCGATCGATACGGATTGACGCATGAAGAGAAGCTTCGCGTTACAACGTTATTAAATATATTACACCGTGAGATTCGGACGGTCGCTACTTCTAGTTGTCAACGCGAATGCGGAAAAACCCGGGAGACATCTCGGATTAGCTAACTCCGCTTTATCGTACGTGATAACGCGCATCGCCGCGCGTGCGGGCGGCGACGTCCGGACACGCGTTCAATGTCCCTTAAAAAGTAAAATCGCTGCGTGTCCTGCGTAAAACGCTCGGTTATCGTTACTATCTTCGTTACTATGTTATCTTAAAATTAAAAAAAAAAAAAACGTAAAATCGTACGAGAGAGACGAGGTTCTCTCTCGCTTCTTTTCCTTTTTTTTTTTTGGTGTATTTCCTGGAAAGAAATCGGACGACGTGAACGCTTGGAAACCTCAGTTCGCTCTCCCCCGAGCGGGATTTATCCCCCGAGTCGGATTTTTTTGAGTGGATTTTCTCGGACCATTAAGCGATCGGTCTCTCAAATCTCTCCGAATTACTAGATCCTGGATCCCGGAGTCCTCGTTCGGCGAGAATCCCTGCTCCATGATCTCTAGAAAGCTTTAAATATCCGACGTCGATGTATTCCTGCACCGCAACGATCGTATTCGCACGTTTTCCTTACGCAAAGGGGGAGGGAGAGGGGGAGGGAGAAACATTACAGGGAGACAAGATTAAACGAAGCGTCATTTAACTCAGGTACGGTGGAATTAATTTCTCGCTTTTTCACTGCTGTCTCAGCAGCTCTTACATTTCTCTTTCTTTTCTTTTAACGTAAAACTAATCTTACGTTACGTTCCGCCTGAGCAAACTCGACGTCCGCGGCAGGAGGCAAAAAAAAAGTGAATTTTGAATATTCGTCGCGTGAAAATGTCGCCAATCTCACACTTTTTGGATCACGTTACTTTCCATTGATACGAAAATGGAGAAACGGTAAACGATAGAGAACGGAGATCAGGGCAGGTATCCTGTATCCAACAATTCTTCCTGTCGTACATCGTTCGATCTACGAACATGTGGAGGATTGCAGTTAAAAGTATCAGTTTGCGGTGTAGGGTCAAACGGAAAATGACACCAACTGTCACGTGTACATTTATGAATCTCAACTACCTTCTCTAGTTCGGACATTCCTCTTATTTTTATTGCGTAAATACTTAAATACTTAAATAATTTGTAATAATCACTGGTGCAAATCATCCATTTGATCATTCGCGTGTACGATACGTACGAAATAAATAGTGCTACGTAACGGTGCCGCGCGATCTTAAAGTCGACGTTATCGCGAAAGGAAAACGGGACATCGTCGTAGGAGTACCGACGAGTGAGATCTCATTGTTGCATACGCGTCATCTGTACGAAGAGAAAAAAAATTAAAAAAAAAAACCGCTCCGTCTGTAATTATCAATATGCAAAAAATCACGACTGAAAACCAAAAAAAAAAAGTGAGAGAAATTATAGCACGTCTTGCGATAAGATACACACAAGCGTAAGACGCGGGGAGTCACGTCTCGATCCAATGCGGATTTAACTTGCACGTGACTCACGTATTTCCGCCGTATATGACCGCCGCAACATATATACGTGCGCTCGCAAAACATCACCACAATTTGTCCGCGTCGCTAAGAGGAATCTTACGCATTCCGTAATTAATTACTGTTGGCGCTCGACACGCGTGTGTATCAGGAATGCCGGGGAGGAGGGAGGGCAAATCCGAGTCTTCGATTCTTCGAAGTCAACGAAATTCGTGTCCGCAGGTTCAGAATTACAATTTGATCTTCGGTGGAGATAGGAGATGCTTCTCGTAAGGAGACCAGATGTGGGAACTCGAGTGTTCTTAGATTTCATGCGATTTAAAGCCGCGCGAGGAGGGACGTTAAAATCAGAACACTCAAACCTCAAGTTGAAACTTCGACCTGAAGCTACCCTTCGAAATTTGATCTCAATGTTTTTAACTTTGATTCGGAACTTGGGATTCTTGAACGGTTTCTGGAAACCGAAGGAGAGAAATCCTGAATCTTCAACTCCACTTTTTACAATTTTTACTCTCAATTTTAAACAAGCTAAACCGTTCAAAATATGGTACAGTCGTAGCACTTTCGAGTAGCACTGTAGTGGAATTCTTGAACCCATCAGTCCCTCGAGATTCGATCGAACGATTGTTATCAGTGGACTCGTTATCGCGAGAGCAACAAGCTTCACCTTTGGGAACGTCCCACGGCAAGGAGCGAGGCTAACAAAAAACGGCGGAGAACGAATTTCGCGATCGATTACTTTCGGAATCCTTGATACCGCGACGAGTCGTTCCTTTACGCGAGATCGAACGGAAAGATCGCGCTTCCCCGATCAAAAGAAATACTTCTAAGGCGGGAGGGGGAGACGAAATAAAATACATATTAAGAAACGGATCGAAAACGCGGTGGGATATCGAGTCGCTTGAAATTTATATATTATTTTATATATATCCTGCGATACGGGCGCAGACCAGTCTATAACCTGAGAGTCAATGATCAAATTTTAAGGCGAGTATCGTACAGGAAAATGTACTTTCCGGTGTCTGTCGTATGTACGTGTTTGTACCTCCGGCTGATCATCTTGTCGATGAAGCTTTTCGTCTCCGCCTCGCTGTGATGGGGACTCCACCGTATTGACAGTATCGATATTCTTATGATGTCCCATGGGATGGTGTCGAGTACCTGCGATAATTTTCAATCACCCTTACGGCAAGCTATTACGACGTTTATCACCGGCTTTATATTTTTATAACTTTCCGATCGATTGCAATTCTAAAGCTAACACATGCATCCCAAGCATGAAATTTTTCATTTTATAATTGAAAAAACGCGGCGAATATTTTTGGCGTAATGTAGTTAATTAAAAAGGAATTTAAATCTCGAGATAATTATCATAAAACTATATTTAGTTCTTTTTTAATAAAAATGGCAAATGTAAGCAAAAGTACGCGTAAAGTAAATAAGTACATTTTTATATATTCTTCTAAACAAACAAGTAAATATAAATGTTCAATTTATTTTCAAAATAAAGTTTACAATTGAAAAAAATATCGCAAAATGTTGTTTCGAGGGGATCACTAAGTTATTAAATTTATGTTATTTACCTGGCCATCGGGAGCATCGGGACTGTCTAGATTTAAATAATCCAAGGACGTGGCATTGTACGCCAACAGTACGCTATAGAGAGGAAAGCACTTGAGTCTAGTGGTAGGCACATCGGTGTCCGACGACACGAGGCTATTAGGACCGTCGCCCAGCTTGGTGACCTGGACCTCCGATTCCTGGTGGTACTTTATCTGCAATACCGTGCGCGTGAGAGATGCGTACTCTTGTCGGATTCGACTCGTCGTCGCCAACGACCTCATCCCTTTCTCACCTCTTTGGTATCCGTGTCCGTGCTGAGACAGGCGTGGATGACCCTCGATCGCGGATGTCTGGTGCTGCGCTGCGCTTCAAAGAAGCTCTTAGGCTCGGTGAGTATCAGAACACCTTGCCAGCTCAGGTTGGACTCCAGCCAGGCCGTACTAGAAATCGCGCCCGTCTGAAAGAGCGATGACATCCGGCGATGATTATTGGTGACGGATTCACGATAGGGAGGTAAATTCTAGACGTCGGCCTAATTCTAGTCCCTTCTGATGGATAAGATGAATTGGAAAAGGCGTGGAAAGATATCAAAGCTCATCTATCTCTCGTTCACCTATTTTTAACTGGTTGCGTGCCAACGGAGATCCGCTACTTTTGCGTGTTTCGCTAATGTTACGGTGCACTATCGTGGACGATAAAGGATTGTTAGCGCAGTCTGTGCGATATCTAAAGCGGACTTTCAAGACTGTTGAGGCACCGGTATATTTAGCTCTAATTTTAATCCCAAAACTTGATAAGATGCGAGAAGCGCGTAATGCAAGAGTAAATTTTCCCTCAAGGGGATTTAATTCGGTGCCTATTGAAAAACACGCCCGTAAACTTTCGTATCATGTATCACGTCTCGCATACGCTCGCAAAAATTCACAAAAACGTATTAATATATAAAAATATCTAGAAAATTTTAATTTTTAATTTCAATTTTAACGAGCAAAGAAATTCATATTAAGGGTTTCCTAAAGAAATTTTACGGAGAATCATCAATTGTTCTAACTTTTTAATACTCGATTACGTATCTCAATTCAAACTAATTATGTATTTTAATAATTAAAACTAAAAACTAAAGTTTAAAAAGCACTTGAAAAGTAAATTACAAAACGCGATTATTTAATTACGGAGCACTTGCTCCGCGAAAACCTCATCAACCTCGTCCCTTACTTACCTCGGGAATTGTCGATAGTCCGGCTGTTTAATTAATGAAAGGTCATGAAAATTGAACGATCGAGAATTCTGCCAGTAATTAAGGATTTGAGAACATCTCGTGTCACGCGGGTCATTCTTCACTGTCCATAAACCGCGCGAATTTTACGAACAAAGAGATATTATGTCGACACATAGGAAGGATGAGGCTCTCTCGATGTGCACAACGGTGACACGTGAAACATTAATCACGTTCGCGTTTAAAACGAAAGATCTCTCACCCTGCTGATGTACTCCGCGTAGATACCCTCGCGCTTGCCCTGCGACAAGGTGGCCACGTACTTCTCTTCCGACGTCTGATTGGCGTTCAACGGATCCTGATGGGTCGTCGGTTTCAGATGCACCTGTCGTATGTACGCGACCAATTGCGGATTGTCCATCGATACGCTGTCGAGCACGTAGTCCCTGGTCATGTTCGCGTCGAACGCTTGTCTCCTGTAACGGAACGTCCGCTTTAAGCTACATAACACCAGTGGTGTTCAATCCTGCATAATCTGGTGCTCGATCGTATAATCCTCTCGGCAACGGAGCAAAAAAAAGAAGCGAGGAGTATGAATTTCCACACGAGCTCACCGAAATCCGATCACTTCTACGTGTAAATCGTGGCGGGATTTCACTGTACGAGTGAAGCACGTGAGATTTGGAGTAATTAAAAGTGCAGTGTGAAAAACTTCGATAATGAGATTGTACGTCGCGTCGAACGTTTTGTGAAAGCTCAAAGAGTAGATTTTTCTCGTTCTTTGACAAGAATCATCATCTCGTCTCTCTTGGCATTAGGAGTGAAAACGACCTCGATAAAAAAGTAAAAAAATAAAAAAAAATAAAAAAGATTTCTAATGATATCCGAATAACGAAAATCCACATTTTTCTATTAATGATAAAAACATTTAGTTTGCAAAAGAATTAAACGACAATTTACCTCATAGACGCTGCCTCGCTCCAAACGAGGAGCAGAATCATAGCGGTGGAAAAGGCGACAAGAAATGCCAAAAAGGGAGCCACTCTTCTCAACCAGGTCCTTTTGTAATTGACAAACAACGTGCCGGTCAGGATAGGCCCTACGGTCGGTAGTTGATCTCCGTTTGATGAAGGTTTCCCTGCGGGAGCCATTCTACGGAAACAACGAACGTGTAAACACGCGCTTCATGCAAATCACGGTGAAAGAGACATCCATGATAAAATATCCCAACGGCTTTTGACACATTTCACGAAGAATTTTCGAGCCTATTCTCCGAAGGGCGTTTTTAATACCGGGATTTAGTCGAGCGGCACGTAAACAGAGACTTTTACGATCCTTTAATTTGGAACTTCATATTTCACGAATGTCAAAGGAACAGTGAGCGGCAGAAAGTTTTTTATACAATTCCATTAATTTTCCAGTTTAGCTAATCTAAAGAAATATAAAAGGATTAACCTTTTGAAGCTGACGATGGGTCTACGATGGAGCTACCGTCATTTATAAATCTAATTGTTATAAAAAGAAATTTAGTATTCATTCTTTTTAACATGAATTATATTCATGTTTTTTGGACGTCCATTGTGTTTATTGCTTTGTAAAGTTATGTCGTCTGTTTTGTCAACGTTTTGATTCTTTGAAATTAATTAGCGTCTACATCAGTCTACATACATTAAATGACTCAAATTCAGAATCACTAATTGTGTTACAGACTTTGACATCAGTATTAGAGGATTAAGAAACCATTGACTAAGAAAATTAGAGTATTATTCTGAGTCAACGGATATTATTGGAAAGAAAAATAGAAGAAAAATTTGTAGAATTTGAGAAAATAGTGTATCTTAAAACATTTCAAAAATTATAAAAGATGATATCCCGAAAGCAGTTTCAAAAAAGATTCAAAAAAATATCCATTCAAAAGAAATAACTTTCAGATAGATGTATCCTCTGGGACACTCTGTAAATACGCGTGCAACAATGCATGCAAGGTATACGCATGAGTCACTCTGCACTTTCTAACCAGCATTTTTTCAGTCTCGTTCAAGTGAACGCACGCCTAAGGATTCGAGACAAAGGAAGACCCTCATCGTTTGGATTATATTTCATTTATTACATATATCAGACGTAACTCTAAGAAAAATATTTTACCAAATAGAAATTCATCTCTCTTTTCCGATGTTTCTACTCGACATATATTTTTATCACACAGGGTAAGGCAATAATTTATCACTTTAAGTATCTTGAATTAAGCAATTATAACTATAATTTTTTAAAAATTATAAAATTTGTCAAATGCAATTTTCTTTTTTGGATACATATTTTTTTGGAAAGCAACTATGCATATGTCTTTTTTTTACACTAATCGATTCATCTTGTTATTCTGTGCATAAAAGTATTAGATATGCAAATTAATTCGATGTCCTTCAAAACTAAAAATTTATTCGCAAAAAACAGAGGTTTTACGTTTGAAATGATTTTCATTATTTTCTATAACTTCGTCCCATTTATCAAGCAGCTGACAAATACTCCCGTGGAGAAAAAACTTGGTAGTTTGGAGTTTATAAAGTTTTAAAAATTTTTTAAACCTCTTCCATTATCTTAAAATGTCAAGTATCAACCTGGGACGAAACAAGTAATCCAAAGGGTTATATTCCGTAATGGAAAGTTAGATCCGAGAATAGTTTAAAAAATTTACAAGAGATTTTTCCAGCCCAAAGCATAGAGGACATTTTTGTCTTCCTTGGAACATATGACTAAATGTCGTTGTGCTGAAAGATAAAAGCTCCGAAATCACATTTTGCATGTTTTATAAAACAGCATCTTTATCCTGAGCAGAACAAATATTTTCCGTGGTTTTAAGAGCATTTGTTTTTAATGAAATATGAAGAAAATGCAGTGTCACAAATGCTGTTTTTTGTGGACATCCATTGTGTTCATTGCTTTCTAAAAATGCAGTGTCACAAATGTTGTTTTCTAGACGTTCATATATATTGTTTTGTAAAGTTATGTCGTTTGTTTTGTCAACCTTTTGAAACGTAGAAATCTAAACTTTTAAAACGCAAAAATATTTTATATGTATCAAATGACAGAATAAAAAATAATATCTCGTAGGTTATCATAATTCTACTTTAATATTCTACTTTTATGTGTAAATAATTATAGAAGAAGTCATGTTGTCTTGTAAAAAACGTAATTTCAATTTTAAAAAAATAAAGATGACCTTTAGATCCTCAAACTTATTTCATTTAGAAAAAAGCATTTTATCATTATAAGACGATCGTTTCTGTACTACGTAACTTTTGTTAGATAAAGTTTTCTTTTAATCTTATAGTTTCGAAGTCATTCAAGTTATTAGTTCACCCTTTAGATTAAATTTTTGTATTGTATTTTTATTTTATTCCGTATCTATATTACTTGATAGAATATATAAAACACAAACGCGCAATATTTTTTAGTATTTTTGCTCTCTAAGTTGCTGAACAAATAACTTTTTATTATTTATTTTACAAAATTGCTGCATTTCGCCAATTTTGTAAAATAAATAAAATATCCGCTTGCTCTCTCTTTCTCTCTCTCTCTCTCTCTCTCTCTCTCTCTCTCTCTCTCTCTCTCTCTCTCTCTCTCTCTCTCTCTCTCTCTCTCTCTCTCTCTCTCTCTCTCTCTCTCTCGCGTTAATTTTATCAAATGGGAAAAAAAACATTCTAATTTAAACGAAAAAAAATGGACCACCGCGAATCAATAATATCTCCTCTCATCAGAATTTACAGAAATAGTTTCTCGGACGTCCACGTGGTGGGTAACTTCAGTGTGTCCCGCGGCATGTGATACAATGTCGAATCCGTTATTTGTCTCACACTGTTAAAGCAAGGTTTGCCAATACGAACTTCGCGTCAACTTCATGAGTATCAGCTAGAGGTTCGCCACTAATTCACTGCAAAACTTTAAGCGAAGACAAAGCGAGTGCTGCGCTCACTTCATCAAATTTCCTTATCCAAATTGAGATGGGAATCGATCTAAACAGCAAAACTTACTCTATTCGATTAATCGGCACAAAGGCAGTCTTGTAAAGATCGTCGAAATGTCAACAGTTATTTTGAGTTATTGAAAATAAACAGTCTCCGTCGAAGATTGTGTTTCGGGAACGGCAAAGCTACGTGGCTTCCTCCACGTTTACAGTCCCGAGCAAACCTTCCTTCTAATTTTCATCATATTCTACGGATTTGTCGCACACTTTTAGGCTCGTAAGTTGAAAAGTTAACGTTCGATCGAATCGCACCGATGCAAATTAGACGGACTTATTATGAGATAAGTGAAGTCGGGCCCTTTGTGACTCCCATGTAATTCGTATATTTACTCACTTCATTTTCGGCTTCCGTACTCTCTTATCCGTGCAATCGAAACTCCGCGGGGATCATTTAAGTATCATCCGCGATAACGCACTATCACTATCGTTCTCACGTCCACGTGCGAGCGCACTCGTCATCCCCCGCGCGCGACAGCGGAGGCACGCGCTCTCTTTCCTCTTTACGCACGCCGATAACGTCGTCGCGTATTCCTCCTCGACACGCGACACGCGTCTCACGTATCACTAACTGACGTCTGACGTCTCGCGAGCGTCACGTATCGCGCGCCGCGGCCACAATATTTGGTAGCGCCGGCTAAACGAGCCGCGTCACGTGGGTTCGACCTTCGCGGTGGGAATGTACGTGTGTGTGTGTGTGTGTGTGTGTATGTGTCGGTTTCGTTGTGTCGTCGCCGTCGCCGTCGCTAATGTTGTTTTGCCTCGGCGTCGGATCATTTCCCCCACGCACCCCTCCCTCCTTCCTCTCCGAGGCTACAACGGGAAGATCTCTTCTTTTTTTTTCGCTGATGAGCGTCAGCGGGAGAGTGATCAATCGAAGCCCAAGTTTGCTCGCTCGCTCGTCGCGGCTCCTTTGTTTTCGCGGTCGTTTGTTATGTAACGAATCGAATATCCGGTGCAGTCTTCCTTTCCATCGAGCGAGACTCTCGAAATTTTCGAGGTACATTCGAGAGCAAGCGTATTTCCCCGAGCGATTTACAATTCTTCGAAATAAAGTTCGATGGTAAGTGGAGATCTCTTTCTCGATGCTGCGACTTGTGCAGCAATTTTTCGGATGAATTCGGTCAAACGAATTGTACTCGGGTACTCCAGGTAAGATCAGTTAAGCATCCTTTAATCCTTGATTGCCTCCACTTGTGCTCCTCGCGAAAAAATCGGGTCTCTCTCTCTCTCTCGGAGAAACTTGAACATAATTTATCCTGATTGGAGTCCTGAAGTCTCTCCTTGGATTGACGCAGGACTAGATTCGCTTCGAAGAACATTCGCAGTCCTTTCTTCGTTCCTCCTCTCTTTCTCCGGAGTGCGTGCTGCTTTTTTTTTCCTTCCTTCTCTTTTTTATTGCACGGCTGTGTCCCTTTGGAGGAGGAGGAAGAGGAGGAGAAAGATTCTCCTCGTGCTTCTCTCGATGCAGCCGGATTTTTATAGAACCGAGCCCTTGAGAGCAGTAGTTATTCACCGCGGTCCCTTCGCCGGATTTCTCTCCCGCGTATTTATCGTGGCGTCTCGAAGATCCTCCACGTGTGTTCCTCGGCACGAGCCGCGGGATTATTCCCCCGCGCGGTTCTCGGGATTCCGCGAAATATTCGAATAAACCTCGTTCTCCTCGCTCTTCCCCAAACGGAAGTTCGGGGACGTTCGATCACCGGTGAGACATCGAGCGATCCGACCGCAAGAAGCGATTCCGCCGCGAAGAATTCCACGCCGATCGACGGATTTCTCTCGCTTCTCCGAGGAGGTTCCTCCCCCCTCCCCCTCCCTCTTCCCTGGGGAATGTACTCGGGACCACTCGAGCCGAGGAATCCCCGACAGCGGATTCCCGACGGATAGAGGGGAGCGTCTTTCAGATCGCTCACTGCCGGCGCGATTCGCTCCGTCTGTCTCCTCGGTCGCCGACTTCCTCGCCGACATCGAATTACATATACATATATATATACATATATATCGATTCGAGAGCGAGAGACAACGACCGTGTGCGAAAGACGGGCGGGGACAAAGAGACAGACGCCGAGGCCGCGCGACGCGACAGACGAGCGTTCCGGCGCGCTTGTGGCGGCCGTCGAGCCGAGAAAGCGTGTGTCGTGTATTATAGTCGAATGTCGCATTGCAGCGGCGACGTCGGCGCCGCCGCCACCGCCGCCGCCGCCGCCGCTGCCGTCGCCGTCGCATCTGTCGTCACCCGTCCTCGTCGCACTTGCATCCCACTCCGTTCTTTGCGTTTCTTCACCCGGGACTTCTGTTCCCGTCAATGTCGACTGGGCCCCGCGACAGACGGCGAGCGCGGCGCGCGCCGAAAGGGCCGACGAAGAGAAGAGGAGAGGAGGAAGAGCACCACGCTGCACAGTGTAATTAGATCACCCCGTTCCTCGTAATATTATACTTCGGGCGACGAAGTTGGGGAATAAAGTCGTCGAACGGAGACTTTTTCCCCCTCCCCCGACTTCATCGCGCCCGAATATTGGGAGAATCGAGGGTTTCTTTTTTTTTTCCGTTACCGTGTGCTGACGCGGCATTGGAACTTTCCCCGAATTTCCATTACTTCGGGGAGTCGGTGACGTTCGGAAATGACGGCTATTGGTCCCGCGTCGTTAACTCGGGGGAGGAAAAAAAAAAGAAGAAATTGGCGTACGCGAATGTCCCTCCCTCGGACCTGTCGATTGGAGGTAATAGCGCGCACCGATGCGAACAAATTGACTAAAACAGTTCGATCCGATGATTGTATAACGACCAGTAGGCATTGTCGCTTTTTGGCGAGAGAGTTTCTGCCGTGAGTCCGCCCCCGTCGGTGATCGAAACGCTCGTAGGCCAGGTTCACCTGAATACTCGAGTACGTGGGTAAATGTGTGCGCGATAGGTCTCTTGTACACCATCGGTGCACGCGCACCAGAGTGCATTCAACCGAATTCGCCGCGGGCATAGCCGACGGATTTGCTGGTAGATAAAATATCACGTGAAACTAGCGAACCGATAGGTTTATTTAGCTTCCAGCGCGCTATCTTCATCACTCTCATCATTTAACGCGGTCTCGCTCGTTATAACTGGTACGTGTATTCGGGACGTGGTTCGGAGATAATTTCGCAAAGTTTTCCGAAGATAAGCAGGAACTTTTCGATGAGCGGAGATAAGATGGAGAAATAAAAGTAAAGAATAGTATCTCTCCTTCACTTAAATGTTTGCCAATAGATTTTTCGATATTTACAGAAAGTTACGTTTTCAATGAGAACCGTGATCTGATTTAATCGGATGTGCTTTTCACATTAAACAACCTGTGCATGGTAAATCGGTGCACGTGTTCGCGTCAAAGAATTCGCCATTGAGATTATTTTAATTGGAAATCGAAATTTATATCTGTTTATGCATGTATAATCAACTTTATTATTGGAAGCTTCTTCCATCAAAATAATTAAACTACCAATTATTTACAGCTTAAAATGATACTTGAAAATACCCGCCGTTCTTTTAATTTCTACTCTATCTGCGAATCACACCGAGAGAAAGTGCGACAGAGCTCCGCTCTACATATATTACAGAATTGTTAATAGCGCTATGTTTATAACGCGACTACAACGCGATGTGTCTCCTATTCATCGGCTGTTCTCAAATTATACGATCGCGATAACTTATCTCGTCGAATTACTTAACGGCGCGGTGATTCACCCTTCTCACTTCGCATATTTACGGGAAAAAAATTTATCCGCGTCTCCCCGCGCGGATTCTACACAATCCGAATTACCTCGGATTCACCGTGGTCGAAATTTTCTTCTCATTTAAAAAACAAAAAGAAACCTTTGCGCCGCGGAGAATGCGCTGGGAGTGGGGAACCGCGTAGGTAGTTACAGGCGGGCAGGCACAGACACCGCGATATCACGCTTCACTAATTTCCGCGCGGACTGCGTGAACCACACTGTGCACGCGCGCTAGACTTTCAGATCGCTTTAGCGCAGAACGCAGGAACCATCGGCTCGGAGGGAAAAAACGAAAAATTCCTCACGTGGGAAATCCTTAAAACTAACTGACGTTTGTAACTGCCGCCTTTTTATCTCCGCCGCTGCAGGACGCCTGGGTGATGGACCCCCCGTATCTCTTCATTATTGCACGACCGCAATTACGCACGATGGCTTGCGTAGGCACGTTTCGCTGTTTTTTCCTTCCCCCCTTCCCCTTTTTTTTGTTAGTTCGTGCGCCCGAATGCGAGCGACTCTTCATCACGTACCTGAACCCGCGGCGGCCGTATCCTCTCGCGTCAGTCAGGATCGGAGCATCGTCCACGCAAACAGGTTTCCCTCTCGGCGGTGCTCGCTCCTGCTAGCGCGAACTCGCCGCTCTCCGCGATGGCCCCCGTGGATGGACGAACGGACGGACGGATGGATGAGCGAGCGAGATTACTCCCGCTCGTGATGACTCGACCCACTGACGACGGACTCGCACTGCCACAGTGTTTATGACAACTGCGCGGATGATGACACGCGAGAGTACCCACCGGGAGGAAGTTCTTTCTCTCTCTCTCTCTCTCTCTTCCCCCCTTCGTCCGTCTGACGCTGGTCTTCTCTCCTCGCCTCCCACGCGGAGCTCTCCCTCTCTCTCTCTTTCTCTCTCACGGAAAACCTCTCTGCCGAACTCGAAGCAGAGGGACGGAGAGAAAGAGAGAAAGAGACGGAGATGAGATTCGTCGCGATTTACTCGCGTGACGTTTATCACGGGATGGCACCTGAACGGGCAACTGCCCAAGAGGAAGCGCAGGCAACGTACTGCTGTGCCCTGGGCTCGTGGCGAGTAGACTGCCTCGACTGCCCTCCAGCACCTGGAACCCAAGCGCTTGCTGCTCGTTCGCCGAGTACAATGCCTCCTATATCGGGTGTCCTTCTTTAAAACACCGCCTACCTCCGTCCTCAACTATCCCCTTCAAGCCGACGGGGCCGCCTCTCTCTTTCTCTCTCTCTCCCCCTCCCTCATCTCTTTCTCGCTTTTACGAGGACACTCTCCGCTCGCCTAGCCAGGTAGTGGCCAGTGACTCTCATTCCCACCCAGGTGAATGGAAAGGCTCGATCGGTTGGTTCCAGGGCTCAGTGTAGCCGCAGTGTTTATGGGGGGACTCGAACACGGATCTCTCTCGGAATCGTCTGTGAAATCCGCCGTGACTTCTTTTTATCTACAATAACCTTTGACGTTTTTAATCAGGGGAATTGTTTGTCGACGGACGGAGTTAGGAAAGAAATATCGCGAGCACTTAAACACGTATATCTCTCGCCGATTTTAATTAAACTTTTCACAGTTCTTTCGGATTCTATTTCATTCTCATACTTTGTAAATGTCAAAGTTTTACTTACGATAAAGCTAACAATAAGAGTATTGTATAACGTTACAACAAAATAAAGCAAGACGTCGTCGCGGATAATGATACTCTTGTACTTGCGTTACTTTTGAAAAAAGATTTGTACAAAGAGAATGCAGATCAACCTTTTCACTAAACATATATATATATATATATACGCGATATATCTGTACTCTTATTTATTTATTTTCGCAAATGTATCTGTCAGCTGAAGAGATCACGTAATCGGAAATTGCGGAATCAGGCAGAATTGCAAATAGACGTACATACAAGACTGAATACTAAATAATTCATTTTTCGCTAATGCAACCCTCGATACACACGCAAATGCCAACGTTCTGCTATCTCAGAAGTTCAAAGCAGACAATTCTCCCGGAAGCCGTTCCACACGTAATTTTACGTTGTGATTTAATTTTTAACTGTTACCACTCGTATAACCCGAGTTTCCGCGCTTCTCGAAACTGTATCTCGGAACGTGTATAGCGTTACCGGGATCTTTCGCAGTCGGAAATAAACTTTGAAACTTAACGCGCGCGGAAACTCGGGCGCGAATACGTAACGGAGTAGACGGGTGCCGCATTTGATAAAATATTCAGTTTCCAAATTATTAATGAGGCTAGTGAAACGTAATACATATCATAACGTATAATAATTATTCGATAGCGGAAAAACATCCGGCGGATTTTGCTTTATCGAGAGCAGTGCGACCGCGTGTGCGCGCGCGGTTGTGCCGAACGGCGGCTAAAATTAGCGCGAAACAGCATAAAAAGCCCCGTTAACTCGAAAGCCGGACATCGCCAGCTCGGCCAGCCGGCTGTGCATGTTATTGATCCCGTAAGTTGCGCCCTTTGTATCGCGGAAACATCGCCGGTGAGGTGGACAAAGGCGGCTGGTGGCGTGCGCGATTCCTTGATCAATGCGGAATGAATTTTAATTTTAGACTTTATGGCGGATGAGTTTGGAGGTGAAGTTCGTGGTGTCTGTTTCAAGCGCGCTGTGCATCTGTCAAGAGGAGCCGATATAACTTCGGCAACTTCCAGACCCTCGTCGTGTGTAGCGTATGAAAATGTAACGTCGCTCGACATGTCTATACTCCAGATACTTCGAACTATTACGCCGACGAGAAAATTTGGTCGGCCCGATTGAATTTCTTCAGTTCGCGTATTCATATGTGTTAAGCTAAACACGTAAGAATTTTCATCGAAGAAGTCTAATTAAATTGACGCGTCTCGCCCGACATTACCGTTTGCTCCCGTCAAATCGCAGCCAATTTTTACAAATGTCGGAGATTTGATCGAACTCGAGGTTTCGTCTGTGTCCCATTTGCGTGACGTTTCCCTTATTGCGGTGATAAATTCTAAATACGGCGACCTTGGCGACGTGATTGCATTCGACGTATCGAATTTTCACAAAGGGCGGCCGCGTCGAAGGTGGACGCTTATGGATCGCGCTCATAATTCAAGAGACCGGCGGCGGCAGGGCGGCGCGCGGCGCGACGCGGTAGAAAAGGCAGGCAAGCACTTTTTATTTAGGAGCTCAACGCGGAATAACGAGATCGTCTTTCCGCGAGTGGTGGAAGGAAAAGCCCGGGGCGACACGAGGGACAAAACGAATGGGCGCGGTAACGAGCGTGGTAGAAGAAAAGGAGCGTGGAAATGGCGCGTCAGTCGCATAACAACGGGATGACTTTTCCGAGTTTGCGGCAGCCCTCGGGTTTTTTTTCGACGGGAATAATCCGAAAGAATCCGAGCGTCGCAGAGAAGGAACACTCGAAATAACTATGCAGCCGTCGTCGCGGAATCTGCATTATACTTTATTACGGGAAGCGGTGACTCCTACAGACTTTATGCGAATATCGGGCGACCCAAAAATCTCAATAGAATTAAAGTACATTTCAGTAGCAGTCGACACACGTCTCTTGACATGCTTATTGATTATTTTTCTTATCTTATTTCTTTTTGTCTAATTTTACGATATATTTGATCTAATCAGTTTAAATGATACGATGATTTAAAAAGGAAATAGTCTCGAAAAATGAAAAATGAAATTTTATTCGACTTAATTTGTCTGCAGATTAAAATTAAAAATTAAAGCTATGAAATTTTGTTGAAAGACCGGGAAACAATACCCTTCTTATGCAACACGATGCCAGAAAAAACGATTTTTTTCTGCTTTCTCTTCTCGATTTATCGACAGATTTTATGCCCGCTAAAACCTCTCGCTGTGTCTGCAGAATTATGTAGATATGTGTGACGCGAAATGTAAATGCGTCGCAATAAAATTTATAATGCGTGATGATTTTATAGAGATTAACGTTTTATTACCATTGATTCATGCGTATTAAGCGGCGATGACAACGTTCCCGATTGTAAAACCAGATAATCAAAGTTCATTCGACTGCATGATAAAATAACATTAGCGATTTCCACAATAACGATTCGACAACCGACTATTTGTCGGCTCATCTCGCGATGTTATCATTTTCGTTGGACACGACGTTAACAGAATACGAGATTAATATTAATATATAGCTTTAATAATTTATGACTTTGTAGAAGAAGCATCGTTAAAAAATGTAAATAATGTTCTTAGTCTGGAAAAATTCTCAGAAACTTTCAAGAAAAAAGGGTTCCTCTCAGTTTTTTTTGAAATTTTTTTAACGACGTTTATTTTTATTACCTTTTATTTTAATAATTTTAACATTTCTTTCATAATGAATAATTAATTCATTAAAGATTTTAACGTGAAAGAAATGTTAAAATTTGTAATAAGATCCGTTATCATGGCAATTATGAGATTTGAAAGTCTATAAATAAATTTCACTATGTAAGGCACTGAACGTTAATTAAAAAAAGTCAATAATGTGAGTACTACTATTGTAACTTTACTGAATAGAAAATAATTCTTTTGTACTGCGTATATTTTTCAAAGCTGTATCCCTTTACAGACTGTAGAATTGTTAGTAGAATGATAATGGAGTTACACTTTATTTATAATAAAAGTTAAAATAATATTGAAGTTGTCCATGTCGTGTTTCATCGTCACAGTTATTTTTTTATTTTTGGGGGGGGGGACAAAATTGAATTCTTTTCGCGATTGTATTTCTCCGGAAAATCAAGAACGAGTCGTAGCTTTCTGCGTCTCCACATCGTTTCACGCGCCGCGCACGCGACACGCGCGAGGCAGATGGCATGAATTCAGTGACATTGAGAAAACAGCCCGACCAGTCCGCCACCCTTCGCGACGAAACGAGTACCTACAGCTGCACCGCCGAGTCCGGAGGGCACGGAGTAACGCTGCGACGTATACTGAAAGTGGGTAGAATTTACGCAGTAAGATTTTCTGGTAGCCCATGGCTTGTGCCGGGGCAGAAGCCATTTAGATACGTCGGCTAAAAGGGTCCGAGTGTTTATCTTACATCTCCACACCCCCATCTCTCTCTTACGCCCTTACGCCCTCACGCACAGAATATTTCTACACCATATTCAGCATCGGTTTCTCGCGTAAAGTGAATAAATTCTGTGTGTGTGTGTGTGTGTGTGTGTGTCGCATACATATATTTTGAATATTTTTATCTTGTCCCTCTCGGCCTCCCCCTTTGCTGTGTTATTTTTCACGTATCGCCACTTGAGAATGTATTGCACACACAAAGAGTTCTTCCGAACATTCCTCCTTCGCCTGTGTCTTTTATTTCCCTTACGTCGTATCTTTATAATCCATTTCTCTCGAGCGCCGTAAGCACCGAGTTATGCAAAGTGCCGGCTGCTCCGAATATTTAAATTATTCCGTTTCTCTCGTTTCTCTTACATGATGGCATATATATTTCAGATATACATAATATATATAAGTATACCTTTTATACGATATCTTTCGATTCTTGAAGAGATCGCAGGGATCGGTTATTCTGCGTGTACATATATAAATTTATCGCGCATATACATCTTATTTTTCATCCCCTCGTGTTCGCTTCCAGGAAATCGAAGTGCGAAAGTGCCGGTTATCCAACGTTTTACGTCCCGCTTCTTATTCCTCTCGCGTCGCGTACTTTCCGCGCGCACCCTCCTTTCGAGGGCCAGCGAGGTTACACCGAGTGTGTGGTGCCCTGCAGGGCATCCTGGCGTGTTCGCTCCTCCTGTTTCCATCGGAGCCGCCACCCCTTCGCCCCTCATCCCCTTCCTCGTCCAATCCGTATCCCCTTGTCCACATGGCACGCGGCGCGGCTTCGAACCCGGCGCAGACGCGCGGCGGCCCCCAGCACCCGTCCCGAAACTCACCACCGCACCGGCCACGGAGGAACGCTCGCTCGTCGGCGGCACTCGTGCGCCGACCGCGAACGCGGCACGTCTCCGTCGGATCCTCTTCTCGCTCCGAAACGCTTCGGGAAGCGCGCGCGCGCGGCGCAGCTTCCGCGCGGCGGGCCGCGTGATCGCGAAAAAGGGTCTCTCTTTTTCTCTCTCTATCTCTCTCCCTCTTTTTCTCTCTTTCTCTTATTCTCCTTGATGTGTGCCCCGGGTGTGTGTGCCCCAGAAGGTGCCGGCTGAGAGTCGCTTCGCGAGTGAAGCAATCACGCGCGGCGGGACTCGATACCCCGAGATACGCGGGAAATGTTTCCAGTGTTGTAATCGTTCCGAACGAGGCTGAAAGTCGGTCGATGCTGGAGAAAAGACATATTGGTACATATCTTATCGAGAATGTTGACGTGTCTCTTTATTAGATGAATAAGCGTTCTCGATGAAGTGGCTGCTTGACGTCCCGGTTGTCGTTTCCGTTTCTGACTGTTGTCTTCGTTTCGTCGTTTTTATTATCGCATGATTATTTTTTTTTTTTAGTTTATCCCTTTGAAATTTTGTTGTTTCTATACGTTGTGAGTAACATTGGTAAAATTGTCCGGGATTGCAGTTCAACATCTGTTTTGTCTAAGTTGTAAAAAATGGAGAATTTCTGCACAGATTTAAATTGCACGAGTTGCATGATTAATGTACCAAACAGCCAATGCATTTAGAAAATCACTCGCAACTTTGTTGCACATGTCCGATAGTTCGATTGTTGTTTTACCTAGAAGCGCTGTCATGGTTGCATGTTACGTGGAAATGTTTATTCCATAAACATATAACTAGAGCACTCAGTGATAATTTCTCTGTTAATTATGGATTGTTCGATAAATCGTAGGTTGTGTTAGCGAATGATTCATACACGGAGAGAATTTTCTCTTAAAAATTTACTTTCAAAATCTGCACAGAAAAAAATGTAATATAACTGATAGCATATGTGATTGCGGGCTGCCAACTCGATACAATAATATTTGCTATTAATGGAAGTAGAATGTTGATACTGCAATAGCATATATTATATTGAGTATATCTGTAATTGGCAGCCCGCAATAACATATCTTATTGAATATATTACTTTTTTTTCAGTGTGATAATGGTAGGATAATGTGTGACTTCGAGAAATTTTACTACATTTTTTAGTAAAATTTACTAAATGTAGTAAATTTTATTATACTTTTAGTAAATTTTACTAAAAAGTATAGTAAAATATCTCGAAGACATTATTTTACAATTACCAGATTTTGAGGGTAAATTTTAAGAGAAAATTCTTTCCGTGTAGGGAATTGAATCTGATCTGTCGCCATCTTTTCAATCTTTGACAGAACACACTTTTACATTTCCGCTTGAAGTTTTATCCAAACCCGTCAGGTTTAAAATGCCCGGACACTCCGAAGCTCCGATTCTTCAAAGCTTAATCTCTCGCAATCTTAGATAGCTTCGTAATTAAAGCTCCAGCCGCTGCGTGGACAAGTCAATTCCTTCGAGCTCGACGAAGAAAGTTATATTTGTATAAAGGTCGCAGGTAGTGGCACAAATAGAATCGGTATACACGCTCAATGTATATTTGTCCTGTATATTTACTTCCATGACGCTACGCTTTAACATCGAAATGCAGATGGACTACTATCAAGGAATGAAATCGCTATTACACGACATTATGTACTTGTGAAGCGCAAGTCCGTTTGTCGTACGAGATTTATATCAACGAGATTTATTCGCAGTCCAACTGGAAGATTAAATCGCACAATACGAAAACTTAATCCCGCGACGTAGTAGCTTTTCCGGGTAAATGGTATTGCAATTAATTATGAAAATTAATTACGAAAATTCCAGAGAAATATGCAGCTGTGTATATTTCACAAAGTTAATTTGCGAATCTTGCGATTTAAATTGTTTCCATTGGTGAAATATGTATATTTTTTTTTTTACTCATTAACATTGCGAAATTTATGAAAAGTGTTTTTCACCCAGTCCTGTGGAGTTAGATGAAATAAACGGTTTTGACGAAATGCATAAAAATTTAGTTACAGATCTGAAAATAATTATGCAGAACGCTTAAACTGGCCGTCAAAATTTTTCGCCGCATTAATGCTCTTGTTCTGGATTAATGGTCCAACAAGAAATTATTTTGCAGATCTGCATTTAGTTAATTTTTTCTTATTTTACTTCAATAAGACTGGTATTTCCGCGTTCAGATTATTGCTGCATTTTTGTCAAAGAATTTTGTCGATTTCGAAACGATCAGAATAACAAAAAGAAGAATGAATGCTTTACGGGACGCTTTGAAAAATCTCATCTGACGAACGGACTTTGAAGCGCTTGTTTGTAGCGCAACTACAACTCTGTGACTCGACTTTGCATCGGTACGGCGCATTGTAATTGAGGGAAGCCACTTCGATGTGGGAGTGCGCGCTCTTGTTTACAAGTTATAAACGCTCCTTCCTAACTTTGGTTCCGCAGATTTCGGTGTTTACGGTCGGGAGTTGTACAAAGGACCAAAGAGCCGTATCTCGTACCGAAACGTCGCTTCCGACAACATGAATTCAACCTCAAAAGGTGTCTAAAACAAAAGATATCTGAAAATTAGAATATCTTTTGCATGCTTCCAATGTTTGATCATTATAGAAACCAGCATCAAAGAAAATTTCTTGCTTGTGCACGATACGAGTTACAACAAAGCGTATTATAGAACATTCATGTAAAATCATGGTTAATTTTCTTCGCGTAGCGCGTATTATAATTTATGTATGTTTTATTCGAATTGTTGAAGGGGATCTGAAATAAATCATGACTAATCTTTATTCTCTCTCTTTTTCTCTCTCTCATATTATGAATATTTAACTGAATTTTGCTGTTATACTTTAAATAATTTTTTTTTAATTTCTAATTTACAATAAAAAAAATTGTTTATTCTAGACATTAGAACAAAATTCTAAATACAAGCATTTTTTAAATCTAAAATTGAATATCTTCTAAAAAATATTTACCTACTTATATGATTTAAAATTTCTATCAAAAATCTGGAATAAAATTCCATTTATAATTCTGTGTGTCGTGCAATGCGAAAAACATTTAAAAGATCAGAAACATTCACGTGTATAAAATACATTTATTAAATATTATATTGGACACATATCTATAAAAAATATTTATAAAATGTAAATAGTATTCTATTTTAAAATCTAATACGAATTATAGAAATTGCTTTACAAATATATTATTACTTAATATACATTGTTAATATATATGTATATATTTGAATTTGAATATATATATAAATATATCTTATATATACATATAATTTAATTATAAATATGCTGTGCAATATGTAAAATAAATAACCGCGGACTTTAAGGGATATAAAATAAAAATCTATATAAATCGCTTATGGATCTCAATTTAGCAGTTTTAATGCAGAAAAATTTGTTTTAATTATGAAATTATTTAAAGCGATAAGCTCTCCAGTAAAATTCTTCTGTACATACCTTCGGAAAATAGCGTATCTATATTTTCCGTGCAAACCCACCCCGAGCCCGAGTTCATCAAAATGCGCTGTTTAGCGTACGGTTAGGTACGTCATGTAATTGAATTCGATAGCAACTGCTCTCGTTTCGTGTTATCAAACGAGCTTGTCGTATTCACGTGGACGTGTAAATCGGATTTGACGTTGCTTGGCGCAAAGTAATTCACGAAACTTTATTAAGGCGTTCAGGTTCGATCTAGCGATGCCGAATAAGCAAATTTTCCGCCCTCCGGGCTCTCTTTTCATCACAGTTGTGTGGTACGGTGCGCGCTTTTATATCGACGCTTATTCATAAATTTCGGACCACCCACCTTTGGGAATGCTGTAAGCAAACAGACCGAGAGTCTTACGATTGGAGATCAAAGACCGCGCGTTTTTACTTTAGTGGATTTTTATTCAATTTCCTAACGAATGGAAGGGGACAGTAAAATCCGCCGCGAAACCACTGTGATATGCGCGCTATTCATCAAAATGGATAAATAAAAGAAAAAATTTTTTTTTTACGTTTAATACAGAAATTGTTATTCAACCTTTATTGCGTTTTCCAAGCAATATTGCGCAGTTATTGATATTAAAAGGTCGCGAGGGTACGACGAAGCGTGCGCTCGCGCAAAGCTTACTTGTAAATTGGTATGCAAATCAAACTAGCTGGAGGGATGAGAGCAAACTCCTGACGTTTCAAAGCTTATTTAATTAACAATAATTTAGTGATGGAGAGCCTTGGACATAATGACGCTAATTGTAAGTGATGATCTTGAAATTTAACGTTACTTTTATTTCTATATTTCTCAATGTTTTTAATACCGGGAAATATTAATCCTAAATAAATTTCCATTCAAGTATCTATTTGAGTCTAGTAAAGATTTGCAACTAAAACTTTGATAGCTTAAAATAAGACTTTGTTTATATTAAAATAGATTATGCTATTTTAACGTTATAATTTATTTATTCTAATCTCGCATCTTATAAAGTAGGAAAGAGTGTAAAAATTATTTTTAATTTTGTAAGTGAATTTTTATCTACACGGAGAAAATTTTCTCTTAAAATTTACCCTTAAAATCTGGATTTCTAATTGTGGATTAATGTGTAACCTCGAGGAATTTTACTATACTGTTTAGTAAAATTTACTAAAAATATTACTAAAAGCATAGTAAATTTTACTAAAAAGTATAGTAAAATTTCTCGAGGTCATACATTATTCCACAATTATCAGATTTTGAAGATAAATTTTAAGAGAAAATTTCTCCGTGTAGTGCAATGTTAGTGTAAGGAGAATGATATGAACAGCACCTTATGGTTAATATTCCTTAACATGTCTATTTTTCATTCGTCCTATTATCATATTTTAAGGAGTTTTCTTTCCCTGCATTTGACATTATGTCGAGCATCGCGATGTTTTGTTAGAACACACGCAACCACGTTCGTGCTATTGATAAAACGTGATGGCAAAGCAAGCATGATGGATGAATAGGTGATGTATGTCTCGACAAATGTGTATTCCGAACTAACATCGCCAGCGTCGAGATCGAACGAAAATGTCGAGAGATATGTACACGAGGAAGATTCATTCGCTCTAACGTTTATTCGACAACCTCGATATTACCGATGATAAGAAAACTCCGTCATAGACGAAGTTTGCTTATCTGTAATGGAAAGTTTCCCTCGGCCTTTTTTCGTTCGGAGGGAAAACTTTACGAACGCTCTAAATGTTAATGCGTTTCGTTCTCGCAAAATGAAAAAAAAAAAGAGGGAGGGACACTCCCGGTTGCAATCTGCTCAGTTTTTATGGCTGTTGCATCAAGTGACAATCATTTTCCGATAACCGTTGGATTTTGTTTTTACCCTACTTTTCCATCCTACGGATGAAATTGTAATCCAATTATGAATTACGTTATTATGAATACAAATGATGGCACAAATCTGACTATTATAAATGGCGCTTTATTGTTACCGTACCTTGCAGTCAAGAGACCAAGGAGTAATCTGAGATTCGTTATGCCATTAATACGCCGCATTGTTGTCCGTATCGATCATATCGAGATTACGTTTGTTTATCTGATCATCGGCGAAGAAAGGGAAAATGAAATGAGGGTACGAGCGGCGGCGTCATGATCTCGAAAAGCTATTATGGTTCCCTCGCGACTCGTTCATCTTAATGACGGTAAGGATGTTAGACCATGTCGCAAGACATAGTGCACGTGAGTGTCCTTGCATGCGCCAAGTAATGTGAAACGCGCTGACACTGAAGCTTCAGCATCATACATGACACCTCGAAAAGCGACATGTGTGCAATGACGCGGGGACGCATCACGTTCTCCGGCGTCTAGCATGTCTCTCCGACGCGGTATATAAATTTAATATTGTCGCATTCGTCGCTAAATTCGATCGCAAGTACCTTCGCGTGCCGCCCCCGGTGCGACGGTCCTAATGAGCTCGATTCATCTTCGGAAATAACGTGATATTTTACATTGTCGCGGTAATCATATCGGGATCCGAAGAAGCAAAAAAATCCGCATTGACAGAATTACAGACTTGTTACTTTACATTACACACTGCAGGCCAAAAATTTGGAAAAATTGCAATTTTCCCGCATCTCACGAGAATTTAAATATCTAAGAAAATATCTGAAAGAGAAAGTTTTCAAACACGCACACATATCATTTTAGAGCAATAATAGAGCTGTAGATTTGTGTTATTTGTTTCTACGATATTTTGTTCTTAAATCACAAAAAATCTGAAAAATGATTTTTAATAAATATTCTTGTTTTATTTTGAAGCACTTTCTATGATTCTTTTATGATTTATTTTGAAGCAGCTTTCTATTATTTTTTTTCATTGATATTTTATGTTTTATGAGTTGTCAGAAAATTGCAATCACATGAAGCTGGAATACCTAATTACAAATTAAAAATTGATGAGCAGTTTAACAGTATTGATGCTAACAAGTGTCTACAAGATCTTTCCTTCCCACAAGAAACTGTGAATAAATTATTACATCTCGGAGCAAGGATTAGCTTGGATCCCCTTACATTCCGTGTATATGTCTTATCCATTCGATTACTGAGATATATTGTGTAAAACATACTATTATATAATTATAGTTATTTTAAAACTACTTATTGCTATAATTGTTTCACTCTTCCCTAATAATCGAACCTTTTTCTTTAGACGCGAAAGCTTTCGAAGATCTTTTTTTCTTCTATTAATGTAACCGATTTCAATAGGCTTGTTTAACATTGCAGTACGTAATCGATTGCGTCACTTATTATCGATTAGTACTGCCCATTGAAAATAATGGCGCGCTGTGTCGAAAGATAACGAAGCATATTTCAACGAGACCGCAAGTATACAATAATTAGGTCGAAGACGAAGATTCGTAATCGGCATGTACATCGAGTACCTATGTATATACACGGCCGTGTGCGTATACGTCTGACGCACGGATCTCCATTCGGGCTGTAATTTCGGGTAGCAGCTATACGTCAACGTGTTTGCTGCGCTTGCACTAACTAATCAACGTTGTTAATTGGCGTCGACGTTGCGCGCCCCGTCCGCTCGGCAAGGGAATCGCACACAGAAATCCGTCGATTAATACAATGTAACGAAGAGAGAGAAGGGGGTTATCTCGTTGATGGGGAGAAACGAGCGATTGTTCGTGCTCGATCGAGACTACCACGAGGACGCTTCAGAATTCATTCATGCAAAAGAGCTCTCTATTGTCATTCGATAGGGGATAGTTTTAGCATTTTGAAAACCAGGCCAGCACCGCCACGTTATCGTGTATCCCTTTTTTTATTCTCACATTTTTCTTTGTTCGTACGTAAATAACGCGAGTTCTCTTCCATTTATTTTCAACGCACGAAAAGTTTTTTACTATTGATATCTCATTCATCTATCTTTAGACTGACAAGAAGGTAAATGATTAAAAATGTATACGTCAATGTATTATAAGTATTTTACTAAAAAAATATGCTTTTATAATTTATTTTTAAATTGTGTCAAAGTGTTATATCTTTTGCGTTAATCTTTTACGTAATATTTATGTTACTTTGTAACATATTTATCTCCTGTTAAATTAATAAAAAAATTTAGTTAGATTGTTTGGAACATGTAAAATGTGTTAAACTTAATGCAAAGTTTTTTACTGGGTAAGCTCCCGCTAACTCGATGTAAGACCGCAAAAAGTCAAATATTCATCCTTTAATAACGGAATTCTAATCTAATGCATGGCCATTGTTGATACATTTAATATTAAAGGTCATGTAAATGTGCGTTGAAAATGAGAATTATGATCGGGTTTAATTAGCCCCGTCTACCAATTAATCCAGTATATAAATCCCACTAATTTGACGACGCACCTCGTATCGTTCATCGCGTCAAACGACGCAGCTGTCGCTCGTTGTGCTCCGCTGCTTCGTTTGAAAGCAATTAAAGTGACGAGGAGTAATCACGGGGATGCATCTGTTACAGGGACCAGTCGTCATCGTCGTCGCAAGTAAGACCGGATGCACCGCGGAGCAAGGCGCCCTCGCTCATTGCCGTCGAGGGGATCATCGACGTTGTCTGCAATTATCCCGCGCGTCAGCACGATCCGTTAATTAAACCGCTCGAATCGGCGGCGGTGGGCCGTTGCTAATTAACGCCGGCGTCACCCCCTTGTACCCCCGCAGACCCTTCATCAACCTCGACCGGGGACATCGTCTCGATTAGCAAGCGGCGGATTTAACGTGGGGCCATTTAGCGCACGTGACAACCGCTTTCCCTTCTATCTGTCCCGTAGAAGATGGTGCGCGTCATCCGATGAAGGTGAGGCCGTGCGACGAGGCGTCGCGACGCCGGGACAATGCGGAAATATGAGACTTCCCGCGCCGACCGGATCTCAGCGTCGTCTTCGTCGGCAGTGCGCTCGCACCGATGCGACTTACAACGGTCGCCGACGCGTACGTCCGACATCCATTGAGGAAAAATGGGTGCCAATCAATCGACCCGGAGCGCGCCCACCCCCGGAGAAGAAGGTAATACCCGTGCTGACTGAAGCTAGCGAAAAGGAGAACGCGTCTCAAATTATTTATGAGTCTCGAGCACGTTACGCGGAAATGCTGAGAATTGGCTGTCGGTTACGCTCACATACACACACACACACATGCGCGCGCACACACATACACATACACACAAACGCGATCGAATCTGATATTTTATGAAGTAGAAAGAAAGAAGAGCGCAACTCTAGAGTCGAAGCACTCTTGAAAAGGGATAATTTAATTCTCCTTTTTTTTTTAGTTATCTTATAACTTGAAGACGCCTTTTTTTATTTGTTTCCAAACAATTAAAGCTCTTCTTTTATTTCAATCTAATTAAACTCGTTATAGCGTTTATTTAAGTTTAATGAACGCAGGAATCGACCATAACGTTAAAAATAAATAGCACAATCCGCTGGTCAAAGTATGAAACCAATTGACCAGAAGCTGCATTAATAATTACATAACAGAAATAAAGAAAATATTATATTGAAGTAAATTACTCTTTGTGAGCTTTGACCTAGATTGAAGTAAATTACTTTTACAGCGAGAATTAATGTTATATCCTTGAGTTATATTTATTACCACGTTTATGAAATATGTGGACGTTATGAAATATGTAGATATTTGAGATGCTGCCCCGCGTTATATCGCTCCGCTTGATATCGTGTAATTCGCATAGCTTGAATTCTTGCTCGAACGATACGCATCGACAACTTGCATCGTTTCACGGGAGATCACCTTATTCTATCATGTTTATGCCTCGCTGAGGTCGTAGCATTTGCGATATCTTTCGCGAAATACTAGATACGGGGCGACGTCGCGTGGAAATCTTCGCCTACGACTCGTATTACAGAATATCGAGCTGTTTTACTGGGGCTATTAATAAATCTATTCTGTCGGATGTATCACGACGGTCCTACAGACGTTTAATTCCGCCTGGAAAAATCCGATATTCAATCTCATTGTAATTAAATTTCCTGGAAAAAGAAGCGCCTCCCCGCCCCCCTTTCTCCTTGATTCCTTTTAGCTTTTGTGACATATATTGAAAATGGGGATTGTCTTTTTGAATTCTTAGTTGACAAGTGTGTCAATAGTTTTAATAAAATTTCACTTTTCAACAAAATATCTTTATAATTATTTTTAATATATATAATAATTATAATTTTACTTTTATATACATATGTTAACATTCATAATAATATAGCGTTATGGAGAAATTATTCATGTTTATAATTATTCTCATAACTGAAACATGCAGATGTCTACATAAAAGACGCAAAATTGTTTCAAAATTAATTAACCTTACCTATTAACGTACCACCTAAATTATTATGTTATTTCAAAATTAATTAACTTTACTGTGGTGAAAACGTGGCTTCCACGTGAGCCGAATCTGAAGAAGATCAAGCTCGAGGAAATTCTCGAGTTACTAAACGTCTCTTCGGTTATGCGGTTTGGCTATTTCGGGAAGACCGAAACTGCGTGTTCGTGCAATATAAACTATGCGTCTATGCATCCGTCGAGATCGATCCCTGCCAGGATCCGCAGTTTATATCGATGCTGCGGTTTCCAAGCAGTACTAATTTTTCGCAGAAGCAATAGATGTTCCAAACAAATATGTGCTAAAACCACAACGTTCGCATTTACCAAAGTTATATTAAGATAGTTTAATGTATTAACAGTCAGCCTGCTAATATGTTTTGTGTCGATTCTAAATGACTTGTACCTCGCTGCATGAATTATCGATAAGCTACGCATAAAAAAAGCAATATAGCCAATAACATATGTGGTTGCGGGTTTCCAACTACATAAAATACTCAATACAATAATATTTGCTATTAATGCAAGTACGATGTTGATACTGCAATAGCATATATTATTGTATTGAGTATATTTGTAATTGGCAGCCCGCAAATACATATCTTATTGAATATATTACTTTTTTTTTAGTGTATATAACATTTCTGTTTGTATTTATATTTATTATTCTGCTGTTTTCTTAAATTTACGATCATTTATAGATGAACATAAAATTCTAAAAAATAAAAAAATTACCAAAGAAATCTTACATTAACAGACAATTAAATGCCGGAAAAAAAAATTTTTAATAAAATATTAATAAGAAAATGAAATTAAGTTAAATAGACTCGAACAATACAGCAAGTTGAATAAAATGTTTTGAATTAAAAATTACAAAAATTATTATTATTATAAAAAAGAAGACTTAATGCGTATCAATATTGGATCATAATCATAGATTAGAATTATGTATCCACACGTATCACAAATTATTTTATATAATTGCAAAATACTAGGAGAGTAAGTTTTATCGATGCGGCACAAAATGTGTTAACAAGACATTTTAAAGAAAAGACAAACTGATAATTTGAAAATTGTCACTGTTGAGTTGGCTCTCGTTAATGTAAAAGTGACAATTTTTAACTTTGAAGTTCATAACATTTTTTACTTTTTACGTCCTAGAAAAAAGTTACATAATAGTTATTTTGACAAGAGCCGATTCGATTAGCGTCGAGTTTAATGTATTACAGAAGCGCGAAAATATCTGGCGAACAGTTACGATTATCCATCTCGATCGCGCTTCATTAAGGAGGAATCATGCGTTCACTCATTCACCATTAAATTACTCGTTTTGCATTGTTTCTCAATTGACTTGCTTTCCTGTGTTGCAGTGAATTTCGATCATTTTCAAATCCTACGCGCCATTGGGAAAGGCAGTTTCGGCAAGGTACGTCATGAATTGCTTTTTAACCGTAGGATAGCTGCATGAATTCATCGAGAGAAAACTTTGATATTATACTTGTGACAATATTTGATAAAATAATTATTGCTATAATATCATATATAATCTTATTAAGTTATTATTTTAACAATGTAAAAATTTTAAATATTAATAACGAAATATCAGGACGTGGATGGCAAAATTAAACTAATCATTTTTATATAGTAAATGCAATAACATTTATAGTAAATATAACTTTTTATCATTTAATGGCCCGTATTCAGAACGCGCTTCTAAAGACGTTAGCGGTTTTTTGTTATTTTTTCCTTGTTTCACGTCACATAAACGAAAAAGATAAAATAATAAAAAGGTGCACTAACAACTTTACAAGCGCGAATAGGGGTCACCATTTACATAGTAATAATAACTAATAGCTGTAATTTGCATAATTAAAACAACTGTGCATCAAAAATGGCTATGAATTACAGTTAAGTTATAGTAACTGCAAGCATTTTTTCCTCTCAGTGTATCACAACAAAGCGATTCGTGCGTTCACGCGATTTGTAAGTTCAACAATTTTAAAGTCGGTTCAGATTGCGGTTACCCATGCCGTTTATCCCTCACGCGCATTCGGTTTAGCCGATATTACTCTTTTCGTGTTTACATACGCGGTTTACAGGCGCGCCGCTATTCTTCGTGGTCTCGTGACTACACCGTCCAGTAATTGACACTTTCTACCCACGTGGGAAACGCTTCAATCTCGTCGGAACGAGCCGTAAGATTCTTGCTTTCTTGTTAATACAATCCGATTCTTTTGAGTCGTGCGAATCGCACATGGTCCATTAATTATGCGATGGATTTATAACGCAAATATATTATTTGAAGAACGGCACGTGAACTGACAGGCGCGCGCGTTTATTTGATCCGTAACGTAGAACGTGGCAGGCGCGAATTGCACTTTACGTCGCGGTAAAATGCGTTACGCTCTTGATCGTAAAAAAAGTGCGTTCATCGCTGCTTTTATGTCTATCCGATAGGGTGGCTGCGAAAATTTCGAAACTCATTCCCTCGTTTTTTATAGCAAGGGGAGCAAGTACGCGACGATACCTTTTCTTGAATAAATTAGAATGGGAATTAAATTTATATAACAGACGACCATTGTCGCTTGCGGCTTGAAAATGTTTTCGGTTTATGTACGAGGTCTTCTTTTTACGAAGAAACTGCGAAACGTTTTCATTTTGATAACATGCGGTAATTAGGAAGATATATAAAAGCGGAGTAAAATAAACATCAAAGCGCTACACTTTACGCAAATTGTCATAACAAACAAACGAAAACGCTTTGTCGGTCTTGTTTTATTATTCTAAGAGGATTAAATATTCCACGAATATTGAATTTGCCGACTCGAGAAAACTTGCAGATGGCCGAATGGATTTTTTTTTATAGCGTTGCAAGCACGAATTTGTAGACGGAATTAAGTTTCGTTTCCGCCAACAGGTTTGCATCGTGCAAAAACGTGACGGTACTGGCAATATGTACGCCATGAAGTACGTACATAAAAACGAATGCGCGGAACGGGGCGCTCTGAAGAATGTGGCGAGAGAGGTGGAGATCCTGTCGAAGTTGGAGCATCCCTGTTTGGTGAATTTATGGTTCAGCTTCCAAGGTAAACCGTTTTTCGAGACATCGATCACACCCGAGTGATTCTTCCAGATCCCGTGGGAAACGCATAAAATATATACAGGTGCTCCAAAGGTCTTAGAAAAACTTTTCCGTGAATCCTCTATTAACTTTACCGTTCGCTTTTATCCCCTACGATTCGAGAAATGTTGATTCCACGATATTTTCATTGCGAAAAAAATCAGCTTTAGCTTGATCGAAGAATCACAAAAATTAAAGATAGCTTTTTTTATTATAAAACATGTCAAAGTGCTCGAAAGGGATTTTCTTGTCCATAAATAAAAACAAACAACAAGAAATAGAAGACAGTTTGTAAAAGTATGTACATTTATGTGGTCATTAGAATTTTTATTATTTCTTAAAAATATGTTTTATTGTGATGTAAATGTTTAAATGTTTTTTTATTGTAATTACGATCATGATAATTAACGATCGTGATAATCATGGCAGACAATTATCCGATTTAAATCCGAGAGGAAACGATCGCAGAAATGGCGAAGCTTTTACGGAATTAATAAATTGGGCTATTTATAGAAAGGACAAAAGGTTTTGAATTAAACTGATATTTGTTAAACATTTTTCTCAATACCTTTTAATTTAATATTTTTGTAATTGAACTTTTAATTGTTGAAATCAAATTTATTCTCACATTTCTAAATAAGTTTTGTTAATTATATTATTAATATTAATGTTTATAATATTTATAATATTTATTTGTTATTGGATTTTCTCTTTTTTATTGGAATCGAACAGATGATATTTCTACACTCACACGTTAATCTTTGTAGTTTCAATGGGCTTTGTTTTATTTTTTTTTATTAAAAAAGAGAAGAGCAGATATCACAGAGGTGCGAAACGCACGATATTCTCGCTATCACGTGAAACCACGGGATGTCTCTTTTTCGGATTTTTTATCCGGTCGACAAACGCGTATTAAACGATTACACTTATCTCGCAAAAACACACAGCACTTTATTGAAAGAAGCTAAGTCCTCTCGACGTCGGGAATACGGATGGTGCAAATATTTATGCAAAAACGAGCAGTACGAAACTCGCAGTTGCTGTGAAGTCTTTAATGAGAGTTCGTCAGCCAGTAAATTCTCTAGGTGGATCAAATATTAAACATTCTAAACGAGATGCATAGACGTGGCTTGTAAAAACAAAGTTATCAAATTTTTTGTCGTCGTGTTGATGGATGGGCCGCGAATTAATTTTTAAATAATAGAAGAGTGCAAAAGAAATCATTGGAATTTATATCCCAAAAACTGATAGTAATCAAGCTAGTGGAAGCAATAACCGCGGTTTTATAAAATTGAGAGAAAAATATTTGACTTGATCTCTTTGGTTCTTTCCAGATAATAATTATTTTAATGTTAAATCAGTAATTAACATAATTTGTTAATTAATTTATTACGTAATAGTAGTTTGCACAAAAAATTGCATTTTTTATCACTTTAAATTTTGATGCTTATTTTGACATAAATTTTTATTCAATTATGTGTGTACGTAATATAATATTTTAAAAAGCAAAATTTGTTTGACTACTCCTAAAAATTAATCTAGTTAAGCTTTCATTTGCATCATCTATTTTTATACGTTTTATTTCAAAAATTCTGTACCGTATTTACATGATATGTGGAATATAGAAGAATCGAGCTTTTTGTATGACCGTTTGATTTTAATAGAAGCTTTGTGTTGTAGTTTCCTGCACTTTAAATTATAATATTAATAACTCTTTAACGGTTTCAACGGTATCTCGACGGAAGAATATCATCAAAACCATGAATACTTATTAGCAATGCCATCGAATAAAGGGGCAATAAAATGTGCATAACGAAATAATAATAAAATCGCAGCGATTTCGCGTAAACGATATAAATTACTCCACGAGAAATTTACGCGGCAGCTGTACCGATTAACGATATTACATGCGAACCAGAGAAATAATCGTATCTACGATAATTTCTATCGTTCGAACAACGCTTTTAACAGACGCCACGTCATAAAATTCGCGCTTGCGATTTCGCGGCGCGAAGGACAGCTGTTGTGTATTGTTCGGAATCGGTTTTATCGCTCGTACGTGAAATATCGGGACAATAACGCGTATCTCGAACTCCGTCCACAACTGTACTGGCCAATATTGATCGGTCAACCGTTCGGCGACCACGCGTCGCTTTCATCCCCGCGAGCGCGCGTGAACATGACGAAAAGGTGCGACCTTGGATTGCGTAGGAAGAGAGAGAAAATTTACCCTCCCGTCACGCCTGTTGCCACGCTGTTGCAGACGAGGAGGACCTCTTCATGGTTTCGGATCTGCTTTTGGGCGGCGACCTGAGATACCATATCCAGCAGGAGGTTGTGTTCAGCGAGGAGAGCGTCGTACTATTCGTGGCCGAGATCGCCCTGGCACTTGATTACCTGCAGACCCACAGAATCATCCATCGGGACATTAAGCCGGATAATATCTTGCTGGACGAGGAAGGTGAGTCGATGATCTCCTCTTCTGCCCGTCGATGATCTCGCTTTGTCCACGCTGGCTGCTGGTGACCGCGATCGTACGAGGATAATGCGGATAAAGTTCATTAATTTCAATTTTGAGAAAGTTTAATTTTACAATTAAAACTTCCTAAAAAGTTCCTTTGTTCTTTGTATCTCGAAAGAACGCTCGAAAATTCGGCAGCGAGACATCGTTTTACGCCTCTTATTTTGTAACGATTTAATTTAGAGATTTAACTTGCGAATTGTTTAACTGTTTAATCCCGCAAAAGTTCTGCGCGTGTGTGCAATTGCATTTGTCACATGAGAAACGTTACTGCACAAAGAGCTCTTAATTATTAAAATTAATTATTAGGATTAATGAACTGCGATTCAATTTAATGATAACGTATAAAATCGATGCGTTACATGCGTCCGTTATAAACAAAATGTGAATTTTAACGGTGAAGTGGGGAGCGGAGCGGGGGCGGGGTGAGAGAAGGATCGTCGGGAAAGTGTTAAAGAGCGCGGCTGAAATCTCCGGCGACGAACAAATCGGCATCGCCGGCTCTATTTCAAATCACGGCTTTAACAATGGCCACCTGATACTACTGAGTTTCATTTAACACAATGCGAAAGTCGTACTCAATGTAAACATGGGATGAGACTCGAGTAACCGCGCTCTGCGGTGAATGTGGATCCAACACGTACAAATAAACTTTGAATCTGATCACACGTTAGTTCTGGCACGTGCGCGTTTACATGCAGATCAGGTACAAATAACAAAATACGTCGTCGACGTACGTGAATGAAAGCGAGAGATTTCCAAGGAGGAAAGAAAATGTTTCTGGAGGATAAATTTATTTCCCGTGTTTTACTCTATATTTTTATATATTTAAAAAAATCGAAATTATAGTCGAAATCGCGTGCGACGTTTCTCCTCCGTGGTTGCAATTTTTCCCGAGGCAATTCGCATTTAACTGATATTGCGGAGACCCATCGCGGGTTTGACGCGCCATCGTAAATCTCGAAACATCTGTCATTAAGTTCTCGCCGACGCGCGTATCTCGTTTGCATATCAAGCGTCGATTCCGAAGTCCTGTCTCGATGTCGGTGCGCCACAGTGGACAAACGTTTCTAATCGCGCCCGAGATTCGGTTATTCCGGACCGCGAGCGCACGAATCGGATTATCGTTCGATTCAAGTGAATAATCTCGCGCGACGGATGAGATTATTCGCGAATTCGCCCATAGAGGATCGGGTGAGTTTTAGCTGGATTAACCGCCGGCTGCGTCGTTCGCGCGTCATTCACCCGCCCGTCCCGTTCGCCTTTAATCCCACGAGATTAATATATATCCTGAATGTAGATTTACATAGGAGATTGTAAGGCGATACAAGACGCCACGACGACGACGTGTGCAGCGCGGAAATTGCCTGCGGAGAGAATATCGCGGCCGAGCGTCGTGTAGGGACCCGCTAATTGCAATGGATTTGCAAATGTTTGCTTCGCCAACAGAATTAACATATTTCCTCCTAAAACAGTTTTCTTCGTGTAGAATCTCGTGAAATTTTAACCTTAAGGTATTATCTCTTAATTGATATAATAATTCGAAAACCGTTCGGCTAACGTTTTATTTGTTTTTTTTTTCTTCGATAATATCGTTGGAGTTTGAGGAGTCTTTGAGCTCGTGGAATCCCGCGGTGAGAAAAAAATGTTAAATTGGCTAAATTGTTTAACTTGATTAAATTTCTTCCGTGCAAGTATTTACGCATTTAACTTAAGTACATAAAATACTTGAACTTTAATTTAAGTATTTATACGTTTGACTAAAATAGATAAATACTTGAATTGAAGAAATTTAATCAAGTTGAAAAATTTAGTAAAATTAACAACTTTTTTTTTCTCTCTGATATGACATATTTTTTACTCGAGTACGTTTCCCCGCATATCTTCGATATTTAGTTCGGTTCTTTCAGAAAAAGAATCCTTGGGAACGACGCGTGGCGCGCGACGTGGTTTCTTTTCTTTGCTTATCAATGCGAGGAACGTTGCCCCTCTCACCTCCTCACCTGTCCCCCGTTACTCCGAGCTAAGGAATCCAGAAATTATCGGTGACGGCTTTTTCCGCCCTGCTTCCCCGGTCGACGGTATCGATTTATTGTCAAAATATTAAAGACCGCTGCCGGAGGCGCTGCCAGAATGGAAAAGCCGAGCAAATCTCGAGAGCGACGCTAAATAATGCAGACACGTCTCAGGCTCCCTCAAGATCCTCGGCTCCTCGGATTTATACGGATTTGTTACACCGGTCGGGGAACGAACGGACAGGTGCAGGCAAACAAATGACAGGGGCGAGACCGAAATCCGCAAGGCGGATTAGATTGCCTGCGATAGGAGAGGCCTTCGCACCGCCTCGCGAGCACTGCGAAAATTCTATTATAGCATAAACGTTAGAAAATGATATATTCGCTTACGTCCGCGCGATTGCCCTATCGATTTTCCGCCAGATGAAAATTAAACCCGAGGCGGTAGTGGTAACGATGGTGAACAATGCCGCCGGCGGGAGTACAACGTACCGCCGCCTTTGACGTCGAACGAAATCGCGAGACTGAGAGAGAGAGAGAGAGAGAGAGAGAGAGTGAGAGAGACGGGGATAAACGGATGGGGATGACAAACGAAAGGGGTTTGTGCGTGCTCGCACCGTGAAGATCGGATCCGCTTTAACGGGGTGGAAGGATCGACAAAATCTGACGGAGGAGGAAAGGGTCTTGTTTCGCTTAAATAGAAATAGTGCCTCGGGGACGCGACATTCACCGAAGAGTCTTGAAGAACTTGAGCGGAAACGGTGGAAACGGGAGGGTTATCCTAATATTCTCCTGCATGCACCTGGCCGACGGCTGTTTGAATCCCGAGATTGCCTCTGCATCATTTAAAATTACGCAGCGAGGTCTCGGCCCGGCTCTTATCGCCCTTTCGTGTCCTACCCGGCGCGACGGTGGAAGTACCGTTCTACCTGGAAGGTAGAATATCGCTCGGGGGTCGACACAAAGCACAGCTGTTTTCCGCGTGTGGGATTCAGGCCAGACATTACAGTAGAATGGGTGAGGGCGGGTCTCAATCGTCGATCTCAACCTACGCGGCGAGGACGGATTCGACTTCGGAAATCGATCGAAAATGCAAGTGTTACGATAGAAATCGCGAGCGGGGGCTGCGATCGGAGGTCTGACGTCGGCGGGAAACGTTCGCTAAATAATTGCCCAGAAGGAAAACCATTACGGATAAATCTCTTTCCTTAACGGGAGATTCCCCGAAGTCGCTCTTTAAAGGTCATCACGTCGCTCGCTCGTCCGTAATTCCATTGTCGTAATACCATTAAAAATCATAATAATCCTGAATAATTGCGAGGAAGCTGAGGAAGCGAGGCGTAATTTAGCATAATATGAACAGCGGGGGTGGAAGGATGCAGTTAAGAACCTCCGGCCGGCAGTGCGATTTTGCAGTCTGGCAACTTGCGCGGGGAACTTCGGTAACGTCCTTCCGGCGGAAAACCGCGGGGAAACCGCTTTCATTAAGGTCCAGAGCGTGGCCTACAATGGCGTAAAATTGCGAGGAGATACGATATCCCATCCGTACTCGTTTCCTTCCGCGGATCCGCGACGCGAATCTTATTCCGTTAATTTCACCTTCGTACACGCGAGAGATCCGTATCAAGGGACACGGGTTGGTAGAGGGGAGGCAATTTAGCAGATTGAAACTGTCAAACATTTTGCAAGTGAAACTAAGGACGCCCCGAAGGAGCGCCCCTAATCTATATGGAAGATCGCTACGAGTCGGTGAGCCTCTGACGAAGAGTATCTCTTACGTTATTCACGGACGAAGTTGTTTAAATAACACGTCACTTGTTTTTCATTTTCACGGACGTCTGTCGATACCAAAAACTGAAACCGTGAACGCAATAGATTGAGTAGATTATTTCCATTCGGAAATTGTTATCGAGGGTCGCTTTTAAAAGTGGCTCCGTAATAAACGTTTAATTTTTAAACGTACGCTTTAGTTAAATCAAATGGCCACTAAATATCCGCTCTTACAATAAATACCATTTCCACATAATACAGCGTTGTGCGATTTAAGAAGATTCAATTACGTTCGCGCCTTTTTAATTACGTCCCGGTAAATTTCTTACTCTTACGGATCGAGCTGTGAGCGGTAAAGACATCTTTTCGGCGAAAAGATTATGGCTCTCCGTACGGAGGTCATCAATTTTTATATTCCTCGTCTACAGGGTGGAAAAGCTATTCTTCCCGGCGTATAACTTTCTGACGTATACGCAAACTATCTTGGCCACGTACCTGGCACTAAAGCACGGAACTCGGCCACAATGGAGGGGGGATTGTCTGTTATTACTACGTGTAACGGCGTCGGAGTTCATTCTCTCTCTCTAGTTTACATCGCGGCTCGATCCACATTGCGGTCGATGCGATGTTTAGAAAATGGCAACGGATAAATATTGCGTGGCGCACGCGAGAGAGAGAGAGAGAGAGAGAGAGAGAGAGAGAGAGAGAGAGAGAGAGAGACCTGACCGTACCGCATTGGAAAACCAATATCGCGCGGCGCGCGCGTGTGTGTGTGTGCCGCGCGTGTATATCCACCCCTTAATAGTCCTCTGATGACCCATAGGTACAGCTGTGCAGAGTAGTTGGGGATCATTCCACAAGAAACATCTAAAGTTCGCTGATGCACACGTGTATTATTCACACGTTAATTACCATTATTCTTATATACGTACATCTTTTTATAACACCTGGCGCGCGGGAGGAGGGGGGAGCTGGGAACTCTAGAAAAATATACTTTATTGCCGTTGTAATTTAGAACGATAAATCTTAGATTGCAGTAAGCGCGTTGCGGAATTGGAAAGTTCAATTTTATCAATACTCAATGCTGATACACTACACGGAGAGAATTTTCTCTTAAAATTAACCCTCAAAACTTTTAATAAATTTTACTAAAAAATATAGTAAAATTACTTGAGATCATACATTATCCCACAATTATCAGATTTTGAGGGTAAATTTTAAGAGAAAATTCTCTCCGTATACGTTGCAAGAAAAGAGAGTTATTGCTCTTCGGACAGATGTTTTGTGTATGTGTAAAAAATAATACATTTGTATTACGGATTACGATTATAATGCTACCTTAAAAGGTAGCATGTTAGAATATTAATCAATAGTCATTGTGTGTAATTACTGCTACTTTGTACTTGAGAAGGATGTAAGATCCAATATTAATCAATAGTCATTGTGTGTGTAATTACTGCTTCTTTGTATTTGAGAAGGATCTTCTTTGTAAGATCCAAGGCGCGTAAATAGTTTATTTGTTTATTAACTTAATGATGGCAGACTACAAAATATAATTTGTTTGTCTAGGCCACGCCCATGTGACAGATTTTAATATCGCGACTGTACTCGAAAATGGACAGTTGGCGACTTCGATGTCTGGGACAAAACCGTATATGGGTAGGTAAATGAATAGCGTTTTCATCTCTTTTCTCCCTGTATCTTAATTATATAAATGATGTATATCTTAATTATTTAAATTGTGTACACAAACGGCACTTACTAAATTAATAAATATTGCAATATTTTTTTATAAGTCTCGAAAGTCTTGTTTACTGAACGACCGGGGTTATTACTTATGAATTTAACCAATTACGTTTAATCGTTCCACGAGCAGAACTGCGCATCGAAACTCATCCAAAAAAGAAGCGTTGCAATCTTTTGCAAAATAACCGACTGTATACATATATTTTAATTAATTTTATTAGTTAATTGAACTGCCTCCTCCCACAATTTCTTCATTTTTGACATATTTTATTTTGATACTTCAATCTTTGTTTTTTAAAATATATAAAATATATATTTAACACAATTTTAAAATATATTTAATATTTATTTAATTGTTTAATTGTTTAAACTGCCGTGTATTTCTTTTTATGTTTAGTAAAAACGCACATCGGGTCCATGATTTATAATTGCGGCCAACATTTATTTCATAAATTGTTTCCGCGAGATTAATTCCTTATGCGTCTCACACAAGAGATTTTGCTATATTGAAGAAAGATTCGCGATCGTCAAGTTATGAAAGTTATGAAAGCTATATCCTCGCATCAATAAGATATTGAGCGAAACTCACTAGGGATAATATCCCAAAAGAAAAACGACGTTTCCATGTATCAGTTCAAATCCGCCTTTTATATCCGCTCTAAAACTCGGGTCGCTCTCGCGAATATTGTGACCGGTACGCTCTTTCTTACATTTTTTCCCTTTTAACACGGATCAGCTCCGGAGATTTACATGTGCTCGTGCGAGGAATACGGTGTCCTCGGCTACGGATTCGCTGTGGACTGGTGGAGCCTAGGAGTCCTCGCTTGGGAAACCCTAGCCATGGAGAGACCATATCCGGTTCACTCCACGACATCCAACAGGGAAGCTCTGAGACTCTTGAAGGTAAGACACACGAGTATTAAAAAAATTAAATAAAATAAAATAAAGTAAAAATAATAATCTTAAAAATCCAAGTGCGTCGCGTGATTTTTCCATCTCCGTCTCGTCCAACGGTTGCGCGTTGTACTTCCGAATTCTTCCGAGCCATTCTTGAATAAATGCGCGTTGTTTTGTTAATTAAGCATCATATTGCAGTTGTCACGTTAATTAAGAACTTGTCATGAACATGACGCGTTGGCACGACAAGTGCCATGACGCATTGTAGCGCTTTGCCTTGCACGTCCGTCCACTTGCGTAATAACTGTTTCACGACACTTCATGCAGGCTCGAAATAATTTCACAAGTAAATGCATGACACATACGATGTAAAACCTTATTAATTTAGCGTAGAAGATCTTGAGAATTACGTTTGTGATTATAGGGACGATTTAGATCTCTTTTCTTTTGAGATAATCAAAATTGTCAATCTTAAAGGATATCACCCCTTAACAATTATATTTAAAAAAAACGAACGCTTTTGAAACATTCAGTCCTACCGTCTTCAACTTTCCCTCGGGGTCTTTTAGGTTCGCTCATCCGTATTTTTACAACAAAAGCGAGAAGAAGTACTTCGTTTTTCAGGAAGAAAGACGGACACTCTCGCACTGGAGTCCGTCGATACGTGATCTCCTGGACCGCTTGTTAACTCTCGCGCCGAGCGCCCGAGTGTCGTGCTTGAAAGAACTGAAGCAGGCGAGCGCGATGAGGGATCTGGATTTCGACAAAGTGTTAAATAAGCAGATAAAGCCGCGCTTCACCCCGCCGAAGGATCACCTGAACTGCGATCCCACGTTCGAGCTCGAGGAAATGATAATTGAGACGAAACCCCTGCACAAGAAGAAGAAACGCCTAGCTAAACAGAGGTCAGTTAGTTATCGCGCATTATTGCTCTTAAATTCGAACTAAAAATTCTGTCTAAGCATCAGAGTAACATGAATTTCCACTGAAAATCAGTATTTCACTTTTTAGTACATCTATAACTTCTGTCTTACACAGTAAAAAGTTTTATGTTAAATTTAACATATTTTATGTGTTTCAAACGGTCCATTCAAATGTTAATTTAACACGAGATGAACATGTCAGAAAGTAACAAATATTATGTAATTTAAAAAATGTGATATTTTGATTTAAATTTATGATAATTAATAAGACGTCAAAATTCTTTTGCATGTTGAATTAATTTTGCTTGGAAAAAAATTCTCGAACGGAGAATCTAAAATTTGTGTTAGATTAATATTCATAAATTCAGAATATTTTTTAAAATTTTCACTCGCTTGCTGTTTGCAGCCAGCGTTTGTAGTTGAAATTGAATAGGATAAATTTCATTTTATTTTAATGAATTTGTAAAATAATTTTCTCATGTATGGATGAATTTGGCACAAAATTATTTTTAATTTTTATTTCTATAGAAAAAAAGTATAAAAATAGGCCCATACAAAAAATATATATATCTCTTAGATATTTTTGTGAGTTCAATAATATATTTCACGGAGGATCAGACAGTTCTAAACAGTTATTGTGACACTTTTGCCATATTTTGTAAAAAAGAAGATATTCTTTTTTCTCGTTGATACATTTTTCTCTCCCTTCTATCATGGAAGAATCGCGACGAAATTATCGTCACGTTGTCGTAGCACTATATGATCTGATCTCTAGCGACTGTTACGATCCCGAACATCTTGAGATTCACATATTCCGCTTGCGGTTCTGCATATTAGGTGATTAATATGCTAGTTGTCGAAGCAATATCTCGACATCCCGTTGCAGGTCACTGAGGGTCGACTCGGCGGAGGATGCCGCGCTCGTCGAGGGGGCTGGATCGAGCGTAGAATCACGGAGATTAGCTTACATCCCGGAATATCGGGTGTACAATCGCGAGCGCGAGATCGAGAGGCAGGAGCGGGAAAAGAAGGAGAAACAGTGGGAGGAGGAACTGAACACTGCCATGAAGGGTGCCGAAGAGAGGCTCAAGTACGCTCGAATATAAAAAAAAAAATTCCTTGGAATTTCCCTCTCTCCTCCTGCCCTTATAAAAATGTACTACAGCAGTATTACATTGTAATTATTACTTATTTTGAGTATTAAAAGTACTAATAGCAGTGCTTTCCATACTTAATATAAATTACTGGCCAATTTAATATTGCCCGGTAAATTGGCCAATATAATTTGTATAAGGGCGATTCCCATCCCGATCCGTCAATCGATATTTATATCAAGCAAAATCAATGTTGCAAAACGAATGAGTTTTTTATTTTCGCTGAATATTCCGCGATATCGCGTGCCCTCAAAGTACCGCAAATAATCCCAAGTAGAGAGACCCTTGAAGCTCCCGAAGCCTGTGTGTACGTACGTGTAATTCAAGCGACATCGTTCCCTCTTCAGCGTTCGCACGTAGCGATAATATACATATATCCGTGTCGGAACCCTTTGATTACAGAACAAAGCAGCAACATCTGCCGGCCCAGCGAACTGGAAACCGACTGAGCGTCTCGACGACGAACGTCAAAGCGCGGATAAACGCGTCGCCGAGGCAAGGTCGCCGAGCGAGCGCCACGGCGTCCTCGGACATCGACTTCATCGACGCGAGCCCGGAGCCTAGCACGTCTTAGATAACGCCGGAGGACGCGCTTATACACGACACGTAGCCTATCTTGCGGGTAGACTCCTTCGATCCTATCGAACGCGCACCGCACACCGACGACGGACCCCCTCGCCTCCTTATCACAAAGGGAAAAAAAAGGAAAAAAAAAAGAAAAAAAGAAAAAATAGTATCTCTCTGACATTCAATTATTTCTCCGCTCTGAGATGAGGAAGGCAAAAAATTCCATGATTAGCGTAGTCAAAGTTTTTTATACTCTTCTTGAAAAGATATACGACACACGTACGTGATACTTCGCTCTTATTTTTCTATCTATCGTGATTCGATGTGGGGCAATTTATCTTTAACGCCCTACATTCCCTTACATTGGATCCTCTCCTTCGCGGCCGCAGTGTTTACTTTCGATTACGCTTCGGGAAAAGGCGCGAGTTTTTAAGGCCTCCGTATTCTTTCTTGGTGCTACACGACGTAAGTACGGACTCATCCACGAACGGCGAATTCGGACGTTCACGCAGTTCGAGCTTTTTCGGGAAATATTTTATAAATAAACGCGCCGATTATCGATATCGATTTGCTACTTTCATCCCGCGGTATCCTGTGAATAGCAGCCAGAGATAACCGCACGTTCGACGTAAGCTCCACTATCAGACTCCAGCAGTGCGCGCTTAATCACTGTACCAGGAAACGTGCATTTATAAGATTACCATCCCGGATTATCTCCCGCGAACTCCGACTAACAGCGGCGCAGGATGATTCCCGCGGAGTAAATGAACAGTGAAACGATCTTCTTTGTTCGAGTAACAAATTTTTCGTGTTTCAATTAAAGACCCGGTTTTTACGATCCGTAAAATTAGGACACGCGCGTCTTCGATAAATATAATATAAATTAATCCTTTCAGTACAAAATCAGACGTATATCGTAGATTACTTTTAAAGCTCTCCGCGAGGAAGATATCTTCCATCTCACTTTCACCGAAAATCATTGCGTAACACACGTGTGATTATACCATGAAACATTTTGCAGCATTAACCAGAATTACAACGATAAATACGATTAGAGTGGCGTGAAAAACAAAAGATTATGGATGATAAAAGATTTCAAAAATCTTGATGGTCCAAATGTGAATCGAGACGAATGCGTAAGAAATAAACTTTAACACTTATCTATATCTATTATTTATATCTAATATGGTACTGAAGGGATTACGGTATACATTAAAAAATGACTTCGTTGATGGGATTGGGAACAAAATGACCTACATATAATTAATGAATAAATATATATATATACATATATATATAAATGTTTTGTTCTATAAAAGTATATGTTGTTTAGAAATGAGCTATGTACGAATTGAGAATAAAGATATCTTTGACATGTTAATAACGCGTTTCATGCAATACCCTTATATAAAACGCATATGTATAATAAAACCCTTAAATCCCCGTACAGAGTATGGAGAGACGTGCCGCGAACAAAATTGCGTTTGCTCTCGCGAAAAAAAAATATGTTTTTCATGTAAACTGTGGAAACGCAAATATTTTATTTGCTTATTTATTTAACATTTATTTAATTATTCGCTCGCGAGCACAATTTTGCAATCAAATTACGCTCGTGGGATTACATCGCTCAACGAATCGAATTACGGGGGAGGAGCCATTGAACCCTCGTCATTAGCGATTCATATTCAAGAATCGCAAACGCGATAGAATTTGACATTAACCGAGCGTAGCCGTCGAAGGAGCGTCGGATAATCGATAGCACTGGCGCCGTTTCGCGAGGGTGAGAAAAGGGTGAAAGGGGTCACGGTGCCTCTCCTATCCCATATCAGTATAGATTCTAGTCATGTAGACACAGTGGAACATCGCCGAAGTGATGCGAGCACATCGCACGTGTACAATGTAAACGTGAAGTCCCCGAAAAATTTGCCTCGAAATAAAAATAATCAAACAAAAGAAACTTTAAATAAAAACTTCAACTTCTTTAAAACTTTAAAACAGTTTTTGAAACAGTAAAACAATTTTTTACTTTGGTCCTAAAAGTTTTTTTACTCGGTTTGATTTCATATTATTCTTTTCAAATGCAATTTTTGCATTCAGAGGTTTTTGATAGAGATAGATGTAAACAATCAAAATATAGTACAATAATTAAATTACCATTATATCAGCTTGTAGTAACTTTTATAGATGTAATTACCTCGGAGTATTTATCTCCCTTTTATGTACATTGACCTGCAGATCTCGCACAATTGTAAATGACGATAAATATATTTACATTAAAATATATATTATTAGTATAGGAAGCAAGAAATAAATTTAAAGCGATATTGTTTGAACGGACACATCTCTGTTTCGTGTTTATCTATCGGATAATTAACGTTAAGAAAATACAATAAAAATCCTTTTATTTATTAACGAAAAGTTTAACATTAGGCAAGAACGTTTTCGCTTCAGTTTGAAAAAAATTACAAATACAAGAAGTATGAAATCAAATTCAAAATAATGTAACTATCAAATGTAAAATATCAAGAAAGTAAATTTTGTATATATTTTTCAGTATTTTTAATTTAAAAAACGTTTTTACTTTGAAGTAAAAACACTTTTTTTTTTCTCTACCTCGAACCAATCAAAGATTCCGTGAATGTAAAACAGGTTGCGATAAAAAAAACCCCTTTGTATCGTGTCGGTGCTTTCAACGAGAAAATGTATAATTTTCAAATAAATTAACGATTCTTCTTACAACGCAGACAACTGGCACAATTTATGGAGCGCAATTGCACAATTATGCGCGAGAAAGATCGTTTCGGATAATATCTAAAAAGGGGATAAATATTCCGAAGTAATTACATCTGTAAAAGTTTTTGCGAGCCGATATAATGAGTCAATTATCGCGTTCGATCGGTGCTGCAAGTGACGAGTAACGCGACGATTAAATTATTGACTCGATGTATTTTTAATATCCTTGCGTAACTATCCATCGATCGTAAACGTCGGTTTATAATGAATAAAAATTTCAATGTTTTTTTGCTCCCTTTTGCGCTTTTAATTTGTTCAAAGAGCTGTAAATTAGCGTCAAATTCATTAAAAAAAAATTTTTTCTATGTTAAATATAAAGATTGAAATTTGCAACGAATCTCAAAAAATGACGTTGATTATTAAAATGCTTTATCTAAAAAATCGTTTCTGCTAATTATTAAAATATTTTATTTAAAACTAATTTTGCCTCCATTTCGATTAGTTCATAGAATATCTTTAAATCTTTCATTAGAATTAAAGGAGGATTAAATATTCATAGAAGTCTTTTTTAAGAAGATATTTTGCTATTCCAAGATAGATATTCTGAGATAGCTATTCTGAGAATATTTTCATGTTTTTATCAAAAGGACATTATCTTAAATATTCTAATATCATTCTTCAAGATTATTCTTTCACATATACGAATAAAATGAAATATTCTATGTATGATTAAATTTATAATCATTACCTTTCGAATATTCGACTATGTACGAGACTCTTGAGTAACTTGAAAAGTCAATTCTGAAACATATTTCATAGAGCATAATATTATTCAATTATGAATATTTGGAGTTAAATTACAGAGAAGATTCATATTCCTATAGCAATATTTGTATATTCATTTAAAAACACTTGCGAGAGGAGAGTGCTTATCGAATATATAGGAGTCTAGAATCTTCTTCGTATGCTGGCTGTCTATTTATAATATAATCTATATAATTTCATTTCAATTTTCAATTACATTTCAAAAATAAAGATATTCTCAAACACGAATTTCTTTTCTTCTGTGTAGGTTTGTTTGAGAGAGAAAAAATACGTATTAATGTTTTTTATAGAATGTGCCATTGGTGCATACAAAAGGATCAACAGTTTTCCGCAGAACGATGCTGACGGAGTGTCTATGCGGGTAAATGTGGTTCTTAACAGTGAAGAGTAACAAAGCGCGGTGGGGAGAACGGCAATCGCGCCGGTCTTCGATGGAGAAATCCAATAGGGGATAATGCAGTTTAGTTTCTGGAGGCCGATGAAAGCCGATGGCGAAGCGCTTTGCGCGATAAAGGCGTCGTTAAATAAGAAAATTCAACCTAATGGAACCCAAGGGATCTGACGTTTCTCTTTTAATTGCCTTTACGCGCTTCGTAAATTAGCCCTCTTATAGGAAAATGAGGTCCTTCTTTCCTAAGATCATAAAAACTGTAATTACGCTTAGCTTATATAAGCTGCCTTGATGCTTCGTTGTGAAAAAAAAGGGGCGTATTTCTTTTACGGGAAAATATTCCGATCCTTGTTGAAATTGCTTTATCCATATGCGTGGTAGACAGATAAAATTTTATTTTATCCGCTTGAACAAGAAAAGCCGCCGTCTGCGATCGTAAACTCCCACGAGACGCTTATCGGGAAGTTCAATCGAAACTAATGTAATTTCAACTACGAGTCCAATAGAAAATGAGAGTTTCGCGACGACCGCCTTAATTCCCTCATTTCCGCCTTTTCTCCCGATAAAAAAAAATAAGAAAAATGGACGCGCGCTTCTGCGAAAGGAAAGTAATTATTGCCGCTCGTTAATCTCATCTCGCAGCTAGTGCGAATAATAATCGCGAGCAAACAAAAACAGAAGGCTCGAGATATCTCGACGGAAAAAAGTTACAACTTGCGTTGTTCCGGAGTTGTTTTAGTCTACTTTTGCAAGTCAGAGTGAAATGGTTACGTCTCGCGGCCGAAGAAAGCGAGCAAATAAAAAATTGCAACTTATTTAGAACTTATAAATCTGCACACTCATTTCCCAAGAGTTTTCAGAGGGATGGCATCTTGGATGCGGATAATTGGAGCAGAGGAGATACGCTGAGAAAGCTCATGACGAGGACAGAGATTTGATAAAAAAAAAACGTTACTTTTATATACGCAAGATTTATATACATGATATATACGCAAGTAAATTATAGCGGGATAAGTCTATGGCGCGTAGAAATAATCATCATTAGTTCTACGTAAACGTCACCAGCGCGATTAGAAACATATAAAGTAAATTATATTTGTTAATATCACAAAGTATTGCCGTTTCATTGCTTCTTCAGCCGACACGTAAGCACTTATTGTTCTCCCTGCACGCTCGAATAGCAATACATGGAAGACCGCAACATGTTTATATAAAGCGGCTAGAGCATGAAAATATATTATTTGTATTTATTTTCATTTAGAATATACGCGTGTGCATTCGTGTATGTGTTTGTATACATGTGTATCTGTTCAGAAAAATAGAGTATCCTTTTTCTCTGTTTAAACATGAAGAAATGTCAATTATTTATTCTGCCTCGAGTGTCCTTTATAAACGACACTTAAACTATTGTCAGTCTATAACGTTAGATAATTCACCATCAGATATTATCGCAGATATGCACTCTACTCACGTCTATTAATCTCAAGTTATATTTCTGCAGAGAATAAATAAAGCAACTCAGAACGATCAATTTCCAGTGCTCCATGGAGAGATATGGCAACAGTCATTACATTTACGGCAAGTAATTTTTCTTTACAAATCCTCAGTCACACGTATTGTATCATATGTGCTTTAATTCGCGCCAAAAATTAATAAAAAAGCAATATTTGATGTTCCTAGAGCCGGAATGTGGTGAACGAGGCACTTGTCTTATGTAAAAAATTTGAAAAGACGTAAAATAGCAATGTAAACTTCTATATATCTTTTAATTCATTCATACTTTGAGAAAAATGGTTTGATTGTATTGACAAGAGATATATAATTAAGTGATCAAACAGAATTTCTGATTATAATCTCGATTTTTACTGTATAAAAATGCAACGATGCAACCATTATTGTTACAAACAGAAAAAGTAACAATCGTTACCAGAAAAAAGTAATAGCAGAATAATGGTCTTACAAGTAATCTTCTTTCCAATTCTATCAAAAATATAACTTATCATTATGCAATAAATATTTGAATGTGTGTGAAAAATTAGAAAATATTGTAATATAAGTAAATTTAAAGAAAATATTTTATTTTGAAATGGCGCGAATGTACACACTGGCCAATTTAACATAATTTTATAATTTTCTTTTATCTATATTTCAATAATCTTGTGCCTGTTATTATTTCTCTCCATGGTTCAACTACCTTACTTCTAAGTATCTTTTAATCACAGATTATTTCGTGGGTATTGAATTTATTGGAAAGTTACCCGATATTTTCTTGTATATTCAAAATGTAACGGCTTATTATTATAAAAGTAGTCTAAATAAGATCACTAACCAAAAATATGCGGTATGTTAATTGTAACGACTACTAATATTAAATATTAATAATCGCACTGCACCAGGTATATATCACATCTTAGCTTAAACCGAACGCAAAGCATCGTCATCGATGTGTCACTTAGAACATATAATTCGCAAATGTAACTTTAATATATAGATTTAAGTAAAATAACAGCGAAATGTGAAATAAAACGTATGTTAATAAAGTTAATATATAATGCGTGTGTTTTAAGTATTCAAGCTAATATCTATAAAAAAATTAAGGTACATATGTCCCAGAAGTTGCGCAATTTTTTTTAGCTATTAAAATAATATTAGTAATTTAAATTGATATAATATTTTAATGCCACAAGTACTCAATTATGGCCGACTTAATTTTAAAGAACATTTACTTAGTTAAGTATTCCTTTAATTAATGGCTATTAATTAAAGTAATTCTTTAATTAACGACCAGAACAACAAAAATAAGATTAAAAGGTTAAAAATCAAGTCAACTTTTAGATTTTAATTCCTGTAGCTTTCACACATAAAATTCATTAAAAAATTTATAACTGAGGAGAAACACACGTTGACTGAGACATTTAATATACGCGACAAAATTTTCATTAAAAAAAGGATTGACTGTGGAAGACGTCTGTCTATCCTTATATTCAACAGCGAAAAATGGCCAAATTTTCATTAAAAAAAGGATTGACTGTGGCAGACGTCTGTCTATCCTTATATTCAAAAAATATGTAGTTATATATGTAGTTTCGATGTTGTTTTCGATTAATCTTTTAGACAGCTGTCACATCGGTTACCTCAATTCTGGAAATCGGTTTTGCGGGTTCTACGTATATAAATCCTTCTTCATCGTTCATAGATTCACCGATTCGGAGCTGCTGTAAATTCGCCACAATCGAATCTACCTGAACCGGTTGATCAGGAGGAGCGGCTTCGTTCCTAAGTTTGCTGAAATGAAGGTAACAAATGCCGCGGTAGCCCTGCCAAGTTATCTCGCTCGGCTTAACACCGCGCATTAGCAGCGCGTTTTTCAGATCGCGAACTCTGACGCCGGACGAAATGTTGGAGAGCTTCAACGAGAAATCAATATGCGTTTTCGTTCTGGCGTGATGATTCTTACGTCGCCGAGTCACGATCTTCATATTGTTTTCCATCTTCGTTTATAAACGTAAGCAAAATTTATATATATAAACAAATATTGTATGGAAGTATAAATATACACAGTAAAAATACAGTATATTATCGTAAAACTCGATATCTGTGTAAAAAGCACTTACTTGTACTTCAGCATTGGGATTACTTTCTTCCTCAACTTTTGGTTTCTTGTACGTTCGTCTTCGTGGGAAACGCGGCCTATCAGATTTATCCTTGCCATCTTCCACAGTATTTTCTGTATTAACCGTATCTCTCTTTACATTGAAACGCCTCTTGCTTTTCGGGTATTTAACACGATTCTTGATATACTGGTGGGTCTCCACGTCGGAATCGACTTCTTTCAGAACTATGATTTTGCCGTCCCTACAAAAAAATAACCGTGTATTTACGCGAAATAGCCTGCTCAATGTGATTCAGGCAACTTAATGCATACTTCTCATCCATCTCTTTGAGCTGCTGTAATACCTGCATGGTTTTAAGTCTTCTTTCGCTAAGCATGTGCCACAGAATGCCAGACGGTTTTTTCAGTCTCGGCTTTACATATATAGTTTGTGTCGGTGTGACAATTATATCTACTGGCACGTCGTACTCTTTGAACAATTGTGGTGGTAGATGATCGACGATTTGACAATCATGTACTGTTGTGACAACAATCGTGTTTTCCGTTATCATTCCCATTCTCATCATCATCGCAAACTCAAGATCCGCGAAACCTTCTCCCTTGCCGAGTCTGTATCCATCCTGACTGACACATACAGATCCCAGCACAACAAGATCTACCTAAATAATTAATACACAAAATAAACTTTAGACTGGCCAATATCTTTCGCTGTTAGAGATAAATATACGCATAAAAAATAGTTGTTAAAAAAACGAGATAATATGATATTGTATCTTATCCATTATTTTATTCATTATTTATTAGAAATGCAAATCAAGATTTTTTTTGCTAAAACACCGAATCAAATCAAGCAGAATTTCATTATTCAAATCCGAATTGAATCAAATTGTTGAAATATTACTTTTATTGTATTATAATTTATATTGTAAAAAATAAAATAATTATTAAGTTAAATTTTAAAATATAAATGATAAAAAATTTTTATATGTAAAAAAATATTATAATATGGTAGTATAAAGTCATTTTAAACATAGTTTTATAAAATTATATATCAATATATATAGATGACTAATAATTAATACTTATTTTAAATATTAAAAGAACACTGTTGTCAGTGCTTTTAATAATCAAAATAAATAACAGTTACTGGCCAATTTAATACTGCCCAGTATTATATTTTTATAAGGAATCTCTTTATCTTATATCCATTAAAACTAATAAATAGTTTATTAATTAATTACTAGATTATTGTTCATAATATATATTGAAAAAATTATCGTTCTTAAATGATATATTCACCTTGATATGGGAATTTAGCCCAAGTGGTTTACCCACTTGTTCCAAACCACGCATAGAAGCCAGTGTTTTTAATTGTTCCTTCGTTGCACCAGCGACTGGTGTGACGTGTAAGAACAAGCCAGTTCTCAACCTGGGAATGGGCACGATGATCTCCTTATTTGCCTCCAGAGCTAAAAACCTCACCGGTTCCTGCGGCTTGTCTGGATTTATCTTTATAATCCTTGTTTTCTTGAATTCATCCAGCTCAATCAGCCGTTGCGCCGCCTCCGCGGCGCCTTTGAAGTTTGGGATACGCTTGTATATGTTGACAGGGAAGTTTACTAGCTCGTTCTTCGTCATGTAGTCCCATACCTTGCGACGGAAACTCGACTTCGTTAGCTCTTCAGCTGCAAGAAACGTATTAACATGAGGGAATCAGCTAAAAGCTAAACAAGAACAATATAGCATATGTTCGATTATATCTTCTGTAAAACAATTTCAAGATGGTGAGGCACATATAAACGCGTGGGAGATACATCTACGTCTCTTATATGCAAACATCCGAGTAATAAAACTATTTCTTTTTGATATTTAGAGGTAGAAACGTCGAAGGAATTTAAAGTAACGCCTGTTGCATCGATCACAATAAAGAGTCACTCACGTAAATTCTCCGTCATCTTGACCGGCGGTTCACCAGTGGAATTTCACGGGGCTGAGGTCCAGGACCCGGAAGAGAGAAAGAGAGATCCCAGGAAGCGTCTCTCCCGCAAAAATAGACACAACTTATTCCGTCCACGCGCGCGTCCTTCCCCTCCTCACCGTAGCTATTTCTACGCGGCGGCTCCACGCCCGCAAACTCCGCGGCATCGTAATCCTCTAGGGATCCGATCGCTCCTCGCGAGATATCGTTCGCGAAGCAAGAAGACGCAATGAATGTCGGAATTTCGTCGCGTGTTATTCCGCGGCTGCTTACGAGAACGACATCGATGGTCAATAGCGGTCAATAGTGACCGACGAACGACTGTCCTGTGGCAAAAGGCGATAGAACGAATCAGCTGATCCTCAAATTGGAGCTCTCACGTTCGAAGTCACAAACAGGAAAAAAAAAGACTCTAACTCCCTAAAATCCCTAGAGTTCCTTCGCTGTTTAACTCCGTTTCTGAGGATCAGCTGATTGTCTTGACCCGTTTCTACCAACGTAGATTAACTTTAATCTCGGTTTAATTTACTTAATTGTTATCTCATTCTAGTTCCAAAAATTAGAAAGAGGTAAAGAGTTAGTTAATCCAAAATTAAAATTAATCTACGTTGGTAGAAATAGGCCTTAGGGCCACTTGCACCAAACTTTGATTAACTTAATCGTTGATTGACCAATCACATTTGTTAATTTTGCTTAACGACAAATACGATTGGTCAATTCCAATGGACTAATCAACGATTAAGGAAATTAGAGTTCGGTGCAAGTGGCCCTTATTGTCTCCTGCTGCAATTTTTTATCGATAATTATTTTTATGACATCCTCATGTCGTCCTCACAATTGATGTCCTCTCACGATCTTTAATTTGAAGACCTATTTTTTATAAGCAATATCTACATGTCCTATTTTTGTATTAAAAATTAGATGGTTGCGTATAATTGGACATTGCCGAAAAAAGGAGAAAGGATAAAAAAGATTTTTTTTTAATTCCGTAGAGAATTAAAAAACATGAAAATAATAAAGCTTTGATTTACCTCCTCGCATCTGTAAATATACGCGAGTTCTTTAATTCATCAATTGATGGATCAATTGATTTTCGTGTAAAAAAGTTTTATTTGTAAGGGCAAATTGATCAATCGATGAACTTAAAATTCGCCTATTTATTAAACGAGGTGACTGTATATATTTGAATATTGTTAAAGAAAAGATACAGAGTAAAGTAGAGTGTAATTAAGTCGCTTATAGCGCTATCCACATGATTGTGAAACAGGAAGGAACATAATCAAAATTGTTGAATTTTTTTACGTGGACCTTTAAATATTGTCCAAATATTACAATATATCTAGAATCTATATTATAGATACTATAATTAAACCTTTTTAAATATAAAATAATTATTTCTTTCATAAATTATAATTATATAATTGAATCAACCTGCTTTTTTTGTCAATTCCTAAATTTTTATTACTCAAGCACACAATTGATAACATATGATTAAATGAAACTTCACCAATTCTTTTTTTATTTTCTGGACTTGATTAGTTTAACTTGAGAAATCTTAATACCTGTATTCATATTATAGTCAAGGCCTTATAACTTAAGTATAATTAAGCTACGGCATAAGTTTGGAGTCAAAAAGAAGGCATTTTTCATAAATTTTTTAGAGCCAATTCTAAGGATTCCTTAAATATAAGGTTTGACTATGAATACGGAGATAAATCTAGACGAATAATTGAACTTTCCCGCGGGCCACAAAAATTTTTTCAAAGGCAGAACGTTTTTCATTTAGGTAAACAAATATGTGAGTTTAATGCAGGGAGTTTGAACGCGACTACACCCCTGCGTTCACGAGCGCGAGCAAGAAACGAGCAGAAGCAGACGGCGCTCGGAATCGTCGTGAAAGATGGCTTTGCTTGCGAGAAACATCTGCAAGACGCTCTCCCAGGTAAATCATCGATACGTTTTTCCCGGAGAAACCGCCGCGTGCACCTGCGTGAATTGCGAGTCGCTCCGATTGCGTTCTGTCGCGACAATTATGACGAATAACGCAACCGCTCCGTCGGCACGACGGGGAAGACGATCGCAAGGACATCGCACGTTCAGGTGTCGTGCATCTTTATATTGCAATATATATTTTTATCCGAATTCGCGTCACATTCCGCGTGTAGGAAACGCGAGCTTGCTCTTCGATGCACCGCAAATGCAGTCCCTGGATCTACCCGGACGCTTGAATTGGTGAACTTCGATTAGGACGAACACCCGCGCTCGCGAGCTCGCTTATTGTGTTATTTAATCAGGGTAATCTCTGATTAAATAACGTGATAATTTGCTTGTTATTTTGTGCAATAAGTCGTCTTGCAATATTCGTCAAAAAAGAAGCGATAAATCGGTTACGCAAGAAGGAACCGATCGCTGATAAGAGGTGTAGCGAATAGAACAGAACTGATGCCAGTGCTGATTAACTTCTGTTGATTGAAAGGATTAATCCTGAAGAACCCAATTTTTGGAATATTTTTTAGAAAAGGAAGAATCTATCTGAAACGAAAGTATAATAAGTGCTACTTTCAAAATTCTTTATGTAATTAATTATGTTCATGTATTTGTAACATATGTGTAATTTCTGACACATTGATATACAAAAATAAAAGTAGCATTAGTTCTTTATTTAGTATACTGAATTCATATGAGAATTCTCTTCTGCAAACAAAAAAATGACAATTTTTAAGTTATATAAATAAGTGTATCATACTTATAATAGATTATGAATTTTGTAATATTTAATAAATTGTAATTTTTGCTTTGTGTTCACAGGCTGCTCAGAAGAGCACAGTTAGGACTTTGCACATAGGGACGATACGACAACAAGAATCAGTAAGCATTACTATTTTTCAATTGATAATTGGATGTCTAATTGCATTTGTAATTGCTATTTTTTTCAGACAGTTGAACAAGAAGGAAAGTTGAAATGCACCTTAATACCTGGAGATGGTGTTGGACCGGAACTCGTAGTTGCTGTTCAAAATGTTTTCAAAGCTGCAGATGTCCCGGTTGAATTTGAACCTTACTTCTTGTCTGAAGTAAATCCAACTCTGAGCGCTCCTCTGGATCAAGTCTCCAACAGTATTGCTAGAAATCGAGTCTGTTTAAAGGTCTGGATATATAACATTGCTTATAAATTTCAATACATCTTATGTTTTTGTTAATAATTTCATTTTTCATACATAAAATATATAATAGAACTGTGATACACCTTTTATTTTCGAGCACGCGAAAAATAGCAAGAGTGTTTAATCACAAATTACCAAAAAATAATTATAAATGAAAATTATATCAAATTTCTTAAATAAATAAATTATGTATATAGGTTGAATAAAATTGATACCATTCTTATTAGTAAATTATAATTCTATATTTTATTTATGAAGAATAATTAACAACAATATGTGGTATGATAACATTTTTAAGTGTATTTTCTAAATTAATGATTTAAGATACTTATATTTTGTACAGAGATACATTATTGGATATTTAAAGTAAAAAATATCATTTTTTAAGTGTGAAAGTTTTTCTTTATTAGTTAAAGCAAACTACAAATTTCTTGATAAATGTATGGTAAAAAAAAATTTTGTAACGCAATTTGTAACTGCATGTTGTTTTGTTTAACAGGGAATTCTAGCAACTCCAGATCACTCCATGACTGGAGAGTTGCAGACATTGAACATGAAATTACGTAAAAGCTTGGACCTATATTCGAATGTAGTGCACGTGAAATCTTTGCCTGGCGTCAGGTCGCGTCATCAAAACGTGGACTGTGTCATCATCAGAGAACAAACGGAAGGAGAATATTCTGCGTTAGAGCATGAATCTGTTAAGGGGGTGGTCGAATGCTTAAAGATTGTAACTGCCGCCAAGAGCCAAAGAATCGCAAAGTTCGCCTTCGACTACGCCGTAAAAAATAATCGCAAGAAAGTCACGTGTGTTCACAAAGCTAACATAATGAAGCTCGGCGACGGACTTTTCCTCAGATCGTGCCAAGAGATTGCCAAAATGTACCCCAGGTACTCGAATAATTTTCTTGTCATGTATTAATTGTCTCTCTCTCTCTCTCTCTCTCTCTCAATTGTCCCCAAGGGAGTATATACATCTAAACTAATAAAAAACGTAACAATTTCTTTATCTCTTTTTATTTTTTTACAAAAAATTGCATTATCTAGGTGTATATGCTCTCCTAGAAATTGTTATTATTAAATTATGTGTTGTGTAGCACATTTTAGTTGCATATTTTATATTCTTATTTCTTAATAAAATAGGATTACGTTCGAGACGATGATCGTTGACAATTGCACCATGCAGATGGTCTCCAATCCACATCAGTTTGATGTCATGGTAATGCCAAATTTATACGGAAATATTGTGGATAATCTTGCATCCGGTTTAGTCGGTGGTGCCGGAGTCGTCGCAGGTGCTAGTTACAGTGCTGAATGTGTCGTCTTTGAACCGGTAATATTTGATTTTAATTAAAATCAGACAAATACATGACCAATATGTGTTACAAAGAAGAGAAGCTAAGTATTTTCTGCGCGAATTTACATGTATACACATTTTATGTGTCTACATTTATATACATTTTCATGATATCACTATTGGATAGTTTCAGTTTAATTGCGTTTCAAAATCGACAAAATTGTTGGCGCGCGCTTTGTACAGAAATGGAAAATGTACATATAAATTCACGCAGAAAATTTTATTTGGCACTTTACTTCGACTAAAAAAGCTTATTTTGACATTTGTAATGTCTGATTTTATTTGCACATAGTTACATGTATGTGCAGTTAATATTAAAATATTGTTAATATTTAAAAAATCTATGAAAAAGAGGAATAAACTTCTAAGTTTGATTTACTAAACTGTGTATTTTCTTAAACAGGGCGCGAGGCATACGTATTCCGAAGCAGTTGGCAAGAACGTCGCGAATCCGACGGCGATGTTATTGTGCGCGGTGAAGCTCTTGAATCATTCGAATCTCAAACGTTACGGCGAGCAGATCAGGGAGGCGTTGAACCGCGTGCTGAACGACGGAAAAGTGCTAACGAAGGATCTAGGCGGACAAAGCTCGACGACAGAGTTCACTGCCGCTGTAATACATAGTTTGCGTTAACGATAAAACCTTGTGTAACATAGGAAAATGTAGACATCAGAAACTTTTTTTTTGTCTGGAACTGATTGTGCGAATTGTAGTGTGCCACACCCGTTATAGGGTATATAAAAGTAACTCGTATACGTCATAAAATTTGTAAAACTATATCATCCTGTAATGATGCAGATTTTCATTTGCAACATACAGTAACCTATGTTCTGTATGTTCTACGAATAAAAAGAGATCCGAAGTTTTTTGCAATCGCTGCATTATAATCGCAGAAATCTAACTGCGGTGCGCGGAGTGTGTATTTCTAGTTGTATAATAGAACCAAAAATAGGCAAAATTGTACCATATTTATAAATAATAAATGACGCTATCTTGTTTGTCCTATTATCACTAACTCTTTATTTCACCCCATAAGATATATAATAATATAGATTTTATATAAATATTATTATAAGCAAATTATTTTACAAATCAAAACAAAAATAAATGTGAAATAATTTGCTTATAATATAAACATAAATAAATTATGTATAATTTATTTATTAATAATGAATTGTATTAAATATTATAATAAAACTGTGAAATATTCTTATATTTGTAATATATTTTATTCTAATATTCTAATTCTCTATTTAGTTTTAGAATATAGTAATACTACTTTTCTTTTTATTTTTTGTTGGGAAGAATAAAAGAAAAGATAAATGAAACAAGTTCAGCTGAAAAGAATAGACTTAAAATAATCATTCGGTATCGGTACTTACTGATCGGTTATCGGTACTCCGGTGATTACACGTTACACGTGTCCATTGACGGCTCGGTATAGGCCATCACACAAAGGCAATAGGAATAGGAAATAAAGAAAGAGAAAATCCTTTCTCTCTTTCATTATTTCTGTTCCTATTACCTACTGCCTGGCATTGTGTTTAGCAGTGTTTAGGCCTTTACTGTTGCATCAGCTATTGTTTGGAGTACATGTATACGTCGTACAAACGAGAAATAATACAGGAAAATAAAATAATATCGATGGATCCAGACAGTTACGCGGTAGAATTAATACATCAAGATATCGTCAAATATCAGCTTCAAGTAAACGCTCTAATACAGGTAAATATGTATCGTCATGATATGCACAGCGTATAACCTTATTTCAACATTGATCCCCATAACAGAATATTGATTGCATTGTGGCGAGAAATATGTCGCGAATTACATTATAATAAATCTCATCGACGATCAGCGTTTAATAAATTTTCTATTTATCGTAAAGGACATACAGCAATGTAATGGATCACTGGAGGATCTGGACGAGCTCAACGCGGAGGGCAGAGCTAAAATAGCAGTTTTGAAATTATCCATAGAGCAACTGGCGTCTGTTGCTGAAACGGAGGTGAATGAAAAGAAGAAGGCTGAACTGCTGTCTGCCGTGGACAGCTACAAGGAGCAGCTGAACACTTCCCTGGCAGCTTTTCGCAAGGCTAATGTCATTAGCGCATGTGTCATCGACAAACTGGCTAGGGAGAGTCTCTTGTCCATACCAGAAGAACGGCAAAACGCTCTCCGTAGACGGCACGACAAGCAGAGTCTGACGAATGCATCCAGCCAAGTGACAGACAAGTTGCTTAGCATCTCCAGGGTTCTAGCTGAAACAGCTCAAAGAAGCGCTGATACATTGGACACTCTACGTATGTATTCTATACATTGTTGCTCGATAATGAGTACTCGCTGTTCTACATATAAAAAGATATAATCTATTAATTACTTGAATTAAATAAATATTTATGTGTGAGGAACTTGTTTTATGCATTTCATAAAAACTTATGATAAAACTGTTTACACATCTATCATAAATTCATCATGAGTTAATTTTATTAAAATTTATTCTGAATCTTAGTAATTTTTTAAATATTTTGTATCATATTTTGATTTCCTCTTTCATCAATCTGGGTTTTTGCCCACTTTCAAGTTTTTTTGTTTTAAGTTTTAAAAAATCTGAAAAAATTCAAGGTTACTTTCCAACTCTATTACATTATTAAATAAGTTTTTAATTGAATTTTAATTAAATATACGGTTGTTGTTTCAGTGACATCTTCGGACAAGGTTGACAACACCAAAGACGAATTGGAGCATCAGCAACAAGCTATAGTACAATCAGGGAAATTGTTAGGCAAATATGATAGACGAGAATTAACTGATAAAATATTAATCGCATCGGCATTTGTCTTTTTTCTTGCCTGTGTATTTTACATTTTACAACAACGATTATTCTGAGCATGTATAAAATGTAAAATATCCTACTATTGATTTAATACAAATATAAATTCTTGTAATATAAGGTGATAGTAGTGGAAGAGGAAATATTACGATATGCGTACTCTCTTCAAGAGTAAAAAAAGGATAGTGGATGTGGACTTTTATAAATATTTTAATAACTTTATATATAAGTTGTTTATTAATCTTTCTCTCTTTTAAAGTCATTTTCATTCCATCACCAGATATTGTTAAATGAAAATAACTGGTTGTATATAATAGCATCCTGAAAAAAATAGAATTTTTATGAAATATTTGGATACACACATTTTTATATTTTTATATCACTGTATTAAAATAAGTCCTATTATATTATGCTGAATTTTAACATTAGAAGGTGTAATAGCAAGACCATAAAATACATTTTTAACAAATTTTTTATCGATATTAATATTAATAATGTAAAATTTGTAATTTTACTGTGGAAAAGTTTAAATACATCTGATAAAAGATGTCGTTATTAAAGATGAATGTCACATCTCAAAATATTACAAAAAAAGAATTCATAGATTATTACATTTTATTATTACATTTGAGTTTGTATAATGAGTTTAAATATAATTTTCTTATTAGTTTAAAAATTATTTAATTCTTTGTTTTGTTCTTGAATTTTATATAAAATCGTATTTTGTGTGGGCAAAACTTTAAATAAGACCCTTCTAGTGTCAAATATGAATAACGTTATTCTTTTAGTGTGATATAGTCTCATACATTTTTACAACCGCTTATGAATTCTTCTCTGGAAACTATACCGTCTTTATTCGCGTCCATTTTCTCAAAAAACCTGTCCACCTGCTTGTTAACCACGGACTGAATGGTTTGTACATTCTGCACCATCTCGTAAATTGCGGATACTATGATCAGCATTTCCTCTTTCGTAATACAACCGTCGCCGTTTAGATCATAAAACCTAATAAGCAAAAAGTTCAAAGAGAACAATTTGCGTATTGCACTCATCTTAGCTATATTCGTGAGCATCAGTTCAGTGGAAAATTAATCGACTTTAAATCAAATAAAAAATCTATTCTTAAAATTTATTAATTTTCCTTATAAAAAATAGAATATAGAAATATAGAACGTCATATATTTTTCAATCTCCATTGAATAATTCCATAATTAAATATATATTTTCATATATTTTCTTGGTAAAAGAATTCTTTGTGGTTTAAAAGATGCTTGTTATCTCATCAGCACTATTAAAATTACCAATTTAATATTATGATATAATTTTTGATTCAGTTTAGAATTATGTTTCAAGACTGAAAGTATGAAAAAGTGCAGTTTGAAAAAATTAAAAATATACGTAAATTCACACAAAAAATATTAAACGCTAAAATACAGTTTTGAACGTTTAGAGTCTTTAGTTTTCTTATTTAATTATATCACAATTGTATAGGTAATTGTATCTGATTCCACTTCTTATAATCCATAATTAAATACTTCGTAAATACTGTCTACAATTTCTTCTGAATTCGTCAAAGAAATTATTGTTAATAGAGACGTTAAGAACGAGATGAACTCTCACTCGAATATCCAGGAGAGCTTCTGGTCTACGTTGCCGTTAATGATCAATGTCATGGCTCTGAGAAGATCGCTGAAACTAACGATGCCATCGCCGTCTCTATCGAAGCTGTTGAACACAATTTGCGCATATCTAGCCGGATCGCCAAGTGGAAACAGTTTGATGTACGCGGGCTTCAAATCATTGGATGTTGCGCATCCCCTGGGGCATAACTGCTTGAAGGCACGATATAATTTACGAATTTGATCTTTGGAGAACCCGGTGCGCCAAGTTAAGGTGGAGAGTTGCTCAGGGAAGATGTACAATGAATGTTTGTCATCCTCTTGGATGCTCTCTACGAAATGACGCCTGGTTAAATTATGTTATAGTGACATCCGGAAATTTATTGAGATGTTTTAATGCACCGATTTTATTTGTATAAAACAATCTGAGAAATCTCAAGTTTTCAATTCTATCAAAATTCTTCACAATATATCTTTTAATGAATATAAATCATAATTTTGATAACATAAATGTTACATTTTAGAAGTGTAATGATTTTCTCTATTATTTAATTAAATTGAATATTTAGCAGTTTTCTATATATTCTCTTTTGCTTGTGTTATAACAAATTAATTGTTATATAGTCGTTTAATTAAATATTTAATTGCTATCATGAAATAATAATTAAAAAATAATTGTCTCATTAATTGTATTACTAAAAGTTACTGTATAGTACTGTTTACAAATTACTCAATTGCACATATCATGTTTTATTATCTAATTTAATTAACTAATTAATTTAGCTAATTGGCAATTTATTTTCATTATAAAAGTCTAAGGTAAAATTGCACTACTCAAATAGGATATCATTACCAGTAATTTTTTGGATACTCTTTCTCATTTTTCTCAGGCTACGTTGCATCTTTACAGAGAGGCTGGGTCGGCGAAGAGACTCACAATTATCTCTGTCAACGACGGTGCCGTGATTTGACATTCGAAGGGACCTTGGCAGACACGTGAGAACAGATGAGAGCTTGACAGTGATCAACGAATGTCGAGCGAAACTGACGCACGTGGTGCAGTCGACTGCACGGAGCAGTTTTGATGAAGTCTGCAGTAGCCAAAATATTTAGACGATTTACCGCGGCATGTCTGCAAATCCCAACAAGAAGTGACGTACGAGCACATATTCTTGGACGTTTTTAGGCGTATCGGACGTTTTATCCCCCGACTTGTTTCCAGCAAACATTTATTTTTTTTCCTGAATCATAGCATGCAATCAATGTGAATTAGTTCATCTCGTACAATGTAATTGCGTATGTTTATTAATGATTCAATTTCTAAGCGAAACTCCTACGCTTATTTTATATTTAAATCCTTGAATTTGCCAGATTATGATATCACTCACGTGTTACTACCAATTGACAAGAACAAGATCAATCTGATCAGAATTACAATGTCGGATCTGGCGGATTCGAGATGGATTCTTGGAAGAGAAGAAAAGGAATAAGAGCTAAAAGGCGTAAACGCTTCTTCGAGAAAGCATTTCTGGTATTTCTTGCCAAAAATTCATGGAAAAGATATAAAAGCTTTCGCTCAAAGTGATTCATACTCTTAAAAGCGTTGAAAACTTCCTCCACCTACAAACTAGTTTGAATCATATTAGATAAAGGCGAGTTTTTTTTTTAATAGCTCTACTATTGCACATACTTCCCATGTTTATCACATGGCATAGTATGGCGCTGAGTTTTTGTGTAAAAATATTCTTAAATGTTATATACATGACAACTCATTAAAAATAACTCAATACAGGCTATAATTTCTAAAACTAAATATGAAATTTTTGTTTTTATATCGACTGTATTGAAGATAATATCATATGATGTAATTAGGTTTTTTATAGGTAGAGCAGATTTGAAGATCTAGTGGTAAATTTCATAGTAATAAATTAAAAAGAATAAACGAGAATAAATAAATGGATACAAAAAACTGTATTAGATAAGATGGAAATAATGAAAGAAAAACTATGCTTTTAACATACATTTGTCAGATTAGTTAGTTAAATAATTATAAGGGATGAATAGATACGTATGTTTAATAGTTTTAAGGTAAACTTATATATAAATCAAGTTCCTTCTTGATATCTAAGCTAAAATGAATAAATTATTCTGAATACAATTGTATAAGTATAAATAATTTTACAACTATATTACTTTTATATCTGTAAATTAAAGGAATATTGGAAAACGAAAGTAGTAAAAAATCGATCATCTATCGCGAACATCTGTGTGTAAAATAGACTTTCTCTGCCAAACGCTATTAATAGTTGAGTGAATTGGAAACTGACTATTACGGTAATAGGAAATCGATAGAGCACAAATCGAGTTATTACTCAATGTTTTCAATAATACGAGGACACACCCTTTGATGGAATTCGTAATCTGTCAAGGGCAGTCATGTGCAGTTAAATAAAGTGATATGTGTCGGTTTTGTCTTTCGCAATTTACTCACATTCGATAAGTGAGTTCCTAATGATATATCTTAAAGGAATCCAAGTTATTTGTTTACGTATGACCCAGTTCTTTTTTGTGCGATGTACAATCCGGTATTATGTGATCGGTATTAAAGATTGCTGGTATCTCGTCATCGGTTTCTTGCAGAGTTGCGTGTAATGTGAATGAGATTGGGAAAGACTCCATGTGACTCTAAGATAACGAATAATGAACGAGAAAATGCTGTATCCACAGGGTTTAATTTGCACCGACGGTGGATTGATGCTAATTGCGCGAAGTAAATTATCTGTCCCTCTAAGCGATGTTACAAGCTGAAAACAAAGTAGCGGATTACTATTACACTACTCATATTGTGTAAAAATAAGTTAAAAATTAAATAATAACGATTATAATTACCGGGATTGAACAGTAAACTTATATAGAGAAATCAAAGTAAGTTTATAAAAATTATAATTAGCTTGATTTAATTAATGATTTTTAAAATTAATTTTTAATTTAATTTAACTTTTAATTAACTTTGTTTTATGTAGCTTAACACATACAAATAACTAAGTTGATTTTTTTATAACTATTAACTTTAATTTTAATTTAGTTAGAAAAAAATTAACTTATTCATAATATTACTAATTATTACTTCTTTTACTCTTGCAAATTTAAAATAAATTTTGTCATCAAAATTAATATAGCTTAAATAACAAAGTAATACATAAATAATACGCAGATTTCGCCATTAAAATATTAAGTGTTTTATATAGAAAAATATTTAAAGAAACCTTGCAAGGAAAAGATCCAAGGGGTCAAAGAACAATTTGCGCTTTGGTTTGCGTGATCGGTTTCGTGATGTGTGTCAAGTTTGCCGATAAGATAATCCTTCTGTTTTCGGTATCGGCGCAAGCGGTGTCCTTGACATGATATTCAGATGTAGAGCAACTCTCAATAAAGTTCGGCGCCAGCGCGGAAGAACCAGACATGAGGATGAAATATATCATGCCGTGGATTGGCATGCCGTAATATTATAATGTAGGTCACAAAATCCTTTTCGTAATTTCAAGGAAAAACGCACGCCGCAAAATTTACTTGATCGCTGATGCACTTTATGATCGAATGCACGCAACGACATGCAAGAATATGCCGGTGCACCGCGTTATGTATGTAAAGTTATTATTTTATGCAGCGTGCTGGACTTTGTGAATACGCGCCTACGTTGAGGGCACGTGGCTGAAAGTTCAATCTATGAATTAAACATTGAATGCTAATTCAAAGGAACCATAACTCCTAATGATAAAATTTTAATAAAATTTTTCTGCCTTTTTGGATTACATTTCAATGATATTTTGTTGAATTTTATGTTTATTTTTCAAAATATTTTAATCAATAATTTTATCAAAATTTTATTTTTAAAAATTATTAATTTCAATAAAATATTAATTTGTTAACACAGAATATGTTATTTTTCGTCATAACAAATTTATTAGAATTTAAATAAAACTTGATTATTTTTCATTAAATTAGTAAAGAAAACTAATAATTTTTATTAAACTTTTATAACATTTTCATTAAATTCTCATTAAAATGTTATCTGTTTTTCATTAAACGTGTAAATGCGACATTAAATTGTAAATGCGTTTAGCCGCTTCTGCATCTTCCAAGTGCATAAGGGTTTTTCCTTTTTTCTTCCATCATCTCGAGGAGTCACGTGAAAATGTCATTATCATAAGATGCAGCGGCATACCGGGCAAATGAGTAATTATGATGATATCGGTATCTCATACATCTCTCTGTATATTCCCTGCAAACGATATCGCGTGCGTAGAATACGCGAGCGAGGGAGCGAATAAGAATTACGAATGTTGCATATAAATCACTATAAATAACGAGATAGTGAGAAAGGGCCTTCCCCAAGTTCAAAAGCGCGTAGTCGGATACGTCATTTTGTCAGCACGTGTGGAATCCTAAATCGAGGAAATAATCATGAAAAGGCGGAACTCGCTGGAATATGAAATCTTTTCAACTCGACTCGCTCACAGTCTCGTCATACAAAAACAATGTAGGACTTAGAATCCATTCTGTGATTCAAAGATTCAATCTTTGATCGAGAATCTAAAGTGACAATAAGAATCTGTAATGCAAAGTATTGTAAAATAGATAATGTTTTTAGATACGTAAATTTTTGATATTAGAGATATCAGAAAGTATCATTTTTATAAATAAGTAAACATTATGTACTTGTGTTAATATAATTTATTATTTATTCAATGATATATAAAATCGCCATTTATTTTCTATAATAATGATTCAATATATATTAATTTTTATTTGCTTTCTTGAAAAAGCTAACAGACTTTGATTTGAAAAAATGTACAAGATGATTTGAACATTTGTTTAATTTTCTTACAAGGCTTTTCCTTGAAAGAAGGAAATTTGAAAAAAATGACAGTTCGATGACGCGAATATTAAATGAGAGAGCATTTTCTAAATTATTTAATCTTCCTTTATCCTAAATTGTTATATATTTTTTGTTGCATCTGTTTCATATCGAGCATATTATGTTACAGAATTAAAACCGGTTAGTTTTTTCTTCGAAAAAGAAATTTAAAAATTAATAGATGTACAACCATAGAAAATAATGGCGATTATATTATTAATAAATAATTATATTATAAATAATAAATTGTATATTAACAAAACTCTTAATATGTGTTACATTATTTGTTACTCGTATTGGTTTCCCTCATATTTTTAAGATAAATGACTTTGAGATGTCTGAAAGTAAAAAATTAATCATAGATTCTTCATCAAAAGGCAATGCGGATAACCGCGCGTTTTTCTGAGCGGTAGGGCGATAGGCCACTAGTATATAAAACGGCGGTAAGCATCCAGCATCTCTCATTGCGGTAGTGCACTTGTTACAGTTGCTTGCGATTAAGCAAAAGTGGCTTACTATAATATCCATGCTCTAGTACAAATTACCATTTTGCAGAAGTGAAGCTACGTGATTTTAATCATCTTATATTTAATTGATACACTAAAATTTTTTTACCTCAGTTGGAGAACAAATGTAAGTGGGTGATAATATAATCATCAAGACAATATTGGCGTTTCCAGGAAAGAAGTAGCATCTCGCAATTCAGAAAGTGTGAAAGTCATAATAAGAAAACATTGAGCCCATAACGTAACCATGTTTTCATTATACGGTTTTTTGGTGCGTGAACGCGCGTTGTCCTTGTTTTTATTCATTTTACTTTGCATTACTACGTGCGCTGCGACACTTGTCAGAAGTGGTAAAATCAGCGGGTGTGAACTGTAATAGAACTATTAGTGGAACTTTCATTATTTGTTCGCAGGACGTTCACTTGATGGTACTATAAATCCTATACCACCACGATTGCCAAAAACATCGAGAGAAACTTACTGATGTGAGAAAAGTAATCTTTTTAATTATACTTTAATTAAATAATTCTCAACTATTCCAATTATAATAAAGAATTTAAGAAAATTAAGCAAATCTCAAGCGATTGTAAAGAAAAGAGAAAATCTTGCTTTCCTTAAATAAATTCAACAAAGCTCTCTGATTTAGAAATTTACTTTAAATTTAATATATACGTTTTTATTTAAAAAAATATATTGTCTTATTCTTTATAATACTATAAAAAATTTAAAAGATAATTTTAAAATATAATAAAATATAATCTTTTGAATCTAATTTTAAATATTTTTTGTACCTTTCTAGAAATTAAAATATAATACTAGATATAGATATAATGCAAAATATTAAACAATTAACTTTTAATACAAAATTCTACTCACAAAAATAAAAATAATCTGTCTTCTTTCAGATCATTACAAGACTGTTACAAGATTATGATCAAAGTTTTCAGAAAATACAATTAAAATGAAGTTAATAATTTTGCTGTTACTGCTGGTTAATTCAATTGTTTGTATACCTTGGCTCGATCTATGGTTTCCTCAGCAGTTTCCGTACGATCGAAATACCGGATATTATGCAAACGTACCATATCGTCAGAGCAGAGGAGGTGGTAAGGAACGCTGGAAGCAGATTTGTAGGACTATAAATCCGGATGCATACGCGTTCCCAGGACGCGTGCCTTATCCCGCCGCACCTGCCTGTCCTTGGTAAGGAAAACTTCCGATTGTATTTTCGATCTGTTGTGCCAAACAAAGTCGAGCAAGAACGTGTATCGTGCGTTAAAAATATGAATTTATTGTAACAACGTAGCTTAGACAATGTACGTCCACCGGTTACGAGTATTTCAGTCAATTTAATTGCGTGTACGTATGTGTCTGCATGTGACAATACGAGCAAACTAGTATACATAACTATTCGATTACATATAGCTATTTGCTATAAAGTACAAAGAGAGGAGAACTGCCGCGTATTGCATCTTTCGTACGCAAACTTTAGTGCTCCTCACCCTTTGGTCCATATTCGCATTAAATTAAATTAAAAAAACAAAAAGACTACAAAACTTATAGTGTAAAAAATATTCTTTATAAGAGTGAAAAAATTGTATGATACAAATAATCAAAAATAAAATTCAAAAAAACATTTTACATAAATTACTTTTTCAGTAGTCTATGATCAAAAATGTTCCACTACAAAGTCACATATACAAGTTTTTCTTATCGTTCAGTTTACCGTTAAGATTTAATTTATAATGCGCGTACGGACCCGCCAAACATCTTCTAACTTAAATACAGTTACTTCACAGGCTTATCTATCGATCTGTACAACATTGATATTCTAAGCCTGTTACATCTGTCTAAGACATCAATAATACTCTTTTTCTTTTTTCTCTTTTCTTATGTATAAAAATAAGCTATGTACATTTTATATATGTATGTTACATTATAATATAAATTTATGTTATAATTCAAGTTTTTAAAAAAATGCACGCCTTCACAGCGCAATTGCAATAATTGGTAGTGTTAAATATTATGTATATTACATATTCTATGTATAGTCCAGGATCACAGAGTTCGTACAGCACAGCGGTGATGTGTGTACGTCGATGCTTGTAATTCAAGAAAATGATAAATATAATTTTTTACACGTTATTTAAACAAATTGAATAACAAGTACAGCAATTGAATAATATAAATACAATTAAATTTTAATACAATTAACCCAGATAGCACAGAGAGTTCAAAAAGAACTCAATTGTATGTCACCAATTATGGATTCTTTTTAAGATGCAAAAAGAATTCATAATTGATGACATACAATTGAGTTCTTTTTGAACTCTCTGTGCTATCTGGAAAAAGAATTGTATATTGTACTATATAGTTAATCTATAAAATTATATTTAAAAATAGAATTTTCAATTTAAAAAAAATTATATAAACGTGAATCTAAGAATAGATTAGATTTGTAGAGTTAACGTTTCTTTTGCACAATAAGATAAATTTATTAACATTATGATATCATCATAATATCTAATGAGACCTGTCATCAATGCTAATTATGAAACTGTTAAAAAAATAGAATTAGTAATTTTTGCCAAAACAGGATACTGTGATATCATAATTATACTGCCATCACAATTTTTAAGCGTGACTGTCTTTAAATAAATTATACTACAATCATTATCCACAGCATAGCTGGATAATTTACCTGAACAATTTTAGAGTAACTTATTCCTTACTTGGATCACAATGGTTTCGTTATTACTGGAGAGAAATTCCGCATTGCACTAGTAAAACCCTTTGTCATCTGTGCGAGGAACTGTAAAATCAAATTTGGAAGCGAAAAGAACAATCATTTCCAGACTTGTATCAGGCCATCTGTACTGCCGGTGAGAATGCATGTATTTGACATGGCCACGGCGGAAATCGTGTCATGTTGACCAGAGGGTGGAGTCTCGGGACCACTCTCTTCCATGTTTCTTCCTCTTGCATCACTTCCGGACAACGGATTGGAATCATCGTCCACTAATACTTCTTGTACAACGTTCGTACCATCTATCAAACGTACACTGTAAAAAGATAAAAAATATCGTATGTTATGCAAGAACATGATAAATGTATACTGCTTTGGCCAAAATTAAATGCTTATATTTTTTTAATCTGAATTTCTTTATCTGTATTGTTTCCTATTAGTTATCGTAAAATAAATTTAAAAGTTTTTGAAACAAAATCTAATTTATCTTTTAATTTCTGTTTAAAATTTCTTCAGTTAAAAATGTTTTTAAAAAATATAAGTGCCTGATAATTTTGGCCAAGAATATATATTAACGATATAATTAATTTTATATCGTTATCGTATTTTATATCGATCAGTTACTGACTCATATGCCAATGAATTTGGTGTGAGGATATCGTTAGCAGCAGGCAGAGCGACATAGGATGCAGTGGGTCTATTGAAGTCCCAGAAGCGTAATCGCATATCAGTGCCGCCGGCCAAAAGAAAACCTGAGCAATCGATGCATCCAGCATACATTGCACATACAGTGTGACCAGTTTGAGTACGGCTCAGCGGCGGAGCGTTTGATGACCATAGAACCATTTGTCGATGATCAGTCTCTAAATTCCACATGGAGATTTCATTGTTGCCTTGCACTGCCGAGATTATCCACGAATGTTCTGTCGGATGTGTAATCACCTTTCGCACTCTGGCACCTGAAGAAAAAAAGCATTAGACATTAATAACATTAGAAACGGCATCGTTAGAACAATAAAAAAATAATTTAAGCTATATCATTTTTACATCAAAGTTAATAGAAAATAAAATCGAAGAAATAAGTTACCCGTTGGATGCTTGATGCTTGTTATTGGCAGTTGGAACCTCAAGTCCCAACAGGTATGGATACCGGAGCTCGTGCCAAGAGTCAACCACTGTTGATGACTGTTTACACAAAACGATGTGATGACTCCATGCTTCAAATCATTTTCTAACCGCCATGTTGTGCCAGGACATCGTAGGTCCCAACCTACTAACGATCCGTACAACGAGGCATACACAAGAACCGATTGCGAGCCAGAATCTAGATACTGAAGATCGACAGCACATCCTTCTTCCTGTTAAATCAATCGCAACATCTCTTATAACTTCTGTGCAACGAATTTTTATATTAATGTGGAAAACTAATCACCTGAAGATCCAATTGACGAGTACCGATTAAGCTCATTTTACTGGAGTTCGGCTCAATTCGAAGTACAAATACCGTTCCAGACGTGCTCGCCGAGCTCGCTAAGGATTGTCCTTGATCGCATACAGTTAAACCAACCAGTGGACCTCCTCTATGCATGTATGTTTGCCTGTAAAGTATAATATCGAGAAGTATTGTATTATTAATAACTCGAAGTTTTAAAGTAACAATGTAATAAATTGATGAAAACATCTTTAATATATTTATTATGGAAGAAAAAACAATACCTAGAACGATTAGCGATATTTCGTCCTTCCATCTTACTGGCATCCCAAATCTTTATGCATCCATCGGAGGAACTACTTGCGAAGAGACTAGTATCTGGTATTGAAACTAATCTATTTACTGCAGCTCTGTGTTCATGAAGATGCGCAACGGGAATTCCTCGAGGTCGCCAATCCTTTGGCAGTGATGTGGAGCCTTTTAGCCAACATCGATAATGAATAAAGAAGCATATGATGATCATACAATACGTATAATTTAATTTAATTCTAAGATTCAATTTTTATTTACCAGCTTCACAAGAGACATTGTTAGCCCAACGTTTCGCTCTTAACACTGCTGCGTGTTGCTCTTGCTTTCGGTACGTTAATTGTCGCACTTCTAATCGACAGGGCGCACATCTATCTACAAAATCATATCATCATTTAATGTATTTTTAATATTTTTACAATTTTATAAAATAAAAATTATATAATATAGGTATCTTTCTACTCATAACTTCAATTTACAAATTTTCAGCTTTACATATTTAAGCTAAATATTAATTTTATATAATACCAAATATTAAGAGAATGCTAAACTGCTAGTCAAACTTGATCGAGGTCAATAATGTAGAGTCATTTGTGCATATCATTAACAAAATTTTGTATGTACTTCTTTTATAGATTTGGATCCTTTTCCAGAATTAAAGTTTATGTATTAATATCAGCTTATAAATTAAATTTCATACCAAGAATTACAAAAAATTTTTCAGATTGTTCTTTTTAGACACGAAATTTTCGTACTCATAAACTTTTTTAGAACGCCTATCTGAAAGCATAGCATTGTTCTTAAATGTTCACTCGTATTGGGCCCAGGCTTGATTTATGCGTACAAGGTCCAAAATTTTTACATTAGGCACATTTTGTTACAAGTTGACGCTAGAAGCAATTAAAAAATTTTTTGTTATTTCTATAAAATTGTTACGACCCATCTTTGTTATTGTCTATACTTTAATACTGGAGAAGGATTTTTAATTCTGTAAATGCAATTAAAAGACTAACGAGCCAGAAAATTATCGGTAAAACAAGAAAACTTTAGCATCCTCTTAAGAATTATATTTTTAAAGAAAAGTTTTGTTATTTTTAATTCGACATACATCCAAAGCTTCAAAAACGACTTCGTTGTAGAGAGATATCTGTATTATAATTTCGATATTTGTACTAGGTTCGCTTACATTGTATATAAGATCGTTCATGAAGTGAATGATCGTTCATGAGGGAATTAATGCTGGTCATATCTGATAAACAATGATGCGGAGATAAATGGATGTCTCCGCTGTGTATGCTCTGACTGGGGCTGCCACTGCTTCCGGTCATGTCCGACATTTTGACGATAGCATGCTGTCACAATAATATAAGAATAATTATTACAAGCGACATAATTAGTAGAAAACAAAGAATTGATATCAGTTTGCTGTGATACCTGAGCGTTATCTTGAGCTGCAAACATCGTGCGCCATTCTTGATTCATCGTTGCGTATGTACCAACAGTCTCCGATGTTCTCCGATCCGATCTCTTAAAAGGCGGCAGGGTTAAGTCTCCTTTGGTATCGGGATATAATACAACGACATGATGTCTTATTCTATCTTTTACTGGACTCAGTTCCAGCTTGCCTTCCACAAGTTTGTTAGCATTTTGTTTTGTATCCGCGGAATTGCGGTACTTGTTGATCTTCATCAAATGAGGTTTCATGATCAATAACTGATCCTCAACTGCTTCAGTCATCGATTCTGAACTTAGTCGTCTAAAAAGCTAAAAAACATGCTTGTTAATTTTTTTGTAATTTTTTTTTAAATAATAAAGTTTTATTCTTTTTCTTAAATTTCTCTCAATTGATGATAAATTACAATATACAATATAATAATTATTTTTTCATATCTTCTATTTAAAAATTAATTTCTTTGTATACAATACAAAATTCTCTATTTTCAATATTATTTTAATAATTAAATATAAATTAATGTAATGCATGTTACATACATTTCTTAAGGAGGTACTCATGTCGTTGTATTGTGGTGGAACTACACCAGTTATGGCTTTCGCTCTGGCTACCTGTCTCTGTTCAAGCACTTGGAATAATTCCTCCACATCGTTATATTTCACTATGGAATCGTATACTATTCTAGATATAGGAGAAACAAGTGCTTCAAGCAATAAAATTTCTTTTTCTATTTGGATCAATGAATGTTTCAGATATGGTTGGAGCATTGTTTGAACTTTACATTGGACATCTACCACATTCAAGGTTCTTGCTGCCGCAGATATAAAGCCGACAGTTGCATGACGTATCCAAAGATTTGGATGAACCTATAAAAAAAACTATAAATTAATTATGCAAAAACGCCTTCAAATTAGATAAAAGCCTTCTTTAATTATTTTTTAATTTTATTTTTGAAGTAAATCAGTATATTAAAAACTTAGTAAAAATATGAGGTGATAACGTACCAGGAAGACCATAGTTTCTGATAATAACTGATAAAGAGCAGATTTATGTAGCAAACCCAATTCTGTAAGTGTTGCCATGGCATTTATAGCCTTTGTAGTTACAAATTCTTCAGGATCAGATAGACCTTGTTGCAGAAGCGGCATTAGTATAGGACTACTGTGCCAACCAACATATGCAGCCACACCGACTATGCACTCAAAAAAAGAGCCTCTTAGTTCCTTATCCTCCTTGTCATTTAAAAACGTAATAACATGACTGAGTAAAATATCGTTAGCTTTCTGTTTCCCGAAAAACACACACAATTTGTTTATTCCATTTTCCATTAACGTTTGTTTCACTAAATTTTGAGGATCTGTTAATAACATGGATACTGATTGTTGGACCTAAGTGAAAAACAAAGATATATTAGGAACATTATAAACAATTGCAGTTTAAATAACAAAAATTTTAGCAAAAATTTGTCATTTCACTTTTTTATGAAATGTGAAAGATATTTGTACCATTTCGTGTAAAGTTTGTAATTCGCTATCGTAACTGGGTTTTGGTCCCTCTTTGTTGCCCAAATTAGACAGATGAGCGTTTTCCAAATAACGCAGAGCGATGTGTGCCAAATGCGCAATATTTTCCGCGTAAGCTGCTCTAACAATAACTGCTTCGTCTTGAGTTATGTGTGCTAAACCTGGTAGAATGTACTCAGGGAATATGTTCACATCCGAAGATGGTATTGATTTCACAAGATGTAAACACTTTGTTAAAGTATGTATCGCTGATACTCTTACTCGCGGCGCTGGATCGTGAACTAAATGAAACTGGAGATGTTAAAAATATATGCTATAGTAATCATTAACAATACAAAAAATATAATAAACTTATTTAAAAATTTAGTAATTTTTCAATGTTGACTCAATAAATACGTACATATTTATATAAAATAATGTTTATTTTGTATTTTACTAAAATTTAAAAAATTCTAAAAATTTATATTTTAGTACTTACAATATAAGGTAATATTCTATCAAGAATTGTCTCGTCAGAAACATTCTCAGCCAACTCCAATAATATCTCTAAACTGTACAATTTAGACTGCGAGTGATGTAATCCTCTTATGCAAGATGTAACTAGTTGAGTTATGATAACAAGTCCTTCTAAAACTTCATTTGTAGAAGCTGATTTCTTAGATTCTGCACATGTTTGTTTGTGATCTTCTGACGATTTTATCTCTGGTTCTGCATCCACTTGAATGTCACTGCCAACATCTTGCGACGTGCTTTTCATGTCAATTTGATTCAAATCGGTTTTATCAGAACTTTGATCACTGTCAACTTCTACCATCGTATTTTCCTCGCTATGGCCAGAATCATCCTTAATCGATTCCACGTTACTCTCGCATTGATTAGATTTTGCAGTTTCCATGGGTTTGGTTTCACTTATTTTCATCCGTTCACTTTCTTCCGTCTTTAATATACTTATAATATTGCCAATGTCCTTTTTTAACCGTGTTATTTTTTCGTCCGGCGATAAAATTGGAGCAGCGGAAAAAATGAGCATGTAAGACTGGAGAAAGGAATAAAAGTATTCTGGAAAGATGGTGCCACGAGTTTGAGCTAGGTAAATCTCTGCACTTTTTCTATTTGCCGGATTTCTTTCTAACATTGAACTGAGTAGGTCGCGTATTCCTGGATCGTCTATACTGTCCAAGTGTTTGCTTACAGAATATTCGTTGTTCCTGTACGCTAAACATTACAATAAAACTTGTCAAACCGACTACTATGTTTTGTACTCATTTCTCATTCCAAATTCAATAAAGAAAAACAGAACTTAAAAATATGATATATCCTACCTAAGAGTTGTGAAAAATCAAATGGTGGGTGCCCTTCGTTATACAATTCTGTTAAAGCACAGCCTGTGGAAAAAATATCCATCATGGGATGCAAGTCACCAGTTTTTACTTCTTGTTCTGGCAATAATAACGTATTACTTAATTCTGAGGATAATGTTTTTACAAATCGTTCAGGCGCTATATAGCATGTCCTGGAAATATATTAAATAGATATTACTTTAAAAAGAAGAAAAAGAATCCTTAACAAGGCTTAACAAGGCTTTTACCTCCTTCTGGAAGTATCAAAAAAATATGAAAAATCCGCAGGATTATCCTCTGGCAAATACGTTGGTTTAAAACTAGCGAAATCTGTGAGCAACACCCAGTTCCAACTGGTTATCATAATATTCTCTAATTTTATGTCACCGTGACAAACACCAAACTATAAAAAGGTACTTAATCTTAAAAATTATAATCTAAAATGCAGTATATAGAAATAAATAAGTCAATATAGATAGAATCAAGATAAGCTATTTAAGAATTAAAATAAGTAACTTGAATAATTCTCTTCATGCAGCATTTAAATAGCTATCCTCTTTTAAATGATTCACACATGTCATTGTACCTTGTGGGCTTGATTAAGAGCATATAATACTTGAAAAGTAATCCACTTTTTCTCGATGCTTGTTAAAAATGGCCTAGTGCTGATCCTGTCATAAAGAGAATATTTGACATATTCCCGCATTATTGAGCCTGCTTTTTCTGTGAGCTGATCCAAGTATACAATTAATTTATGTGGTGCTCAAGTAAGCAATACATATTTATATAGTGTTCATACATTACAATGCTTACAATCATTCGTTGAAATGGTAGGCAGTTGACAGCCGAGGCTAACTTTGATCTGATTTCTTCTAACTTGTCTTTATATGTAGATAATGGCAATGTTGGGTCATGAATGGCAAATATTTTTACAACTATCAGGCCCTCCAGACTGCGAGCCCGAGCCACTTTGAAGAATCTAGTGCTTCCTAAACTGTGGGCAACAAAGAATTATACAAATTAATATTCTGAATCCATATTGAATGTCTATAGACAAATTGTTTTTCTCTACACACATTTAGTCACAATACTTCTAAGTGAATAATTTAAATTAAAAGGTAAGTTTTTAATGCACTCAATTTACAGTAATAAAATGAAGGCAAAATATAACATACATTAGCAAAAAATTTTAGCTCAAAAAGCAATTATATTTTAGGTTAGTTATAAATATTTTTTATATTTTCATTATAAAAAAATTCATCAATAATTCATATATATTTTAACATCTCTAAAAAGTGTTTGTACAGTTTTATTTTAAAACTAATTATATATAAATGTTAATTACACTGTTTCTGGATTTTTAAAGAAATGAGCATTCACGTCGAATCATGTGTGTTCAGAGAATTATCATTTTGTCAGTTTAGCCTAAATATTTTCAGGATTTTAATAAATGTTATAGATTTTTTACATGTACATACGATAATTATTGACTCGTTATTCATAATACACTTGTGTATCAAGTCAGAATTGTTTCAAAAGAAACAGAACATTGTATGGATATTTAAATATAATACATGTGAATCTACTAATATTGTTTGAAAGTATCAGAAATACCACGAAGTGATTGTTACGAGTAAGCTGTATTTTTATTATAAAAAGATACAGTAGAGAACACAGCGCGAGACCGTCTTGTCAAATTATACGTGAACACGCGGCTTGACAGTATTCTTGACAGTGTTCTACTCTGAGTATATACACATATGCGAAATGGAACGATCCGATTGCAAGTACTTACTTTCCGTCGAATAATAAATCGCTGTGATCCGTCAAATAGTGCTCTACCGGAAATATTTGACTAGGCGCGATGCCTACTAATTGATTACCCATTTTTGCTATCAAGAACGAGAGCTCAGATAAAAGTGATGCGCTCACACTCTGCGTCCATTTTTCCCGATTTTTCGCATTTTACGCAGGGTGTCCAACCACAATCCGAATCAAATTGTTGGGACTGTTGGGAGTTCCTACGACATGCGTAGCAGCAGAGAGGAACGAGCGCGGTCATCATCGCTCATCGCATTGTTTTGTGCCCGATTTCTTCACGTCCAGTTATCTTGCGGTTAAAATTATCCAGGAGATAAACTACCAGATCCATGCACGTAATTGGTTAAACTTGATGTTTATCCTCCGGATAACTTTATCGGAAAGTGAAGAAATCGAGCATTAGATGTTTTCATCCATCAGCGCCTCTATATGCACAAAATGTGGACATTAAACTATCTAGTCAAACATCTATGAATCCTGTAGGTAGTGTGCATGACTTTTTGGGTCTCTTCGATGCTATGTCCACGTTTATTTGGTTCTGTTTCATGCTATACCCGTAAATTTTACAATTATATGCATTCATATTTTAAATCTGTTTTACGCAAATGTGCAATACTGACACTGTACAGATATAGCAAGGAACAGAACCAATATTTTATCTCGCATCACGTTTATCACATATCATTTTGTTCCACATATATATAATAAAAATTCACTCACCGATTGCTGTCGCTGCTTCTGCTGCTGCTGCTACTGCTACATTCCTTTTCCGGAATACCGAGTCACTCGAATCCCTGGATGCCGCTTTCTGCTGACATTATCCTGCTATTCTCGAACCGCACATTAATAACGATCGCCCGATACTTTATTCGGCACTCCCGATATCACGGATAATATATCACACACGAGTAAAACGTAAACCGCGCGCGAGAATTTCACTTGGCGCGACCATTACATTTGGAAAAATACATTTAAAAGTATGGCACTGAATACGCGAGACACACGCGAGACACGTACAGAGTCAACGGAACGTCCGACCACGTCCGACCGGCGCTGGAGCACGACTGCCAGCACTGGCCGGCACGGCAGCGGCGGGCGTGATCGTTGGTAGGTACACTCGGCGGTACTCGGCGCTAGTCGGCGCGACTCGGCGGCCGACTTGCCGAGTCGCGCCGACTAGCGCCGAGTACCGCCGAGTGTACCTACCAACGGTCACGTCCGCCGCTGCCGTGCCTGCCGTCATGTTTCTTCGTGCTCCAGCGCCGGTCAGACGTGGTCAGACGTTCCGTTAACTCCGTGCGTGTTTCGCGTATTCAGAATTCGAATTATGCAGGTACAGTGTTGTGTTAAGAGTGCCGTCGCGCTAGCAAACGACACGCGAGTCGTAGCTGGTCGTAGCAGAGGTCGTATTCATGTGTAAAGCGCGGCGTCGTGCGTTAGGTTCGGTTTCGAGTAAAGTGTCGCGTGTGCGTTCAAGCAAATAAGTGTTTGCTCGAAGGGGATACGTTCGGTAGAACGTCGATCGTACCAATGAAACTTTACTAATCATCGCGCAATCATACAGAGATACAAAACTCTGGGATTCGAGTGAATTGATTTACTTCTGTTCAGTGTGCCTCGACGTGCTTTTCACGTATTTTTTCAAATGTAACGGTCGCGCCAAGTGAAATTCTCGCGCGCGGTTTACGTTTTACTCGTGTGTGATATGTGTAATATAATATTCGTAATATCGGGAGTGTCGAATAAAGTATCGGGCGATCGTTATTAATGTGCGATCATTATTAATGTGGTTCGAGAACAGCAGGATGATGTCAGCAGAAAGCGGCATCCATGGAGCGACTCGGTATTCCGGAAAAGGAATGTAGCAGTAGCAGCAGCAACATCATGTAGCAGCAGGAGCAGCGACAGCAATCGGTGAGTGAATTTTTATCAAATCATTTAATTGAATTTATATCACGTATATGTGGTATTGCATATATTTATAGAACACGATTATGCACATTAATTTGCATAAAACAAATTTAAAATATGAATGCACATAATTGTAAAATTTACGGGTATAGCATGAAACAGAACCAAATAAACGTAACCATAGCATAGAAGAGACCTAAAAAGTCATGTACATTACCTACGGGATTCATAGATATTTGACTACATAGTTTAATGTGCACATTTTGTGCACATAAACGCGCTGATGTATGAAAACATCAAAAGCACCTAAAACGACGCGATGACCGCTCTCTTTGGAAGGAGTAAAGAGGTGTCAAATAACCTCAAATAACCTGCAACGAAAGTTTGATTGACGGTACGGTAAATCACAAAAAAAAGATCGCTCTCAGGTTTCTCTCTGACTTCTACACAGAAAAAAAGTAAGCGATCCATTTATTCATATACCTTGTACATGAATAAAATAATAATTTAGAAAATTTGTGTCTATTGACTAGAGAGTCGAGCATGAATCGATCCTTCAATAAAATTTTTTACTACACTAATAAAACTCTAACAAATACGTGTAAAAGTTTAATTTTTTACATATACTTATTCATTTAAAAATTATTTATCTAAAACAGTAAAATAGGATAATTTTTGTTGCTTAAGCTATTGGAAGTCAAATTTGTTATTGATTTCTTCTTTATATTTATTCACTTTATTTTAGAAAATTGGAATATTTACAATCAAAAATAACAATAAGCAAGCAAGCAAACAAGACTATAAGCAAAATAAGCAAGCAAAATAAGAGGTAATGAGAGACACTAATTGTTAAGAGTTGTAAAGCAAAGCTTACTAGAATGCATATGTTTAATGCATGCCTTTCGATGGATGATATATGCGAATAAAAATAAAATTATCGTAATATCGTATTCTTTTTTTATTGTTTCTTGATTCTTAAATTTAAATTACAATTTAAAAAACATCTGATGTAAGAAATGATCAACGTTTACTTATATGAATTAAAAGACTAAATAATTAATTATATAAGTTTAATTCGAAATTGTCTGAATTGCTTTTTTAAATCTCTCATAATCGTCCATTGCCTTCTCTTCGTTATCTTTTTGTTTTCCTCGAATGTAGTGCATTTTTCCTTCTTTGGTAATGCATTTTTTCTTGTTGCTGGATTCTTGCTGCAACTTCTGGAAATTTGAGTCTTCTAACTAATGTTGACTAAAATTATAATAAATTTTACTCACAATTTTATACCTAACATAAAGAAATTAAATGTATAAAAACAAAGAATGCGTAGTTAGTAAATATAATTAATGTAGTTAATAAATTTTTGATAACTTAGGAATACTGTATGTATCATGTGTATTTTATGTTTTAACAGTATTCTCAAACCTAAAAATTTATTGCAATTATTAATTATAGCTAGGGTAATTCAATGAGAAACCCGTGTTACATTTCCGTGTTAAAAGAAAACCGATAAAATATTAAGAGTTTATCTACTTATGCTGAGATTGCCGTGATATGAAGATGCCGACTATTGCAATAAAACGTGACTTGCTGTTCAAAACATTGGGTAAAACATAATGTAAGTTACATCTATTTTTTATTGATTAAGTTCTAAATTGTAATATCAATAAGATTGATTTTTGTAGGGAATAAAATTTATTTACTTGAGTTATTGCTAAGATGGGATTTAATATATACAAATATATTTATGCTCATTTTACATATTAGACAAACATCATGTTCTGACAGAGTGTCAATGAAGCGAATAGAGAAGGAGTGTGTTTGTTTGAAGGTACATACACAGCATGACAAGTTACTGTCATAGGAGTAAAAAGTCATTGTACGAAATATTCGCTGAGTTACTTTGATTCAATAATAGTCCTTAAGTGTTGAAAGTTTATTTATACATTGTGAATATATAAATTATGTGTATATATGTATATATGATTGTACTTTTATTTTTTCTAATATTTAAGTTTTATTCTAGCCAACAAGGAATTTGGAGCATTATGTTTCAAGTTTGATTTAGAGCTGGATGAAGTAGTAAGTATTTGAACTTTTAACTAATAATAATAATTATATTTGCATTCTCATTGTTTCAGTGCTTAAAAATAAGAGGACATTTAGTTGCTGCAATTTTGAGAGACGTTACTTTGATGCAAGACTTACAATAGTTTTATTGATTTAAAGTAAGTTGCATCAAAATATAGGAAGAAAATTTAGTCTGGTGCTCATGATTTGGATACAATTAAAGGTCTATTTCTATATGATGCTAGACCACCATTAAAAATACGGTTCAAACCACTTAATCAAGATAAAGTGTACACAGGAGAAGAAATTATGCAATTATATGCAGTAAGTTTCTTTCTCCTTGTGTTTATAAATTCTGTAAATAATTGCAATGTAATCAAACGGTCTCTTTTTTGAATCTCCATTCTGGAAGACCAAACATCTGTCTCATGCAAATTATGAACTTAAAATTTGTGTACAGAATCAAATTCACAATCTGTCATTTACGAGTTTGTTGCTTTCACAGCCACACATTGAGATTCCAATTAATGTAAATAATTCTAATTTCTGTAGAAAATGATTCATATATATTCATGTCTAACTACATTTACAGATACATGCGCAACTTAAACAGTATTTACCTATCATAAAAGGCAGTCCTGTTTATCTTATTATGATAGTAATGGAGTTGTTTTATCTCTGCCTTCTATCATTAATGGAGATCATTCAAAGGTCACACTTAATACAAAAAAATATTTTTATCGAGTGCACAGTAACTGATCTTACAAAGGTACGTGCACTTACATTTTTTAATTTTAATTTATATATTTATTTACACAAAATACATAAAATAGATGCTTTAAAAATAAGATGCTACAATTAATATATAAAATATATGCGTTATATATTATACATTATTACATATTGTAAATAACCTGTAAACAAAGATTGCGATGGCTACTCTAGTTTGTGCATTTATTCAGTATTGCAAGACCAAGTAGACAGTCGAAATTTTAGAAGTGGTATATCCTGATAATTAAACTTTTTATTAATCAGAATTGAAGTACCGAACGGAAGAAATCAGTTGCAATAAAGCGATTAATTATATTGGCATTGAGTACGTGATCGCACCTTTTCCATCATGCATGTAGAATAATGATTACGAGATGACAGTTGCAGAGGTGCTATTCCGTAACCACTTATCGACAACTATAATCGATATCGTTAAGTGTCTTTGCGCTCGTATTTTGATATATGAAAAAATATGCGCAACGATACTTAACGACATCGATAGTTGTCGGTAAATGGTTACGGAATAGCGGTCCTGCTACCAACAAACAAGAGACCGAGAAATCTCAATTGCAGCACTTGCAAAGTGACAACATTTAAAAGGTGAAACAAACTACAATTATATTTAGCCTTTCCGTAATTGACGTACGTTACAATATACACTTAATCTCGCTACTTATTTTAATGATACAGCTAACTAGATCAGGTGAACAAGAAAATCATATAGAGTGAGAAGTCGCTTTCTTCATCTGACGGTATCTCTTGATAACATAGTCGATTAGCTTGTTTAATGGCTAATTTTGACTAGCATGAATTACGTGGTTCGTTACCACGAATCACTTGAAAGAAGAGGAAGAAAAATAGAATACTCAGTATTATAGGCCATATTAGTCTTCTTCTTCGTCGTTTTAATTGAAAAGAATGTGACGATTTTGTGCTGAATAAAAATTACGTTAACAATCTTATGTAATTTAATAAAATAATAAAAAATTAAAAAATTGATTACTTTAATCTTCTCTCAGAATAAATATTTTTATTATCAAAAACTTCGGGAGAAACTGCCTCCACCTCTTCCTCCCTTTCCTTTATGTCCATCAAACGCTGTCTAGATGCCGTCTCGTTATCGCTTGTTACATAATTTACTGTACTTTGGCTGTTTGAATAACTTAGTCGCGTGTTATTTTCTTCCCTCGAGCTACAAGATTCAATTTGTTCGAAAAAACCCCATAATTCATTAATGCTATTGGAGATTCAATTAAAAAATGTTTTTAAAATATTTAATATAGATTTCTTTTGAATTTTTTAATGAACATTTGATAGTAGATTCTTACAATACTAATATGTAAAAAAGGATACCTCAATGGTATAATCATAAATATGTATCTCGTATACCATCAATGTTTCATCTATTTAAAGTAATTTAAAAAATGTAAAAATTCATAAACGTATACTTTTAAGTTTTTAGAACAAATATATGCATTAAAAAAAGTATAATTATATTTATAATTATTTATAATAATTTAATTATCGAAGTTTATATCATATGATGATTGTATCGTAAGGATTAATAGATATTTTAAATATTAGCGTAAGATATTTATAAAAAGAAAAGTTCACAATATTACTAACTCGGTATCTACGTTTTCGATCTCTCTTTCGGCGATTCGGAGCCGAAAAGTGTCTTCCTGCGAGTCATATCTAGAAACAAAATTTCGCTGCTTTACAGTGTTCTATATACAGCACAAACCAATGTAGACAACATAAAGAGAATAAAATAGACAGGTAATCTTTATGCACATCACTGTGTTAGTAGTGCGGAATGTAAGAGAATAACCACATTGAAAATTCCCATAGAAATACAAGCTCTGTAAAAATGAAAATTCAAAGCTAAGAATAAGGCAATTTATCTTTGTCATGTATGTTATCTATTGGGTGAGACATCGTGGCTACACTAGCTCTCTTCCTAGCTACCTAAAAAAAAGTTGATGAAAAATAAAACAAAATAATTAATCGACGGAACAAAGTTAAAAAATAAATAAAAGTGCAACTTATGAGAGATGTATATTATACATATTAGGTAAGATGTCTAACTAAGTTACTGTTAACAACGTAATTTGTTTGACATTTCTACACCAAAATCACTCCTCAAATTTTCTCGCTTAACTTGCATCCAGTACTGCATTCAATCCTGCTTCGTTTGGCAAGCAATATGATCCCTTGTCATTATTCGTATTATTTGCTGCATCGTTATTATTTTTACTTAAAGGGATCCAACTAAATTAACATAGACCTCGCGTTACTTCTCCGATCTATCGTAAATTTCACTTTTATTACATATACATATAAGTGTCTTACTGTCAACACATGGGATACAACGCTTTTTCCGAGTGCTAAACCAACAATATCGACGCCAGGCGGTCTCTCAAATCCGTGTATGCATTTATTTTGACGTTGATATAAATTTCTCAAGCGAGAAATACGATTAAACTGTATCGCTATTTTTCTTTTTCGTTTGTAGTTAAACCGTTACCATAGTTAATTATATGATTGCAATAAAATGTTACTTTGTTAGTTTTCAACATAAATGCGTTTAAGTTTTAATAAAGTTTACAAGATTTTTTAGGCATCGTTATTTTTAGCCTTTTACATCGATAAAATTTTTCTATGTTGAAGTCTAATGTACGAAATATATTTAATTTTAAAATACTTTATTTGATTTTTTGATATTTAATTTTAAAATATTTTATACGCTTTAATTGTAAGTATAGCACTTATATATTATTATACTTACACTTCAGAATATTTTGAGCAATCAATTTGACCGAGAATAAGTTGGAATTTACTTAGGATAAAAAAATTTATGCATCAGAGTATATACATGTAACATTAAGTTAAAGACCGTTTTATTATAAGTTTAAATATTTCGGTTGTAGTATACAGTCCTTGATTTATATGTATATGTATATGTGCGATGGATTGTTAGTCGGTGTTATCGTTGTACTCCGAGTCTCGAACAGACAGATCTTATCATGTCATTATTTGAATTCAATTATTTTTCAAAACATGTTTGCGCAACAAATACTACGATAAATTTTTTGCAAAAACAAAGTCCGTTTGAGATTGATAAACTTCTATACGAAAAACGAATGTATAGTATAATAAACCACAGTGTTTTATTTCAATAGAGTATATATTAGAAAAGAAAGAACAAAATATACAAATTAAAATGCTAAATGATAACAACTATAAAATTATTACTTCTTAACATTCATATAGTGTGCTTTCCAGTAAGACAGTGTAACACAGTGTCTACTAGTGTGAGTGAGACACACTGATATATTCTTTCTCACATTGTGTTACACTGTGTCTAGCTGGAAAGCACACATAGGCAAATAATGATTTTTTTTTTACAAATATCACATGCACTTGTAATTTAAATGTAATTTGCCGAATTGAGAGCGTGCCGCAAAGCAAAAAAAGCCGATAACGCAAATTATTGTACAGAAAAACCGCACGGTATATATTCATATCATATTTATTAATAACTTGAAATACAAAAAGAATATTTGGGCAAGAATTTAGCGAATTATTGAATAATTCGTAATTTAACAGCTCATTTGCACGCAGATCAATCTTTTAATCATTAATAATATTTTGTGCATGTAATATTACTTCAAGAATCTCGAAATATCTGTTTCGATATATAATGGATCGTTGTTACAAATATTTAATGGTATAAACTAATTCCGCTTATTGTGATATCAAAAATATAAGGTTGCAACGAAGCTCTGAAATAAAGAAAACAATAAAGTTTACTTATCAGACAATATATAAAATGTAAAATAGATTATTTGGCGTTTACTTATTTCTACAATATCTATGGCCATGCCTATAATACCTACGCATATTACACGTCAAATATTTTGGTAAAAAAACTTGCTCAAGTATCCATATCCCTTTGCTTCACAGTGATAGCCTGATATATGGGTCGGCATTTGTTTTTTTTTTTCTTTTTTAAGCGAATTAAAGTTTGCATAGAGGTTCAGAAGAAATCTTCCTTCCCACGGGTACGACCTTGTCGTGGTGGGAAGGCTTAGTACCCCGAGGGCTTGAATGCATGAGCCACAACCGGAAATGGATTTATATCTTAAGGGTTCCTTCTTATTAGTAGATGGCGTTACTGATGTGACAAATACATTAAAAATTTATATCAGTGATATGTAGCATTATATTAGTGTATGTACAGGAGACACAACCCATACGTACCCTTAAGATATAAATCCATTTCCGGTTGTTGCCATGCTTGAATGCCTGTGGGGGAAGCTAACTGTACCCATTGCTTCGTCGATCGTAAAATTGTTCGTTGCGCGGCGTGTTTACGCGGCTCGGGAATGCCGAACGATTTAATTGAAAACGAACCGCAGCCGGTTCGTCGTGTCGTGCGTTTGTTTCGGGAGTGCCGTTCAAGTAAATGGACTAAAGGGCTGTTTAGTCTAATTAGTTCTACGCGCGAGATTAGTATATTCGGTTATTCGCGAGTGTCCTGTGCAATGAGAGAGGGAGGAGGAGCCGCAGGCCTGGAAAAGGCATCGTGGCATTCCGCAGAGAAATCTTGGAGTGAGTATGATTTATTTTTTGTATAAAATTAATAGTTTTTTCCATTTGGTTTTACTAGATAAATTACAACATTATAGATAGAATCACGTAAAATTTTATATAAATTGAATTTTATGAAACCTTTTTTTTTTCGAATTATATTATATGACGATTATATTAATAATTGAAAGAATAATAAATTTTATACGTAACAATAATCTTTCATTTTATATTAGCAATCGTGAGCTCTATTTTAATTTCAATCTATTTGTACGTTAAAGTATTTTACAAAATTATTCTATGAATTAATTATTATATGTACTTAATGAGCACAAATACAGAGCTGCATGCCCTGAATTATTTTTTAAAATATTAATTGTTCCTTCCTTCCTGCTTTAAATTGGACTTTGCGTTTGTTTGTTACAGAATCACCGTAGCAAGTGTTCAGTTGTGCAATGAGAGGAGGAGGAGGCCTGGGAAAGGCATCGGGCCCCGGCAGAGCATCTTTGGGGTGAGTATGATTATTATTTGCATAGAATTATTAGTTTTCTTTCTATTCGGTTTTTCCTTGATAAATTATAAAGAAGATAGCGTCACGTAAAGTTTTACACAATTTTAATTTTATAAACTTTTTTTTTCGACAAATATTGATTATACGATGGTTATATGAATAATTGAAAAAATAAAAAGTTTGACGCGTAACAATTATCTCTCATCTAATATTAATAGTCGCGAGCTCTGTTTTAATTTGAATTTAATTTGTACTTAATGAACACAAGTACAGAGTTGCAAGCCGTAATTTTTTTTCAATATTAAATGTTTTTTCTGTCGTGCTTTAATTTGAACTTTTTATTTGTTTGTTACAGAATCATCGTAGCGACGTTGCTGAATATCTCTGCTGCTGCGCATCGGTCGGTGAGTGATGAATAAAAATTTATAAACTTCTAAATTTGGGGTAATAGATCTGTGACAAAATTTTACTTTAAATATAATGTAGAAATGTTTGCTATAATGCAATAATAAATAATATTTAAATAATATATTTATTTCATAGATCTATTGCCTCAAAATTAGTTGCCTGTGGAGGAGCTGCTCTGCTTCTCGAAAGAAGTACGGCTCCGCTAGAGTAGTTGACAACGGGGAAGCGCAATGGACCCCTGGTGAAAATATCATATCGGAGCGTAAGTCGAATATAAAGGAAGAGTAATAAAAGCGTTAACAAACCTTCTACGAAGCGTAAATTGAAACAATGAAATCTAAAAGAAGTGTTAACGCTTCATTGTTTCAATTTACGCTTCGTAGAAAGTTTGTTAACGCTTCTATTACTCTCCCTTTACATTCGACTTACGCTCCGATTTTACATTTTCATTAGGGACTCGGTCTGAGGTGCCAAAGTGGGCCTCGCAGGAGGACCACCCCCGATGTTATTATTATATTCCCTCAAAATGGATTGACTAAGACAGATCAGGATTTAATCTTGAATGAATGATATACTTTAACTTATGCATATTTAATATGTGTTATTAAATAATTTTTTTTCGGCGCTGCCGCTGTCTCGGCGAGCATTAGCTATATAAGTTTAACATTATTAATTAATATAAATTACAAGTATAAAAAGAGATATATAATATATCTTGCACGTGAATGCGCGGAATTGGAGACGCCACTTCATTTCCGATAAACTATTCCGATTAATTCCGTCGAATAACAAAAATAAAATAAAATAATTTCAGATTAAGTAAATTTAACCATAAACTTGAAGTGGTTCAAACTTCCTTTTAAAATATTATTTATCGCGTGGGTAATAACAGTCGCGATAATTAATGGCGTCTGAGTAGGTAGGAATAATAATATATAGGAATATGTAGAAAATACGTAGGTATTATTATCACAATAGATAGGAAACGGATAGGTAGGGTACTCTATGTTTGAATCGTGATACGAAAAAATTATATAATTCAACATGTAAATGCGTTTTCTAATTTTATAAAAACAATTTGTGTAATTAAAATTATGTTATGTAATTATTATTTTTTTACAATGTCATTATTCTTTAAATTTACTTATTTGTTATTTATTAATTATTACAAGACATATCTGGCGACAAATCACGACAGTTCTCGTATAGATCTGTGTTTTTCTATTTTTTTTTTAAGCAGAGTTCTATTGTTTAAAATTGTGCACATAATTTTAAATGCGCGAAATCAGCACGACACACGAATTAAATTGTCGTGCTGGATAGTTTTGACATATCTGGCGACAATTCTCAACAGTTCTCGCATAACTTTGTGCTTCGGTATCATTTTTAAAAAGAGTTCTAGCGATTAAACATGTGCACATAATTTTAAACACCCGAAATGTACACAACACTTGATTAAATTTGTCGTGCTGGGTAGACATGACAATTTAATTTTATAAAGTTTTTTTATTTGTTTTTTTGGAATATATTAATTATAGAACAATTATATTAATATTTTATATAATAAAAGTTTAATATAATAAAAGAATGAAAGGTTTGATATTTAACAGTTATCTTTCATGTAATATTAATTATGGCGAGTTCTATTTTAATTTGAATTTATTTATGCCTATAAGTATTTAACATAATTATTCCATTAATTATTAAATTTATTTAATTAGCACGAATACGGAGTTGCATGCCGTAATTACTTTTTTTAAAATTAAAATTTTAATTGTTTTTTTATTTTGTTTTAATTTGGATTTTACATTTGTTTGTTACGGAATCATCGTAGTAACATTGCTGAATGTTTCTGCTGCTGTACATTGGTCGATGAGTAATAAATAAATTTCTATATTTGGAATAATCGATCTGTGACAAATACATTTCACATATAATGCAGAAATGTTTGCTATTATCAATAACAAATTACATTTTACATTTATGTATCAAAAATAAAATATAACATATCAATAATAAATTACATATTATTGATATCATATTTATTTTATGATTCTGTTACCTCAAAATGGACTAGAACAGATTAGAATTTAACACTTAATTCTGCATGAACCATAACAACAGTTACTTGTGAGATAAGTATAATGTTATATGTGGTAATAAATTGAAAATCTAGTGTAATAAAATAAAAAATCTTGTTGATAAATTTTATATATTATACTAGTCGGCTATGTCTACTATGTTTTCAACAGAGTATTCACTACAGATCCAAAGTCCATCAGTAAATTTATATATTTTTTATTTGGAAAAAATATACAGGTAAATAAAAGACAGGAAAGAAAGTATAATTTATCACAAAGTAAGTTTTTAAAATGTTTTATATAGTTTTAAAGTGTTTTTATTAGTTAAAATTCTAATATTTACAAAAAAAGTATAAATTAATAATTATTCGACTCAGCACCGTCACACTTACCATCTACTAGATAACATCGCGCAATGCGGATTTATTGCAATTTATTGCAAAATCCTTTGAAATATAAATTACATTCTGTTTGTTATCATATACATCAAGAAAATATTCTATTAAATTATATTTGCATGTTTTTATATGTGCTCTACAGATTTCTCTAAAGTTTGCTATAATATACATATATCTATAATTTTAGGAGAAGAAATATTTATTTTACGCTCTCCGAACAAAATTAACGTAGCAATTTGTTATTTTTCGATTTTCCTCGTGTATAAATAATTTATTATTTAATGCAACTCGTAATACTTTATAAATTTATTTAATACCAAGTAGTGTTGTTAAACTAGGATTGAAATGTAATAAATAACCCGAATGTTCCTTTTTATCGAGTTAGTATTGAAAAATAACCTTAGAAAGTTTTGAGAAAAGTAGTCATAAAATAGTAAAAAGAATTAAAAGTAATCTTCGAAATTAGTATTGATAAAATAGATTTGTTTATTTAGCAGAAAGTAAAGCCTAAAAAATCCAATCAAAATTATAAAGAATGAAAAAAACTAGAATTGCACTTGATGAATATTGATTCTTTTGATTGACATTATTATTAAATTTGAAATAAAAAAAAAGAAAGAAAATTATGCTATTTGATGTAAAAGTAATAAAATTAAATTAATAGTAACATTCAGGTTTATCTATAACTTTGTCATCATTTTGATGATAATGACGAAAACAATCGATTATTCATTATTTCTGAGTGGCGGTTGTCTGGTACCAAAACTAGGCTCCAATGGTACTAAAAAGGTAACTTTTTCGTTAGCAGTAGGTCTGTCTTGTTTGAGAATAGATATATTTTTTCTAGTAGGTCTTTGTGGTCGCGGCAAAACTTCCTCATACGTAACATATTCAGGCCTAACCGCTGGTCGCTGTTTTTTCAAGTAGTACACGCCGGAGGGATTTTCCGGCACATAGTTCTGTTGAGTAGGCTTTACTGTCTGAGGTATCGGAGTGATGCTATACCCGGCGTTAATTAAAGCAGACAATTCTTCCTGTGTCAGAGGTTGTTGATCTTTAGGAGAAGGAACACGTACGACTTGAGGGTTGTTTAGCTGGCCTTGATCAATAATCTCTTCGATGGTGACAGACTTTACCGGCGACTTCTTCAAGAGACCTGATTGAGAAATATAAACTGAGGATTGAGTCGGTGGAACTTTGAGTTTGTGCACTTGACGAGGTTGATTGATAACAGGTTGAATGTAAGCTTGTTCTTGAATGGTAGACTCACTCGATTCTGGTTTAGTCACGGATCTAGGAGCGTAGGTAGAGCTGGAAGCCTGATACTTGTTTACGTCGTCATTGGTGAAATATTCATTAGGTGCCGGAAGCTTAGGAGTATTAGGTAAAAGGTACTGGATGACTGGCGTACCATTGGGATCTACCTTTTTGGCTTCTTGTTGAGCTCTGGCGGCTGCCAAAATCTCACTGTTCGCTTTGGCGCGTGATTGCTGATAGGCTTTGTACAATGCTTCAGCTTGAGCCTCTGCCAATGCTTGAGCTTGGGCTTGAGCACGCACCTGATTCCTTTCAAAGTTCAAAGCATCCTGATGAAATTTTTCCTGAGCCCTTACTGTGGCTTGCTGTTGAGCTTCAACTTGACGTATAGCATCGGTGTGGGCCTTTTGTTCAGCAATTGCTTGAATTCTTCTGGCTTCAGCGGCTTCAGCAGCCGCCTGCGCTTTCAACTTTGCTCGATAAGCGGCTTCTGGATCCTTGGGTTCTAGTCGACCTTCGAGATGAGCTTGTCCGGCTTCGCTCACCTGAGCTCCTTGTTGAATTTGTTCCAAGGCGCTCTGTTGCTTGTACCTCTCGTGATCAAGTCTAATTTGTTCTATAGCGGCTACGCGATGTTTTTGATACGAATCTTGAGCAATTTTCTGAAAAGCTAAAGCCTGCGCCTCTGCCTGAGCTTGGGCCCTGGCGTTTGCTTCGACTTCCGCCTGGGATTGGGCTCTTAACTGACCGTCGTCCACGTAATCGTATTGTGGAGACGGTCTAAAAGGTTCAACACCTTTTGTCGAATAATCTGCCGCTTGAGCTGTTTGGTATTGAATCTGGACCGGTTGTTCAATTGCTTGATATGCCGCTGCTACTCGTTGCTGCGGAGGATAACGAGGAGGCGGACTAGTTTCGATATGATATTGTTGTAACTGAGGCGTTGGAATCGCCGTTGGTTTGACGTAGTCTTGTTGCGGATAGCCGGTTTTCGGTTGCGTCGGAATCAAGTTAAACTCTTGAGCTTGATTGGCGGATATCAGTTGTATCAGCTCTTGTTCGAACGAGCCTACCTTCGGTGAGGTGTAAGATTCTATCTGATATGTAGATGCTCCAGATGGACCGCGTAATGCCGGAACTTGTGCTACAGCCTCGGTTTGAATCAATGCCTGGGGATGTAGCTGAGGTCTTGGTCTGGGAGGAACCACGGCGGGTTTGCGATAATTATAATATGCCTGCTGTAATGCTTGCTGTTGTTTGGCATATGCCGGAAGAGGCCTACGTTGAGGTACATTATTGGGCCTTGCGTACGCCTGAGGTTCCGTTCCCGTGAATTGTCGCAAGACGGCTAAATATTCAGGCGATAGCTGAAATTTACATATTTTTCTCCTTATTAAAAATATTTGCATTAAATCAGCATTAAGGGGAAAACAGGTTTCAAGCAATGCTTGATAAAATTTTATAAGTAATAATTATAAATTCTACATGACTTAAATATTATATAGCTAGAAATTTTTGGGAATTAATCGAACGTAACTAAAACGTATAAAATACTGCTGTATGATATATATAAGCAATGTGAATAATTTTATTATTTGAATTAATAAGCTTATACAGATATTGAGATACAATTGAAAAAAGTTAAGTAAAAAGTTAACATAAATTAAAAATTAATTGAAGACAGTGCAAACAAAAAAAACAGTGCAATTGAAGGTGATATAGATCCTATCTTTGGAGCGAAATGAACTTGATCTTACAGGCAGTGGCAAACAGATGGTCGAAGGTTAACGCTCTGTGAATGAATAGTCGCAACAGCTCGGCGGATGAGCCAGTAACCGATAAAGAAGCGACAGTCACGAAAGTGACTCATCTCGCTATAACGGTAGACAAGGCCGCGGGGAAGGCTATAATTCTATAAGCGTACGAGACTTGATAAAACTGGGAACTTATACCCGGCTGTCAGTGGGTGTGGTTGTACTGGTTCTGTCAGGTCGGGGCGATTAGAAGGCGTGCAAACTTGCAAGCGTTATGCAAGCGAGCGATTGCATTCGAACAGCGGCGCCGAGCGATCATGAGCGACCGCGTAGGAGGCACGTATATCGCGACAGAGATCTCTTTCTATAACCAAACCTATGAATTCGTGACATTAATCTAATAATGTTTACCAAACTGATAAGATATGATGGCAATCGATAAGAATGAAGATTTATTCATAATTTTATGCTACTTCCTTTATTTTTGATATGCTTTATCAAAAATATGAATTTATGAAGTGCAATACCTCTCTCTTTAACTTGATTTATAACGTAAAAAAACTATTATTAATGAATATGACACACTCTCCCCCCGCACGCACACACACATACACACACAGATACACACATATCATACAGATTATGTATTTATTATTTATTAATCTTTGTACATTTTACTATTTAGATGCCTCCAAGAAATATCGTTACATAATAATATATAAAGTAGATTAATTTTATTACAAGAGATCGAAACAAAAATGGAATGATTTTGTTGAAATTTTTGTTTAGGTTTTTATTGATTTCTATCTTACACAATTAACTAATAATTTTGTTTATTATATATATATATATGTTTACGAAAAATTGTACCAATTTTTGTTTTATTGTGTATATAGATGATTTTGTCATGAGATATAGAAAATAATTTGGAAATATTTGAAAAATATGTTATTTATTGAAGATATTAAGGAAAATATGTGAATATATATGAATGCATAAAACTATTTTTGTAATAACATTTCTGAATATACGTCTATTTCTCACATATGTTTCTTATATTTCATGTACTTCAATATAATACATACTCTTACTGATATTAATCATAAATATTAACTTTTATTTTTAAAATATCTAATGCTTACAAATATTGTTAATAGTAACATGAATATTAATATTAAAAATTTTAATTAAATATTTTAAATTTATAAAAGTTTTTTTTTTAAGAAGGATTAAAGCAAAGGGAAGAGGGAGGAGAGAGAGAGAGAGAGAGAGAGAGAGAGAGTCCTGCTTTTACAGCTTTTGTAGTATGGAATGTACAATCTCCCGTTATTCTCGAAGTACATTGGTGAAATGGAAATCCTCGCACAAGTAATGAAAGTAATGGAGTCAAGCCATGACTACTACCACGTTGCATCAGAACGCCTAGATCTTGAAGGCGGACTTAAGAGTCTCTCTCTCTCTCTCTCTCTCTCTCTTTCTTTGTCTGCTGCCGTTCGTTCAAGCATCGTAGAAAAATAGTCTGTTCATGGCTAGTTAGTCAGCACGTTAGTGGGTGATAGGCGGTCAATAGTCATGGTTGACCAACGACAATAACTCTGAATATTCGATGAAATATTTGGTACTGAACATTTCATGATGCGCGATTAGTTACCATGTCGAAATTTAATATATGTATACTGTGTACAATGATTTCATACCTCTTGAGCCTCATCACCGTGTCGAATAACGAATTGGCTATTAGGTGAAGCTCCATAAACGGCACTATTTGAAACTGGAGACCTCTTGACAGGATCTTTGATGTTAATCTCCAGCAAAACGATGTCATCGGCATTGGCCGCCGATGATACTGTCTTCTGGGCAACGCTGGTCTCCTCTCCAACGGAGATTGTTAGGAGACCTGTTGATTTTAAATGTTGCAATATATACAAAATCTTTTTTTTTAAATTTAGATATTTTATTTAAATTAAATAATACTTTACTCCTAAAAATTACCTTATTTTAACAAATGTTACATAAAAAAAATTTTTTTTTAAATATTTTTTTCTTTTTGTTCGCATAATAAAATTTGATTAAAAAATAGATTTGGAATTTTTCGAAACATGAATATTGTCCACTGCATAAGATGTCAAATTCTATCTAAATCTAATATCTTTTTAAAGTTTGATGGTTGAATAATCGAACGTGGAAGTGACTTTTACCTATATCGTTCTGCCTGACCGCGAACGCTTAGAATGGAGCTGGGAAAGCAACGCAGAGAAAGTTACAAGTGACTTGCGCTCAAGAAACTCTTCCCACGGATTTTGCTTTCAACATTTTCAGGCGTCTCGTCGTAGCGGAAATAGATAAGCATATAGTTCAGTTAACGAACTGGAACGCGTTTATTTTTGGAGACTTCTTACGTTATGACAATAAAATTTAAAAAAACGTGTTGACAAAATTATCGGAATTTGAATCTATATTGCTACACTATAGGCATTGAACTTAAACTAAGCTTGTGATAAAACACAATGAAAAATCGAAACAATTTCTCTCAGACAGGTTGACATAAAATTAGAATTACTTGTATTACGTAATTGGGTATCGTGTTGTAAAATTAAAAGAATGTTTGCATACCAAAATTAGCAATTTTTTTTAGTAAAGTAAGTAATTAGTGAAATATTCAATATTTTAGTCTCTTACAATACTGGATTACATCAGCACAATGTTTTTGTTCTGATTGTAATATATTTTATTAATTTTATTGTAAATTTTAACTTTGTATTTTATATATTTTAATGTGTCGCGTTTGCATAAAGTTTATGTTAATTAAAAGGATTTAAATAATTAACTCGCGTATGTATGTTTTTTAAACTTTTTCAATTAGTTCTAATGAATTGAAAGTTGGCAGTTTAGTCTTGACGATTATTATTGGGTGATCCTGAAAGTGAGGTTGAGGAAAGTTTTCCTTTTACCTTTTTTTTTTATTATACCTACACCATCACGTAAGCGTAATGATCATGATCTCGCAAAACGCGCGCCTTTATTACCAGTTTCCTCTTCGGCAACCTACCCGGTACTAAGAATCACAAGTTATTATCGCAAGACTTGGTTTGCACATCGCGCAATGAAAGTGTAATTGTAGTGCTTTGATTAGAAATGGTGATGATATAAAAGAGTTGAGAAAGCAACGTCTTACTACCTTGTTATGATTTCCTAATAAAGATTTAATAAAGAATTAATCGAGTTAATTTTCTAAAAATGTATTGTTAGAAAAATGCTATATATACATACATATTATTTTAAAACCAAATAGAGTTACCTTCAACGTAATTTAATTAATGTCAAATTGAAAAATATTATTGTAATTTCTATTTAAAAAGCAAACTAAAATTAAAAGTCGATATAAGTAGCTAATAAAATGTATTTTTGTTTAATTTAAGAGAAAATTTCCTAAGTAATAAATAAATAAATAATAAATAGTGAGTTAGTGATTGAATTAATTCTTAAAAATTTAGTTTTATTTTAAAATTTAATATAATATAAAAAGATATTTAATGTAGTACATGAAAAATAAAATATTAAATCATATACTTAAATAAATAAATAAATAAAATATTAATTGTACAATAAAAATGCAATGTTAAAATTAACTGAGGTGGATAAGTGATTTGCAAATACTATGCATATATATTGCACTTAATCAATTTGTTAGCATTATTTATAAATTCTATATGTGACAATTAAAATTCTAGCGAATTAAAAAATTAGCGATAAATTTTGATTGTTTATAACATCGAGAAATCTATTTATATTAACAAAACATTTTTTGGGGAGTATTTTACTAAAAAATTTTACTGTGGGACAAAGATATAAGGTTTGTCAAAATATTTATCTTTAAAATTTAATGTTTTAATTAAAGAGAAAGGCATTTTGAAATTAATCGTTGCATTGCTTTGTTTCCTGTAGAAGCCATGTTTAAATGCAGTCGCGTAGATCCTTCGAAATGGCTTAAGAGAAGAAAGCGCGCAGGCAATCTCATTAGCTTTCCTTCTTTTGTTAGTCTGTGAGATATTCCACGGATGTGCGTAATTTTTCGTTGAGTAATACTACGTGCGCGTCCTTAGGAGGAAGCCGCAGTTAAGTAACATCTACCATACCGCGAGTGCACGCGTATGATTAACAAATCTCACCTAATTAGGGCGTTTCGCGGAGTTTGCAGTTTTAATATTACTCAATTTAATAATACCGCTTTTGTACTTACATTTATATATTTACGTATTTACAAATGTATGCTTTACGTTTGTTACGCTTTGAAAATTGTTAAGTAATTGTTTTACACAAAATTAACTCATAATATTTTTGACGATTATGTCATGAAGTACACTGAGGAAAAAGAAGTTGTTAATTTGATTAAATTTTTCAACTTGATTGAACTTCTTTGGTTCAAACATTTATGCATTTAACTTAAATATATAAAATATTTGAATTTTAATTTAAGTATTTATATATTTTATTGAAATACATAAATACTTGAGTTAAAATTTAATTAAGTTAAAAAATTTAATCAAATTAACAACTTTTTTCTCGGTCTAAAATTTTCATAAATTCTTGTGTGGAAGATAAAAGTAATATACAAAACTCTACTTACTTGTCATTACTTTTTTTAATAAGTCATTATTTTAACAAAATATAAAATATAGTAATATAAAATATTAAATCATTATTATTTGCAAATATCTTAGAATAGTTTTGGGTGTTTTTTATATTTGAAACAAAATTGCATTAAGTTTGCTATAAGACACTTTTTTATTTTACGATCGCTAAAATATGGATATTATCCTAATTGAGTGAAACGTTCCGATAATGATATAATATAGTATACATGTGAATTTATTGTAAAAGGACCATGTAACCGGCATTAACTGTAGTAAACTTTGTGCTATACAAAGATATTAATTGTCTAACCTCTTTTACGTCTCAGGCTATTACATTGCCGTAACATCGGAAACGCGGTCTAATATTTTCACTGCGTACGTGAGAAGAGTAGGGTAAGGTTGCTTAAATTACACCACTTTTCACATAAAAGCTTATAACTTAGAAATTATAAAGAATATTTTTAAGTTTTTTACATGAAAGTAACGCACAATATTTTTTCTTTTCTATGTGTAAATTTTTTATCGTATTGTTTTGCGTTATTATAATTTTTTAAATGAGAAATTTTTAGCTTTTAAAAGAGATGGTGTAATTTCGGCAATTTTTCTTTACAATATGAACAAAATATGTGAATTTTTTATATTATTAACGCGTAACAATATATTTTATATCAATTATTCCTTCAATTTTCTTTGTTTTATTATTTATATTATTTTATATTGTATTTACAATTGTTATTAACAAGAGATATAAATATTTACGTATTACATTTTCTTCACGAAACTTATTAAGTGTTTTAAAGTTTATACAATGGGATGCATACTACAGTATTAAATTATGCTCTACATGTTATTACCTATTTATTGATTTTAAAAGCTGATCAATAATTATTTATTAATTTTACAGGCATGAGCAAGCTTACTATGATAATGTATGTTATGCAACATAAATATTTAGATATTGTCTTAAAAAAATATAATAAAAGGAGACATACAAATTAATCGACGCTTTTAGTTATAACATACATATGGGTTTTAATTTTTTTTCTCAGAAGAAATTTATAATAGCGTGGATTTTTCTGCCTTCCTTCGCTGTCGATACAATGTAATTATAATTACTACCAAGCAATGATTCGATCGGTATAACACGAATAAATGGTCTTTCAAAACCACGGCATTAGGTTTAATAGGTTCGAACGTTGGATTAGAGGTGAAATTAGTGATGCAATAAGGACAATGCGAAACCACGCCATCGACCTTTCACTTTCGGATAATCTGTCCTGAGTACAATTCGTTCGGGATTGAGATCCCTCAAGGACGTATAATATTTCTGCTCTATTTTAGCAAAAAAGAAAAGTGTCTGGATAGAATTATTTTGCAAATATGAAAATAGCGTTTAAAAGCAAATCTTGATTAAGAAAAAAAAAGAGAAGTCTCATTGACAAAACTATAACAGTTACTTTGATCAACTATTTAATTTTAATAATGATTCTAATCGACGGTTAATACTATCAGCATAATATTGCTAATTTGTATTTAGCAAATAATGAAAACAATAATGGAAAGAATATTTGGCGATTGGGAGTTGGCGCTGTATTAAGTGTGCAAGTTTTTCTTATAACATTATTATTTTACTTCATTTTATACAAATGTTTCGATTTTATATTTCAGCTATCTTTAGTATACCGTTATTCTCTTCATAAAGCTTGCTAAAATTTGAAGTCAAAACGTCTGTATAATATCGAATAAAACACAGTTATGTTATAGAAAAAATTGTGCAATTAATATAGTGCCGACTTTTAATGGTCAAATATTCTTTCCATTATTATTTGAATTTTTGATGGAGTCCTTGAATTTATTGTCCTTAATTTATTATTAAATAAAAAAAATTAATAATTTATGCTTTGTATAATTATAAAATATATCAGGTAATTGGTCAAAAATCTAGATTATAAAGTGAAAATAAGAAAAATTTTCTTGTTTTAATAATAAACTGTCTTATTTTCTATGTTAGCAACTCTGTAGATTGAGTTAGTCATCGATTACATTTAATTGGAGTTGATCGAAATAGCTTTTAATTATAAATTATATTTAACAGAAAATAATTTCGTTTATCTTTTAATCTTTTTTTGTTATTTAAATTTTTCAGGTGGTATAAGATAGAATCATAGTAACATTATTTAAATTTAAATATAAATCAGTATTATTTAATTAAATTAATGTAAGTACATAAATAATAAGCTTGCGATACTTGAATAAATAACACGGCAAAATTTAAGACTAATGAATTATTTAAGATACTTAACATATTAAGTATTTTACAAGAGTGCCGGTATATAAACATAAATAAGAATGGAAAGATAAAAAATTAGGAAAGTAGAAAAATTATAAACTTTAACTACGATATTCCCTGGTAAAATATAGTATTATACTACCGTTTATTCCGTGACATATTATTATTAACGGTTTTCACTTTTCGTTTTAGCTTGAAGCTACGCAAACTTCCGTCTTGGCCGCGGGCTATCATATCATTTACCCCGAGTTTGTGTGTGATATGCATACACGATAAATACGTATAAATATACAAAGATCTCAAATTATATTATTCAAATTATAGATTTCTATATGCGGGAATTATTTAAGATTATTGCACGAAAGTAACGCGATACACGACAAAGTATCATTGTCGACCATTATACGTGTATACGTGTATACGTAGCGGTCTTCTCTCTAAACTACTTTCGGTTTACAAGTTGGTTGCAGTTGCAGCTGCAGCCCGGTGATATGGTATATCGGTTAGAAAGGCAAAACCATTCGTTTACGCAGTTTATGTTCGACGTCGATTTCTCAATCGATGGCGATACGAGCGCGTGAGATTTTTTGTCTCGACTGTCGTGACCGCCATTATTGATTCGTATCACAAAACATTTGTGTGTGTGTGTGTGTGTGTGTGTGTGTGTGTGTGTAATAACTAATACATTTATAAAAAAACAAATAATTGCTATGGAGGGTATTCGTTGATTAACGCCTAATAAATGTACTAATATACAAAATTTATTTAATTTTATTTTCTTATTAAATTTGCAAATAAATACTACAAAACGTGACTCAAATAAAAATAAATCCAAATAAATAATTAAATAATTTTTAAACTAATAAGAGAATTGTGCTCAAATTTTACACAAATACTCAAATGTAATAACAAAATTTCTATATTTTTTACAATGCTTTGAAATGTGACAATAAAAATATTTTGTAATTATTAAATATTGTATGTGCAAATATGCGATCTAATAACATAATTTGAAAAGAAATGAAGCTCTGAGTCCTTATTCTTGAAAATTTCGCATACAAAAATCTTATTCTACTTTATGTATATTATAGATTTTCGTATGCGATGTAGATTCAAGAATAGGTTTTTCGGTCGTGAAACATGTGATTAAAAATCTATTTCGTCGTTATAGCGACAACGTGGAAAATCTCGATAGCTTACAATAATAGCCTAGGAAGGAAACGCGTTTCTTAACTTGATGCTTTTTTATACATTGGGAGAAGCGGGAGATCATGAAACGCAGATTCGAGTTCTCATTGCGGCATTGTATCAGCGAGTCGAGGAGGAAATTAGGCAAAGAGACCCTCCGGCTTCTCGCGATTATTATTACGTGGGCTCCTTTCGAAGATGAGAAAATCCGATAGCTTCGCGTTATGGGAAGGATGTTTTGCCACGGTGTCATGGACTATGAGGAAACCCGTAAAAGAAAATAAAATTACATGGCGAACGTGTCGAGTAGAAACCGAGAGGTTGCAGTTCGTAGTTGCTCTCTGCGTAAACGTGTGTCGGAAGCAACTTTCTATTGATCTAATACATGAACATTGCTATAGTTTCGTATTACTACAGTTCAATATATATGTATAATGACTATATAAAAAACTACATATTAAATTTTTACATTATATTTATTTACATTATATTTATTAAGCATTGTATATTTAGCAACCAAAAATATATTGACAATAGAGTCACATATTAATTTTAAATATTAATATAATTTTACAAATATAAAATCTGTCGTATCTCAAACATCTGTAAATATCTTATTAAACATAAAGGTATTATACTTCTAGAGTGTAAATTTTGCAATCTTGAAATATTTAATAATCTCCGATTTTTTAAAAGTAAATATTTAATTAAGAAACAAATTTAAATTAGACATATAAAGTAAATAAAACATATCGGAAATCAGTACAATCGGCCAATGACCTAGAAAGTCAATGCAACTCATTGAGATTTATAACAGTGTATACGTAATTACTCCTTGTAGTTAATTAGATTTGTTCTCATCTAGGAGCTTTGCAATTGAATTGATTTCCCATTTTCTAATAGAAACCGATGACACTTTACTTTTGTAGAATTCTTTTATTCTTATATTATTTTATTTGTAAATTATTAATACCTCCTTACTAGAAAGTTAGTAAAAAATTATTTTTTTATTATCTTTGTCATCAATTAATTTATCTTCTATACTCAAAGTTTATATTGTAAACATCTTTATCCGAAATTGAGTTTAGCATTATAATTCAATATTATTTTTACAGCATTAATAATGTTACCTCTGTAATTGTTACATAATAAGTTATTAATTTAAAATAGCTAAATAAAATTGTTTGAAATTCTAACAACAAATGAAATATTATTTACATTTCTTTTGAGGTGTAACCATCACTAATGATATTTCCATACAAAAACAATTATTTTAATTATTTTATATTTTTGTTTTAATAAATTTGTGTTTAAAACAGATTATTAATTAATTAAAAACAGTAAAGTTTATTGTTTTGATAATAATTAGTAAATAATGATTTTACTGGAAAATTTCGTTAAGCCATTAATTTGATAAAAAATTTTGAGGCAATCTTAAAATATTAAATAAAATGCGCTTAATCAAAACGACTCACAATCAGAAGTTTTTTAATGCTAATAAAGTAAAACTCTCTATTTTGTACAACCAAAGAATATTTAAGAGATTTTGCAAAAAACTTGTATTTATTACTCAAAAATTTAATAAATTAAATTAAAAAAATTTTTTAAAGTTATTTAATATAAAAAAAATATGTATATATTATATTATTTAAAATTTACATAAACTTTGTAGAAATTTTGTTAAAATTAACAGATTGTTTATTTGTAATATTTCAAATGAATTAAACGCGCATTGTAGTGGTTAAAAAAACAAATTTGAAAAAATTATACAAATTTATTTAATTAAATATTTTCAACACTTGATAAATACTTGGGTCATTTTGATATTGTTCCGATCTTTTTCTAGAAAAATGTAAAATTGTAAAGTGATCACAGTCCTGTACTTTTTATTATAAAAAAAAAAATTTGTACAGTAGAATACGATAATTTAAATTCCGCTTTTTCCAACTTTTGGTTCCATCCTATTTGAAGAAGAGCAGAATTCGTTTTTCTCCCCCGCACAAAATTCACACCCGCGTTTCGCAACTAGAAACACACACGCGTTGCACGTACACTTGGCAGCGTATCTGTCCAAGGGACAGTAACCCGACAAAAGGAAACAATGTGGATCGGGTCGCAAACACTTTTACCGAAGCACCCTGTGAAAATTTTGTCCTTTTCCTGCGGGAGAATGTGACGTGTTCGCACTCACCTGCGAGGATAAGCAGCCACATGGTGAGAGCAAATGAGTGATCGCCGAGCGAATGTTTGGTGGAAGTGGAGTTGTAGTGGCTTTATAGTCCGAGGGGAAAGGCCGCGCCCGCGGCTTGAACCAGGTGGGGTTTTCATATCCGCTACTTTTCCGCGGCGTGTCGTGCACTCGACTGCACATTCGGCACATATAGGCGCAAGTCCCAAGCTGTTGAATATCCTTCTTCATTTTTCTTACTTTCTATTATTTGCCATGTGCTTGGAAAACCAACTGGAGATCGATTTTGTCACGTTACGAAACAAAGGATAGCACGACGACTATCCGCCTATCCGTCTCTACTACAATTGTCGTTACGGTCCATGTAGACAAAAGAAAAAGAGTATAATGATATTCTAGGTTTAGTGTAGGTACAATTTTGACTTGGCGCATTTGATTTGATTTCCAAACTATCGGTTCTGGCGCTATGTCGCAATCGCGCTTCCACCAGCCTTCCTCTCAGGACTTTTCTCATAGCGTGTCGTAGGTTGTATTTTACGTTGTATAATTTAAACTCGCGCGACGCACGTGTGCATGCGAGCTGGTGTGACTAAGTGCACACGAAAGACCATGCGATACGAATGCGGCTGCTTTGCTCGCTAAACCGTCGTGGGAAAGGCGATCGGTCGGAAGAAAAACAGCCTGGATGTGTTAGATAAATGCGTGCTCCCGAAACCGCTTTTGATTCGTCCTTGCGCGAATAATAAATACTGTATAACTTAGACAGAAACCGAATAAAAATTTTGTAGCAAGTAGATGATGCTTGTTATTATTTTAACGTTAAAATAATATTTCTGATAACACTTGTTATCCTTTTAAAATGACAAATAACATTAGTTTGCTATTCGAGTTAGCACATGTCTTTACATTTCCTATTGTGAACAAGATGAATAAAATATATCCGATATTAAAATAGTTTATTTTTATTAATTTTGTGTGGTTAACATCAAATAAATAAAATTAAATAATAAAATTATATTAATTATATACTTTTTTAACTTTAGTTATCACAGGGGAAAATAATTATTATGAAAAAAGATTATTGGGCCAAAAAAATATTGAAGTTAATGATATATATTTCTTGATTGCATCGGCATGTACATACATGCAGATACATCAGTGCTCCTGGCTTTTTCACGAAATCGCGGCACACGCGGGCCTTTGGCGGCGATATTGATACACTTTCGCATCGCAGTCTCACGCCGTTTATTCGCCATAAGCAAGCGTGTAACTTGCTCATAATAAAAGTGTGATTGCACGAGTTCAAACGGTCAGGCAGTAACGTAATGAAAAATGTGACTAACGACTGACCATGTTTTTTTACAATGTTTTTTTTAAGTACAATAAAAAGTATCGTTACTGTCAACGACGTTTAGTAATGTCTAAATTGTTACTATCAAATATATTAGTTATATTTTATAAATTTATAATTTTTTTTATATTCTTTATAGTTTTAATTACTTTCCTATTTTTCAACTTATAACTTATAAAAACTTATAAAAAGTATATTGTCAAAAAAATTTTGATTTTTGTTATATTGTCTTTTTTTTATTATAAAACAAAAAATTTTTTAAACTCTTTTACAAGATAAATTATTAATTATAAATAAAAAAAGTATAATTTAATTAATTGGTCAGTAAAAATTACAATGTTTTTCTTAAAAAAAATTAAATTTGACGTATAAGAAAACTTGAAGCAATATTTAGTTAGTTATTTAATTAATTTTTTTTTCTTCTTAATGCGTTTCGCACAAGACATTTTCTTATCAAAATTACATTAAATAAAGGTAAAAATTTGTTAACTATTTTCGAAGCTTATTTTGACCGTATGATTTATTGCGGATTGAGAAGTAACAGGAAGCATTAAGATCTGTTTGAGATCGAAACTGATTGAATTCGAGTGAAAGTGCATCTTAATGTGCGAATCTGAGAAAATATGTAATCATACTGAACGTTATTGTTTAATGCATATCCTTATTTTATAAATTTGATCAAATCGATTACATTTGTTGAGAAAATCGAGAAAAATAAACTGCAGTGAGATATTCACGAAATGAATAATACACATTTTAAATACAACGGATTGCACGATAGAATTTTCTTGTAACCAATGTATAGCAGTTACTGTTATCCTTGTCTCATATAAATATACATGGATTGCTGATTAGCGTTGCTAAGGCGTCCTCAATTGAACGTCCGTCATTTTACAAGGAAAGTTGCTGTGCGTATATATTAATAGTAACATGACATTTCCACTTCTATCAATATAGATCAGTACTTTAATTGGTGTTTTACTTTTCAATAAACACTCATTAATTATAACATCAATATTATTTCACACTGTAACTGTTGCAACAATGTAACTGTTACATATAACCTGTCTTATATAACATTTACATTGTTAAGTGTAAAATTATATCATTGATGTTATGTTACTGGTGTTTATTGTTTGAGTTCAGTTTAATTTGCTTTTTATCTTTTTTTCAATTCTAAGATCAAAGTTAATCATTGGTGTGTGAAATACTATAGATATCAATTTGCCTTTGTGTGTTTTTTATGTGCTATGTATTTTCTCATATTTAAATTTCTTGCTTTGGGAAACTTTCTTTAAGGTGGTGGACTTTCGATTAAACATAACATTTTTGAAGTGAAAACTGAAATATCAACAATCAATCTATTGTCCATGTAACCAATCCGTATTATTAATAGCGATGAATCATTCGCTTCTTACTTTGCTCGATATTAATTAATCAGTCAATCAATCAATCAATCAATCAATCAATCAATCAATATGGCGCGATAAATCGGATCTTAGCCTCCCTTAAGAAGTAAAAAAACAGTTTAAACTGTGTTTGATTTTTCCTATAATTTCTCAAAGGTTTTCTAGTAGATATTTTACTTTATTTGGTATACACGCTGTTAATCTTTTTTATTACTTAAAAAAATTTTTTTAATTACTTTTTTATTACTTTTTAAATAACTTTTTACATATATTTTTTTCAAAATTAATACGCGCGCAAATTTAAAAGCAGGTAAATCTTAAATTAGAGAGTTATACATTGACGTCATTGCACAAACATGCGCGGTTTGTACTTATCCACGTCATCTCGTTATTCAAGCGTGACACTTGGCGAATAATCGCTTCGTGTGTATCAGACGGTTGCGTTTTGTGCAATACCATACGGTATATCCGGAAATCGTACGATGAAATCTGTCGTATTGTTTGCGTGGCATATAAATCTTTGCGATATAGATGGATTGTGCGTGCGCGCGCGCGTGAGAACGCGTACGATCGATGATTTATCTCGATTGAAAACGAAAATTCGGCTGAATCAAATCATGAACGTATACAGCCACAGTGGAGGCCATGGTGCGCGTGTTTATTTCTACATAAATTACCCGAACACGCTTTATGAGCCACTTTCTAATTGCATTCTGGAAGCTGTCTCGTCCCATAGCGGTAAAAAATGCAGGAAAGGATTGGTAGGTCTTCGCACTAATGTACTGCTTGATAATTGTATCTACTTAATCATCAGCTATGATTTGCGATGTGAGTGACAGAAATGAGAGTTGATCGCACGCGAGACGTGCTTCACATTTGCCGTGTATGTGTGCGGCCTGCTTCATTATTAGCTTACATGTCACCATGGATTTATTACAGCTTGTCATGAAACGAGGTGTGTATCTATCTATACGGAATGTCCAAGAACTCACTCTTGCGTAGCTATAGATTATTTAAAGATATAAACCTACGGCCTGTCTCATATGGATCTACGAATAAATTATTCACTCAAGTTATACGCAAACTCGGTAATGCCAAATTTGGATATTTCTATATTCTGTAAAAACGTGTTATATTACAAAACTCTAAGGTATGACGTGATAGAATATAGTGCAAACGTGATAAATAAAAATATAGTGATTAAAAAATTTAAATTGTAATACTTTAATTAGAAAATGCATACAAACCGATAAACTAGGTAGCAATTTAGAATCATCTTATATACATATTTAACTAAAAAAGATTACAAAATTTAAAATATACAAAACTTTTTTTATATAGTTTTGTTTAATTTATTTAATTATTTAATTTTGATTACGTGTGATTATATTGATAAGTAAATTTTACTTTCCATTTTGATGAGCAAAATACGCAAAAACTCTTTGTCTGTATAGTTGTGAGAAAACGCCAACGTAGAAAACATTTTAGTTTTAAAATATTACACAGTGTAAATTGTGGCAAGACTAGGGTTTCTAAGTAAGTCACATTATTTCTATCAGTTTTAATTGTTTTACAATTTTCAAAATTATTTTGCCACCTCTGGTTGCTTGATAATCGAATAAACGCAAGAAAAATGATCATTCCGTCAAATTCTTTCCTTCGTTTTTGTCTCAGTTCTAGAGAATGTAAACTATGCGCATCAATTTGTTACATTTATATTTTCGTTAATGTTACTTAGAGAAGTATATAAAAATATTAATATACATACAAAGCTAGTTTATCTTTTGTAATTTTATCTTGTGGTTGTATCATATATGAATTATAATTGGAATATACGCGTTTTTTAATATAATATTATTGAGATAGTTTCTTGGTAATATAAGTTTTTATCAACATAACATGAACAATTTTAAAACAGATATGTACTTTGATTAAAAATACTTTGATTAAAAATATAATGGAAAAGACGTACAAATATTTCTGTGATTTTACATCATATCCTATTTTCTACTTTATATCGCATCATATAATCGGGTGTAACGATTATAACTGCACTTCTAACGGATTATTATTGAAGCTAATTTTTCCAATAATGTAACCATTGCCAAACGGACTATAAAAGCAGTCTTTACGTCAAGTGAAGTGGTAATGCACGTAATAATTAAACGTAATTTTCAATGTGTAATTATGTGTGTCACAATATGATGCGGCTGCACCTTTGCATGAATTACGTAAAACTAATCTTTGTGGAGAAATATTGGTAAAATTAATAATATTGATACATTAAAGTACAGTTTTTATTATATTTTTTATTATATTATGTTTTATTATGTTTGTTAAATTTCTTGTATATTATTTTATCAAGTTTTAAGTTTGTTTGATTTTTGGATTATGTTTATAATATTTAAAAATGTATATTTAATTAATCTATATAAATAAAAATGTAAATGTTTATTCCTCATTTAAGATTTCCGTAAGTTTTTCACCGATTGCTTTGAAATTTTGCAAAGACACAATGTTGCATTCGTAACCGGGAGTGTTCTTATGGGGTCTGATTTTGGAAATACCGTGTGTTTAAAAAATGATGGCCATAATTTAATTTTAAACAATATTTTTTAAATGATATTTTTTTGTAATTTTGACACAATGACGTTGTATTGAATTTAGTTAGAAGTACGCGAATAAATGAATATTAGATTTATTACTGATCGTTTCATAAATGCAAGCCTTTAATTTGAGAATGTTTCTTTTAGCGTGTATATGACAATTTAGAATCAATGGCAAGATTTGAAATTTTGACACAATGTTGCATTCGAAAATAGGAGTGTTCTTATGGAGTTTGATTTTGGATATACCGGGAAACAAATTAATTGAATATAGTGCCAAAGGCAATAAATAAATGAAGTAAGTTAGAAGTATGTGAATAAATGAATATTAGATTTATTAAAGATAGATAAATGCTTGAATGGTAAATTTAAATAATAAAGAATTTGAGAAAAATGTTTATATTAAAGGACAAATATAGGATATTAAAAAAGGTAAAATTGAACACTAATTTCGAAATAATTATAGATATGATATTAATTATTTTAAATTAAATCATTTTAAATTAAATAATTTCGAAATAATTATATTGACCGGGAGAGACGGGGAGAGACCGGGAGAGATGGGTAGAGACGAGTAGAGACGGGGAGAGACCGGGAGAGACGGGGAGAGACCGGGAAAGACCGGGAGAGACGAGGAGAGACCGGGAGAGACCGAAAGAGACCGGGAGAGACGGGGAGAGACCGGGAGAGACCGGGAGAGACGGGGTGAGACGGGGAGAGACGGGAGAGATCGGGAGAGACGGGGAGAGACGGATAGAGACGAGTAGAGACGGGGAGAAACCGGGAGAGACGGGGAGAGACCGGGAGAGATCGGAAGTGACGGGGAGAGACCGGAAGAGACCGGGAGATACTGGGAGAGACGGAGAGAAACGGGGAGAGACCGGGAGAGACCGGGAAAGACGGGGAGAGACCGGGAGAGACCGGGAGAGACGGGTAGAGATGGGGAGAGGCGAAGAATGTTTTTATTGTGTTTAAATTAAGGTAATAAGAAAAATGAAGGTGGCTGTTATTTTATTGAAAAAAAGGAACTTATTTAAAACAGTCTTCTGAATGGATTTCTAAATCCATGGCAGCTTTTAGAAAAAAATAACAAAATATTGATTCATAAAATTAATCAATAATAAATTAATTACATACACTTTAATTCAAAATGCTTAATTTTAAAAAATGGGTATTTAAAAAAAAATTTGGTTTTTTAAATTGAAAATTATTTCAAATTTTCTATTTAATAAAATAAGATTTAGATTACACTATTACAATAAAAATATTACAATAAAAATACAAAACAATAAATAGAAACAAATTAATTGAATACAGTGCCAAAGGCAATAAATAAATAAAGTAAGTTAGAAGTACGGGAATAAATGAATATTAGATTTATTAAAGATAAATGCTTATTCAAAAATAAAATAAAAAGAGCAACAGTAAAGCAAGGCTCTTGAAAGTTAAACAACGAAAGCAAAGAAAATTTGAAAAAAACCTAGCATAAGAATAGAGAGCCACAGCAACGCGTGGCAGGGCATAGCTAGTTATTAATAAATTATATGTTATATAAATATTATACCGTTAATATTCTATAACGTATGACAAATATTAATAAGATATTATGTTAATTTAATAAAAATAAGCTCATTGTATTAAAATTAACTTTGCGGTTAGAACTTTTTTATATACAATATAATATCATTTGTCAATCCAGTATTCAGGATGTCGAGTAAAACTGGAGAGAACACTGCATATCCGTGCGAGAACTGTCTCTATTGCGTGTGTTTAACCTATCTATATCCGTCTATCGTTACCTATTTTATTACTAGCCTCGAACGTCCTAGAGAAAGGGCGGCTCTTATCCGCTTCGCGGACTTATATCCGTCCTAATGCAAAAAACATTCACAGCCTTTCGATAACGAAAGTGAGCCAAGTAACGTCCTTGACTTTACTTCCTAGTCAACGCCTACGTAATACCCTGTCTCTGATTTTCGCAAGAGTTTGCAGTCAAGTTTCTCTTTTTTAGCACTTTTATTATATTAATATATTTCTGGTTAATTGGTGATATTTATTTAATTAAATAACATTTGCACTTATGTAATATCGTAGTTTAGTAAAAATTTACGTACACATACCATCGGCTAAAAGTTTAAAAGTGTTTGAAATTTTCCTGCATTTAAACAAGGTTAAAGTTTAAAAAATTTTTTAAAAAAAACTTATGCGGATTAAGCACATTATAACATATCTTTTCTTTTTTGATTACAAAAAATTGTTACACCAATATTTTTTAAAAACCACTTTTGAGCTTAAAATGCTTGTTTTAAAATAACTCTTTGTTAATTTTTATTCAATAATTTTAATAAATTACAGCATTTTGAAGTTAAAAAAAGTTAAAAAATTAATTTTTAATTTTTTGTTATTTAATAATAATAATAATAATAATAATAATAATAATAATAATAAAATATTGTAGAGAAGTGAAGAGATAAAAGTGAAAGACATATTTAAAGTTTTTTCTAAAATGCATTTTTAAAAATCTTTTTACGAGATTTTTTTTTACCGAGATGTTACATTTTTTCCGATACGAAAAAATTGCAAAAGTTTTGATCGCTTCCAAACTTTTGATCGATTTTTATACATTATACACGTGTGTGTGTTCATGTGTGCATTCAACACAAAATTACGGTAACGAATTTTATTATTACTGTATAAATATACAATACATGCATATGGATCATTTTGCGATTAACCAAAATTACTATAGATTTTGTGTAAATTTTGCTATTTTTAAAAAAAGGTCATCTAAATTTTATAAAACAGTAACAAATTCTAAGTAACGGTAACAATAATGTATTACTCTGTTTTTTTGTATTGTTTTGTATCTTTTTGTAATGTTTTGTATTAAATTTTCTCTTGTTATTAAAGTTATGTTTCAAATTCTTTTGTTACAATAACTCAATGTACAACGGTTTTAATATGCATCAGTGCAATTCAATTAAATTCGCTATTAAATAAGTTGCAAAATGTTTTCTTTAGCGATTATTATTTCAATCATAGACTTTGTGTATTTCGATAGTAATTTAATTTATTACGAGGAAAAAGAGAAACACTCACGTACCGGACTCACCAACAATACTCTCTCTGAAAGCAATGATCGCTTTAGATAACTATCTACGACTTTCATCCTTCTCACCAGATAATTAATGGCAATCGAATGCGCATCAAGACATGACCATTACTGGCTGGAAGACATACAAATGTATGCGGAAGCCAGAAAATCTTTGCCAAGATTTCACGAGATGCAATATAATTAAATCATTAAATACTGACATCATATCTAAGTGAATGCAATAAACGATTACTGTAGCAACTTTGATTACCAGATATACCGGTAAAGATGTCTTATAATTTCGCACTTAATTTCCCTGGCAAAATTATTATATTAACATTTTTACACTCGTTGAAATGTATAATATTAGCTCCAACTTTTTAATTTTATTTGTATTTTTTAAATAATTCTCGTTTGCTAGGTCCTATCGGATCATATATTTACTTTTTTTACTGGATTATCATGCAAGGTATATATTAAAAGATACAAAACCAGAAAGAGGGTGTTTTGTGTGTACGGAAGAGAAGATATTAATTCTAAGTGTCAATTTCACTCACGATGTACTTCCCTTAAGATACTTCATACTCTCTCTTTATGCCTTTCACTGTTTCAATACTCGCATTTATGTTTTTTTGATGAATGCAATTGACTGCTGTCTCTATTAACAGGAATGTAAATTTACGAGTTAATCGATGGAAAAGTGAGGATTGAATTTGGGAAATTAATCATAAATGAAAAAATATTAATATTTATATATTAATTTTATTGTTTTATTACTAACCTTGACGAGAGACACACGAATGTTATAAATAAGGCATATAAGAAATATGCGTATGGAAACATTGTAGTATCGAGTTAATCAGTTACGCAGCTAATTATATTTAAAATACGACAATTTGTAACCTTTTCCGAATCGCATCCTTTGTCTCCTTTGGTACGTATGGATTTTTTAATGGGTCTTCATTTACCCTGCGAACATAACACTAGTAGAATAATACCAAGTAGAAAAAATGTTTTTTATATAATCTTTGACAAAAAACGCACAAGTCTAGATATTCTTCAATTTTCTAATTCGCTTTCTAATGCAAAAGTTTTTTTTTTTAATTAATTTAAATAGACTTTGCCCTTTAAAATGACCACAATGTTCTATAGTTTCTGAAATTTTTAAAACCAATTATAACATTTCAAAGAACAATTTTAGACTTGTAATTTTTTTTCAAACACTTTATATTAAATTACATTTAATGAGACAGATTATTAAATTATTATAAAATGTTTTTGCATTATTGAAATTATTCCCAAAAAACTTTACCTATAAAGGGCTGGTGCATCGGCACAATTAACATTATACCACCAGTCACACGCAAATTCGTTTTGATTAAAAAGTGTTCCATTGGTGCATAAAAAGGAAGCACCCTGATGCCCTTCTCGTCCGTCATGGCAAATGTGATATGCCTGTAAATTAATAATATTATTGAGTATTAGGTGTACACGCATACATAAAAAATTGTATTAAAATTTAAATAATAGTTACGTGCCGAATCTATTATAAAAATTAGATAACAATGGAATTTGTACATTAATAATATGGAATAAAGAAAGTCACTCAAACTAGTCGAATAAGGCTAATATGATGCTTTTCTGTTGCATAAACGTCATAATTAAGGAATTAATGCGAAACATGTTGTGCAAGTTTACTGAAAATAATAGGAGCGACGTGAAACGGTAGGAAAGAAGTCAGGTTTAAGGAAATACAAAGGAAGCGAATGACATTCTTGAAAAGGAAAGTTTAGCGCGCGTTCTGGAAATCAAGTTGCGATGCATGACGGAGCATTTGAGTCACGTAACGTCATTTATATCAGAGTGCGTTTTATTTTTTGCGAAAGAATCAGTTTTGTATTTTCATGACATCATTATCATAAACTTCAGATGCATGGAAAAAAAATTATAGTAATTATATTGTATTATATTGCTAATTTGTATTGTAAATGATATTGCTAAATTATTTTAAAATTTAGTTGTGTGGATATAGATTTAAAAATAATTTTGATGGACCATCAAAATAATTAGGTAGGACACTCCAACTGATTGTTAGAATATGAAAACTTTTTATAACATTGCTCATTATGTTTGAACGTTTTTTACACGTAATTATTTTAATGGTCTAATAAGATTATTTTTTAATCTCTCTCTCTCTCTCTCTTTCGCTTTAAATAAATTTTTAGACTTTAGCTTACAAAATTGTTCTTTCTATATGATTTTAAATGCGAGTATTAGAGATAATTTGTGAGAAGAGATGTTATTTTTCAAAATTATGAAGGTTGTCAGAAAAGCAAGAAGACAAAGTTGCATTCAGCATATCTCGATATAGACTGAGAGAGGCTGAATCGAGCTCAATTACGATAACAATTTGCCAAGACTGTTCTCCTACGGAGTTTGTCTTTCACTGAGGCGAGATCGGTTCTTACTCCCGCATTGCCTTGAGGTTTTAATAATGCCAGTCCATTCTCTTACATAATAAATCCGCTCTACTTCGACCGTGCGCAGCGTGAGCCGCTCGCGGTCGAAATCATTGGAATGATTTTACCTTGCTCTCCGAATAGTTTCCATCGGTTTTGCACAGCAGAACACGACACGGAAAGGCGCGTAATGAAGAACATTAGTTTACAAATATATGCATATTGTTATGGAAAGAACAGTTTTATGTACGTTGAAGTATCTAAAATTTAGCTAGATACAAATCTGAATATACATACACACATAGAGCTAAATTTTTAAATCTTTAGCAAAATATATTCCGTGCATTAGATCTGCTCATTGATGAATCTTTAAGACATTATTAAGATTTATATTGTTTCTTTTATCGATCAAATATTGTTTAATTTACACTTTCACATTAATTTTAAATAATGCTGCCATATTTTCCAAAGCTATAAATCATGTTTGCTTAACATCGGCATATTTGAGCTTAATCAACTTTAATTTAAATTGTCACGTGTGGTTATATTCTTTTTTATTGTTATTATTGTCTATTCAATTAATTCCAAAAACTTTCAACTTTCAGAAACTTTCAACTTTCCAAAAATATCAAGATAATTCATTTTTATTACTTTAATAAAAAACGATAAATAATGATACAGCTTAGTAACAGTCAGTGTAAAATATTAAAATACATAGATATGCATGAGTACCTGACAACCGGTTTCCACGTTTGCGTACATTCCCGGTACGACTGGAACATGTGCGCAGGAAAAACTAGTAGGCGGGACTGTGTGATAGATAGGATAATCTATTCCGGGGATTCCGGGAATCTTGCTGAAATCTTGACCTTTCTTCGGTTCTTCTTTTACGACAATAGGTCGCTTAAATCCCACTACCGGTTGGAAATTTTGATAATCGTCATAATAATCGCTCACTACTATTCGTTCCTAAAAATTAGCAATTATATATTAATAATATTAATACTAAAAAAATAAAAACAGAAGCGTTATTACAAATTAACTTATTAATAAATTATTATATAGAAATAGTTATATACATAGAGAGAGACATACGTAATCAATGTTTATAAAATATGAATTCTTTAGACGAAGTAACAAATGGTCAAGCGTTTGTATAATAATGTAAGAAGTAATCTCTTCCAATTATACCGGGTTATAACTCACTTTCACAGTTTAGAAAAAGTTTGAAGCCCAGCAGAGTGTAACGAACCTTCGCAAAATGTTGCCTTGATTTATTCAAAGTCAAGGACATTTTTTATACCATTCTTTTACGATTGCGGTTACATTACGAAACCAATAAATTTGATGCGACTTTAATAAAAAAATGGAATCAATTATCAATGTATGTATTTTAGTATAATGTGGCGTATGCATGGATGCTACATTGATATTGAATATACCCTGCTCAAAAAGTACGATAGAAACTGATAGAAACATATAGAAAGTTGATAAAAATTTAATATGATTTTATCTGAATCTATCGTTTCTATCGGACACTAGATTTCCTGCCAGATAAAAAAGTTATAAAATTCTATGGTTTCTTATTGTATCTGAATTAAACGATTAAAACTTTGTCTGAATACGACTACTTTTCTATATGATCTTATCTACTTATCGTACTGAATATAAAAATTATGATGTAAAGTTTATATAAATTAATCTGAAATTGTCCCTATACGTTTTTATTAAAAATATGTTATATACTATAATAGTTTTCTATCATTGTCTATATAATTGGAGATATTTCAAAGAGGGAAAAATTATTTCGCCGAACATAACATTCTATCATTCTTTATCGTGTCTGAATCAAACGATTAAAACTTTATCTGAATGTAGAATTATCTGAATAATTTATACAGACTTTAAGTCGTAATTTTTTTATTTAGTAAGATAACCAGATAAGATAAAAGCGCACACGCTTTTGCTCTCTCACTCTAAACAACGGTAAGCGCGTGCTATCACGCTCACGCTACCTCTCTCTATTTCTTTCTGCCGCAAGGTGATAGAGTCCTTGTGCGACTCTCTTTCTTTTACATGGTTATAAAGTCCTCGTTCGACTCTCTTCCTTTTACATTTTTTGGACCATCACCCTCTTAAACAACGACAAAGACGTACAAAATTCAAGACATTGTAGCGAGCCGAATCGTCATTTGAAAACCTCGGAGCAAGGAACGCCGCCATTTCCTTGAGCAGCCCCCCTTTCCTTTCCCCGGAGATACGTGATCCCTTCTAGAAGCCTCGATTTCTGCTTTGGCCCATGCATAGATTTACATTAAATATTAACATTAATTTTGATTTCTTTTAATTTATTTCTATTTTACTTGTTAGCAATACTTTCTTTTTTTTATTTCAATTCTGTGTCATATAATAAAAACATTTCCATAATATTTTAGGAATTATTTACAGCTAGTAAACCATATTTATTAATTTCTCCTACAACGATTAATTTAAATAAAACATGACTAGATAGAAATTGCTTAAAAACGATAGGTAATCTATACGAAAAATATGATACAGAAATGTAGAAAGCCTATCGTATATTTCAGATAATATTTACGACCAAATATTTACGAACCAAAAACACGACAGAATACGATTAATTTATGTAAAACATGACTAGATAGAAATTGATTAAAAACGATAGGTAATTTATACGATACAGAAATATAGAAAGCCTATCGTATATTTCAGATGACCGATTTAATATTTACGAACCAAAAACACGATAAAATACGATTAATTTATGTAAAACATGACTAGATAGAAATTTATTTAAAACGATAAGTAATCTATACGAAAAATACGATACAGAAATATAAAAAGCCTATCGTATATTTCAGATGACCGATCTAATATTTACGAACCAAAAACACGATTCAATTAGATAGAACTTTTTGTTATCTGATTCTATCGGATTTTTTTAGCAGGATATACTGATATTTGAATCTTTTATTTAAAAATTAAAGTCGCATCAAATTGATTTACTTTGAAATGTAATGGCAGCATAGAAAGATGATGTAAAGGAACGTCCTTGACTTTGCTTGCATGCGTACGTATATATATATAAAGTAATTGTGGTATAATACAATGTATAATATAATACATATATGTCATTGTTGTAACAAGATTTTAATTATATTTGTTAAAATTTAACTGAATCACGGTATTTAAAAAAAATATTGATCCACTATTTGATAATTTATTTTCGTACATGAATGACAGGGATAATTCAATTTCTTAAAGAGGAATCTAAGAAAAAATCACTTATTAGACAATTCTTATGGACTATTTGATATAATTTTTAGTTATAATTCTTTTTACATTATAACTATTTAAAAATGCCAGAAACATGGATAATCTAAGCAAAAGATAAATTATATTTTAAAGGTAGCCATTGTCTATCAAAAATAATTTATAAGTATTAGGTATGCTGTAGATATTAATAATAAACACTTTTTACAACGTAGAAATATTTCTGCTAAATAAAATCGAAATTTACCTGCAATACGGCCGAATAGGGCGCTGCCATAGCGGCGAATAGAAGTATACCAAGGATAGTACGATTTCCCGACATGACCGCACTGAGTTTGAATATGAACGAAACTGGACCAGTTTCCGCTGTGAGGCCGTGCTAGGTATACGAGACATTATGTCACATGAAGAAAGAGAAAGTCTAAACCACGCGTAATGCGGGAGATTGAACCCCTTCCATTATCACCCCCACAAGAGATAGAGATGTTGTTTCTTAATTGCACATTTATGAAACAAAAATTTGGACAAATAGGCTGTCGACATCGTCGGAATTGTGTCGAGATTCATGTAACTTGATACAACGTATAAAATAATTTAAAGAAATTTTATAATTCTTTCTTTTGGAACAAGATGTTACCGATACAAAACCAGAGCATAAAAAGAAAAAAAATATATCTCATTTATTATTAAATATAGAAAATAAAATCTTAATGTTTCCATTACAAAATTAAGTATTTTATCTTTGAATAGTTTTCTGTAAATCAAAGTTGTGATATTTTTATCAAATAAATTGTAAAATTTATAATTAAAATAAATGATATTTTAATTATTATTACGTCTGTAATCTGTGCTTAAAAATTAGAGCGTAAATTAAATGTAGTCTAAGACTAGTGATGTTAGAAGAAAACTCATTTATTAAAAATTGAATCCTGGAAAAATTATATTTAGTTCAAAGTTTTTATGCGCAATTATTTATAAATTTAGCTTATTTTTATGTAAAAACATATACAATTTTTTTCAAGCAGGATTTATGTGTTGAATTATATGTTTAATAATTAAGGTTAAATGATAAAACGCGCGTGATGTTATGTTCTAATTTAGTTACCAAAATACAATGTCTACCAATTAATATGTCAGGTATCATTACTTCTACGATTGTAATTTTTAACAGAAATAATACAAAGTATTAGCAAAGAATAATGAAGAAAATGGAAAAGTTAAAGACGTTTTATTTTTATTTTATTCTTTGCACATTATTAAATTTTGTTCGCAAAATGTCCGCGTGTTTGTTCGTTTCTATGATTCTTTTTTCTTACAAATTGTAACTTTCCGGTTTGTTGCAATTTTAATAATTCTTAATGCAACTCTAATAACACTGTTCGATACTGATCTTACACCACAAACTGGATCAGGATTCTTATACATTTTTTATCGTTAAAAATGTATCCGTAAGTAAAAATACTTTATTATTGTACATCACATAAAAAAAATGGATTAAAAGTTATTTTTGAGCTAAATAGTTAGAAAATATGACGTATGAATTAGACGTTTATGATCTAAAAAAAAAGTTTAAATTTGTCGAACAGTGTTTTTTATATTCTTAATTACAACGAATATCAAATTACGACAGTTATCAAAAGTGAAGTTAATGCTGTCTAATATATATAAAACTCTTTCAATCTAACATATTTATCCTGTTTTACATTTGCGTTATATAATAAAGCTTGCTTTATCTTATATTTTTTTAGTAATCATTATCTTTGTACATTATTGTATATTATTTGTTCATAATTATTTTTGAAGTTTATCTTTTAGATTTTGATGGTAGAGAACAAAACGTAAGCATTATGTCTGTCGTAATTGTGAACGTAAGATAAAGTAAAAAAAATACATCTATATGCAATGGCAACAATTCTTTATCACTTGCATTTCTTTCTCTTTTATTATCCATAGAAATCTACTTTATCGACTATCTTGCACTACTATATATAAGTTACTGAAGATTATCGCCCTCTGTATAAAGATATAAACACGAATGACAAGTCAGATATAATTAATTGATTTTTAAATATTTTTTATATAAATATATAAAATTATTAATGTGTATAATTTTTTCATTTTAAGAATATTTACATGTCCCAAAAAATTGTAATTTCTATAGACTTTCGAAACAATTTCAACTTAATCCTAACTTTAACAAAAGTTTTAGAACAGCAAAGCTAATTTAGAAACCATTAAAAATGAACACAATTATAAAATTAGAAACATATATAAAAACATATTTCTGGCATAACTAGATGACACATACATATGTGCTTACACTTTAATTTGTTAATATTAAAAACGTATTAGATATTAAAAATCTAGAAATTAAAAAATCGTTTGTGTTTATACGTAATATTTAAATATTTTAGTACATTAATGATATATAGATAATAATTTACATCTAATTGCAGCGAGACACTTTCTTATTTTTTATCTAAGAAAAGAGGTAGACAATTTAATTATATTACTATTGAGTAAAACTCAATTTTATATAAGAGTAACAAATTTATATATAAAAAATGATAAACGTATTTCAAAATACATTCTATACATCAATTTGTCGTGTAAAATATCTGCAATTTTGGATAACAATTACTTCTTTCTCTCTCGTAAATCTAAATTTATTGGTTTAAATGCCAATTGCGAACAAAGAATAATTTTGAATAATTTGAAATAATTGTTTTTAAGTATTCTTTTGTTATTTTATCAAAATTTTTCCTCTCCCTCCTTAATAGAGTAATTCAATAGTTATTTTGGATTTATTTTTTGCATTGTACGGTATAAAACCATTCGCAGCGGTTGTTTGCCTCGCTAAATGCTGTTCCTGACGGACACAGTGAAGATGTTTTTGACCAATCTGAGCAATTGTGAAATACCTACACAGAAAAATAAGTATTATTAAACGTAAAAGATACATATACATACACAAACATGCATATAAAGTAATTTTAATTTATTTAATTGCAAACAATTTATAAATATATTAAAATATATATTATAATATATTTTATAAAATGAATATGTTAATGTATACACCTACATACATATATTATTAATTTAAAAAAATACAGCTGTTATATTGCAATCGAATAAAGATCTTTTAAATCTATCAATTATCTGTGTTGTGATAACTTTATTATTACAGACTAAAATTTATTATAAATTGTTTGTTAATGAATTTATCTGTTTTACAACATTATTTTTTCATGATTTTATTGAATAATAACTTTTTATGTATATATACAAAACTACTAATTATATTTATTCTTATAACTATTACAACTTTATTGAGAGAAGCTTATTAAACAATTAGTAAACTGTAATCCGTTGTATCCGTTCACGTGCTTGATCGGAATCTTTCTTTGTCTAGGACGCAATTCGTACGATAGCGTTTAGTTGTTCTAAATATCGTGCGAGAAAATCGATGCAACAACGCGAAACAAGACTCGCAAGATTTTGCAACGTATGCCGCAATTCTGTCAGCCGTTTCGTTAAACGAGAGACTGTAACATAATAGACGATGCTGATTTAGATCACTCTACATTGAGTGTAAAAATCTGGATGAATCGTATACTTCACCTATCGGGAAAGTTTTGAAATCACTCGTCGCAGGTCGAAAATAACATTCTGACGCGATACGATTAATAATATGCTATTGCTCCATGACCTCGCAGATTAAGCTAGCTTGTAAGACAAGATCTAGTGATTTATTCGTGCGAAACATGATGCTCTAATAAAATTTGCAAGAAAGATAAAGTGTATACGTTAATCACAACAAGATGTATCGATATTTTGACAAGAGTATTATAAAGAAATCAATCCAAAAACATTGTTTCTGTTTTTTTTTCTGTACATGTTTTTTAATAAGGCAAAATTACACTTATTTAATCTCTAAATCATAATTTTATTTTAATTAAAGTCTTGTCTGTGAAATTTTATTGATTTATATTTTTTTATTTGATTGAGGCTAATAATTTTCAGTTTTAACTTTCCATAAGTTTGTATACATTTTACTTTTACAGGAATAATATTAAAAGAATTCTATTTACTACCTTTTTATTATTACTTACTACACAAAGTTTAGTAACTAATTAATACTAAAAAAAAAGGAATATAGATGACTTTGTTTACTTGGCACTTGGTTTCAACATCTGCGAACATTCCCTTTCTTCCACGGCAAGAAAAACTAGTTTCCGGTATTTTCGTGAGACTTGTATAAGTAGAATCGTGAGAATTGGCAACATTTGATGTAGCTTTCTGATAAGGCGTTGATGATAATTTTGATTCCTGATACTTTTGATGATGATGCTGTTGATTTCTGTCGTTATTTTTCTCACTAACGTGTCTCAAGGATCGTCTATGGAATTCATTGAGAAATCCTTCATAATCTGTAATGATCTGTCAAACGATGTCACTTTAGTCTACAATTATAATTTAGAGATTATATTGTAAATTGTGTTTTTTATAAAATAACATGTGTAAATATTTATTTGTTTCAATTTTTAAAATTTTATTTTTTCAAAAAATGCTGAAATTTTATACAAAACCAGATTTGTAGAAATGATGTAATAGAAAACAGAACATATTAAAATATTACCTGATGCGAATCAAAGAATTCGAGATTGTTAGCGAAGTAATCATCGTATGGTTCATATATGGTGTCCCATTCGTATTCTGTCCAGCTTGATAAATCAAATAGATTTCTATTAGGAAGTACGAGAGGCGTTACAATAGGTTTATAAACACCCGGTTTGGCAGGCGGTGCAATCGGAACAAATTGTCTATAATTTGAGTAGACCTGTGGCTTTGGATAGCCTTGAAGTTTAACGCTCTCGAAATTGTTTGGCGCTCTGTGATTTGTGTGCATAAATGGCTTTCGTATAATGTAAGTTGTGTCGACGGTTTTCGGGTAATTATAGTGAGGTCGACCTTCCGGCGACACGTATCGACCATCCGATGTTAAATAGACCTTGATTAGATGGGAATCAATGAATCATTAGCTATAAAGTATGCAATTTTTATTGCTAAATAAAACATTAATAAAATAATCAAAAGAATAATTGTACTTTCAAAGTATCTGATATATGAAAACATACGTCTTTATATTATTCCGTTTATTATATGATATATGCGCAAACGTGCCTTTATTATTTCTGGTATTCTTTGATCAGGATGAGGATGCTTGTGGATGTGCCGAGCATCCAGGACGACGCCGTCCGGCACGGTAATACCCTCCTTGTTCAATCGATTCAGCGCCAAACGATCTGTTCTGAAAGCTTCCTCTGGAATCTTGCCACCCAATGCTGGTAGCACTTGCTCTCGAAAAATCTGCCGCTTTTGCTGCAATAGCAATCTTTCGCGATTAAGCGCAGTATTTTGCTCGATCTACGTATATCGACACGATGGCAATATACCGCGAGTTGTATTTGCAAAAAATAAATTTAATTATTATTGTTCAATTTATTATTTATTTGTAATCGACTATAATATTGTGTTATAGCATGATGGGAAAATGTCAGTTATCTGTCCGAATCGAAAATGTCAGTTGTCATAATCAAATCTACTATCATCAATTACTTAATATCGTACGCGTTAGAGCGCGTACAACACGCTGCCTTGGCACGCTGGCATGCGCTCGTTCTTCGAGGCTGCTTTAGACACAGCTTCGTTAATAATCTTTCCGCTACACTTTCACCGATTACCCGCAGTTACGTCTTCGAGTCATCATTCTTCAACGAGTATCGATTTGACAAACCTGTGACTAACGAATTGTCGTCCTCGTGACAGGTTGACTGTATGAATTTAATACGACATATACGACGTATTGCGACTATTTGCTTTCATTGTTTGAGAAATTCACAATTAAATATATCTTGGAGGTATACGTTTACGAACTATTGTGACATGCATCATGTAAAATATAACTTTAATTTAATCTGACATATTTTTATCTGTTGTATTATATTGGATAAAAGAGACAATGTAAAAAAGCTCGCTTACGATTCTTAATTACTTAACCTTTTCCGCATTAATGTGCCCCGACAAAATTACGGTTGCCAACAGTAGTCGACACCAATGCCCTTGTCTGCTTATATTCATAGTGATCTCGTTTATGCGTCTCATCTGCTGTTCGCAGTTTATATTGTCGAGCGCATCCTTCCAACGGATTCTTGCTCCGATCTGTAATTCATAAAAAATGTTTTGTAATCTTGTGATTGTTTCATGAAAAATATAATTTTCTCTAAACATGTAATTTAATTTGTAACTTATTAAAAATTTAGTTCTATTTTGTTCATTAATAATTAAACAAAAATTAAAAATAGACCAATTATAGAGATTGATTTTATTCTTTCTGTGCAAATTTGAGCAAAAAAATTTATTATTACATATCAAGATGATCTTTATATATTGTTAGTTTTATAATTTAAAAATTTTTTGAGTTGGGGATCTTTCATTATAAATAGGTCCGAGTCTTTTCTGTTTTTCTTTTTGTTTTCAAAATTTTTTCGAAAATTGTCTTAAATTAATGTTTCTTTCATTACGTCACTACTCTCTGCATACCAAGCTAACTTGATGCATTATAAAAAAGAAATTTCATACAGAGAAAAGTGCATGGTTGTATTATTTTACAGCTTCTACAAGATAACCGCGCGTACATATTTTAGCGCGCATCTATACGCAGCGCCTCATTCGACCGGTGAAAATACATACGTGACTTCTGTGCATTGCATAATACGGATATGCAACACTGGAATGCAGGTTGGAGCAATGGGTGAACTCTAGCAGTAATGTTTGTGTGCAATGGCTTCACCTTACACTTATACATTATTATCGAAATATGTAAGCTGCAATTTGTCATTATCGGAAACTTCACAATCTAACTGTTTAACAATTTATTCTGCTTTCCTCACGCTATTACGAATAAATATATCCGCACATTTTACGAGATATGTAAATTACGTGAGATAATATGTTTGCGTAAACCTGTTTCCAACTGTATTGTGTTACACTTACAGCTCGATTCCCACGTTCGTAACATTTTCTCAGGTTTACGTAAATTTAATTAAGCATATTCGGCATCCAAGAACTCTATTTTTTCTTACGTTTATCTCTTTAGTTTTATCAAAACAAAACATTGAATTATTTATAATGATCGCGAGATCGCGCGATCAATGATTATCGATAATACGAGTTTACCTTGAGAGTAAAAATTCCAACGAGAGAGACTGACTGAAATGTAAGAACATTTTATACATTATTAATCCATTTTTAATAACGAATTGAGTGCAAAGTTTGAAAAATGTCCTTGATGTTCAGCATGCAGCACGTGAGATTCGAACGTTCTATTTAGAAATCGGCGTATCCGCTACCTACATACCGTTGGTACAATCGCTCACCGCTATCCCTTAGCCTTGTTCTAATTACGTCTGTGAGATGTAAGTTGTCGCAATCTTCTTCATCTCAACTCGTCACTACGTAATGGAGAGTGGTTATATATGGAATGCGCGAAAGAAAATTAATACGCTGAAAATATCTTCTACCAATATTACACATACTTTAAAATCCTGCAGCAAAACAATTGTTTAAACAATGTGATTCTTTGATATTTAATAAATTTAAAGATAAATTTTATGATATCTATATAGAGTGCTTTTGGTAACAGGTGGAAGAAAATTAAAGGAATAATCCGAGATAATAAAATAAAACGATAATCAGGAATAACAGAAAATTGTGATAAAGGCTTCGTTTTTTAATAATAAATGTTAAATATTTACATGCTTTCGACACTTTACACGAATGTTTAGAATTACAAATTCAAGAATAGCAAAATTTCTGTGAAGATTTTGTTTTATTATTTTAATGTTTAAATATATGCTTTTCGTAAACATTCAAATATTTTTAATTAAGAAATAAAGCTTTAATCATAATTTTGTTGTTCTTGATTTTTATCATATATTCATAACATATATTATACGTATGAAATAATATATAACAGAAACAACTACGTAAAAAAGATTAATGTAATTTTAATTTTAATTTGTAAAAAAAAATACAATTGAAAAAAGTACACTCTTACGTTGTACATTGTCAGGATTGTTTGTTTTTACGGCCGCGATAACGAGAATCGCTCTTGTAAATTTATGCAAGGTCATCGTTAATGTATTCTTAGTAAGTTTAACAAAGCAATTGTTTAGTGCCAGATTCATTTATCTTGTCACGACATGGCTTTCTCTCTTTTTCCCTTCCCTCCCTTCTCTCTCTCTTTCTCTCTCCCTCTCTCTCATTGTTTTTCTTTTTACCTCTCCTCAGTTTACACAGCTCGAACTAACGGTATAAGTTTTCACAGGTTTATAGTCGCATAGAAACACGAAATTATCATAACATCATAGTTTTACAGTTTCCGGGGTTATTATTGTTAAATAGTAAACTGAAATATACGCATTTTTTGATCTAACAAAACCTTCAAAGTTATAAAAATTGAGCTCCTGACGAGTGGAAAGAAACTAATTCGGAAACAGGAACTAATATTTAATATTTGTCAAAATCATATTTTGCATTAGTAAAGTATAATATTTAAAAAATTATATTAAATTAGCGGTGCAAAAATGACTGTTACTTTGTAACTGTCGCAAAAATATCGTTGTCTATAGAAATCGATGGTCATAATCGTAATTACAATGAAAGGAGATGAAAGGAACCACTTTCTATACGAATTGAGACTAATTTACGAGCGGCGAACAAACGACCTTACTGTCGAGAGTGTTATTATACGGAAAAGTTTAATTTTGACGCGTGGTTTAATCTGTCACGGTCAATCGAGCTTACCTTTCTTTTTGCTACATTGCAATGTGTCCATATTCGATACTTTTATTCATGTAATGTATCTTTCTTAGCCCTTCTTTCCGGCAACTTCAAATATCCCGTTTTACATATGACCGTTTTACATATAATAATAATTCTATGATTTCTTAATCTATCAAATTTTATTTGATGTTTTTTGAAAGCACGTTTTGTGGATTTTCAAATTTTGAATAAAGCATATAACAACACTTTAGCTGAAATTTTACTTCTTATGCAATGTGCAAACGCATAATATTTTTTATATTAATGCTATTTTTTTATTAATTTATATTGTACTTAATAACATTATTTTTATTTTATTATTGTTAATTTTTTTCTGCGTGTTATCGCATTTTTTGTTATTGTCTTTGAGGCGCAAAATGCAAAATCTAGATAGAAAATCTGATGCTGTTGCACATACGTTTAAATTATACGGTCACGATGCACGTGTCGTGCGAACCAAGATTGTAAGTGCCACTTTGATGCATGCTTAACAATCGCGACCGTTGCACTTCATTCAGTGGTAAAAGGAGACATTAACATGAATGTACCGCACACTGAAGTAATAAAGAGAACTTGTTATAAAGATGTAATTATAAATATATTTTTAAATTTTAATTATTCTTAACATTTTTTTAAGTTTATATTGATCTCGCAACATTTTGACGCTAAGAAATATTAAATATTAATAATTTGACACAAAATAATAATAACCACATTATGTTAATTTAACACTCAAATATTTTAAAAAATTAACATGAAAATTTGAACAAAAGACTGATTTAAATGTAAATATAAAATATTTTCTATTGTGTACTGAAATAGATCAAAACTTTGTCTATGTAAAAGTATGTTACAATTATGTAGACAAATCGGAACAGAGATATATATCTCACTCCAACGGAATTTGCACTACCATTCAGTAATACTCTCATAAAACACAAGAATAATAGCAAAGCACAAACAAAGAAATACTAAATAAAGTAAAATAAACGCAAATAGTGTAAGATAAATAAATATAATAAGATTGAAACAAATTATAAAAACATTGTTAAAATTATTATACAAAATCAATGTATAATATGTTAAAATTAGATTTTAAATTTTAAAGAAAGTTTGGAAGTAGCGCGAGGAAAAAAAACATATCAATCATAGTTTGTTACTTGTGCAATTTCGATACTTTTCTACTGTGGTAAAAGCAAGCTCCAAGTAAAAGTAAGCTCCTTTCACACGAGCGTAATTCCATCGACGAGCATCAATTCGAGCTCGTGTTAAATCATCCATCCGGATGTCCGTATCGCTTAGACTCCTTGTGAGAACTTTCGCTTTCTCGTGATCGAGATTTTATGTGAACGTAAAGTCACTATAAGCGCATCTGCAGGTAGACGCAACGTAATCAAAGAAAGTCGAAGAATCATGCAAGATGTTACGTTACTCTTCATGCTTTGCAATATATTTCAAGTATTTTACATTGGGATGGATAGGAGAAATTATAGTGTTCTGAAATACATAATTGTAAATCTAAAACTGCGTTAATATAATTAAAAAACTACAGATATTTGTATTACTTACAACGAAATTACGTTTCAAGACTTCGATTACGAATTCATTGGTTAAATATTACTATTTTTCTAGAGTTTTATTTGTCGTTAGATACAAAATTTGAAACAATTATTTTCATCATAAATTATCTAGCAGATCGTCGTTTTCATCGTCAAACAGACGTTAGTACGTTAATCGTGCTTCCCGAGTCATCGCCAAATGATAATTAGAAATTATAGGAAATGCGTTGCTGATGACAGAAATGGCTGTTGCTTTCGACAGTATGACATTCACTTTAATTTATTCTCGGGACACACTAAACCAAGACGTTTTAAGTTTTCCAATTATTGCAGAGTTCTAAGTTAATATATAATCCGCATCTTTAACGCGTAATTAATGTGGGCATTCGTTCGATTTGTCTAGTTCTATTTGTATTGTTTCTACATTATTTTACAGTGACTCATGTTAAGGATTATCTGATATTTAACTATTATTGCGAGTATAACATACTACTAAATTACGGAAAATTCACTTCTCAATATCTTGAAAAAAAGAAAAAAAACTACAATTTAACAATTTTAATACTTGATTTTTAGAAACTATTATCTCAATTTTTTTTATATTGTAAATTAATAGTCATTTGCTTTTTGATTCTTACAAAACTAATGTTTAATGCCTTTTAATCTGTTTTACGCTTTAAGCAGAGAAATATAGCAACAATCCGTTGCTGGAGAAAACAAAATTATTTATAAGTTTATTTTTAGATTAGTTTAGTTTAGTTTAATTTTTCTTAAATTTGCAATTAAAGATATTTATTTTGAATTGAATGTTATTAAGAGTAATTAATATATACATATTTTAATTTAGTATATGTGTTGTGTTGATTTGTATTAATTAATAACAATGTAATAAAAAAATGTAAAATATAAACTAAAAAGCATCTGCAAAATTAAAATTAAGAATAAATTTTAAAAAGTATAAATTTATATTTTATATTAATATTGAAATAAAGAGAATTATCATATATTAATATGTTATAATGTTATACGTGTTATTAAAAAATACTAAAATGTGACATAGACTGTTTGGCGAATAAGTAAGGATTTTAAAATGTTTCCTAAATTACTTTATATCTCATCTTTGTCGGATTTTTAACAGATCATAATTATGACATTTTATAATCGTATTATGATAATGCAATGAATGTTAACTGTATTAACTTACAAGTCATTCATATTAAAGTAACCGTTCGATTACTATCATTGATAAACTATGAAAACAAAATAATGATAAATTTGCTTTATGCTTTAAAAATAGTGAAGAAAATGAGTTACATCTCTAATTTCCATTTCTAATTGAGCATTGACTACTTGTGCTACCTGTCGAGATCGCGACGATAGCCTAAGGCTAGCGATAAATGAAATCACCGAAGAGAATGATCGAGCACATCATCAACATTTATCAATGATTAGTAAACGACTTAGATTTTTCCTAATAATTTAATTTTTGTTTATTTTGACATTGAGAGAATTGTGTTTGTGTAAATTTTTGTTGAACGTTTATAATTATTTGTTATTTATAATTTACAAATATTTATTTATTAAAAGTTTGCATTAAATGTTTGAATGTGGTTAGAGAAAGAAAAAAAATCAATTCATAAAAGAAGAAAGAAAAAAAAATAAAAACAGAATTTTTATCAAGCAAATAAAAGAAAAATTTTAATTTTTATGTGAATTAAAAAGTTCAAAAACTTTAACGTGAGAAATTGTTATGAAATATTTTTTATTGACATAAGAGAAAAAAGTTTTTTTCTACAGCATGCGTTTGCAAGAATCTTAAAAGAAAGATTAAATTAGTCAATAGAAATGTGCCTGCGAAAGCAGTTACGTACATGCTTTTACATAAAATAGCTATGTAGATAAGATAACGATATTAATCCGTTCATATGATTTATAATTTTTTTTGTAATATAAAAATATGAATACTTTTAACTACTTATTTTTTAATTTTCTATCTTAAAATAATTTAATTGCGCATTGTGTGTGTGTATGTGCGTGCGTGTGTATGCGTGTGTGTGTGTACGAGATTACAAATATATAATATAAAATTAATTTTAAATTTATATGAACATGTTAAAAAATTAGAATGACAAAATAATACATACCTTGAAGGTTTGTGGTAAATTTTTTCTCCTAACTTTTTAAATAAAACACTTTTTTCAGAGATTTGCGCTGTACATTCTGCTCAGGCTCTAAACAAGGATACTAAAAATAATTTAAAAATAATTTTTTTACTATTCTAACTGACAAGTAAAATGCACGTAGTACAGCAATCGGTATATTAGACCATGTGAAGACTGGGTCAAGAAATTGAAGGATGGTGAAGATGATACTGAGCCTGTTGGTAAGAGTTCGCCTCGTGATATACTCGGGGAGGTTGAAGCACGTGAATTGTTTGATGCACTTTCACTAGCCGATTGGGATAGTGGATGTTCTGTCTCCAATTTCTTTTATTACTATTATTATTATTATTATTATTATTATTATTTTTATTGCCTTTTTTATTGAGATACAAGAAGAGTGAGCTAATTTTCTACACAATTAACTCGCCTTATATCGTATAAAAGTTCGCTATTTATTCTAAGAATTGTGTAATTTAGGATTAATAAATGATATACATATATTATATTGAAAAAATGGTTAAAAAGAAATGGAGTAATATCTTCCTGTGTAATTTTTTTATATTTGGTTCATTTGCAAACATATAAGACAGTATATATCTTTGCCGCAAAATTAATGTAATATTTAAAATATTAAAATTTAGCAATGCCGATGGTTATTAATAGTTATAACAAATTATTTTGTTAATAATGCTTTTGTTAATAATGATTTTTTTATCTGACATTTATTCTATCTTAAATATAATTAACTTATACGACATTTATGTTATACGTAATATGTACACGCATATGTAAATTATTGTGATGATAATATTAGTACAAAATTTGAGCGTAATTCTCTTATAGGCTTAAAAGTTACTTAATTAATTGTTTGTTTATTCTTATGTAAAATTGCATTTTATGGAGGAACATGCACATGTCTCCATCTTTCGAGGAATGTTAGTGCAACTTGTTGGAAGAAGAGTACGATTTTCAACTGTAGATAAAATAACAGTCTATAATCAGCAAAAATTAACAACTTATTTAAATTTACTTAAAAGAAATTATACTTTGGAACGTGTATTTTATTTATGTCTAATTTTATATATATCTAAATGTAAATTTTGTAGTATGTATTTAGTATTATTTGTGTAGAAAATAAAGAAAAATTACGCTTTATTTTTTGTAAAATAATATCTATAAATAGTATTTTCTAGAAAATAATAGTTTTATTATCTTTTATTTTTCTTATTTTATTTGTGATACACTATATATATGTTTTTATAGCCTATCAACTTTGTTCTTTGCTTTCTTAAACAATTCTTCCTCCTTACCGAGCTTTCCTACAGTACTTTTACTCATTAATGTTTCGTCGCCAGCAGCATTGGCATTAATCTTCTTATGTTTCAACGAAAACTGTTTTGTCAGATGACAGTAAAAGTTATTTTATTGCCAAAAAATCACGTCAAAATGGACAGGCTATAGCGAGAAAAAGAAAACAACAACATAGATAATTTTTATTTCATTCAAAGTTAAATATTTGTTAATTACAAAAATTTTAGTATATAAATGTGTATATGTATTTATTTGTTTAAAAATTTTTAGCTTATTAATTTTGTAAATTCTTTTATTTATGATACACTTATTGAACAAATTTTTCTAGAATACAAAAGATTAATAACTAATTTAAAATACAAAGTATTGATTAATTTATTATTTTTAAAAAAGTTTGATAATGCAATATTCTAATAATTTTTAAAGCTTCTAAATCATAATATTTAATATTTATATTTATAATTCGTATTTTATGAAAGTAGCGACAACTAAAATCTATTGCTAGAGGCTATATTTCTGGCGGCTTTTAGCGAGACTATCTTATCTTAATCGCATATCAATTTATTTTCCGCGTTCTTACTTGAGCTGCGTTTAACTTATGCGAATGTATTGCCTAAAGGGCAAACATTGAATTAACTTTCAACTATTAATTTTAACTATTAAAAATATAAAAAACGGAATTTAAACAGTGATTTTTTTGCTACAGAGTATTCTAAAGTTATGCGATATTTTTAATATGGTACATAAATTCTTGAACTTAGAATAATTTCTTATTCGTAAAAATTTTTATCAAGTTCTATTGAAAACTATATTTTCTAATATATAACTTTTAATATAATATTTTATAACAAATTTTAAACACATTTTTTAAATAATTTATTAAATTTAAATTTATTGATAAATAAAAAGAATGTGTAGCAGAAATTTTATAAATAAGGTTTGATTATATTTTCGCAGATAATATATGTACAAAAAGTAAAACAAATAACTCACTATGTATAACAGAATAATAAAGTTAACAACATACCGGTAGTAATTGTGCATAATTTAAGAGTAAGTAAAGTTTATGATTAAACTAGCATTTGATATATATTTGTATTTGTGTCCGCGCGCTTATCATTGGTAAGGAATCGTTAAATACTTTCGAGTGAATGGCTTTGAATAGCAACGAAGTGACTGTAGACGGAACTAATTTTTAGGCACTAAATATGTCTGACGTCGTGCCTACGTCAATTGATTTATTTTGTACAATTAATTTACATCTTTCTACTTACTTATATAAATTTTAAAACCAGAAAATAAATAAAACCAGACTAAACGTATTGACAGTTTTAACAATTTATGATGACAACTTCAAACATTTTAATAATTTGATTTACATTTGAGTTTAATGGATGAAAAATTTAAAGATGTTTATGACTGCTTTACAAAAACTATGTACTAAATCAAGGTTACAATTTATATGTACATGTAAATTGAAATTTGTAGGTATTATTATTGTTAAATACATAAAATAATTTACAGACCCACAATTACTAATATCGGATCGGACAGGCATTCTTCTACTTTTTATTTATAATTTATATTTTATATCTATTTTGTGTGTGTGTGTGTGTGTGTGCGAGCATTAAAAATTTTCTTAAAAAATTTTATTTATATTTATTACTAGCTATGCCCTGCCACGCTTTGCTGTGGCTCTCTATTCTTATGCTACGTTTTTTTCAAATTTTCTTTGCTTTCGTTGTTTAACTTTCAAAAGTCTTGCTTTACTGTTGCTCTTTTTATTTTATTTTTGAATAAGCATTTATCTATTTTTAATAAATCTAATATTCATTTATTCACGTACTTCTAACTTTTTTTTCTAAAAGCTGCCATGAATTTAGAAATCCATTCAAAAGACTGTTTTAAATAAGTTCCATTTTTTCAATAAAATAAAAGCCATCTTTATTTTTCTTATTACCTTAATTTAAACACAATAGAAACATTCTTCGCCTTTCCCGGTCTCTCCCGTTTCTCCCCGTCTCTCCTGGTCTCTCCCCGTCTCTCCCGGTCTCTCCCCGTCTCTCCCGGTCTCTACCCGTCTCTCCCGGTCTCTACCCGTCTCTCCCGGTCTCTACCCGTCTCTCCCGGTCTCTCCCCATCTCTCCCGGTCTCTCCCCGTCTCTCCCCGTCTCTCCCGGTCTCTACCCGTCTCTCCCCGTCTCTCCCGGTCTCTCCCCGTCTCTTCTGGTCTCTCCCCGTCTCTTCCCGTCTCTACTCGTCTCTCCCCGTCTCTCCCCGTCTCTCCCGGTCTCTCCCCGTCTCTCCCGGTCTCTCCCGGTTTCTCCCGGTCTCTCCCCGTCTCTCCCCGTCTCTCCCTATTACCACCCGTCTCTCCCCGTCTCTCCCGGTTTCTCCCTGTCTTTCCAAAAATAGATATTTAAATTTTAATATTTAATAACTAAATTTTTGAATATTCTATGTACAAAAATTTAATTAAATCTTTAAATTAATGTTACGTTCAATTAGTATTCGAAAAGTATTAAACGTTCTTTATTTTTTTATGTCCTAATTGCATATTATTATAGTTGGTGTTAACTGTCTCTGAAATGATGGATTGTGCATGCATATATTTGGTGCATTTACAAAAATATTAGACCTGCTCCGTTCATTCACAGATACCTTGGGCAACGAATTGGCCTTGCAAATTGTAAAGAATATATGCGTGATAATATCGTGTAACAATTCATGTTTAAGAATAATCGAAGGATTTTAAGTGAAAGTATTTCTCTAAGAACCTAAGAAAGGTTACGACCCGAGAAAAATCAATCTTTTATCCGGGATCAAATCTCATTAGTAACTCAACAATTTCAAATCATATAAAGATAGAATCATTAGCTAATATAACATAGGTCTATAATTTGTTTTTTTAGTCTTTTTGCTTTTTAATTTTATTTTTAATCTATTATACAATATTTATATTAAACGTATAAATTGTAATAATTTCTTAATAATATTTTGCGCTTAAATTTCACAAAATAACGCAATAAAAATGCTCGTTTAAGAAGTTTTTTACTTTCAAATCTTGAAATAGTTGCTAAAAGTTTCCCGCGTTGTACTCATTTGTCTACTCATATAATCTTTTTATTGTTAGACAATAAAAATATGAATCAACCTGCGATCGTGATGCAGCATTACGAAAGGGCTAAATGTAAATCAAGGATTTACAAATCAAGGATTCGAAGAGAAAGTCTTTTTGCTAAATGTGAGAAAAATGATATTTTAAGAAAAAAATTATTATCGATCAAAGTATGACCGATAATTCAAGTGCGATCTTTTTTCAAATTAGATAATAAATATGCAATTCCATTGCGTTCGCGATATTACGATTAAGGTGCGGACGGGATGCATTTGCGGCGTTCTAGAAAGGCTAGTGATAACCGAAGCGTGACGCCCGCTTTAGTTCGTGAACTATGTCACGATTTCAATGTAAATGTCAATGCGTATACAATGTTACATAATTGTGTATTAAAATATTATTATTCGCGAGAAAAAATATTACATTTTTGAATATATTTACCTTCAATAAGTTTTTCCTTCCCGCAAGTTATATGTAACATCTGAAGATATTTAAAAATATCATGATATTTGCATTCTTTATGCAAACACTTCATTCTCACGATATTCTCAGTCTTGTCACATGAATTGTAAATATATTTATTGCGATATACTTACGCGTAAATACTAGTTATTAAAATGCTTGCACCTGCAAAGTGTATTCTGTTTCTTAAAATATATTCGTTATTTTATCAAGAATATTGAATTAAAAACAAGGAAAAGAAAGAAAACAAAATCGGATTAATCTTATATTACATTATTGGCATCACATATAGGTGTACAATTATTATTATTATTATTTTCAGAAATATACAAACAATTTTGTGTCTATTTTTATCTATCAGCTAATTGCTACATTAGATAGGCCTGCTCTTTTTAGCTGGACTTGTATGATTCAGCTTTTCTCTTTTTCTTTTTACATTGAAGAGAAAAAGAAGAAAGATGAACTGTGCAAGAAATTCAAGTAAAAAGAATAAATCTAACTTTTCCTTCAATGTCGCCAGCAAATGATAATTTAACAGATCTCGATGTGCGAGATGTGGTGCACGTGCCTCAAAAAGAAGCTCGCGCTACATTTGGACGTGTCGCACGCATTTTTCTGAGATGCGCTAATCTTCTTTTATTTCTAGCGGCATTTGCCTTCGCCTCGTGCGCAGCAGCGCTGGCTTTGGCTGCTTCACGATTCGTGTTTGCGAGATCCTGCCGGGCACTTTGCAATTGATTCGATAATTCGTCCACTCGCATCTTGGCTGCTTCCAGCAATTCTTCTTTTTCTCGCAGCGATCTCTGCGCCCCGCTAGCAGCTGCCTGTGCGTTCACCGCATTCGATTTGGCTGTACGTACTGCATTTGCCAACGTCTTCAGCTACATTTTCATAAAATTATTAGTTAATCTAATTATTAATTTATCTAATAATAAATGAATTTCGCAGCTTGTGAGGATCAATAAAATAAAATGTTGATTCTTCGAGTAGCACGGGATCAACGCTTTAGATTCAAGCATATAATTGAAATTTTACAAAGTTGTGTTTGTAAAGTCTTTTTAAGTAGATTGTACTTCACTTGTTATTTAACTCGTATTGTGACTTATATATACCTTTGTATATCTTGTTTTTTACCTATTGTATACCTGATCTTGTGACTGTCGCGCCGCTTGGACAGCGGCTTTGACGTTGATCTGTGCCTGTTGCAAGGAAGATGTTTCTTCTTGAACCACCGAGTTTGCCTCCTTTACTTCCTCTCGCAGTTGCTCGACAATCGCTTCCTTACCCGATAAGGCTGCCTCCGCGGCTTTTGCAGCTTGAATCGCCTTCTCCGCCAGTTGAGCCTTCACCTATTACGTATACATGTAGTGCATTTCCTCAACAAAATACCGATCTTACCACGTGCACGAATTAACGATGTAAATCGTTCGCGTGCCGCTAATTCCACGAAATTTTAAGCGCGAAGTTTTAGATAATATTCGTGCAAATGCAAATTTAATAGAATTAGACTAAAAAATTAGAAAAGACGAATTAATAAAGTCTTTTAATTTTCTCTTAATTTGTTAATAAATTGTCTCATATTTTAGAAATATCAAAAAATAGTATTATAAATATGAAAATAGTATTATAAATATCTTTGAGTTATGTCACGATTTAACGATGTTTGGGCAAAATATTTTTTTGAACAATGTAGTATGTAAATAATTAATAAGTAATTAAGTACTTGACGCGCTGCTTGCTGACCAGCAATATTTTGTGCCTCGGATGCAGCCTTCGCTTCCTGCGCTGCCTTTTGTGCGATGTTGCTTGTTTTTTCGATAGTTTTCTTCTGTAAAGTATTAAGTAAAACGCCACGACAGTTCGCACCTTCAGCATGACGCGTGTCTCTTTGATTCTACAATTTTTTCAAAAAGCAATACTAAATAAATAAATTAAGATGGACTATTGTGTTTGTACACGCATCGTATATAGAATGAGACAAATACAAACGTACTAAACTGAAAAAAATTGGTACAAATAATTACATAAACAAATACCATAGTGTCTCTCGCATCTTAAGTGAATGCATTTTTTTTTTTTAATAAAAAGGTTTTATACTAAAACGCGTTTACCGCAATCAAAAAATTAAAAAAAATTTCTTACACGAGTTTACATATTTTAACATTATTACAAGTATTATGCTGGAAACAAAACTTTTTAATCAGGAAATAAAATTATAAAGACTTATATTATTTGATATATTGTTAGTTATAATATCAAGTATAATACTACGATTTATATACTGAAAAGTTGAAACTATTTAAATATAATCGTTATTAAAAATTTTTAGTAAATGAGAAACTTACCGAACTAATCGGGACTTTACGAATTCGTCCACAATCAGATATTGCAAACATCAGCATGACTGAAAAATAACATTTTGGTTAGAATAGAAATGTCAATTACTTAATATAAAATGTAAACAATTAATTTCTTAATTCGCATTTACTTATGTAAAAAACATGGAAAATATTCATTATGGTGACTAAATACACGTCGTATCCATCAATAAACCATAATGAGTTTTATAAATTCTCACTAAATGTTTTGATTTGATGACAAAAATGGATAAATGATTAGTGCTTTTTTTCGATATATTTTATGGTATATTGCATGAAGTTATTAGTATATATTATATTTCGCGATTTATTTAGTCTTTTCACGAATACACACATATTTTCTAATAATTTAATAATAATTAAATACAATTATAAAATATTTAAAAAATCATGTGTATATGTAAATCACATATTTGGATGACATTTTTTAATGCAACGATAAAGAGAAAATTTTCACGATTTGTATTGTCTTACATTTTTATGTAATCGACATTTCCTTAATCCCATAAGGAAAAGCGCAGTTAGAAATCGATATCTAATCACGCAATCTATTCTCTACAAATAAATACGACAATGTTCTATTATAACTGTAAAAAAAACTTATAGTATAAAGTCCAAATTTTCATGAATTTTTAAAGAAATATATACAATTTTATATATTGCAATAAATTGAATGTACATATACATATATTAGTAAATATGTATGAGTGTTAGAAAATTGGAATAATTAAGGTATAAAAGTATTTCTTCTTTTTTAAATTATTTTATTTTTTTTAATGAAAGTTGTTAATTTCAAAATTTTGTTTATCTAATCATACAATGTAATATATTTCATAATAGTATATATTATATATATATATATATATATATATATATATATATATATATATACATATGGAGAATTCAACATAATAGGGGGAAAATAATATTGACAGGACGTTATTTTGAACGTCTGCAATCCCTTCCGTGGTTATAGATTAGCTGGACCAGACAGGACTATAAGAACTCCGATGAACGAGTAAGTGGTATCAGTTCTCAACTCCTTCAAGTAAGGACAGCTTCTATTCTCTAAGCGCTTGACTGGCACGAGTATAATATAGTAAGTAAATTTTTCATTACTATAGTTTCACTCAAGAAATGTTTCTTGCGTTTGGTTGAAATAATTTAAAATTCGAAACAAATGTCGATGTAAAAGTAATTTTAAAAAGACAGAAGATTTATTATTCAAAATCAAAACATTTAATATAAGTAGACGATTTAAAATTCAAGCATAACATAATTAAACATTTTTAATTTTTTAGATATATCATAAATAATTATTTTTAAATAAAGATCTATTTTTTAAATTTTTTACATTTTATAATTAAGAAAATAATTTAAACTTACTTGCATAATGTAAATATATAGATTGTGATGTTATCTAATGCAGATTATAAGTTAATGTTATTACAGTACATTCCGTGCGTCTACACATAGATTTATTTTAGCTATTTATAAAAAAATGTTCTTTTTTATCTTTTTCATGTCATAATTTACATCTTTAATTTGATTTAAAAAGTGCATAAACAAATTTTAGTATATGTTTTGAAATTAACATATTTCTTTAATTTTAATAAAGATACTTTTGTGACGTAATTAACACAATCTAACACAAGTACAAAATATCTTACGGACTAGTATTCATCTGTTAATATTCTTCTGAATTCGTTGACATATTTAATATTAAAAAAAATTTAAATTTTTAATAAAAATAAATATTTTTCTTACACAATACAGAAATGCTGAGAGATGTTTTTAACATGTCTGTGATGCCTTTAACTATTATTAATAAGTTCAAGTGAAATACAATTTATTCTACAATTTTATTACTCATAATATAAACAATGTAATTTTATATCATTTATGTAAATTATTATATAAATTATATGTAAATCAATTTTGTATTTTTGTTAATAATTAAATTTAAAAAATGCAGATGAATCTAAAACGTAATTAATATTTATCTCGTTTTTCCCTTCTCTTATTCTTTATGCGTGCGTGTGCGTGCGCGCATATATGTGTGTGTGTATAAGAAGAAAAAAAGAAATAATATCCGCAGAAAAGAACCAACGTTCTTTCATACTTCATCACACGCTTGACTATTCAATCAAATGTACCGATTATTAGTATAAATATTGTGTCGTCATCAAAATACCTTTGTAATATATGTAACTAGTATATGAAAAAATACTTTACTACAAGGACAAATGTGATAGCATTAAGTATAAAAGTGATAGCATTGACATACATATACGCAAATACGTGTGTGCATATAATTTCTAGATCATTGAATAAACTTAATAATACAATCTGTATATATTTATATAAATTCATCGAATCTTTATAACTTTATAATTATAATGTACAAATAACAATTAATATTTGTTAGTATACATCTTAATTATTTTGCTACAATTTCTTTAAATTTACTTAAAAATATAAAAAATAAATAAATATAATAATTTAATATGTTACAAAATTTACTATATATATATATATATATATATATATATATATATATATATATATATACGTATATGTATGTGTGTCATTAATAAATTGTTTAAACTCTATATATTTAGTGTAATTGTAAATTCTTGTTATGGTCACGAACAATTTCAACTAACAGTGTGATTATCTGTTACCTGTTCGTGGTTATATGTATTTGCATCGGCAGAATCGCACGAGATAAATCTTACGATACGAGTGACGTACATGAGCGCTTTTCAGAGCGAAACAAAACTAGATTTCCGATTTTAAGCGATCACGATGTATAGTTGCGTCACTTGGAAAGGCGGTATATGCGTCGTGGACACGTGAGCATGTTCGTATCAGTATAATACGAATTCGAGTTATGCCAATTGCTAATGAACTTCATACATGATAACTTAAAAACTTAAATTAATTACTCTTATTCAATGTAAAATAATTTTTTTATCTTGATCTCTTTTTAAGTTGATATAAAAGAAATATAAAAGGATCGACATAAAAAAGAAACTAGATGAAAAAATCATTTTGTTTTATTTTTATTTATGACCAATTTTAGTCTAATAGCCTATTTATTAATTTAATACTTTTTCTGGTAAAAATATTTTTGAAATGGCATATTTACACAGAAAATTGTTAACATAGCGATCACTTTTGCGGTTGCGTCAATGTTTTTATGCTTCACTTTCTCCGATTGTTCGATCCATTCAGCAGTTTGCGGCGCGTTCAATTATTACATAACACTGAATACCATATCATTGTCGCGACAGTTCCTTTTTTCACGCCTGAATCGATTCGAAGCAATCAATCAAGCTCATCGTGCAGTCATGCACGTCGTTGACAAGACTCGGAAGAAATTCTTGTTCGGAAAGAAATGAGCCTTGCAAAGAAAAACTAATTATGAAACCAACATAAATAATATTTGAAATGCTCCGCCGCACTTTTGAGATTTTTAAGGATTTTCGATATAGTGTAATAATTTTTTTGAAGAAGAAAGTTTCTCTAAAAATTTCTCTGAAATAAATATATATTCTTTAAATGTCGTAAAGTGACGTTTTATTCTACAAGATTACATTGTTGTTCGTGCGCGCGCGCGCACGTATGAGTCCATAATTGAATACTTATGTAAAATTTTATTTGTATGTATACTTATTCGTGTATGAACATTTGGCTGGTTTGAAATAGGTCCTATTGATATTGGTTCCTTTTGTACATGTCCCGTAATATTTTATGTAATCGAAACGTGACTTGATTTCACGGTCGATCGAGTATCACGTTCACCCCCGCGCGAGATAAAAGAGATAGTTATGTTGGACCCGCGGGGAAAAAGTAATGTCTGAGAATTGTCCGGTATGTCCAATGTGTTCTGACAAAAATAGATTAAATCAAAGTTCTACTTTTACTTCTCATAGTGTAACCAAAGCAACTTTGTGAAACGAAACAATATAAAACCGCTTGTAATATAGGAACGTTGCAAATAGAATCCGTTATATAAACCAATTCAAAAGAAATTCTAATATGTCAAACAACTGCAACGGTAAATAAAATTGAATAATTATGTCGCATATTACATTTTTTGTAAATAAATTTTAACGTTGCTTTTTTTTGTTTACAGATATTCATTATCCACGACTAAGGTTCAACGTTTCAACATGAAGATTCTGTTGATACTTCTGGCTTGCGTGACTCTCACGTACTGTGCCAAAGCCGCCAAAGCTAAATCTAAAAAGCAGATTCACGATCAAGAGGTTGACGGTTATGAATTTGAGTACGCAAGTCACGATGCACCGGGCTTAGCCTTAGTCGAGCCGAATTCTCATTATATCGAAGCTGGGCCCGTCATAGCGGTTGCTGCGACCGGTCATCGTGAGCTCGCCCGGCCTGGTTACAGCGTAGGTGGCCCTTTGGCCAGTATAGCTAAAGGTTAGATAAGTTTTTAGATATGTTTAAATATGATTATAATAAATAAAATGAGAGAAAGAGAAATAATATTACGAATGACAGATGTATACAAAATAAATCAGTTCTCTTTCTATTTTGGATAATATATTTATGTCTTGATTGTAGGAGCCGCTGATCAGGCTCACACACAATTGAATCAGCAACCAGTGGCCGCTGGGCAGGCAGCATATGTAGCCAAAAACACTCTAGCTCAGGCGGCAGCGCAATCCGCGGCGACGGCCGCCGCAGCCTTGGCCGGCAAGCAGATTATCGTGATGGGTCTAGAGCAGCAATCGAGAGACGCGCATGTCGCGGTGAACGGCGAGCAGCAACAATTGCAACAGGCCCAGCGGTCGGCCACGGCCGCGAAAAACGCAGCGCAGCAGGCGATGCATCAAGTGCAGGTGATTACCACGGCGTTGAACGCGGCCCAGGCGACTGCGGAGCACGCTGCGCAAGCGGCAGCTGAGGCCGCGGCCGAGCTTGCGGCGCAAACGACGATGGTAGGCCAAGCTAAGGCACGTGCTGAAGCGATCGACGAGCAACTCGCGGCAGCACGCTTGGACTTTGAGACGACCCAGGCGGCAGCTCAAAAAGCCGCTAATGCCGCACAAACTGCACAGAACAATGCCGCGGCCGCGGCCGCGCACGCGGCTCATACCGCCGCGGCCGCGAGTGCAGCGGCAAACCATCCGGTCTCCTTGCACGACGCCGAGCCTGAATACAGATTGGTGAACGCTCTCCCTATAGAAGGCTACGAATATAAGAGCTATCACTTCTAAGAGAGGAGAGAAAGGAGAAGAAAGAGAAGAAAAAGAAAGATAGAGATATATAGGGAGAAAATCAGAAAGAAAAAAGAGAGAGAAAGAGAGAGAGAGACTCATGACAATTGCGCTCGTGTTTCCTCCCTTCCGCAAATATATTTACCCGACAACACAGCGGGCAATGGCGCTCAAGCCATCTTCTTCTTTCGTGTCTATTTTATGAGACTCGGCGATTACGCGTCACTGTGTTCAAGTGCCAGATTGCACAATAAAATATTGTTGCCATTCTGAAATCTCTGTGTGTATGTATTTCCCTCTCGAAAAATATCTAATCTCATTCTCCAGTTGTTTTGATTTTTTTCTTAAAATTTTCTAACAAAATAGAGTTAATTTTTTCTTAATAAATATTTAATTGCGCAGATGTTTGACTATAAATCAGTATTCAACAATTAATGCACAAATTAAATTACAAACACAACACGCATCGATATAATAAAAAATAACAAGACATTGTATTCTTTAATAAATTTTAATAAATCTTTAATAAAACTTTTAAAATTTTAATAAATCTTTTAATTCAAAATGTTTATCTTACATAAATCGATTGTAATTATTTATTCATATGTTATACTGCTGTTCATGTTTTAAAATTAATGCATCGAAAAAACTGTCTAATTTAAGTTATCATAAATATCAGTATGCTATTATCTGAGAGGATAATTCCAACTTTATAATAAATTCTGCGGATATTTTTTAGCGTATATGTATTAACTTTATTACGTATTTATTATTCTTTATTTACATGTAATTTTTTGTTATTCTAACTAATTAATTTTTATCACTTTTACAAATAAAAAAAATTTTTAATAATTTTTACATATACTTTAACATTTCTAAGAATATGAGAGAGAGATACTCAAATATGCGAACATAAATGTGTATTAGCTTATGTTATTACTTATTCAAATATTTGCAAATTTACACTAGAGAGAGAGAATATTCATATATGTAATATATATTACACAACATATAATATTGTAATTAATTTCTTTTATCGATAAACTTACAAAGTCTCATTCTTTACATATGTATTGTACACATAGAGAATTTTCTCTTAAAATTTATTCTCAAAATTTGGTAGTAGGATAATGTGTGACTTCAAAGAATTTTACTATATTTTTTAGTAAAATTTACTAAAAGTATTGTAAATTTTACTAAAAAGTATAGTAAAATCCCTCGAGGTTACACATTATCGCACAATTATCAAATTTTGAGGGTAAATTTTAAGAGAAAATTCTCTCCTTGTAGATTTTATACATTAAGCAAATACTATCGTAAAGTGACAGTAATTATATATTCATCCTGACGTACCTAAAAATAAAATTATTGTCGTTTTTTATATAAATTCGACCACTCACTCCTATATTTGTGTGCGTTTACTTTAATTTTGTAAAAGAATCATACATTCTATAAAGCTAATTAAAAACATAGCTTTAAAAATGTAGGTAAAACAAATCACTTGACGGCCAATCACAGGTGAAGCGTAAAGCAATTTAGATTAGATGCGTAACGTAATAATTATAAATATATCTCTAAGATAAAAGTACTATAAAAGTGCGATGAAAATATACATAATTTTAGTGGCATTTTTATTAATATATTTCTGTGAAAAAATGTTTCATATGAAAACATATATAAATATATATAACCGGAGAGACGGGGAGAGACCGGAGAGACGGGAAGAGACGGGTAGAGACGGGGAGAGACCGAGAGAGACCGGGAGAGACTGGGAGAGACGGGGAGAGACCGGGAAAGACCGGGAGAGACAGGGTGAGACGGGGAGAGACCGGGAGAGACGGAGAGAAACGGGGAGAGACCGGGAGAGACGGGGAGAGACCGGGAGAGACGGGGAGAGACCGGGAGTGACGGGGAAAGACCGGGAGAGACGGGGAGAGACGGGAGAGACCGGGAGAGGCGAAGAATGTTTCTATTGTGTTTAAATTTAAGTAATAAGAAAAATAAAGATGGCTGTTATTTTATTGAAAAAAAGGAACTTATTTAAAACAGTCTTTTGAATGGATTTCTAAATTCATGGCAGCTTTTAGAAAAAAAAGTTAGAAGTACGTGAATAAATGAATATTAGATTTATTAAAGATAGATAAATGCTTATTCAAAAATAAAATAAAAATAGCAACAGTAAAGCAAGACTTTTGAAAGTTAAACAACAAAAGCAAAGAAAATTTGAAAAAAACGTAACATAAGAATAGAGAGCTACTGCAACGCGTGGCAGGACATAGTTAGTAAATATATATAAATTATGTCTATATATGTTTATACCAGTTTCCTTTCTTTTGTAAAATTTTTGTTTGATATAAAAAAATAATTTTTTAAATTAGTTTTTAAATTAGTTTTCGTCTTTTTAGTATTTTTTTATATCAAACAGAAATTTTACAAAAGAAAGAATATTAATATAAACATATATAAATATATATAAAATATAAACACATGTTAAATTTTTATATAAAACATTTTTTCCCGGATTGTTACTTTAAAAATCGGTGATAATAAATGTGTCCATAAAAGTGAGTTTAAAATACGGGACAGATTCTCTATTTGAATACTTTAGTTTCCTACCGTGTCGTAAGAGGCGGTAGTGATTACGTTCATGGCGCACGGTTGAATTTATCCATGCAGTTTTCCTTCATGACCATCGTAGTCGGAGCAATACCCAGCAGTACCCGGAATACCCAGGTTGCTGTGCGGCGCTGTTTCGGGTTCGTCTTCGTTCTACCGCCATCATCACGAAAGTCGACAGTGAGAGAGGTTGATTTACCTTCGTGTTTCTCTTGCGTAGCAGTTACGTTTCACCGCAAAATGAAGATGGTGGATAAGATTGAGATGAGCCTGGACGACATTATCAAACAGACGAAAGGATCCAGGGCGCGAGGCAGCGGCGGCGGCGGTAGACGCGGCAGAGGTGCCGGCAGTTCACCCCGTCGAGGAGCACGTAGGCCACAGAGAGCCAGCGGTGGCGTCATGCGAGGACGCAACCGTGGTGGTATTGCACGCAGTTCTCTGCCGTACACAAGGGTAAGATAATCGAGCTTATCATCGCATCTTTACAGAATCTTTCGTAATGTACGACTTTACTCCATTTTTGGATGTATACGTGTATGTGTACATGCATGGTACGCGCGCGCGCGCGCGCATCTACCGCGTGCTTCTCTATGAGAATTTGTACTGTGTGTATGCGTATATGTCTCTATGTATGTGTCTCTATATAGTATGCATATGTATGTACATTGTGAGCAGAGTAATTTCAAAGTACTTACCTATATGACCATTAACTCTCCAAAGATGTAAATAGCTACCACAATGGAAACGCTTGATTTAGCTTGTTTTCCTCATCTTGTTTTTATCTTCCTTTTCTTTTTTCTTTATTATTTATGTATACTTGTTATTTTATTTTTGTTTGTGTACTTCATGTACTTTCAATAACTACGTAAAGTATTCAATAAGTAAAGTCAATTAAAAAGATTTTCTTACTCTAATTATGTTATATATAATTTTTAATAAGAAGATATATAATAATACAGTTAAATAATGAGATAAGGTTTGTATTTATAAGATGTAGTTTGTGTTAATTACTTATATCATAATGAAAAAAAGCTTTTTTAATAGTAAATTTATTTCTATAGTAATAGTCTAATAGTTAAACATATTATTAATTGAAGAATATTCAAAAAACAAGATTTTAATAAATATTTTTTCAACAGATTAAATATACATTTTATTGTACAGGGTGATGTAAACAGTGCGTGGAAACACGATATGTTTGATGGCGTAAAAAAGGTTGGTCGTGGTGCAATAGGCAGTACAGGAACAACCAAACTTTTGGTGTCAAATCTCGACTTTGGTGTATCAGATTCAGATATACAGGTATTAAAATATTAAGTAATATGTAAGTAGTATATAAAGTAATTTTTATTTAATATGTTCAGCACACATGATTTAAAATTAAATTATTATTTTGTGACATTTTTGTTTTAATTTTAATTATCTAATAATTAAAATTAAGGATCTTTTAATAATTATTTTTAAATAATTATGTAACTGCAATGTTTGAGATTGATTTAATCAATATTGTGTATCATAGAACTAAAAACTGTTAGTGTATGATAAATGCATAAATACATTAGTATGTCTAATGTTTTCTCAAGAAAGATAAATATTTTGCCGATGACTATATAATCCTTGATGTGTTAATTTTTATGTAGATTTGATTTTAATTAGCATTTTTCTATATAGATAATTCATATAAAGTACTAACTTTAATGATATTCTTTAGGAATTATTCAGTGAATTTGGACCTTTAAAATCAGCAGCAGTACATTATGATAGATCAGGTCGATCTCTAGGCTCTGCTGATGTTATATTTGAAAGACGAGCAGATGCTATTAAAGCAATGAAGCAGTATCATGGAGTACCATTAGATGGTACGTATATATTTACTTGATATTATTTTTATATTTATTGGTCCTTTAGATTTTTCAGAAAGTTTATACCAAATATCAAATAAAAATTATTGTAAATTACAATTTGCCTATATACATTTTACATGTATCTAATACATAATATATGTCAACAGGTCGTGAGATGAACATACAAGTAGCTACTTCTGAACTACCAGTCACTTCTGTCCGTGGTGGTCCGAGACTTAGCAATGTTAATTATACACAAAGACCTCAAACACGCTTTAGAGGAAATCGCGGCACAGGATCTATTAGAGGTAATTTATTAATGTATATTTTATGATTTTTATCATAATTAATCTATGCAAATTAACAAAATTAATCTTTCACATAATTATATATCTCGTTGTATATGATTGATACATAAAATGTATTAGCAATTTTTTGTTAGTCTTTTATTTCTTTTATTAGTTTTTCAATGTGTGACTGTAATTTTATTGGAATTTAAGGGCGTGGAAGTGGTCGACGTGGTGGTGGAGGTAGAGGAGGAGGTACTCGACAAGCGACGAAGACGCCTACAGCTGAGGAATTAGATGCAGAATTGGAAGCTTATGTGAAGGAAGTCAAGTAACAACATCACTAAACTCTACTATGCTCAGATTTTGTTCAATCTGATTGACATAATACACATTGTTGCTCTTTCTTTCATGAAATATACAGTTATAAATGCAATCTATATTAAAATTTAGATGTTATAAGAAAACTAATTTAGTTTTTATTTTTGACGATTCTTTCAAAAATTGGGACAACAAATTTTACAGAATCTTTCTGAACATCATTTGTAGAGGTTCATAAGTTTTTTTAATAATATAAGTAATACACGAAAATTGAAAAAGGAACATACCTATGATTGTAAAGACTGTATGAATTTGTATGTATTATCGTGCGTGTGTGCTTACCAGATGAAAAATACAATGAGATACATCTCGAAAAGTTGTTGTTTCATCAAAGTACGGAATGTGCTTCTAGCCCTCACAATCTGATTATTCCAAATGTTATGTTGGGTATCAGGAAATTTTTTTGCAACACCCATCTTTAGGATAATTTTTACTGCGGGACTCTAGTATAAATAACGACATATAATACTTTTGTAACTTGTGTGTACTCAGTGGATTTTCTTAGCATAAATATAAGCATTATATCACTATGCGTAGCGCATAGCTAATAATGGATTAAGGCTGTGACATACTGTTAACTAGTCAGATATTAACGATAATACTTTAATACACAGTGATGGATATGTAATAATATGTATACATTTTTGATCATGCAGCGTACGAATAGCAATTGAGTAACGCAAGACTGAAGAAAAACTATCGACAGATTCTTTCAATAAAGTCTTATTTTTGAAAGAAAGTTTTTATATTATCCATCGAAGAGGAAAATTTCCCAATACTGGGATTTTAGTTATCCTTTCACCTCCATTAGTTTATCCTGTCTTTTTTTTTAGAAAAATATATCGAAAGATATACTTAGATACATAAATAAATATCAGAGTAGCTGAAAAAAACATTGGATAAAATGCAATAGTTATCAAATAAAATTGATATACAAAAGATATTTTGCACATAGAAGACATTTTCTTTATTTTACTTAAGTAATCACATTGTATCATTCTGTACATATGTAAAAATATTTGCTAATAGATAGTATAGAGATTAAGATTTCTAGAATTCAGCCTATGATTGTACAGATCACTACAGAATTGTACTAATCTTCCACGCAAGATCCAATTTTTCTTTATTTTTTTTTTCTTATTTTTGCGTAACTAGACATATTAAATTCTCTACATACTTAATAATAAGATCAGTCAAGTTTAGATAATAAAATTTTACTATGCAATAATAATTGTATACAATACGAGGCAACATTATCCAGTATTTTTAAATTACAAAAGACAGATAAATAATAATGATTCTCCTTATAATCTCTTCAGTGTCCTCTTCTTATCTTTTAACATTTTTTTCTTTTCTGCTGTTAGCTTTTTGTCACTTGCGTGCTTTTTTGGAAGAGGTCCTCCGGTTTCCGAAGAGGCGCAACTCTCCAGGCCAGCTTTGCTACCTTTCCCGCCTCCCTAAAAAACACAATCATAAAAATTAATAGTAAAATTGAAAGTTTTAGTTTAATTAGTGAAAAAAGGTCTGTGTATTACCTGTGCGTGTATTTCTGTCATCATTTTCGCTCGTTCTGAATATTCATCGTGACTTTCTAAAAGCAATTTGCCAGCTTCCTCATTCAGAGCGGATTCCGGATTTGGCACTATCAGCAGACATTTTACAGTCTAAAAAATATAAAAAGAGAAACGTAAGAATAAACGAGCACGTTTGTGATTTTACATTATATTTTGGTAACCACTTGCCAATAATATATGTTGTATCCCAAGATCCGGTTTCCAATCTTTCTTTAAAGTATTAACGCATATTTCGCCATTTTTCGCTACATTAGGGTGAAAGATCTTTGTGAGGAAGTAAGCCTTAGGTGGTCCTTGTGGAAAGTCCTTTCCAAGAACTAATTTTACTCTAAAGAAACCACCCGCATACGGAGTCCCCGCTATTAAAAAGAAACAGACATTAATGTTAGTTTAATCAATAAGGAAATTTGTATGCAAAAAACTGTAAAAGTTGCCATTTTACAATAACATAAATGTAGTTTTAAGTGATCATATTTTTATTTCTACTAAAATAGATTAGCTTTAATTTCAACATTTCTTTTATCTTTCTCTAGTTCTAAGTATAAGAAAAATCAATATTAAAGTTAATTTACGTTGACAGAAATGAACAAATGTAACTATGCCTTACGATACTTTGCAGCCACTTTCGGCTATATTTACTACTGTAGAAAGGAGAATCTTAACGGTTCTCAACTCCGATAAGCAAGATACGAGTCGGAGTAAGGTGTTAGAGTTAGGACGACAGTCAGGTCAGGTTAGGTTAGGTAACATTAGATATATGGTCGATAAAAGGATACTTTGCTCGAAGGTAAATCAGTCTCGTTAACGAGACCAAGGAGCGTGAGAGCGAGCGGTCAGGCGAAAGAGAAAGAAAGGGTTCGACCTACCTGGACCCTCGATAATGGCCTGTATGTCGGTGACGTCGGCCTCGTTCAGAATGACACGAATACCCTCGGGTGTTTGCGTGATCAGCTCTGCCATCTCCTTCGCCACCCGGCGGATGATCTGCGGCGACAGGTTTTCCACATTCTGCAAAAGAAAATCGCGCGGCCGTTTTTGCATGCCATTTCTCTCGAGGCGAAGCCTCGGGCGAGGATTTCGGGCGCGCTTCGCACGCGGGGAACGTAAACAAGAAGGCGTTGCGTGCGACCACGACGACCGCGACGACAGCGGCGGGACGCCGCGACGACAGCGGACGAGACGCGACATTCTCGCCTCCGCGACGACGGACGGCCCGCGATCGACAGCGGGATACTCACGGAGCTCACGGCGGCGGCAGCCATAATTCGCCGGAAACTCGGAGCGTGAAACCTCTCCAGGCCAGGCCTCGCGGCGCAGCTACGCGATTCCTCCAGCTTCCCGGCGCACGGCGTAGGAAAACGCTTAACGTCACAACATCAGCACGGCATCGCCTGCAATAACCAACATTTTGAACTGGCAGCCAATCGCGTGCCGGGACCCGTTCGTGCCGTACTCTCGAAGCCAGAAGTCGATCCTTCCTCTCCTCCCCCTATCGCTCTCCTCACCTACGTTCTGCGCCGTTGCTACGACGCTACCGCCACCGCCGCGTACGAGCGCCTGCCTGTCCCTCCAGCTCGAGCTCCGTGTGTGTGCGTGTGTTTTTTTTTTAACTCAAAAGCGCGAACGACTCGGCAGCCGATCTCGCCGCTCTGATATCCCGGCTATCTTTCGGCAGGTTCGTGATGACGGTACGCGGTAGATAAACGCGCGGAATCGCACGGAATACGAAACACCAGCGGAGCGAGGCTCTCCCCTGCGTTGCCATTGACTCCTACGCCGTATCGTACGTCTTCCCCGCCGCCGCCGCCGCCGCCGCCACCGAATCACTTTGACGCCGCTGCGTAGCCGAATCGAAACGCGCTGCTCTTCTCACAAATCCTCACGCCGCGATGACGGATGACGGGACGGTCGAGAAGGTGAGTGCGACCACGGTTCCGTGGTGTTGAATTGTGACTTGGAATCAGCTGAAACTCGTCCTCTCCTTTGATTGAACACGCGTCTTCTGTATAGAGCACAGTAAAAAATCAATGACAGTGAGACTCGATTCGTCGAGATTGATTGTGTGCATTCTTGTCTTAGGAAAAACACATGAAGCAACTGAAGCGAAAGATGGAATGCTGGCGGGAGATAATCCTGCCATTAAATTCCATTCTCCTGTGGGAACGTAGCTGGCATCCCGGGCTGATTGTTGGACTTGTGACAGTGATATTCTGGTAAATGAAGTCAATTTTATAAAAATAAAAGTTATTTTTAACATGCATGCTATGTATATGTGTGTGTATATATCTCAGAGAGGTATGCATGTATACACACACCCCAACTATGTTTTTTAACTACAAATCTTTTGTTCAATTTGGAATTAATTTTTCTTATATCAAAATTTTAAGGCACACATCCACAAATTTCTAGATTGTTATCTTCAATAATTACAAAAGAAAAACATATGACCAAATTAAACAAAATTATTAATGATTAATTCTTTAAGTAGACTTTAACGAAGCTTAAGGATATCCTAAAGCAAATTATCGACATTTTTTAAGAAGATATTTTTTACTTTTAATGTTACAAAATTTCTAATTTTTTCTTCCTTTTAATTAAAGTATGTAAAAAATGAAGAGGGCAAAAAGTAAAGTTAATAATGAATTAATGTTTTAAACATATTGTGTAAACAAATTTAGAATTCTTTGTTAAGTCAATTTGAATATAATTAATAATTTGAAAGATCTCAGTAATTTGCTTTAATATCTTTTAGGAATATTCTGTAGGATATAAACTTATTAGAAAATAAACATATGTATAAAATAATCATGTTTCTTCTATTACAGTGCTATATGGATTTTAGAACCAGCTCTGTTGACAATGATATCCTTATGTCTGCTGGTATTTGCCCTCGTCGATTATCTTGTGCCAATTTTGACCTCAGTCTTGTGCAACGCACAGAGTTGGACTGGACAGAAGGAGAAGAAATTGATTGAGATTTGTCAAAATCTTTCTTCTACCATATTGCAAGTGCAAGGAGCATTGGCGTCTATTTCAAAAATTCGACATGATCGTCCAAATATTGTAAGTGAATTTCTCTCAAAAATTTTTCTCGTGTTAAACACGAGATTTTAAAAAAAGATTTGTGTTTTTTGCATATCTTTTTCATAGATCTTAATTTATTAAATACTTTTCAAAGTTGATTGGATACATAAAGTAAGGTGGTATAATTTCATACATGGTGGTGTAATTTTGCACAATTCTGAATTAAATAAGTTTTTAAGTTTGGTAATTTTAAGTTTGGTAATTTTGAGGTTATTGTGTGATATCAACAATGGCTGCGTTCAACAGAAAAAGCAGCTTTGTAACTGTTGTAAAATTATTCAACACGACTGGTTTATATGTTTAGATCTAACAGGAACTAAGAGCAAGAACCAATTGTGTTGAAGAATTTTCCAACAGTTGCAAGGCTGCTTTTTCTGCTGAACGCAGCCAATCATTTGTTAACCTTACTGTGTAAAAGTTGCTTGTTCTTCTTTTTGTTTGAGAAAATTATTTTGAGCATGGTATTACATTAAATGTTTAGATACAAATCTGAACACACTTTTGAACTGAGATCTAAATACTATTTCGAATAGTGTTTAATATTATTTGTAATTCTATTTCTATCAATTTTTTTTTATTATCAAATAGATGCTAAAAAATGGTTTATTTGTAGGAAATGTCAGTGATACAAAGTGTACTATGCTATATTCAGAATTGTATTTATTATAGTAATTTTCAAATACTTTTCTGGAATAAAAGAAGTCATGGCTTTAATCACTAAGAATTTCTTTTTTGTATTTATGTGTTAAGTAATTCAGATCGCAAACTTTCTAATTACAATTTAAATGTTTATGGTCAAAATGCTTATGTTTAAATTTTATGCTCAAAAAATTAAAATATATATTAAAAGAAATTGTTTAAAATTGTTCCCTTAAAATTTTACTCTACTTATTTTTCACGTTTCAAAAGTAAAACAATTACATTATTTTATGCAACATTTTTGTGTAACATTTTTTATTTTTATTGCAGTATTACAGCGCAACAATACTCTTTCTCATTCTCTTCGCATGGATCGGTAATACGGTCAACAATTTGCTTTTGCTTTACGTCATAGGTAATAAATTTATATAGAATGCATTAATTTTTGTTTATAGTTTTACGCTAAGTATTGTTTATTTTTTAGTGATCGCAGTTCTTCTTACGCCAGGATTTAGACACAAAGGACGAGCGCGCTGGACCGTGAAATATGTATATAATCAATTAATTCGTCGTCATTTATCATAATCGTTTCGTACGTATCTCGTGGTCACCAAAACTCTTTGTACCTTTAATTCATATGCTCTCTCGATATAAATCTCTTCATAATCCTACAATATTACATCTACGATTTTACATGTATATTCGTAACGCGTGTGTATTTGCGCGTCAGTTTCGTTCAAAGAAAAGTGTAGTCAAAGTGTTCCGCTTTTAATGAGATTATAAGAGATTAGTATAATGTATAGTCCTCTAAGAAAAACAGATACCACTACACTTTATCGAGTGATATTTAATATTGTATTTGTCAATGTGATTTTATATTTTACGTAGATATAATTAATTATAATAATCATAAGTCTGCCGTAGTATTACGTTACTTCCAAGAATTAATAAAATTGTTCCGTCTTTCACCAATCTTAGTTTAAATTATTTTATTTAGAATTATGTGCCTAGTTCTATAACTCTATGACTTCTCTACAAAATAAGATATATCTGTTACGGTATATTGTATGAGTAAAAGTCCTTTTAGAAAATGTCAAATAAATCATCAGGTTTAAAAATTTGGAAATGGATATCGAAGTGCCAAAACCCAGCTTATCATAAAACGATAGGGATGACACATATAAGAACACATATATCTATAGGAGCTCGACTATTTTTGAACACTAGGGCAGGCATATGATTTTTCTTTTTCTTTCGTACCAAATTCTGCTCTAAGCAGGCTCGACAATTTAAATATTAAGCGCGAAAGGAGAAACTAAGGTTGGAAAGCATTTATTTTTATGTTGTCCTTTTTACATAAGCAATTTTTGAATATTATGAAACATGTAACTTTGATGTGCCTTTCATAATGATTTCCTTCTATTGTGTAAAGCTAATTATGTTAGAATGATTAATAGTATTTATATTTCGTAATTAAAAAAAATAAATACGTAAATAATCTAGCAATTATCTTTTTATTTTATTTCTTATTTATAATTTTTATCTTTGATATATATTATCTGTAATTACTATTAAAAGTATCAATAAAAAACTAAATCTTATTGAAAGGTCATTGCAAATACTTTATGTTATTGAAAATACTTTATTATTTTTAAACTAATATGTAATGTAAATCCAGAATATTTTGATTTGAATACAAATTGAAAAAACTTGATTTGATTTGACTTATATATTAATAAATGCTTGATTCATATACCTTTAGTTTTCTTTATATTTTTCTCAGTTTTAAAAAGTAAATCGATTTTAAAGTTGATCTAGATTAGTGCAAAGAAACCTAAAACGCGTAATAATATACGTGTAAAAAATATAAATACGTGTAGAAAAACGCGTATACTTTTACAAAGTACTTTGAACTCTTACAAAGATTGCAATCAAAAATCAATTTTATAAATTATATATATAATCTATAAAAATATCTATTTAATGTAATATTAATAAAGTACTTTATTAATGTTACATTAAGTAGATATTTTTATGGATTTTATAATTTATAAAATTGATTTTTAATTGCAATTTTATATAATTGTATAAAGTATAAAGTATTTTGTATAACTTATGATAGTTGATTTCGTCTAATTATTTCGTCGCGATTATTTTATCTGTCAATTGTTACATATAACAGTCATTACTGATACGAGAATTTATTTTTTAAGACGTAAATAAAAGCAATTTCTGTTCTATTTAGAAAATATATAATAGAAATTTATTGAGGACGAACTTATAAAAACATATGAAATGAATAGTCGAATATTATTTTTGTGATACTTTTCACGATGGTTGAGTCATCTCTCAAGTCGTTATTTATCCGTTTCTCATTCGTTTGAAGGACTCGCCCATTCCGCAGAAATCCTTCGTTAACCCAGATAAGTATCATACATGTTTCAGTTATGTAAATCATCACTTATCGCAGAGAACGTTACAAGCAGCTCGATGGCCTGCTTTAAATCAACATTTCAACGAATCGAAAAACAGAACGGTCACTGTCAGCAACTACCTCGAGGGGTTGCTTTTGCGCGTTTGTGAAACGAGAAAAAAAAAAAGAAAAAAAAAATCGTGAAGGGTGAACACACGAAGTGGACGAGGGCGCGAAGGGATCGCGACCTCGATTTTAATACCAGCCGGATTAACAAACGCCTGCCGGCGACTTTCCACGAGCATTTTTCAGTTTTAGCCTCGAGAATTAGCCGAGGGTGCGAAATGAGTTACAGTCTAAAGAGCGATACGCGAATGGAAAAGAGCGCTCAATCTGCAAAAAAACAATCGTGATGATTGTCTTATCGCTTTATCGACGAGCCATTGGAGCTTTTGAAAACGTGCAAATTGCATGTCGCGAGATTTTATTGAGCCTTTTAACCTTTACTTCTTGACATCGACGCATAGTAACTGAAATTGTAACTGAAAACAAATTCGCGTTATAATACTGCTGTCATATCTGATTTTCAATAAAGCGATGCTAGATTGTTGCAAAATAATTTTGAAGTAGATTTATTCAAGCGTTCATGAAAATTTGAGATATTGTATTTCTATGTTAAACAAGTATTTGAAATTCATGTATTATTAATTTATAATTAATAATTATTCTGCTTTCGAACTTGTGTATTTCGATTTCAACGGAAAGTATTCTTAGACGGTGCATTGACAGCAGCACAATTGAATCCGTTAAAAATCCCTCGCAATCGAAAACACACATGCGGAAATCGAGACATGTCGCGTTCTGCGAGAAATTATTAAAGAATTATATACATATATAAAAAAATATTTATATTAAAAAATCTGCAAACGTATACTAATTAATGCAAGTTCCGTATACAAAATATAAATAGTAAGTATAATCCTAGTTTATAGGATATCATTTTCGTCTTGTGCGCATCCGGTTTCATATGTTGCATCCCGTTGCAGTCGTTAGTCATAATTAACGTTTCTGCCGTTCTTTTCGATCATGTCGAAGGTGGATATAAAGACACATTCGTACTGAGTGGACTGCGTCGGCGTTTCTCGAATGATGGTGACGGTTCATTGTTCGTGAATAAAAAATGTGAGAATAGAATTTAAGAAAGAAAAAAAATATTGATTGTGAACACACTATTTTATGTAATAAAAATTGCCTATAGGCTTGGAGTTGGCAAAGCGCGATTGAATAATATTAGTCGTACGACAATTACACGTGTGATCGACGTAGTTGAAACAATTTTACAAATAATATTGTGTTTATAGCAATTAAAAAATAATAATTTATACTGTTGCGTAAAAAAAAATTACACTGCGAACTCTTGGCGATTGTATATAATAATGCATTGTGAAAAAAATGTGGGTCAAAAACAATTGAAGGTATTTCGGTCTGACAACGAGAGTTATCGAGGTACGAAGAGAGCCACTACACCCACAAACTGAAATATATTAAACTCTACTTTTAAGAAAAGCAATTATTCAATCCATTTTTCTTATTTTAAGCAATGGTTTTTTTAACAAAGTATATTTTCTTGATAATAGTCTTAAAATATATTTGTTCCAAATTCTAGAAAAGCTTAATTATTATCTTGTACATAAAAAAAGAATGTATATTCTTTTAAAAAATATAAAATTTTATCGAAGGAACGTTAGAATAAACAAGTAAAATTTTTATTCTAACTTAATGATATTAAATTACTAGGATTCTAAATATATTTTAAATAAATTTTATGCTTATGATAAACTTATATTTATATGACAGATTTGCAAAAATACTTAACAAAGAAATACTTGAACACTTGAATACTTGAATACTTGAAACAAGAGTAATATTTTTACAATTTAATTTAAATAAACTTACAGTTTGAAATATTTCTCTGTGTGTATACACTAGTGTTTTTTCTTAAAAAATTTGATTAACGGAAAGTTATTTTATTGGCGCGTAATAGCCAAAGGGTCAAAATTTGATTCTTTCGTCGCGTCAGTTGCTAATGCAATCTCAGTCAGTCGAATGACGTAAGATTATAAAAATTATAAATTGCATATTCGGTTGCGGGAAGCTAATATAAATTAATTACGCCACGCGCGTACGTTCTATCTCATGTGATATGATGTATCGTGCGAAATGAAACCTTATCTGTCGATCCGAGTGCAAGGTGCAATGCGTGAGTCGTCAGGTTACGAAACGAACCGTTCACTCCTCGATTGGCGATCGGATGACGAAACATGGAACGAAACATGCGATTACTGTTTAAAGCGGTCACCGTGTCCTGACGTTTGATGCGTTCGAAATACGAGAGGAAAACTCGTCTAGTTTACGTTTTCTTCAAAACCAAAAAGTCCTCGTTTGTCCCCGAACACCCGCTCGTGCTCGGATATCGGCGAGTAATGGGAGACGAGGGTCATTCACAATGGATTGCCACAAAACTATGATCAAAACTTTTAAAGTTGAGAGGCTTACGATGGATTGCGCGAGAGATGCTCGTTTTTGGTGATGTCTTATCACAAAGCGTAGAACTTTCGTTTGTTTACACGAAAGAACGATTTTATTGAAGTATTAAAAAATTTAAATAATTAACTGTGTGGACACATCTAAAAAAATAAATTTAATTGGACCCATTAATAATTATGATATTTATTATGAACAACGCTATGTAAAAAGGTTTGACATTATAGCAACGAAAGCTTGAGCGACTCATATAATTTTGAAGGTTTACTAAAATTATTTTCAGATCTTAAAACTAAATTTTAAAATATTATAAAACTATTCTTTTCTCGCACGATTTTCACGAAACACGCGGCATTTCGCAGAATCACGAAGAGAAAGTTCTGTTTCAAATTTTTTCCACGAAATTTCCCCCCAAAATTCTGCGAAGCTTTCGGAAGTGAAGTTGATCGATGGCTCCTTCTCCGCCTCCCTTTTTGTCGCGCTCGATTTTCCCGCGCGGTGCATATATCGGTTGACGTCACGTGATCCGTCATCGGCACGCGCGGCTATGTTCAAAGCGCCGCCATGTCTTGCGTTCGCTACGTAACGTTCGCGTCGCTTTGGAATCGCGCTCGCGGAATACCTGAACCTTCGCGTTTACTCGCTCGTTTCAATCGCGAGTGCTGTGTGCCTAATGAGACCTGTGTGTGCAAAAGGTCTCAAGTGTGCGAGTACGTCGGCGGAATGCGAATGCGACACGATTAAACCGCGTTCGTCTCAATCGCGTCGCCGATTCCGATTCCGACGCGCCGGCTGCCATTAATGTGAATTCGAACATTCGCCGACAGTGCCGCAGATTTATTCGCTCATCGCGGAATGCATCGGAAATCGAGAATCTCGTGAAAAACGTCGAGTGGATTGTCGAACGAACGGCCACCAGCGAGTTTTTGTAATTCGATAAGCTTGAATATTGCTCGATAAATATCGAGATACCGAAGTATTATAGCACGCGTTTTGTTGTGTTCATCTCTCTCTCTCTCTCTCTCTCTCTCTCTCTCTCTCTCTCTCTCTCTCTCTCTCTCTCTCTCTCTCTCTCTCCTCCCCCCTCCTCCTCTTTCTCAGTCGTTTGAGCGAATAAATGCCGGCACAGAGTTGAATGGAATATCGTGCGTGAACTCTTTCCATGTGAAATTCCTACACCACAAGTACGCAGCAGGGAAACCGACAACAGAGAATAGAGAGAACCAACTATTGGTAAATAATGCATTTATGTTTTGTTATTATTGCGTAATTATTTTGTGTATTTTTATTTTGCTTAGATAAGCGATAAGCATAGATTACAATGAATACATTGTTTTACACATTTTTATAAATTTTTGGCAAGAGAAAGCAGAAAGAAAGAGATTTCTAATACCAGCTGATTTGAAAGCATTTAAAATGTGATATTATGTAAGAAATATGCAAGGTGGCCTTTAATATCATAAAAACTTTAAGAGAATTTTTTTATTTTATGTAACAAAATTACATTTATGCTAGTCTCACATTTGATTTTTTGATATTTATTTTCCGCTATTATTTTAACAGTTTTTATTGTTGAATTTTGGATTTTATTCGAATTGATTAAAGTGAAATAAAAACTTGAGAGAAGTGGATTAAAAATCACTCGTAATTATTGCTTAGAATGTTTTGTAAAAAATAAATAATATTTATTTCAAATAAGATAACATTTTCTGTAATTTAGAAAATGTATTATACATTTATTTATTTTTTACAAAATTTATGCTTGGTACTATTTGAAAAGATATTTATTTCACTCTAGTAAATTTTTTTCAGTGTATTATTTTATCTCTAAAATGCTTGATTAATAATTACAAGTTTTGCAATTAACGACGAGAATATGATTCCCCGTACATTACTTTACGTCCGCGGACCGTTTCAATCTGATAAAAGATCTATAGCTGTCGCGAGATGTTTGAAATCTGAGTGAGCGTTTCCCATTGCCGGCATAAGTTTCCGAAGAAGAAACTATTCCGTTCGTTATTCGGAGAACGGTAACTTTCGCCAAAGTCAAACGGCCCCGTGGAGAGATGGCGATACAACTTTTGATAGGGAAACTCTTGGGAAACTGCACGGTGAAATTTTACCAGGACGGACACGTAGAATTGCCTCCGCGAAAGGACACAGGGTTCTCGAAGACTCTTTTGTACTCTTAACACTTCTGTCCGCTTTTAAGTCTTGAGTAATCCTCTTATCGACAAGATCGAATCTAAGTCTCGGAACTTACAACTAGTGCACTAATCATGGTATTTTTGTTACATTTCGTGCGATTTGTTTGTCTGTTTTAATTCCTTGAGTGATATTTTAAAAATAATACTTTATCGAAAGAATAATGCTAAGCAATCAAAATTCTCAGACACATAAAATGTATAATTTATCAAAAGATTTGATAGATTCATTAACTGTTTTAGATTCAAAGATAATATCTTTATTCGAAGTCTACTTTCCTAGAATGTATAATAGTATTTAAACTTTGATATGAGAATTTTTTTACATTCAAATAATATAACAAATTTAATTAAAAAGATACAAATTTTAAATATATAAAAAGCAGTTAAAATAAAAAAAAATGTATACATCTTAATTAATCATCAAAGTAAAAGATTAAAACAGAGTTAGCTTATATTGGTTTCCGGAATCTTTGTCTCTATTAGTATATACTGCGAATAGAGAAAGTGGAAGGAGGATTTTTAACGAAGGGTTTAGTAGCCAACGTGGCGCAATTACCAGGCATTTCGCAGCTCTGGTGAATACTTGGTCTTATTCTTGGTCGAATAATTCCGCGTCCTTAATTTCTGTTGATCTTTGAGGATCAAAGATTCCAAATTTGCCAGCTGTGAAAGCAAAGTGGTTTCTCTTTTGATTGAAACAATGTTATTTTTCAGAAAACGTTGCAAGAACGTATTTTAACAAAAGTAAATCAACTATATTATTTTACATTAAAATATTTTAATACACATTGCCAAAATTTATTAAAATAAGAAATTTTTAATACAAAAATCTATATTTTTATGTACAATATATATAACATTTTTCCTATACTTGCATTTTTGTTAAATCAATATTTATAGTTTTCTTGAACAATAAGAAGGGAAAGTACACATACAGTATGTACTTTAATAATTTTAGAATAAAAATTTGAAACTTTATTTTTTAATATAAAATAATGGAAAATTAAAATTTTGATAAGCAATAAGTAATGATAGCAATAGGTAATTAAAAAACAGATAAAAATATATTTACAATATATTATATTGTATAATAATGATTTTCTTAGTTTAATATACTAAATTACACATACACACACACAAATTTCACTTATTTAATATTATGAAAACCGCGCATATTATTTATTGCTGAAGCCATGATTGATATAGAGAACAACTATTTTAATTCACAGAACAATAACATCGACACAATGCTGCGAACTTTTTGTCTTTTTTCGCCGCAATAACTATCGCAAAAAACTACCGATGAAAAAAACCCCGCCCCGATTACAAACGGAAACGCGACGTTAATTGAAAGTTCCGCGTGAAAAGAGAAAAAAGAATGGGAGAAAAATACGCGAAAGAGAGAGATATAGGCTCTCGTTTGCGGTATATACTCCAAAAAATGCAGCTACATCAATTGTGAATTTAAGAAGTTATATTTGCAAAATTCATTAAAAAAGAGCATATTGTGACACATTGCTACTTCCACTACTTTGTTTAAACTTTCAGTTTACTTCTCGTGTACAAAGTCTTTTTAACGGCGATTTTTCAGGGTTTTCCTGACTGTGATAAATTGTTGCACTTAAGATTATGTCGAATTCTGAATAAAAAAGTTGTATAAAGATAAGTGCATTTTGAACTAAATTCAAGAAAGAGAGTAAAATAAAAGTAAATGATACTTAAATAATAATAATATATTCTTGTCTTTAAGAATTCAAAATATGTACACATTTTACTTAAGTGATGTACTTAAGTTGATATATTATACTTAAGAGATAAAAATATTTTGTTACATTTTTTATGTAACCTAATTGTAACAAAGAATTTATTACAAGGCAATATTATTCGGCGTATTTCTCTAAAAAAGGATATTTCGAGATAATAATTATCTTGAAATAAAATCTCTGTCTAAAATCTGAAATAGAATAATGGTTCAATCTTTATAATTCGCTATATTATTTTCGAAATATTACATGTCCATGCCGAAGTTATTATCATAGGTGTTTGTCAACGTATTCCAAGAATGTTCCGCAAAAGGGTCGTCTTACGAGAAGTTACTGACTCTGCCGGAGGGTAACTCTCGTCTTCAAGTTGCACTCTTTCTATGTTCATTAAAGTCGAGAATTTACCTGGCGGCGAAACACTCCTTCTTGTGTCTCTTTCTCCAGTTTCTCTAGTTTCTCCAGTTTTTCTTTACTGTATTTTCCTACTGTGCCTAGAATACTAGATTGTTGTTTTTGTTACATACATTTTGCAGATATATACATCCATATATATTTATTTTTATAATAATTTATATATAACAAGTTATATAATAATTTAGGATTTTTTATTTTTTATTACAAATTTAAAGTAAAATACGCATTTTCTAAAAATTGTTTGACTGAATTCCGTCAATGGTGACCAATGAAATCTACTGTACATTATTTCGCACCAACAAAGCGTCGCCATCAGACTAACTGACAACAAGGAAGGGAACCGTGAAACCAGCTGCTTGTCGTTCTGTTGAAGACGAATGAATGGAAGCTTAAACGAAACATCTGCATCGCTACCAGTAGAAAGCTGAAAAATAACGTAACACTTACCGGATGAACAAGGGAAACGTGTGAAGCTCGCGGTAATAAAACGGAAGAGGAGCGAAAAATTGTACAGAAAAAAGAAGGAAAAAAAAAGATTTTTTTCTATACTCACGTATTTGTCAGATGACAAAAAAACATGGAAAAATGAGATCGTAATTTGTAGAGTTGGTTCGATTGTAACGAGCGGGAAATGAGGAACATAGAAAAAACGAAAAAACAACAGCAACGGAAAATATGTGCGAAATTGAAATAAGCCGTTTCTTTTTTATTAAGATATATATGAATCATTAATTAGATAAATACAAATGTCATGTAAAATTCTTTTGAATAAGAATTCTAATAAAAAGTACAAATTAAAATTATAATTAAAACAATAAACGTCGAGACGATGAGAAATGCGACTATACACGATGAAAGAACAAGAGAGATATGGAAGAATAAAGAGTCAGTGACTAAAAAAGAAGATAAAAGAGAGAACAGGTAGAAACGGAAAATCACCAGGAAAAGAAGAGACAAACGACCCGAAATTATAGTCCAAGGTGAAAATATAAGGGAAAGGGGTCTAGCTATGGTGATTGATATTGGTGGTGTAAGCGGAACGGTAAAAATACGAGAAAATCGAACGAAAAGAATCTCGAAGAGAATAGAGCTGGGCTCGGTGGATAACACATGAACGCGCAAATAGAATAAGTGGCGAAAGGAATAAATAGGATGGGAAAGCATTGTTTATCACGGGGAGAAACGAAAGATGAGAGAAGCAAAGAAAGTAATAGGATTTAGTTGAATAAATCGCTCGTAAATGTTGCCGTGCAAGAAAAGCCAAAGTACAACAGAAGCCACTTTTATTTCACTTTTCACTTTCATTTATGCACGTGTCAGGCATTTTAAAATGCGTTCTTCTTAACATTCGGATAATTCCTTTGATGAGATTGAAATAACTGCTTCTCGGTTCTTCTTTTAAATCGTAATGACAATGTAATATAAAAGAGTCAAGGTTACCTATTCGAGGGATGGATCTAAACCGACCGTAAGTCTGGAGCAAGCTCGATTACGATGGAGAATGACGGATTACGTGAGAGAATAACAAAGTAAACTGAAAATAAGCCGGATTGACTTTATATTAAGATGTAGAAAATGACAAAAATGGTAGATTGAAAGAAGATTCTCTAATGCTGAGGGTTTGATTTTAATGATTTGATGGCAAAAGCAGTTTTTTGTCGGAAGGATCGTAAAAAGCCTAATACTTTAATAGAGGAGATCTTTGTGTAGAATCATCAGAACGAGAACAAAGAACAAACGAATGAATGAATGAATGAATGCAAAAAAAAACCGAGAAAACACAACGGTACGATAAATGTACTAGGATTCGTATGAAAGGCGAGAAGTAGACACGGAGATTTGGGATAACTTCTATCTCTTTCTCTCTCCCTCCCTCCCTTTCTCTCCCTCTCCCTCTCTCTCTCTCTGTTTCTCCGTCTCTCTCGCCTTTTCTCATCCCCTTTCTTTTTCTTTCCCTCTCATTAGGAATACTATGCGAAGTGCGGAGCGGGCGGGCAGGAGCTGGAAGCCAGCGTTTCTTAAAGCGCAAGTAGGCTAAAGTGGAAATACGGGGGCAGCGACGGCGGATCGGTTGGGAAAGGCGGTAGCGGTGAGCGCAAAAGGGGTAGCAGTGGGAACCATGACGTCATCGTTGAGGGGTTGCCCGGGCAACGGGAAACGTTCGCCGCGTCGGGACGCCGACGCGCGTCGCCACCGCCGCCGCCGCCGCCGCCGCCGCCGTCGCCGTAAAAATCAATTTAGACCTTGGCTAGGTGACCGCTCCGCGCTCGCACGGCGTTGCTGCGACGCGGCCGCTCCGCTCTCTCTGGCGAGGCGACGAGAGCCACGCTTCTCTGGAGGTGCCGGGCTGCCGACTGCCACACCACCGCACCACCACCGCGAATCGCACGAGCTCGGGGCCACGGGCTAAGCTCTGGCAGTCGCGAGCGGCCAACTCATCGAGCGGGTGCTCCGAACGTGGTGCTGGCGACAGTGCCGCGCGCGCAAAGGCACATTACACTCGCTCACACAATACATACTCTACGTACGCGTGAAACACATACACGTACACACAGATACACATACACACACACATATACACGACACGGCCGTGTCACGTAGTCACGTATACGCACGGGGACGTCGGCGCGTATACGCAACCACGCGTGCGTACGCACTATTCGCGCGCGCGATACGCGTCGCATCGCGCAGCGGGAGAAGCAGCGGCGGAGAAGCTCGGGCGAGAGAGCGGTACTCGCGCATGAAGTAGCATCGGGCACACGACGAGAAAGAGAGAGAGAGAGAGAGAGAAAGAGAGAGAAAGAGACAGAGAAAGAGAGTGACGAGAGAGGGAGAGAGTGTGAGGGAGGGAAAGAGAGAGAGAAAAAGAGAGAGAGAGGAGAGAGAGAGAGAGAGAGAGAGAGAGAGAGAGAGAGAGAGAGAGAGAGAGAGAGAGAGAGAGAGAGAGAGAGAGAGAGAGAGAAAGAGAGAATCTGTGAGCGGAACATAGTGCGCGCAAGCTTGCGGAGAATAGTCCAGGCGGACGCCTGAGGAGGAAGATCGACGTGCGAGCTCCCAGTGCCGGAGCTTGCGGAGACGCGCTACCTTCTCGGGAAGAAGTCCATCGTGGAGGATTTCGACCGGTTGGCGTGCTTCCGGAATTTCCGGATCGGCTGGTCAACGCGTTGCAAGGAACGGACATATACGAGCTTGACAGACTGGATGCGCCGCGGGAAAAGCACGCGCGGTGCTCGCGCAAGCAGTCGCGTGCATTGGTGAGACAGCCCCGTCCCTGTGCGTGGAATCGCTCCGGCGATTGCCAGAGGAGCCACGGGGAAAAAGAGTCCGGGACCATACCAAGATAGGCGCGAAACGCGCGGGGCGTACGCGCTCGAAAGGAAAAGCTCGCGTGTGTGCTGGTCGGAGTACCCGATGAACGAAGCTCGCACGGCATTCGGTCTTCGAGCGGGTGACAAACGCCTCTTTTTGTTCTGAACGCAAAGCACGGCGAAGCTTTAAAAAAAATACGCCGGAAAGCTGCGAGCGCTCTTCTTTCGTTGACTGTTTGATGTCTACTCGTAAGCGTTTTCTCCTCTATTCTATGAACGGCTACAGAGCAAAGCGTTATCTATGCGAATTTCAACTTCACGGACGTGATCGAGTTTACAATTGTGCGCCTGGACAATACTCGAAAGCTTCGCAGCAACGAAATTCTTCTTACCTTCACCTACAATTGGCACTTACAAGTGGATGGCACTTTGATGGAAGCTCGTATTTTAATATACAATATCTTAACTAATATTCCGTGAAGACTCGACCTTTATCTACGGCAAGGTGTGCAAGAAAAGTTTTACAGAGAGACCTTTAATCTTGTAGATCCCTAGATTATTTTCTTAAATGTCGTGACCATATCTCCAGCCTTTAATACACTCTCTCTTGTTATCATTAAAAAAAGTTTCGTTACTTGTTGTGTGAACCTGTGAGTTTGTAAATCCGGCTCGACGTACAGAAAAGACACATCGTGTCTTGCCGAGCAATGTCGTCGACGGCCATCTCTCCGAGAAGTGCATTCGTATCTATGTAGGGACCCGACGGAGAGCTCGAAAGCTCGAGAATGTAGTATCCTGGTGGGTGCTTGCTGGCGGAGACTCAAGCTTAGGCTCTCGCGGTGGCCAAGCGAGCGGCCAACCCGAAACAGGTGGAAGATCTCCGGCGCGATACTCTGAAGAGTACCACGAAGAGCTATCGCGTGACTATCGATGATGGTGGAAGGCACGTTGCCAGAACGCGATTGGTTGGACCGGCGCGCGTCTTCGCTCGGCTCGTGCTTTGCTGCGTGCCGGTCGTCAATTCGTTAAGCTTTCGATTTCCTCGAGGGACAGAGTTAGAGAAAACTGAAGAGGACTACCAACCGCGTGAAATGACGATCTTTGGGATCGTGCTTGACTTTAGGCCGTCGACGTCGATGTCATTATCATCGTCGTCGTCGTTGTCGCTACGACGTTGGAGAGGTAAACGTTATTTGGTCAGTTAATTACGTCTCTTCGATGCGACTCGCGATTCTCTAACGACGAATGCAGCGAGGCGCGACGGGTCTCGGTAAGAGACTGTTTCGATATTTGCATTTTAAAGAGCCAAAGTGACGATTGAAGAGACCGTCGGAGAAACCGAAGAATCCGTTTTCCCGCGAGGGGAAACTTTGTTGAAACGATTAAGTATACGCAGCCGTGACGAGTAGATAAATAAATAGATTCGTAGATAAATAAGCGGAATAAATAGATGGAAGTAGAAGGGCTGCCGATAGCAAGGAAGACATAGCAAGTAGGTCTTGGACTTAAGAGCTAAGTTCGGACTAGAACGTTAGAAAGTCGAGAAGAAGTTGAATTAAAAATAGAGATTAGCAACGTGACCTCTTTAAGAGAAAGATTTAGGCCAGTAGTACTACCGTGCGGCGGGCTTGAAGAAGCATGAATCAAATAAACGTCAGTTCGAGCTGACCTAAGAAGAACCGCAGCAAGAAACAACGTATTCCACGCCACAAATTGGAGGAAGAAAGTCTCTGAGTTCAAAAGATTTATTAAATCCACATGTAAAAAAGAAATTTTTGGAGAGTTGCCAGTTGCAAATATATATAAAAAAAAATAGTTTTAAGTTTCGTTGCAAGAAAGATATTTGAAGTAATGGTCGAGGTAGCGACGGACGTTTGAGCGACGTGCGCTACCGTAAATTTCAGTTCGTAAATGTCGAACCGGCGGAAAAACGCTCTACACGCTCCAAGGATCTTATCTATCATCAAAGCAAGTATCCGCCGTAAGTGATTGATGCGGTCGGATCATCGATGTTGGACTTGTCGTAGATCTGGATCGCCATTTCGAAGAGAGAGCGAAAGTTAGAGAGAGAGAGAGAGAGAGAGAGAGAGAGAGAGAGAGAGAGAGAGGGAGAGGGGGGGAGGGGAGAGAAAGAGAGAGGGGAAGTACAGAGGATCGATTTGACGTTGACAGGAGTAGAACGTGCCGCCGATACTTCGGGTACGGTCAACGCTGGCTCTCCCGCTACCCTGAAGAAGGAAGATTCCACCTTCAAGCATGGCCTCGGTGGCAGCGTGGCTGCCATTCGCCCGTGCGGCGGCGATCGGCTGGGTACCGATCGCCACACATCCACTGCCACCGCCGCCGATTCCGAAGGATCGGCGCAAGGCCGACGACGAGAAGCTGCTGATCAACGTGAGCGGCCGTCGGTTCGAAACGTGGCGTAACACCCTGGAGAAGTATCCGGACACGCTGCTCGGTTCGAACGAGCGCGAGTTCTTTTACGATGAAGAGAGCAAGGAGTACTTCTTTGACCGGGATCCGGATATCTTCCGACATATTCTCAACTATTATAGGACTGGTAAGCTACATTATCCGAAGCACGAGTGCCTGACGAGCTATGACGAGGAGCTGGCGTTCTTCGGTATCTTACCGGATGTGATCGGTGATTGTTGTTATGAGGACTATCGGGATCGCAAGCGCGAGAATGCCGAGCGGCTGATGGACGATAAGCTGAGCGAGAACGGTGACCAGAACCTCCAGCAGCTGCTCGACATCCGGCAGAAGATGTGGCGGGCCTTCCAGAATCCGCACATCTCTACCGCCGCGTTGGTGTTCTACTACGTCACCGGGTTCTTCATCGCCGTGAGCGTGCTGGCGAACGTGGTGGAGACCGTGCCGTGCGGCAATCGTCCGGGCCGCGCCGGTACTCTCTCGTGCGGTGAGCGTTACAAAATCGTGTTCTTCTGCCTGGACACCGCGTGCGTGATGATCTTCACGGCCGAGTACCTGCTGAGGCTGTTCGCCGCGCCCAGCCGGTGCAAATTCGCGCGCTCCGTGATGTCGATCATCGACGTGGTTGCGATACTGCCGTATTACATCGGACTCGGGATCACCGACAACGACGACGTGTCGGGCGCGTTCGTGACGCTCCGGGTGTTCCGCGTGTTCCGTATCTTCAAGTTCTCGCGCCACTCGCAGGGACTACGTATCCTGGGCTACACTCTAAAGTCCTGCGCCTCCGAGTTGGGTTTCCTCGTGTTCTCGCTCGCGATGGCCATCATCATCTTCGCCACCGTCATGTTCTACGCGGAAAAGAACGTCGACGGCACCAATTTTACCTCGATACCTTCCGCCTTCTGGTATACCATCGTTACGATGACTACGCTGGGGTAAATATAATTTTTTTTTAGTGTAATTCTTATAATGTTTTATTGTGATGGATTGAAAAAATTGCGATTATATATTAATTTTTCCACATTTTTGTTTTCCTCACACGCAAGATATTTTTTGATTACTTGTTTATTCCTATATGAATTAATATAAATTACAATTATATGATATATACACACATATTTAGGGTTGGGAAGTAATGCGTTACTTCTAACGTCGTTATCATTAGTTTTTGCTTTCTTTAATAAGGGAGTAATAAATGTTATATTCTTATTTTTATCATAGCTGTATAAATTGTTACTTTATAAATGTATAGTACACATGGTCTGTTACGATTGACCATGTTATCACTTGAAAAGACTGTCAAATATTTGTAAAAAGTAACAAAAAAAATAAATCGTTATTTTTAAAATAACGGTTATGGTAACATATTATTTTTAGGAATTTTTTCAACTCTGTACACATTAATGCCTGAATGATTAGAAATCTCATGTTTTTTTTCTTTTAAGGGCGAATTATATTATACTTCGTACGCCCGTTGTGCAAAAAATGTATTTTCCAACGTTTGAAGTATATTTGTTTGGCATGTCAATTTTTTTCTCATTGATTTTAATATAATTACATAGTTTTGATTAACAGATTTATGTCATTTTGAAATATAAAAGCAGAATGCAATTTATTTCGGAAAATTGTAACAAAGCAAGAAAATACGTATAAATATTTAGATATCAAATTTATGTGAAACTTCTTCACGTAAAGCTGTTGATAAATTGATTCTAGCAAATTTCATTTTGAATTTACACTCGTGTAACTCAACGCTATAATAAAGTGCACTTACAACTGCGACGAGTTATGCACCCCATATAGTACAAGTGAATTGCCCGTCGAAGTGAACGAGAGTTCGAGTATTTGACACACAATCTGACGACCAACTTTAGCGTCATTATAACTTTTTAACGAGATTGTTACGGTCCCTTGCCCGTACGTAGATTTTTTTGCGGAACTTTGATATTTAGTATTTCGCACTTTGCGAATTATTTCGATAATGCGCATTTCCATGCGCGCTTTATCATATTTTCAAACTTTCACAGATTATTACTGCTTTGGTGCGTGAATAATTTATAAAGTCTAAAGTCGTATAAATTTAAAATTTAGATATTATAAAGTTTGAACTTCTTCTTTATAGTTTTCAAAAAAATGTGAGAATAGTACAATTTTTGTGTGTATCAATACACAATTTAAGTTAAAAACAATTTATAATTTGTAACTATAATGAATATATACGTGCTATTATAAATAATAACTAAAATGTCGTTATATTCATATTTAATTTCCAAAATCTTTTAATGTTAAATATTTATTAGATCTTTTATAATAAATGTAGGAAAAAGATTTGAAATTTTTAAATATAATAACGTTTAAATTGCATTATGCACAACTTATTATAAAAGTTATTATATAGTTCATGAAGTTACTGAATATATGTCTAATCAGCAGAGTGTGTAAATTTTATCTGGTAAAAGTGATCCGAAAGCGTATTATTTCCGCGCGGAATTTACCGACTCATAAAATCTTCCCTTCTCTCCAAACTCGTAGGTTTTCTTTCTCAGTTCGATATCGGAAATGGGCGCCAGCACGAGCACGAAAAATCTCAGGCGCATTTCTTTCGCGGCCGCAAACGTGTTCGCCCTCGATGCCTCAAAACCGTCACGTCGGTTGTTCTTCTATTTTACGACACGTTCGCTATTTCTGCCCGGCCGAATCTATGCCAATGATATTTTTGTTGCGTTTTCGCTCAGACAGCTGACAATCACGCTTGTAACCCGAGTCACTGAGGATCGTTTGATAGTTGCAACTACTTGTTACTATCGTATGATTTGGATCAAGTTTGGGTAGATCGCACCTCTCTCTCGTCAACCGCGTTTTCTTTTTCTGTATGACATTTCTGCCGAATACTAAATGACTCTGTGTTTATATTCTTTCGTAAGTATTCTTTGAGATGGAAAGTAAGAAAGGTTAAGTACTTCGTATTAACCATCGAATGTGAACATTGAGAGGGAGAAGATGGAGCAAAATGCTTTCTTTCATAAAGAAATCTTTACATATAGATATTTTGGTAGAAAATATTGGACAACTTCGAAAACACAAAAACAAAAGTATTGTTCTTCATATATTACAGATTTTACATAGAATATAGAATATGATGTTGTATTTCTAATTTTTTTATGCAGTTAATGGAAAAAATTTTATTATAACGCAAGATGTATTTGATTTTTTAGAAATAATTTAACATTAAAGAACAAGTGTAATTTATATAATTAATGCATTTACTTTGACTTATCAAGTCCGGTAGATATCAATCAAAAAATATCGTTTATTATTTTATACGTTGATATTCAATTTGCTAGAACTTTTGAGTTTCTCTTATTACTTTAGGTTGGATACTATCTATCTGAACATCAAGAACCACCAGTGTTCTTGGCTTGTCCTTCAGTATCCAAATAGAGAGAGGCGTAGTAGTAGAGTTATATAGCACTTTATATGCAAATTACATTCCTCAAATAATTTTATGCAAAACTATCTTGTGTCTAACATTATCACGCAGACGAGGTGTGAGTACGTAGCTTCGTAGAAGATCGAGGTTTCTTAGAGTACCGGACGAGGCTCGTAAAATAGTGTTAAAGATAATCTCGGATTTAATGGCTAATGTAATGTATATTCATGTCAAGTTGAGCAGGAAAAATCTGATTTGTCAGTATAGCCGACAGCGTGTCGCGCTACTTTTTCGTATCTCACCGCCTGCCTTAGCGTTTGCCTTGCGTGTCTGCAGGACCAGGACAGGTCACTTCCTTCAAACTTTAACGAGAAGGATCAACAGGTGCCTCGAGGGTTCGTCTAGTTGCATGGCTAGCGTGATCCTTTTTTAATCTACACCAGCCGAATAGTAGCTGCCGATACGAATTAGCTTCGACCCGGGCTTACGTGGTTTTAGGCGGAAAAAGAGTGAAAATTGTGCGATATTAAAAATCACACGATAACTCCAAAATCAAACCGGTGCGCGAGATTAGTTTCGCGAAACTTTTTACTTATCATAGGGATTACATAGATCGCGTATCGGCGACAGCGCAATTTGATCGTACTTTTAATCCTCCATCGCGCAAATCTATTTTCGTTAAAGGGACGGATATTAATTTTCGCGTACGTGGAGCACGAATCTCGAAAAATAATAAAGTTAAAAAGCTTTTTGCTGCTGGAACTACAAATTAATTTTGTAGTAACGCTTTACGTAAACTGATGGTATATTACTTGCTATTATATTCATTCTTATACTCTTGCTAGGGGAATAAAAATATTTGCGTTTACAATAAGTTTAAAGAAGTATTTTGTTGCATTAAAAATTATTTCTGAATTCTTTAACGCACGTGTAAATTAAGAAAGGCTGAATATTATTCACGCGATTGATTTTATAGAAAGATAAAAGTATTTGGAGCAAATTTTATAATCCGTGCTAAATAAACGGATCAATGCTTTGAAGCAATAATAAGGGCGGTTGTAAAATGAGACAATGGTCACATTTAAATAAATTGAAGGATTTCCAGATTTGTCGTTTTTATATTTCGTATTTATCATCTCAGCTTGTATATTATTTCACTTTACGTACTGCTCGTACGAATATTTATCCGACTTTTCTCAAAATGAATGCATGTCCGTGCATCATGACACGGTTTATTAGATGCGATTCTTCGGTAGTTGGTCATGTAAATCACGGCGAGTTATTTTACAATATTTTCGATTCATTGCATCTATATATGCACACACATTTCATACATGCGTGTTGCAATGATGAACGTTATAATACAAAAGCGTTGAGCTTATTGACGAGAATGGATTTGGAATGGAGATCATGGAAAATTCACGTGATGTACGTCAAAGAGAGTGAATGTTTAATTTAGTGTACGTCTGCGGTTAGTGTTGCGAATACACCATGTGTGTGTGTGTGTGTGTGTGTGGATAGTTTATTTATTAAGAATTCTCTATGATTAGCAATGCTTTTTGCTTTGTTTGTACAATACAACACGCTTTATATATGAATAACATAGTATTGATAAAACTCGCATTTTTGTGGACGTAAAAATAGTATCTCGTTGCTTAATATTTTGAGCTTAAACCGAACACAATATCGCAAAGATTGATAATCCTAAAAATGTTTTTATGATGTCTTTTAGTCATATTTTAATCAGTTTTGGATGTTTTTAAAATGTTTTATATATTTATATTTTGAATATATTTTAATTAATTTATATATATTAAAAAAAAAATATATATATATATTTAAATAATACGATAAAATAAGACAGATTACATTAGCAAATAAATAAGTTCAAAGAAAAATTTATTACTATCCAATATTAACAAAATTAACTCGCACACAATAAAATATTACGAAGATTAAACTGGCATCAACTTTTTGACTAATTTTTATTACTTCGTTGTAATAAATCGCGGTATTAACTTTATTTATTGTAATGCAAAGTTTATCGATCCAATGTAAGTTTATTATACTATATTTTATTTTATTTCTTTGTGCAATTATTTACAAATTTATGTGTGATTATAGAATGAAAATAATCACTTTCATAAGCTGTTTTTTGAGTGCATATAAAGCACGCGTCCCAGTAGTTTTCAAGAGATAAAATGCTATCATGTGAAGTGGGTAACAGTCGCCGTAAACGCGACTTAACAACGTTCAAAGAGAAAAAAGCATGAGCCTTTAAAGGGTTTGTTCGAGATTCTGAGCGCTGCCACGCTGGGCAACGTTATTCAGTTTGCTGTAAGTGGGACAGTCTCCCAGATCTCTACGTGTCGTATCACAGTACCTTATTCAATCTGCCCGGTGCACTCTATCAGCCAATCTCCCGCCAATGGAATCCATCGAGCGTGAATTCGCATCGCGGCGTGAATGAAAATCGCGGTCGATATGACAACGAAGACGACGATGTGCGTTTCGTATTACGCTGTAAATGTGTGATAACACGTTAAAAAAATTAAATCAAATCCGTAAGAATGTACTCAATAAATGTGAAGTCGTATTATATTTGCAAAAATTAAAGTCCAAGAATTAATGCAAAGTTTTAAATATTGAAAATTTTTGGCAAGATTAATTTTTACTATACAAATATCGCATAACTTCCGTGAATTTAAACACAAATTTAAGTTTGACGTACTACATTATTTTTATATGCTTAATTATTATTTTTAATATTTAACGTTTATTTAAAATGTTAAATTGACATTTTTTAATATATTATTATAACAAATGTGGCACACGTGATACAACATTTCTTCATGTTTTTTGTAACTTTTTCTTATTTTTCTTCGCATTCCGCAATTTGGATCTTTGTATCGATATTTATTTTTATGAAACAATAAACGTGTAAATTTTTAAAAAGAAATTGTTAAGATGAAATATATACACGCACGTGCGCATGCGCGCGCGCGTGCACACACGGAAAAAAATTTCGAATGCACATATAATATAGCCTTACTAATAATCGCGATGGATATAATGTATTTGGGAGAAGTTACATATATCTTTGTATGATTGTAACACAATAATGCATGCAAATTGACCGAAAGTAACAAATAAATATGAATTATTTAGCATTAATTAACAATTAATTGGTATAAGTGTAATATGAATTGTTTAATTAATTAATTAATTATGGATTTTTTAACCAATTTGGCATTGTGATTTCGAGTATCTGACATATTTATATTATCGCGAATTGATGGAATTTATCTCTTTGTTTATTTTCCAGAAAAACTTGACTTATACTAGAATTGAACTTATGAAGAAGGATAAATTGCTCGATGAGCAGCATAAGGATAAAAGGGAATTACTTTGTCCGAAAAATCTCTCTACGGTCTAAAAAAAACAAGCCAGTCATATTAAAAACAGATTTTTGCATTAAATTTCGAGTCTCGCCGAATCGAATATTTATCTCGGTAGGTGGTAGAAAAGAGGAGAAGGAAAAGTTTCTATAATCGTTTGGATAATTTACACGATATATCTGCATATGGTGCACGCTACGAGAATAGCAGTATCGTTTCTTTTCGGAGTAGAACCGAGAGTACGAGTTTTGAGGAGACTTTTCTTCTTAAAATGCACGATTGCAGCCGCCTATTCTCGAGAGTTTATTTAGGTCGTAAGACAGAGGTGGATTAAGGTGTGCACGTAAAAAATAAGTACAAGGGCGAACTTCTTCGAGTTTCGTATCTACCGTCGTTGAACTCCGAAAATAAAATGTCTTGAATCTATATATTTCACGTTATCGGGCACGAGATCCTCAGGATTCATAAAAGAAAAATTCCTCGAAAATGAATGGATGAAATTACGAGATAATACATTATAAAACACGATGAGATTTTATAATAAATTTTTGTTTCAAGTTTAATTGATTTTGCAGTTGCATAACATTAAATACAATGTAAGCGATTAAAAATAGTCAAATTTTAATATGAAACGTTTTTTTTTTTTTTTTAATGTGTTACGTCAAAGTATTTGTGTGTCATATACATGTAGAATTTTATTATAATAAAATTATTTGTTATTTGTTTAGTAATATTTGAATATACATTTTTTAATATTTGTATAGATGGACATTTTTTGGAATGGTTTAAGCAAGATAGATCTTTTAATTTTAATTATCAAATTTTAAAATAAAAACACTTTGACATTATCAAATTACAGTTAATAAATTTGCAAATGAATATAGTCTAAATTAATTTTAGGCTGAATATTATTTCCCCTGTTTTTCTCATAAATAATAAACGATCTTGCAGAAATATATTACAGCTTTTTTTGGTTAAGCGTGTTGTGCAGCGTATGAATAAAAAGCTACGATGATCAAAGAGGGAGTTGCGCTATCATATAAAATTAACCGCGGTAACTCTTAAAGTTTTTTTTTTCTGGGGATTAAAAACTTGAGCGAGGTGCTATCGAAGATTCGTTCGCGCGAAGTTTAACACGGGATGGCTTTAAAGTGACGTTGATGTATACCTTAAGAGCGGAAAAATAGGTCGAAAGGTAGTGCAGGGATAACGAAGAGGAGGAATTGCAGGCATCGACAAACACTTTACCGTGTCGGGAAAGCTTGATTGGCGTATCGCCAAAACACAGACTTCCCAGCCATGATAATGCGTGCTTTTTTCTCAACTCAATGTGCTTCGGGCAGAATTCCCTGTTCTCTCTCTCTCTCTCTCTCTCTCTCTCTCTCTCTGTTGTTTCTTTTATACGATAAATTTCTAGATAGAAGAAAAACTGTAGGGTGTGTGTGCGAGTTGGTTATAGATTAAATTAAGAAGAAAACTTACGGCTGCAGGAAACCATTGTTCCCTGTTATAGTTTTTTATATTGTAATTTGAAATTCTACATATATTAAGCCTCATATTATTATCGTAATAAGTTGGATATGTCATACATAAATTATAATTTATAGAATTCTTAATATATTACATTGGCTTATAATTAATTTTACGACGTCTTCTGATATTCATTCTCGATTATTTCTCGATCTATTCCGAAGCTTTTTATTAAGTTGTTTTAAATATTTTTGTTTTTTTATAACTACTGAGGAGTTAGTCCAATGCTTTAATCGCCAACCTGGAAAATCGAGGTTTTATTGATATCCTTTTAGCGTAGTTCTGTGGTGTGTGCTTTTACATTTTATGCAGATATACAAAATTTACAATTTAAACGTCGATTTTGAATGGCCTAATTAGAAGAATTCTCTCTGATATTCTCGTTTTCCCATTGCCTTCCAAGAGGTAGCGATCGAATAAAAATGAAATATTTCTGACCGGTTTCGAACCCGAATTTCCAGCACAAAGAGGAGACGCATTGCGCCACGATCGCTACAAATTCTTAATAATGGCATTAAAAATAAGTCACATTTTTCCTTACACAATATTTATTATGAAATTATTAGTGTTATGTATGAGATAATCTAATCAAACGTTAATTACTAGCATTTGTTGTATCAACACGAACTATTGTACATCGAAGAGAAATTATTAGTACGAATTGATTCAGAGAATAATTTTATCTGCCGGAATTTAATTGTTTGAAAACCATCAGACGTTTTATGACAAATTGGCAATGCACTCGTGCTTTTGCACTAAAAATAAAACAAGATCATAAAATACTGCTAGTATTAATAACTTTGTAGCTAATTTCTCTTTTGTTCAGTGTTCTGCGCATTGAATCGTTTTACAGTATATTATCCGGCTAATTGGCTGCACTCGCCGACTTGTTGCCAAATTATGCAAACGACACGATTATCGAAGTTCATCGCCTCGCATACAGTTAGTTTCGCGAAACTCCAAGAAATCAGATTTACACGCTCTGATTACATTTTAAGCTCGTTTAATCATTTGAATATAACGTTAACCAAAGTCCAGAACTACTATTGTGAATTTTAACGTCTGTAAGATATATATGAGAGAGAGAGAAAGAGAAAAAGAGAGAGCAAGAGATAACAGTTACAGTAATAAGATTATTCGTATATGACAAATGTACGTATGAAAAAATACGTTAATCATTTTGCACAGATCGCTATTATAAACGTTTTATAATTTGACGTTTAATATTTAGTTTTTTTTGTCGTATAATACAACGTAAAGACTACATATTGTTGATTATTTATTATCCATTATAACAAAATTGTAAGTTAATAATTATAACATTTAACAAATATAAAATATATAAGGAAACATAGAGAAGCGCCATAAGAGAGTAACTTTGAAAATTTTCTACAGAAAGATTTTATTAAACTAACTATATCTTTTATTTGAAAATATACAATCGTGTTGCGAAGAAGTAAATACGTCTCTTTACGTGTTAGACAGGTCAATGGGTGTATCCCTCGAGCAAAATTGCTCCTATATGGGCAAATAACGGCGAAATTAACAGGTTATTTTTCTACCAACCTTTTTCATCGCCGCAATACATGGTCAGCTGCTGTTCTTTAATTCTCTTGTTCGCAAAAAACGTTATATGTACACCATTAAAATTGAATTTTGAGTTGAACTAATTAGAGATGGAATACAATGATGTATTGGAATTGAATGAAATTAGCTGGGATATTCGTTTTGATAAAATTGGCAAAATATTTTTATTACTAGTAATATGAAAATGTAGGAATGTATATTCAATATTACATTTTATTAAGACATTTTAAAATTATTTGATTTAATTTTATGATATACAATATTTTTACAATATTTTTTATGACCGTTACAATTTTATAAATTTCACAATATTTTTATTTTTAATGATATATTGTATTTATTATATACAGTACATTTGTAATTTATTTAATTTACGAGAATTAATAAATACAATTTTGATATTTTGCAATAATCTCTTAATTATATGAATTGTTAAATGTTTTTTTGTTTTAACATTGATCGCTTATTCTTCTTTTTCACATTTTATTAATCTTCCACATTTTCCACAAGATTGATTCTAATTTTATATCACGTGGCACTCATAAATCTGATCGAAGAAGCACTTTGTAGTATCTGTACCAAACTTGAAACATTATTAAGTCGGTCAGCTCCTCTTGGTCTCTTTTCCATTGCGTGATTAATTGTCCATTTTCACACAATGATTTCTTCGAGGCGGGGTCGAATAACTGACACATGTTGTATAATGTTCTACGCTGATATGCGAAAGTTTTATGCTGACCACTTACAATTGAATGGTGTTGATTGGCGAATAAATGACGCTCGCTCGTTAATGTTCTATTCGATGCCCATTAAATGAAATAAAAATTGTAATTTGAAAATTATTTCCAAATAGAGTAAAAAATATTTAAATTATCTTTGCATTACCTGTAAATAAATAAATTTTGAATTATTGGCAAATTTTTATAACAGTAATATTGTGTAATTAATATAAGCAATTTATAAATAACAAGAACTATTTTTAATTATTTGAAAAAAGTAATTAACTTTGCTTTTTGCAATACATAATTAAGTTTACGTTAAATTTACTTTTATAGTATCTTACACGCGTTACACATTTAAATACACTGATATTTTAAGTCGTAAATAATAATTAGGCACTCTGGGAAAAAGTTTTTCCAAAATACGGTTATAATTCACTTTGAAACCTACGATTAAGTAATTAAATTATTTGAATTGTTGGTAACTCTACTGTGAGAAAAATTTTGACCGTTTTTTGTAGTTAAAGAACTTAATATTTTGATCAGTGTGTTACTTTAAAATTCTTTGACATAGATAGACAAGCAATTTTTAATTAATACAGGGTTAATTTGAAAAAATAAATGTAAAATTAGGGTTACAAGTAATCTAAATAATTTGATTACCCAATCGTAGGTCTCAAAGGATTATAATTGTATTTTGAATAAACTATCTTTTCTAGAGCACAATACATTTTATTTTATTTTTTTTTTGAGTTTTATGACAAGAGTTGGCGTATTCTGTTAAAGATTGGCCGAAATCATTTAGAGGTCGCTTTCGCGCCGTATTTCCGTTTTAGTCCTCGACGCTATTTTCCGCAGCTCGGATAAACCTCTCAGGCTGAATTTTCGGAAATATAAGGCCTCCACAGTTTCGCCTCCAATATCCAATCTTGTTTTCCCTCGCTCTCTATATTTCTCTCTTTCCACTGTGTCTCGCGTGTTCTTTGAAAATATCTGTCGTATTTCTTGTTCAGTGAGAAGCCCCGTATTGTGTTAACAAAAAAAAAAACATGATTTGTACTACTGAATTTGCAAAGGCGTTATTATGAAGGAAGATCCACTTTGATTGATTGAAGTCTTTTACGAATTTCTGATAACAAGAACCCAATATTTTATGAATTTTATGTAACCAATTTTTATAATAGTGGAAATATAAAACTTATTGAATCATTGAACATTATATATAATTATTAAATTAGAAAATTAATTTTTTATCTAATTATTAAATTATTGGCTTTATAATTAGTTAAATAATTAAGCAATTACAAGTAATTTTGTTAATGATTTGGATTCTAGAAATTTGATAGCTGAGTTACAAGCGTTGTGAGAAAATTTTGAATTAAAAAATTTAAAATTATAACCTTTCTATTCCAAATTTTCATCATAAAACATAAATTTATAAAAATATAAAATTTACGAATTTATATAAATTTAATTACTTTCTATATAAAAAATATGCGATAAGTTCGTTTAAATGGTCTAATATTTTACGAGATTGAATATTTCTTTCTCAAGTCTACATTGAACAAAGTATCACGTGGACAGAAAAACCAATGGATCTTGCGCGCGGTTTTCGTCGTTTGTCATTAGTGTGAAACGTGAAAAATGATTTCCGCAGCCTCGCCAAACCGTACGTGGCGTCTAGTTTCCGGACAAGCATCATTGTTAACAAGGTTCGATTTGTAATTCATGAGGTGCGCGACGGGATGGATTGCACGTGTCGACTAAAAAAAAGAACGTCAGACGAAAAAAAGACTAGTTTTTCTTGGCCTTCACGTTAACACTCCGTAGAATTCATTAACTCCGTGAAAATGCATTGCCTCGGTTATGTTACTTACTGTTGATTGTTAATAGAAGATAGAAAACCGCGGGAAAAAAAGATAAAAATTGTCAATTTCGCGTTTTTGTTTAATGGACAGCCTATCTTGAAAATGTAACAAAATTCTTTTTATTTACGTTGAATGCCTTTGCTGTCTTGCCTTTGCTTATACAATTTAGTTATACATAATTTTTTTTTGCAAATTTGATTCTAATTTATCTACTTTGAGAATTTAGTACGGTCGTTTTGAATCTGATTTAAATTCAAAATTGTTTCATATTGTAGTTATATTAGGTTGTAAATTACTATTCAAAAGTTCAGTAAATTGTTCTTAAGATGATATAATCTTAAGAGAGAGAGAGAGAGAGAGAGAGAGAGAGAGAGAGAGAGAGAGAGAGAGAGAGAGAAAGAAAGAGTATATGGCCTTGTTTCTTCATCTTTCGTGTTACTTTACTTTCGTGTTACTTACTCTAAGCAAGTAGCAATTTTCAATTTGCTTGATCGAGTATGAGAAAGGTTATAAAAAGTGTTGTAACTTACAACTTACTACAGTTTAAGATCGCGATAAGGTGAAATGATTTGGATAAAGGTGCTATAAACGGAGTCAAGCAATCTAGATTTCAATTTTGATCTCATTTCATGTTGCTTTACATTGCTATGTAAATGTTAAAGATAAATTGCATGTTAAAAAATATATTTTGCTTATCAAATAATTTTCTCATGCATATACAATTTGAAAATAAGCATTAAGCCACAGATTTCAATTTTATAACGCATATTTTACGTATTTTTAAATTATTAATATATAGATATACATTTGACACAAGATCGATAGTTTCTATTCTTATTTGGTTGCATAATCAGGAACAACTGACTTTCATATTGACTTTTGTGTGAGCTATTTGAAGAGAATTAAATGGGTAAGATACTGAGATTTTTATTTCTGTCGATTTCTGATTAAATTGACAGTGAATCTGCCATGTTTGAATTCTACTGGTGCGGCGCTTTTATCTTTTTTTTTTCGCATTAGCTCATTGTCCATTGTTAGCTTTTCTCGTCCCATAGAATCTTTTCATGGCCTTCCGGCATCTATGTCTCTATCGATCTGTCTGACCGAGGCCGTGTACAAGGGCGGTTTGGGCGGGGTCATATCACGAGGAGAGAAAAATTGGCAGCAATGAGTCGATGCCTCGAATAGAGAGCTGCGAAACTCCGATTTTGAACACAAAGAAACAATCTTTCCTGTTGAGATCTATCTTGTCGTTTATAAGAAATAAAGGTAATTGCGGTTCGATACGCTGTTCCGTTTGCGCATTTTACACAAGATATAGACGTAGTTCTTAAAAGAAATTAAAGTAACTTTGGTGAATCTTAGATATATTATCTCAACGATATTTTACCAACGATATCAATAGGCAATTTTAAGTTTAAATTAAGAAACTAGAACTTTACAAATGACGTCCATTAAAGTAGAGACGCCACTGAAATAAAATTTTCTCGTGTTTAAATTACCATTTCTATTAAAATTCAGTAAAGCGCAGAGGAAGCGTGAAATTATCTGAATTGACTGAATTTCAAGTATGTTAGGCTGAGGCGGGTCTGCAGGTGACATAATCGACCATATTTTCGATGCAATTACTTATTCGAGGATATATGCAAGATGATTTGGAGAAACTTTCGAGCCTGGAGCAAGTCAGTTCGTCCGTAGAATGACCCAGTTGCTTGGTGCTAACACACTCTTCTGGACTACGGTGTTAAGTTCCGGTAAATCCTTAGCTTGCATTTGACAGAAATTCTGTTCTTCATTACTTACTCCGTTTTTCCTCCGTCTTCTTCATCCTGTTCGTGTCGTTAACGTCAAATACAGATTACACAGCTGATGCTAAATTGCATGTATAATCATGATCCGCTTTTATAAATTTGATGAAATGTTAGGAAAGTCTTTTATAACTGTTGTTTGAGATCAAAATTGGATTGGTCTATTAAAAAGACATGCAAATAAAGAAATTATCGTTAATGTTTCTCTTATTAGAAACAATTTTATATATCTTATAATTTTATATCTCAATTTTGCGTTGTTCATAATTGATATTTTATATATATAATAGTAATAATATTCTTGTAATATAGTAATAATAATCTTTGATAATTTTAATGTTTTAAGCATCCATTTCGTTTAAAGTATCCAACTTATTTTCTCACCGACACAAACATCATTAGTTTATTTGTTCGTGAATATGAAAGAAAGGGAGAAAGCCGACGGGTTGAAACAGTCGCCAAGCTATACGTGCGTTGCAAAAAAAGAAATGAATCGATGAAACCTCATCGACCCGGGATTTCGAGTCCAATTCCACGACAATTTTTCACGCTCGTCCAATATCGCTTTAAAGCGGTTATCGCGTCGCTGTTTCCAGCGCCGATAGTGGCTGACTAAAAATAATATCTCCACTCGACGGGCGTGACATTTAACGGTTACTCGCCCACGAATCGACCCGACTCTCTCAAACATAATTACCCTTTCTCATTAGCCTCTTTCATGGTTTACGGTCCAATCGGCCCTTCGTCATTGTAGATAATCGCCGCGATAGAGATGGCTCGCGATAAATTCGAAATACTAGCTGACGATGATTTTCTGCCACGAAAATGTTCCACAGTAGCAGTTTTTGTATATCTATTAATTTGTTTTTATGCGTGACGCATTTCTTATGAAGTGTGAAACCGATATTTTTCTTCAACTATAATATGCTAGTTTTACGTAATTATATATTATATGTAATATAAAATTTTTAATACCGTGTTAATTCCATTTTATTTTTGTGGCATGTGACTGATGCATAATTAAAAAATTACCGATTGTTAGAAGTTTCAAAGTAATTTTTGATGTTCCATGCCATGGAAAAAAGATTAAATTTTTCTTGTAATTAATTTATAATTTATTATATAAAAATATATTTTTGAATTTCTTTTTATAGAGAATATTGCTAAATTTTTTAAAGAGGTAATAATTCTTTGCATATCACGTTGTGAAGACATTATTGCTTTTTTATATGCCTCTGTTTAAGACATATTGATACGCATTAAACGGCTGTTGAATCGAAAACACGCAACGCAATTAATATACGTGCTAATCGCTTAAGTTTGGGTAATTAAGAAGTTCCTGCGTGGCCTGAAATCTCGTGCATGAACGGAATTACGCGAACAGATATTAATCTACATGGCGGCCAAAAAGAATACACGCGATAACAGTTTAATATAATAGCAACTATAGTTTATAAGCCCCGTATACTAAATTTCTGTAAAAACATGAACATATCTTTTTTTTATGACATACCATTTAATTTTTATTTTAACTAAAAGAGTTTTGAATTAAATCAATTATTCTGTGATGCAATGCTTGTTATAGCTTGTAAAGTTAATGAAAGCGAAACGTTAATTTAATTAAAATGCAGAAGTAACTAACGACCGTGAAAAGATCTTAATTGCTATTGCTAATCTTGTTGCGTGCTTTCGGTTAACAGCGTCGCATGGCACACGCTATCGTGTGAACTTAGATGGTCGATTATAAATTACAAGATTACGCCGCTATATCCTTAATTTGAGAAAAAACGCGGATATTTATGTATTAAGTTGGTGTTAAGTACGCTGTCTGAAAATAGTGATTATACAAATGAAATAATGCAGATTAAAAATAGGTACAATGTCTCATCAAATTATTTAAATGCATTAAGTGCAACCTGTGTTAACTGATCGTAATTTAATCTATTAGCGTGCCAGCATAAAATATATTAGAATAATTAGACGTTGTAAATAATTTGACTTACAACATCTAATTATTTTAATATATTTTTAATATTTGATTTTATAATTTTGTTATATACAGCTTTCACTGACAAAGGTTGTTTACTGGTTGCTTCAACGAGAATTTGGCGGAATCGGTATTTTTATCGCAAGGATTTTACGAACTATATATTGAAAGCCGTACAATGTACTGAATGTTAACGCAATTTCGACCTTCGTGTCGCAGTTAGAATCAAATCTGTTTATTTGACTTGAGTTGAAACGCGGTGCTAACATCGCGTGTCATTAAAGTGTTTTCAGGAAATCGGGGTATAGAGACCACCTCTCCAAGTACGGCCCGCGTCTTCGGATTTCTCTAGAATCTCTTGGTCGTTTGCCAAGGATTGTTAGATCGTATCCGTACGATTCGTATATACGCAATATAATCTAGATGTATTAATACATACTAAATCGCAACTTGGTGCAACGTCGACCAAGTTCCGTTCGTTTACCCATTTATTAGTACTTTACGTTCCTCACGTAATCCGTTGAGGCTCTCACGATAAACTCGTCTCAAATTAATTTAGCATCGTGACCCTTTTTACCGCCAAGGAATAAGATTGCATTTTATTATCTTCTACGCGGAAGAATAATTCCCTTTGCTGTTGCTCTTCTTTAAGACGATAAATGTGTTATTTACATTTTTCCTTATTTTATTTTTCCTTTTTCTATATAATTATTTTTTCTTCTTGCATTACAATGATTTTGTAAAGATGCAACTACTTGGGACATTTTTCATTGTGGAATGTTTTTTTCTTTAATTAAATATTTCTTCTTTGTTAAAAAAAGAAAAGTGAATGCATTGTATGTGTATCTGTTAGTTAGGTGATTGTAATTTGATTTTAATAAAAAATTTTAATTTAGTGCTTGTTGTTTGATGCCGTTCGCACGATTTAAGAAAGCCTGATATTCTTCTCTTGATAGAAAGTGCTTTCAAGGTTATTCCGAAGTTATTTCACGAGGAAGAATTTCCCTCGGGATTTACTTTCTCAGAAAGTTTATTTCAAAGATAAAGTCTTTTGAAGTCTGGCGAAATATAATACAACTATTATTTAATTAATTATGGTTAAGAATAAATTATTACTTTATTAACCATCCCGTTATTAAAAGGCCACAAGAATCCAGGAAATTTTTTTCTACCGAACAACGTTGAAACTTCATAAAATGGAACTGCAGACAAACGAATTGAAGCTCACGCTGACATAAATAATATTTATGGATCGTAATATTAAAATTGTCGTATATTTTCTGACGTTTTGACTTTATATGTTCTTTTTTAAAGCTTAATTAACGTCTGTTGCTATGTTCCGACAATTTATGATTGTTTTGAATTCATCCGAACTATATTATTAACAAACAGAAACGAAAGTTTTCGACTTTATCAAGATCATGCTAGTCGGAATATGAATTTTCAAACTAAAGGAGTTAAAATGTATACCCGCGGAAAGGGGTTTAGACGATGGAGTTACCGCAGATAAAATATAAAAGTTGTACTTCTCGCCTAGGGTTTTTACGACTTATACTATTACCACTCACGTCTAATAAATTGTAAAGGTCGTAAACGTTACTTTATATACGACGCGCGAGTAGCGCGATAGGTACCGGTGCTCAAGTCGTATTATAAAAAATAAAGTTTGGTGTACTTTAATTATGGATGTTTAGAAGGTGGTATGTTAGAAGCATGGTATCAATGTTATACGAGCTATAATGCAATTATTATTAAGCAGAGTTGCAGTTCTAGTATTATTCACAATGTTGCAATGCACCATGATGCTAAATTATGCTATATTTTTGTGTGAATTTTATTCTCACATTTTGTGTAGAAATCTCTAATTTACGTTTTTATCAGAAAACTAAGAAAATTATTTTAAGGTAAAGAATTCAATAATTTTTATTTAATAACTACTTTTTATTAGTAATTTATACTTATTTTATTGGTAATTAATACTAATATATTTACATATATTACTAATAAAATGTAACTAATTATGTATATTACTAATTGTTATCGAACGGAAGTAATCTTAACTAACGCTAACGAGTTTACAAAATTGAATGTATAATAAAATACGCGATAACAATTTATCTATTAAAATTAATTAAAAAAGAGAAGAATATTTTTGCGTTTGTTTCATAACACGCGTTGAACATTTTAAGGCCTTAATACTTGTTTTTGTAGCATACACAGAATGCTATTGTTCACACAAGGTCGCTGTGCTATCATTTGTACACCGGAATTTCAACAGTTAGGTAGTAGGGCAGGCTGCTTCGTGCGTCATGTTATTATCCTTCGAGACTCTATCGCGACAAGTACTATGAATAACGCGATCTTTCCTAGCGATCAAGAGAAAGGTCGGTAATAATGACATACCATTTTGTTTTTTAATTGTGTACCTTGAAAAAGAAACTAAAAATAAAACTTTGGCAACGCAAGTACAAACTAGTATCTTCCATCAGACGATGTATAGTAGGTTTTATAATATCTGTTTTAAATTTTGCAATAATTAAGTTTTTCACGAGAGTAGCAAAAACGAGTCTGACAAATAAGCTTTAAAACAAAATTAATAGGTAATAATTAATAATAAACAGTAGCTACATTCTTTTATTTTTTTTTACATAATATATTTATTATATGTTTAAATTAGGAATGAAGTTAAATAATACTGTTTACATTATGAGTGCAATTTATAAATAAAAATCACGTAAATTTTATTTTTGCTTAAAAAAATGTATTTTTACATTTTATATAGGAAAAGCATAAATGCGTGCATTTCTTGACAAAAATAATATATTTATTGAAAGTTTATAAGATGTTTGCTTAAGTACTGAGTAAATGTGTAATTAAAGTTTTAAATATTTATTGAAGTGTTTATGAGATGGAAATTTATAAACATAGAATTGAGTATGAGATATTTATAACTATGTTATATAGATGTTCACAAAGTGTTGTGTAATGTTTTCAGAATGTTGCGAATGCTCGGAGGATGTTTTATTAAAATATTCTTTGAAACATTTGTAACATTTCAAAAACATAACACAACATTTTCCGAACGCTTGACTTTCAATGTAAGACTATTGTTATCAGAATCTTAGATATTATCCGATTTTAGTGTGAATTAATTTTTCTGCAGTATGAAAAATTGTACTGTCAAAATACATTCCTCATATATTTTTGTTTTTGACCTCAATTTTAGAAATTCGAATTAAAGAACCATTTTATTAAAACGTTAATGGAAAGTTTCATAATGCTGCATGTTATGTTCTATTCTGTGCAGATTTATGTGTACGAGAAATAGAACTATATCTCATTCAGATGCCGCGTATTGTTCGCTGGAAATCTCCATATTGTAGAGATATTTATTAATTGCTTATGAACAGTACATTTGGGAGATGTTGTTAAATTGTTTTGATGCACGCTGAAATCAATATTATGTAAGAGTTTTCAAAATGTTTCTTATGAAGCATTTTAGTGACGTTTAACATAGTCTCAAACATTTCCATTATAGATTTTTAAATATTTGTAAAATTGTTATTTAATAGAAGATTTATCAATAAATATTTATTATGTGCTTTTAAATAGTATTGTAAATAAAAAATAATAATTATTAATAAAATTTTTTATAAACAGTGTAACCATTGATTATTTTTATTAATAATTAATTTGAAATACAAGAAAAAGAATATTTGACCAAATCTAATGAAGTATTAAATATTTTGGGAAGCTAACACACATTGCTGTGATGCTGTTAATATTTGTTACTATGATGTACTATGCGCTATTGTTCATGCAAGATCGCCGCGCCATCATTCATACACTGAGACTCAAACAGGAAGGTAGTAGAGCAAGTACGTCATCGCGACTATATTCTCACCATTCTTCGCGACATAATACGAGAAAGTTGTAATAGTTTATGTAAACGAGTAATGTTTATTAATCCAAGTTATGCGATCATAACTTCATAAGCTTCATAACTTTACCTTTCTTTATGCGACTATTCGTTTTTTTTGGAATTTATAATTATATAATAATTTATTTGACTAAATATTTATTTGAAAAGAAAAACAAATTTAATGAAATTTAATGAATGTGTAATAAATGTTTTTTGAAATTAATTACATTAATTACATCAAATGTTATGCTACAATATATTTTTGAATGACTATACATATAATTAATTAGTACAGACTAGTGAATTAATATTACTGATTAATTATCAAGTAGTAAATAATATTTGTTCTATGAAATTTATTTCATATTAAATTGCGAGAGACAATTTTGCATCACGATTGCCCAAAATTCATGCATTCACGGTGGAGTGCATCGCCCGTGTAATAATCCTCATTCATAATAGCGCGCGTGGCTGGCATTTTGCGGGCAACAAATGAAGTGTGCTATTGTGGGTTCACGCGTATCACTTAAATTCTTCAGCGTTGACTCCGTTGGGGTATTTGGCATTAGGACGCGCATCTGGTGCGCGATTTGATTAACGACGGTGGCAGCGGCGATTCTCCGCATCCGGAAATAACTGTGAAAATGAAGTCCAATGCATCGGTCTTGAAATAATCTATTGCGCAGCAAAAAATTCGTGAGAATCATGCGATTTTGCCCAGTAGCGGAGCTGCAGTTTTCGACACCTTACGCGAAAAGATTACCGACTAATTTTTTTCCAAAAAGATAAAGAAATTGAGCAGAAAATGGATAAAATTTATCTTTAGATAAATTGTAGTACATTTTCCAGCGTATAATATACTATATAATTTGGATAAGCTTTATTTATTAAGATTTATATATCTCTCGTGAAGAAGAAATTTTTGAATGTATCTGACAGCATGATACAACCTAAATGTATCTCTTTTATAGAGTATTACTATGTAGTGATTAAGAAACAAATATGTAATTACGGTAATAGAGTTAATTGATAATGATATGATTAAAACGGAGCTTGCGAAACCATTTGAATTCTCAATTATGTAATGGACTCGAACCCATTTTCATTCTATCATCCATTACTAGCCTGCTTTTTGGTGATTATTTGGACTAGTAGCATGGAGTTATTACATTGTCGTTAAAACGTTGATTGTACAATGGCGTAACTGATGTAGAACCTGGTCTCGCGTTTACGGTGAATTTTGCGCGAAATTAGAGTTGATAAAATCATCATGCTACTGTTAGTTAAGCAACACGATTAATGGATCTTTTAACGACGTAGATCAATATTAACGTTATAGTATTGTTAATACGATAGAGCTTGAGAATTAAAAGCTGCTCTACCTTTGGAGCGCCTTTATATTTAAAACTGTTTTAATTCCATATTAATAAAATTTGATTTTTTTTTATTAATATTGTTTTTATTAGTTTATATACTATGTCTATTTTAATATACGCGTTATTTATTTAAAAAATTTCTTCACAATTTCTGTATATTCGTTAGCACATTTATATTTTCAAAATATAAACACATTATTATATTTCCTTTTACAGATTTATTTAACAAATGTAGAGAAAATTAGTTTTGTTTTTAAGAATTTAAGTTAATCTTTTTTCGTAGAAATAAAGAGTTTATAATTATTAGTATTAGCACATTCAGAATTCAACACAATGTCATTGTTTCTTTAAAGAAACGTTTTCAGCTCTCTGTTAATTAATAAATTAACAGAGAGCTGAGAATGTTTCTTTAAAGAAACATAATGACGTTGTGTTGAATTCTGAATGTGCTCCATAACGGCAATTGACAAAATTCATGATATCTTTTTGCCAAACTACGATATTAGTTGAGATCTACATTCGCAAAACTTCTCCAAACTTACAATTAGAGCGTGATAGATCGCCGACATCGATGTTGAAATCGTCTTTCCGTGGCAGACCGCATTACCCGATTAATCAGGAACTCCACATAGCGGAGCTTATGGCACTTTGAAGTTAGGCAACTGGCAGATAGAATTAGGGTACATCGTGAGGCAGTTTATACCTTTCTGCTCGATTTTTATTTATATACTTAATTTAAAATATTCGCTAAAATTAAATTTATATTAGCATTATTAAAAATTATTAAAAATTAAATAATTATGACATAAAATTATTACAATACAATATTATTAAATTATATTACATGACTTTAAAAAGTACTTAATGTATGTGTTAAAAAACAAAGAGTATTATTCTTATAAACGTAAAGAATTTTTAATGCTAGCATTATAAGATTAGAATATAATGAATAATTACGAGCGAGCGAGAGAGAGAGAGAGAGAGAGAGAGAGAGAGAGAGAGAGAGAGAGAGAGAGAGAGAGAGAGAAAGAGAGATAATAATTAGTGCTCATTAAATTTTTAAAGTTTCATAAAAAATGGCAGCTATGTCTCCTGATTAAAAATTTCGTTGTCTTATTGAAGTATTTCTATTCAAGAGTTTTGATTTCGATTGCCCCTCTCGACCTTACATTGTAATATCACTAAGAGGAAATCGTTATTATGTTCACTGTTCTGAAATTGGCACATTCTTATCGATTAGTTTCGAGAACGTCTCATCGCAAATCCCATTTTCTTTCCGTTCGGCGTTTGCGAATGCTGAAATAATCTTAACGCAGGCACAGGTGTGCACTCATATACGACCTCGGGTCGCCTAGATCCGATGCTAAATCCGCTTGTCGGTACAAGCAGACAGGTGCCAGCCGATCTCGAGCCAATCTCTTCCATTTCTGTATCCTTGCTGTGTTTCCATCATCTTCGTGTGCCGAATAAATATATACGGAGGTGCCATGGGACGCACGAATTTAATAAGAAATGCAGCATTACGTTTTTGCAATTGTGCCAATTGTGTGTGTGTGTGTGTGTGTGTGTGTGTGTGTGTGTGTGTGTCCTTAATACAATTGTTCAAATATCTTTACCCAAGTAAACTTTTCTGTAAAATAATATTATATCAATTTTACATTGATGTAGTCGCAAAGTTACTATTCTGATATTATTATTTATTTTTTACGAGAAAAATAAATTTTATCCTTTAATTGACGTTGAAGTGAAAAAAGTTAAATCGTTCTACTTCGGATTTACTAGTGTTGCGAGAGAAATAAGGATTGCCAGGATAAAAATAAGGAATGCTTGAGAGAGAATCGATGTTTCTAATTCAATCAAGTTTTTTAATTAAACTGTACTCCACTATTAAATTCGTTTACTTACAGAAGAGGATAGATGTCTATAGCAGAAGTAATTCCCTTTTTAACTGATATAATTATTTCTTACGAGATGTAAATTGATATAATTATTTTTCTTACTTTGTGAAGAAATTTTTTAGTTTGGCTGACACTTATTGTATAAAGAAGTATTTTACTTATGAATTATGGAAAACATGAATAAATTTTTATATTTTATTAAATTATAAAATATCCTTTTCTATATTTGAAAGTATGCTATTTTTCTTATAAATTATCTTCTTATTAATAAATAAAATATTATTTATTAGAGGAAAGAAGGCGATTATGGACTAGATGTGGGATTATGAAATTCACGATATTTCGTATACTTTGTGTGAATTTTGGGGATAACCATTTAAATTATTTTTTTATATTGTTTAGACGTTATGATATTGCCACTGGTCATAAATGTTTATTGTGTTGTCATAAAAGCTGCATTTTAGTATTAGAAATAGCTGAAAGTTTTATAGGTGTGTATTCTTTACATCATTTTGGGAAATATGTTGGGTATCAATATATCTTTTAACTTTAATGTAACTTGAAGATACTGATTCTTTTGTGATACTGATGTGTAAAATCCGCCAAAGAGCGATAATTTTTTATCTTTTAGAAATGAAACTAATTTTGAAGACATTTATTGATAGTGTTCCATATCTTTCTACAGATTCCATATCTGTAATTCTTTTTCCCTCTTCAGTAAATTGTTAATTATGTTCGTTATGTATGTATATCCGAAAAACTTTTGCTTATAACATAATTGTTTGAACTTTATAGGTAATAAACTTTACTGAGTTATTTAAGTAAAATAAAATGATGGTTTACAATCCCCTTCTCTCCTATAATTTTTACGTATTTTTAAAAAATATATTGAAGTTTTATAAAATCCTTTTTTAACGGAGAATTCTGTAACATAGCTTACATATCGATTGATTCAGTGACAATTAGGAGTTCAGGTCAGTTAAACTTTATTGCAGACGATTGATTCGTAAATAGCAAAGTTCTCTTCTCTGGGCAGAAATTCTCGGCGTTTCTGGGACATTCTGTATATCGATTAATTCAGAAATAGCTGCAAGTGCGTTTAAAACACCCAAGTATCAGAACTTTCCTTCGTGACAATCTCATTTATCGTATTGTACTGTGTCAGCAATATTAATTTTTTAAATTTCTGAATAACGTTTACTGTCATAATGCCAGTAACAAATGAATATAATTACACACACACACACACACACAGATAAATAACTGGTAACTCTATATTGTTTAATATTATTTTAATTTTGTCTAATTTAATTATTGTAACAAGTATATACCATTGTATTTACACGACTCATTAACGAACGTTGATGATTCATAAGTAGCGAGATTCCCTGTCATAACAGTCGATCACCGCTCGAGACGTTGGGAATTCGTCTTCGTCTACGTCTTCATCATTTCAGTTTAAATTATTACGACGGAGACGCGTCTCACGACTCAGGGCGAGAATGCACTTTATTTTCAGACAAGGCGCGCGAACACTTCGCGGCCAATGTGGAAAACCGGTGGTTCGTCTTTTAATAGCACGTTGCATCGTAGTAACGACGGACCGCCGTTCGTGGATCTTACCCGATATACCGGGTGGCCCAAAAATGTCGTTCGGTTTGACGAAGATATAGTGTCGGTCGGGAGACGACGCGATGTTAAGGCCGATCGTTTTGCTATAAATATAGATTCGTTTGTTTGTGATCGAGTCGACCAGTTGTTGATTGGTGTTGGGAGATGGTTTACATACAATAATAGTTGAATTACGTATACTAATGCGCCTTTGTACCAACGAAATAATCATCAATGTTGATAATTTGCATTAGGATTTCGGTTGTAGTTCGGTGATTATCGCGTGTAAAATTTAGTTCTGTAGTAATTTTATTTTGTTTGTAAAATATATATGTATATATAATATTTATATGGAAAGAAACGATTTTGCTACAGTATTTAAAAATTTAGTTGGAAAAGCAACTAAAAATTTTTGTTGCATTATTAAAATTAATAAATAATAAATGTGTTCAAGCGTGATGAGCAATGCTGCAAAAAATTTTAACAATTTAGCAACCATCTTTAGTGTCCCCTATAATTATTCTAATTCATAAAAATTATTTTTAGATCTATATCTATAGTTACATTTTTAGACACTTTAGTAAAATAGTTTTTTTGTGTAGATTATGTATTTATGAACAAGAACGTTTTTGCTTTAGCTTGTCGTAGAAATGTTATTAGAATATTGTACACAATATAAATTTAAACATTATTAGGTTTCATAAAAGTTTGTTTGATGGAGAATAGAAAAAAATGTAGAAAAAACTTATACACATATCTTATATACAATTTCTTTTTAAAGTATATGTCGCTTATTATTTATTTGTTACAATAACGTAACTAAAAAATAAAGTTTTGAATGTTTTTGTTTCAAAAATAAAGTTATGAATTTAATTTGGATGTTTAAACTAATAAAATTATTCTTAAATATGATTTTGATAAATATTTAATTTGTTTATTGTAGAAAAAAAATTGTTAGATATTTATTTCAGAGTATTGAATTCTCATTAAAATTCTCTTTTTGCAGAATTAAATATAACAATTTTAAAATTACGTTATTCTTATGCTACAAATAAACGATACATAAAAAATATTGATAGTAATTGTAAAAAATATTAATGATAATTATTAGTAAATAATCATAGATTTTTAAAAAATCAATTCTTAAAAATTTTTAGTTGTATTCTTTGTTTTTCTTTTCTCTCTTCTTTATTTTTTTAAATTATTTTTCAAAATAAAATTCATTAAATTATTTTTTAATTCAATTATTAAAAACACAGTTCCATGATATGCATTTATTATTTTTTATTTGAAACCGCAACAAATATATACTTATGGATCGGTATACGTACATTGAATTGTTTCTGTAAACGTTGACAAAGAGAGCAAACAGTTTTTGTAGCCGATCAATTTTCGCTTTTTCTCTTTTGTTAAACAATGTCATATACTTCGGAAACAAATACAAATTCATTGTAGCTAATTAAATGCTTGCCTTGGTTTTAACGATTTTGCGAAACAAGAAGATCTTGACTATTTTCAGAACGCGCAAATGTGTACCAGATACAGAAAAAAATGTACCAGGTATCTGTCAATATATATCCATATGTGTATCCATGTTCGAAAAGTGAAACCATGTTAGGTTTGTTATTTTTAACTTTGCTCTTTATTATACTTACTACGTAAAAGTAGGACAAGTGTACATTCATACTTTAGAGCACGTGCAAAAAATACATTTTTAAATTAACAGCTGATAACTTTTTAAATTAACAGCTGATAACTTTTTAAAAATTAACAGCAGTTTAATAAATTAACATTTTAAACGAAAAGAATTGATAATATTTAAAATAAATTTAAAAAATTTAAAACTACAAATGTACTAACAAAGCTAAAATATTTATATATAATATATTTTTTATAATATATTGTACACGTTTACATATAAGAAATTATGTATTACATCATGAAATAAATTTAGCTCTTTTCTTCTTTTCTAACTGGATTATCATAAAGTGCAGAATTCTGAAGAACTGAGTATTGTACAAATATGAAAATTTTGCAACTTTTTGTTGCACGATTTCTTATAATCCTTTATCTGATGAGTTGTTAAAAAAAGAAGTGGGTCACTATGACTACTAAACAATGGTACAAGGCGAGAAAAGTGTGCGACCATGCGAGGTAGCTACAATGCGATCAGCCGGTGATGCATAGATCTTGTGTTAGAAGCTTTTGCTGTTTTTTTTTTTTACTACCAACGTAAATCAAAGCTATGGTATATTTACAAACGAATTTCACTAAAAATTTATATTTTAACCGAAATTCGTCTAAGCCTTAAAATTCATAGAAATATTAGAATTCATACTAGATTTAAATTCTTTGGTTGTTTTTTTGAAATCATGTCATATAATATCGATTAATATATGTATATCTATTTTTTACGAGAGATATGTAATATTGATTAAGATAATTAAGATTCGAAAATATTTAAAAAATGATAGATATTAAGGGTATTATAAAAATTTGATATGTATATAAGATGATAGTTTACACTATAGATATATTATTTGAAATTTCAACAATCATAAAATTAAAAAATATCACAATGTTATAATTATTCTAGTCTCTCATAATTAGCTTAATTGATCTTATTTCTAGAAATATCCTGTTATGAAAATAACCGGAAAATACATGGTTCTCATGTTACAGAATATATTTTAGAATCTACCGCAAACTGATGAAATACAGTCATATAACACTTGTACGTTTTTCGAAGTCGTGAAATATTTTGTCGCGTTGGTAAAATCGTGTTATTGGTTTTGTACAGCTGGAGCCGCAATGTAAGGCCATGTTATTTGCTTAGCGTGCAGTTTTTTCTTTGCCAATAGGGTGTTGGAAAATAAAACTTAATCTTTTTTTAACGTCGTTAAATAAGTCATTTTGTATTCTGCGGCTTTGTGAATTTTCTTTCTTAAAGATGTCTCGTAAGATTATAAACTAATAAATGTCATAATATATTTTTTTGTTATTTGTTATACATATACTATTTTTAAATAATTTTATAAAATTTTTTTACTTAAATGTTCGTAATAAATTTTCTATTTTCTGTTTTAAAATGAGCAGAAGAGTATAATTGCACGTTTTTGTAGCTTTCCTTTTTTCGTAATGTCCTCGCATGGCTATTTGCGTACATTATAAATGCGCTCGTAAAACCGTTCCCATGACGAAACGAGTTAAGGAAGATCACGACAACGGCGTCCACAGTTTGCGAGAACTTTACTAATTCGTGAAACTTTTGCATTCAGAAGATACCTGTTGTGACGGAGGTTTTATCTTCAACAAGAACAACTCTCGTAAGTCGAGGTTCATCGCAACATATGATGTGAATTAACGCAATTTTATTAATTTTTCTTGTAACAATTTTTCTAAATTTGTATAAAAACATCAAGCTTTAAACTTCTATATATGTAACCAGCTAAAGATTAAAACTGAAATATTTTCTGAGAAACTCGATGCGAGAGAAAGAGAGAAGAAAGAGAGAGCTTGTATAAAAGTTTTATCGCACTTATTTAAGTTTGAGTTAACTTCAGAATTTGATTAATCTCTTAGATATGAATACCGGATATTTCGTCCTTTTTTTTTTACTTACGCTTTTTTTATCAACCTAGATTCGAGCTTCTTCTCTTAGTAATAGCGTTGAAACTTTTAACAGTTTTTAAGTTACAGATTATTGTAAACTCGTTTTTATAAAATAAGATTTAAAGCTATATAAGATTTAAAGCTATATATATTGATAATAAAACGGTTTAAATATTTTATATAATTTTACTAATTTTTGTTTGTAATTATATATTTTAATTAAGGTGATAATTTAAGAATTATTTAAAGGTATTTAAAATTGAATAAATATTATAAGAAAATTGATTTTAAATTGTTACAATTTTTTACTGTTGTATTGAAGATAATTTGTTATATTAGCAATTTTTATTGTAACAAATAATTAATTGCTTTAATAATTTATTTATTGCTTTAATACATTCTTTTTTACTAATATTTATTTCTTTTAAATCAAATTGTTAAATCAAATTGTTCAATCAAATTTCTTTAATTATAGATTGAATACTTGTGCAGCAAGCTACAGTTTAGCTCAGTCAATCAATCTATTCTTTCCGTGTACATAAATCTGCTACATGTGCGAATGGCATTTTACCGTATTGTAGAAAAACGGCAACTTTTCATGTGTTACGTCCATTAAATTTCAGTTTGCATCGAGAACCTCATAAAGTTAGTCTCGGTTTGATCTTTCTAATCGCTTAATCTTGTAATCTCCGAAAGTATTAATTTTTCTTTGTTTCCATTAACAATCGCATTTGTGATTTATCTGTGAATTCAACCTAGTCTATATCTCTATGAAATCCGGCTAAGTCCCAGGTAGTTGCTCGGCGACCGCCCAAGGCGCGCTTGTCTAAAAATAGTTCACCAAATCCTACATTTTCGCCGGTTCTAAACTCGCTAACCGTCGCGTGTCCCGGCTACATTGACAAGTAAGAAAAATTAGTCTCCATCGGCTCGACCCGAGAGCGTTTGCCTTGAACTCATGCAGCCTGCCATTTCTAATCCTTCGCGCTCGATATTTGTCTATTTTGAGCGTACGATATTATTGTAGAGCGAAATAAGCTAACGTTTATCCTTTCTAACAAGTTTTTCTATTTTTAAAGCATGTGTATGATTAAATTTTAAGTTTTTGAGATAGTTTTGGTATAAATCCTTCAGTAATAGAATGCCACTTACATATATAATTACAGAGAGTTCTATAAGCGTATGGTTTAAAATTAATTTACGTTATAATATGCGTATTAATTTGATTAGAATTGCTTTTGTATTTTGTTGAAGAAACAAAAGGTTTGCATTAAGAAATTATTTTTAATATAATCGGTCTTTTGTAATAAATAATATTTGTAATATTTATTGTTTATAATTTTTATACCGTTACTTTTTAGAGTTTCCAATCTGACATTATCTTTTTGTTGGATAACAGTATTTATTCTTAGGCTCAACTAATGCATTAATTATTTTTACTCGTTTATACCTGGCTTGTTTACTGAGAGACTGATTTACCCGTGTGGAAGATGCTCCCCACGGAAGATGGTCATATAAGGAAAAAAAATTACTCGATCGATAAATAACTGACGTGAGAAATTGTTAATTAAATAAAAGGTGTGAGAAAAGCGGAAGATCGATAACACGCAACATATCACATGCGCGAAAGACGAGACGAGCATCAGGTGAGATCCCGCTAGGATGAGTTTCATGGTCGCTGTAAAAGTCCGTGAGAAACGTAAATCAGGGTCGAGAAACGGACTCGGGGGGCCATAGGGCGCGGAAAAATTATTACCAACTAGGAAAATCGAGCTCGGGCGAAAGTTTGCGTGATCTGCAAGTTGGCTTTCACTTTTTTTGGAATTTTTGATAAACAAATATTGTATTTATTGTATGATAGGAAAAGGAAGTCTCGAGTTCATAAAATAATGTGTTTGTGTATGGCAAAGCAGTATAATTAAGAACTAATTTTTATTATTAGTATTAGAAGATTATTTAAGTAACAAGACTATGGAACCACAATTTTGTATTATTATTAAAAGGCTATATTCATTTAATTTAGGTCTGTCTAATAGAAATTATATTTGTGAATATGCGAAACATTTAATATTTATCCGTTTTTATTAGAACACAATAATAAAAGTGACTTCTTCTAAAAATATTTTATTTCAATTTTATTTTATTTTATGTCAAAAATTTTTTTATTTGTTAGTATAATAAATATATTCTTTTGATATTTATTACTATGTTACTTTTGTTACTATAATAATCTTATAATACATGGTGCAAATATTTACAATGCTAATATTTTAATGTTCTTCAGTTTTATACTAACACCTTGTAGTTTTTTTATTTTTAAGGATTTTTTAATTTAAAAATCGGATAGAAGATATCACAAAATTAATTTAAAAATCTAAAATTTTAATAAAACCAAACAAAAATTTATTTATATAAGAATATTGTGAACTAAAATTTTCTAGTATTTCTAAGTTGGATTAACAACAAATTTTTTACTGTTAGGGTGTATGTTTTAGGCTTGTGTATATTCCTTCCCTAATAATTCAAGATATAATAAATAATAAATTTTGCGATATATCACGTAGGATATTGAGCAATCGATCATTTCTAAGGAAATATTTTTTTCACTCAGACTCGTGTTGTGTCGTTTGCAGAATAGAGCTTTCCCTTACTCTTGCTCGCTTCGTCACGCGCCGAAATTGCGTATGGCCCGAGAAATTCGCTGGAAAAGGAACGATCTGTAGCTGTCGAGTGCGATCCATTACACTTCATTTTCTCCCTAGCTCCATCGGCTCTATCTCTTTTCCGCGTGCGCCTTCTTTTGATCTCTCGAGTGAGGCATGTCGGCAGAATAAACGATCGTCATTGTGCGCAGTATAACATAGTTTCTAGTTTCTCTGATAATAATTCGACACTTTTTTTATATCAATTTTTGTAATGAGCACACAAAAGTATCTTTTTTCGTTTCAGAATTTTTGAATAGTTAATATAAAATATTATATAATATTTTAAATATAAACATGTGAATATTTTATTCTTAAAGTTTTTTCACAGCTTTTAGAGTAAATTACATATATGATAGTTAGAATATTTTATCTAACTATAATTCGTTTCGTCTATAAAATCTCTGATTATAATTTTGGCTGACTATATTTAACAAATCTAGATGATTCAAACTTTAGAGTGTTAAATTTAAAACTCCTGGGATTTTAAGAATATTATTTTACAAGGAGAATCCCCTAATAGTAAAATTTTTGATGACATTATCCTTCCCGCTATTATTTTAATATTCTTAAAATTTAGGAGATGTAAAAACTTTTACATGACAAGACAAATATTGCACGAAATATTTTGCTGTCATTTGCAATAATTTTCTTTAAAAATACCATTGTCTTGTTCAATTCTTTCCGTTATCGCATCCTTTTTCTTGAACTTATTCGTTATCAATTGTCGCACCTGTGCTCCCTGCTTGAACGGAAGATATAGACGAAACCAGCGGGAAATGCTGACGTGCGCGACGAATTGCGAAATATAGTAGTCAGCATAAAGGGATGAGGTAACATTTGGAAATGTCAGTTGGAAATATTTCGCGTATAAGGAGTTATTGAGGCACAAAGAGATGTTTATCAGCGGGGGGACAAATTCATAAGGAATATCTGGAATTATTAATTTTTTTTTTTTAGATAAATGCAACCAAGAATAGATCGTACAAATTTTTATTTTTAGCTTTATTCAAGAAATATACAAATTATTCATGTACAAATTAAATTTATATTTGATGCTGGGTGAATAATAAATCTTTTCATAAATGTATTGTTTTCCATTTTTATTAAACTTTTAAAAATATTTAGAATCAGAATTAGAATTTTATACTTTTATCTGATTTAATTACCTCAATTATAAAATATTTGCTAGGGAAAAGTAACGTAGATTCTAGAATAAAAGTTATTAATACACCGTTTTACCGTCGCAATTCTAGCACATCTCTTGCGAGATGTTCGCAAATATTCAAGCGCGTTATCATGAAAGAGAATTGAACGAATAGCCGCGAGTTCGCGCATATTTGCACGGTCGCATATTTGCGCTACTCGATACACAGTAAATGTATAATGGGGCTGGACTAGGAAACTTTGCAGTAGAAATAGTCAACGTAGCGAACCACGTGTAGCTACAGAAAAGTTTTACGGACGGACATTCGCACGACTGAGAAACGAGGACGAACGTATCTTTTACAGCTGAATTCTTCAAGCACGTTGTGAATTATCCACACTCTCCAGTTTCCCTCGTCGTGATGCGTGCTCCCGCGGGCGACAACGTCGAGAATGCATAATTTCATCGTGCCTTCTGAACATTTGGCTGGATCGTTTGTCTAAGCTGCTACTGTTTTGTGTCGCCAACAATGCTCATAACAATGTTTCGCGAATGAATTTCTGTTGCGCGAAGCGTGACGTTCGCTTAGAATTATACATAATTTACCTCGAAATGAATGTGATCATACGAGTTTAGAAATCTTTGACTTGCGAAATGTATTGGCTTCTAGAATAACCAGTTCTGGGATTCGTGGATTTTGAGGTTTAAGCACTCTAGAAACTGTGACTGTCGAAATTTATGACTTCTAATATCTAAATATAAGCACAAATTGAAGTGGTATATTTTGGTATTTTAGAGTTTTTAGATTTTGTACATTTTGCTAGATTTTTCTTTAAATTTTATAATTTATAATATAATTATACTGAAATTTACACATAATTCATAGAGAAACATCGTAAAAATTAAGTTAAGTCTTAATAGTGGCATTTCCTTATTTTGGGGGGAAATTAAACATTGCGTTTTATTAAAATGGATAAAAACATCTGCTTTAATAATTAAATGTTTTATGTCAAAGTGAAAAGTTCTTAGAATTTCTTATGCATATTAATTTGTATTTTGCACATGTAAAAGAGAATTAAAAATTTAGCATTACAGTTTACTATATCGATTTTAGTAGTATTTTAAAATTTAATTTATCAGACAGATATTTTTACTCATAAAGATGTAATTATTATAATTTAATTAAAACAATATTATGAATTCTACTATGCCATTTAACAGAAGAAATTTTTTAGTTTGTTTATATTATATGTTTCTAAAGTTTTATTTTTAATTTTTATTTAAGTATATTATTCAAAAACAAAGTATTATCTATTGGTATTGGCGATCTTTAGGAAAAAAGATATTTTTCCAAGGGCATAAATCTTTAATTTGATAAATAATAGATAATTGATAAATTTTATTTTACGAAATTTATGGAATGTCATCTCGTAAATGAAACTGTTGCTTTAACAAATACTTTTCTGTTTGTTTTAGCTACGGTGACATGGTTCCGAAAACGATTGCGGGAAAAATCGTCGGGGGTGTATGCTCCTTGAGCGGTGTCCTAGTGATCGCTTTACCGGTACCTGTTATCGTCAGTAACTTCAGCAGAATATATCATCAAAACCAACGTGCTGACAAGCGGAAGGCGCAGAGGGTGAGTGTAAGGATATTTTGTAAATATTTAATACTAATTCATACATAAAAAGACTTAATAACAGTAGACGTTTTGCAAATTTATCCTCAGACTACAAAATAAGTGATGAAACATTAATTAGTTTTTAATTTTAAAATAAATTTTAATTTGACAGTTATTAAGATGTTGAATGGTAAAATATTAAAGTTTAAGAAATTGTGCAAAATAGAAGGAAAGTTGGTTTCTGAAGTGTTATATAGAAATAATATATAACAAAGGCGAAATTATATATATGAGATCAATGTATTTCTCTTTCACGATCTTATAATAATTAGCATATCTTTCATTTAATTGTTAAATCTTATGATATGTCGACAGATATGCATTACAATTTTATGAAGGATATTTTATGAAATGTTATCGCCTCTTTTTCATGTGTACTTTTCATGTGTACTATGCACATCTACAAATAGCCTCGTCACTATTCGCGCCATCGAGTGTACATTTTATTCTGGTACAATGGATATCGATACTTCTGGATGCTGTCTTCGGACTAGAAAACTCGCTTCGCTAACTCAAGGCCGCTCTATAACAAAGTCGTGAACCAGGCAGTGCAACAGAACATTTCTCCCGTTGTTTCGTTTTGTCGCGTGATTACTACTATAATAAGAATCGCGGGATATACCATCAATAAAAAATATTTTCTAGTACGGGATGCACTGAAAATATCGACGCGCGGTGTAATATTCATATAAAAAGAAAGAAATGTTCTGTTTAATTTATTAATATTTTGTATTTTTTGGTTAATACTGAAAAAGGTCCTTTTCGCATTTTCTTGTCTACAATTTGTTGATGTACCAAAAGTAATAAGATTTATACATAATACATTTATATACTGTAAATTTGTTTGTAAAGCGCGCGGAGAGATAAAATAGAGCGATATTAAATGTTAAGAGTTTGCAACTCACTGTAACTTGATTTTCATACAACAATTCGAAGAGATGACTAGCCACTAAAGTACATAAATTTCGCGGTCGACATTCTCAAAGGTGAGGAATTCTCTCGTCGCCATTTTGGTATCCTCTCAATATCGACGTTTCGAAGATATTTCTTCCATTATAGAGAGGAAGTGGTGGTCCCAGTCGGGTCGCAGTCGATGACACGTTAGCTCGTTTTGCTATGTCGTTTCCAGAAGTCAGACGATTTATTCTCACCCACGTGTAGCTTGTAACTTCGTCCCCGTGGCACAGTTACGACCATTTAACTGGGCATCTCACAAACTGTTGTCATCAAGAAAAGAGAAAACAAGTTATCCCTTCCGATAAAGAACTTAGAACTTTTTCACTCTTTACTTTTGTAATTTACTTTTCAAGCTTTGTATATTTAAAGAATCGAGAGATAATTAAAGTATACGTTTTTTAATAAAAATTTAATAAAATTAATTATTTAATATATAAGAATATTATATAGACTAAATAATTCTTCTAAGTTTAATTTAGAGTAAATCAAGTAGTTTAGATCTTCATAATAAAAAGTCTTACATTAAGAAAAAGTGACTGTTAAGATTATTAGCTAAACTGCTAAATTATTTAATTTCTTTTACATAAGTGTCGAAAAGAAGCAAATTTTCATGGAAAGATTTTTTTAGAAGCTTTTTTATAGTATATATATTACGATAAAATAGGGACATTCTTACATATTCGTTTCGCTCCTGTGACACAATTACCATTTTTAGCGTCGACATTTCGTTTGCACATCGATCGATCCATAAAAAGAATTCCGGTCGAATTCGTTTCGAAAAATACGGAGAGAAGAAAAGATAAAATACCGCCTCAAATATCTTCACGCGAGACGCTGTGTCTACCACCACTTGTATCCTCTCACGCAGAATATCATCCGTTGTGCGATATTTTTACAAGAACTCGCGGGCGAATGTGCGATTGGTGATTTATTCTGAAAGGCGGGAGTGATTTTTTAAATCTCTCTCGCGCGAATGGACAATTTATTCTCGCACGTGTACGCTTATGCGTCTACTTTGCTCACGCCACGCCGACACACTTTCGACGATTTAAGGAGACATCGACGACTCGGGCGGATCGATCTCAAGAAGAGAGATGGAGTCACGCTTAGCCGAAGGGAGAAGTCAGCTGCGTCCTTAAATCTTCTTTGTACGCTCGATTTCGCGAAAATGCACCATGTTGCAAGTAAAAAGGATTTACGTCGCAGTTATAAATTGAACGATATAATTCACTCTAACTCGCGAAATTGTACCGCCAGAGCGAAACTTTTTCGGGGCGCAATTTCCTCAGAATTAAGAAATTAGAAGAATTATCTCTCAAACACAGATGTTGCAGAAAGATTAGTAGGTTAATGCATATTTTATATTATATATATAGGCAATATAGGCAATATAGGTATATAAGTATTATTTGTTTTAAGGGTATTTTATTTGGTTAATATTTATTCTTCTACTATTTATTATTTAGTCGTAATTTTCTAAATATATTTAATATAATACAAGAGATGTAGATTTTAAAAATAATAATTTGTTAATCCAAATTTTTTGTTTTCTATTTTTCTTCTTTTCTCTTTCTTTCTCTCTCTTTCTATTTATCTTTTTAGCTAGCTATCTATCTCTTGTATACTTTCTGCTTTTAATTTTAGTTTATTTTGTAATTTTTCGAATTGATTCATACGGAATTGCGAAGTTTTGGATCACTCGGTTTCGCGAAGGTCGACTCGCCGATGCCGCGCAGATCTGCATTGCAGATGCAGCCGCATCTACATATGCATGGACACGTTTGTTCTGATTCTCACTCTTGAACGGCAACGGATTTTTCGTCAACGGACTTCTTTCCTGCGCCTCGTCGACGTTTGAACTTTTGCGTCGAGTTTTCGTGACACTCTCAAAATCGCGCGACATGTCCCGTGTATCATAGTAGAATTTAAAGTACTCTGATGAAAGGTGCTTTGGCGTTACATTGAATAATATTTTGATAACAGAGTCTTCGATGAATTTGATACAGATCTTTTTTTTGGGGGGGGGGGAGGGGGATATTTTCTTAAAGAAATATTTTTAGTTTTCTAATAGATTTGTAAAGAATCCGTAACACGTTAAGAAATTAATTAAATCTGCAGAGAATGTTCTCTGATCATTAGAGATTAGAAAGGAACAAGCATGACTAAATGAGAGGCGGAAGGATTATTGTCTGCATGAATATCTGGTATTATTCCGCCTATTTCCATGATTCATGCTGATTTAAGGCGCTCTACAATCGTTCATTACATATTCCATACGCTGCGATTTCCAACTTGTGTAATTTCGCCTACATGTGAAGCAGCTGTAATAATGAACCGGCAGTGATAGCTGGTAATATTTTAAATTATACTTGTTTGAAAATCTACTGAGACAATTTACAAGTTCGAGCACGTGTAGAAATAGTTATCGGGAACTTTGCGCAAGTATTCCACGCATCTCACGCATTTTGGACAATATTGTTTAATTTGTAGCAACACGTTATACAAGAATGTTAGACAAAGCGTCGAGCGTGTAGCAATATCGAATTTTGAATATCGAGGAATTGTGTCACACGTCATGGAAGTTGTTACAGCAAAAAGGGAGTCCTCGACCTCACGTCATTGTTGCCGGGTTAATATAAAGTCATTCACGGTTACTATCTCCCCGCATATTACACGCCTTGCGATCGAACATGGACTACCGTAATAGCTGTTTGATTTACGGGCTGCATGGCCGTCATCGATATATCTACATTGTCAGTAAACGCCACTGTGAACTTTGCATCTGCATTTAATGTCACGTCCGGCGTTAACGGGCAAACAGGGATCCGGATCGATTTTCCGCTCTGACCGTTGCGCAAACGGCGACACGAATCTCCGTTTAACGTCGGTTACCTTATTGTCTGTGTTGGATCAATCCTTCTTACTGTGTTTTTCCGGTCAGTATTATATATACTATATCGCGTAACAATAATATAATCATTTTTCGACGTACTTTATCAAAATGAGGACAGTCTCTCTTCGCCAGTCTCCGCTCGATAAAAATTTTTTAATTTATGGATCGTAAAGTTGCTTTCCGCAAGGGATTTATTTTGATAACTAAGTGGTTTATAGCGGACGTATGCTGAGATTTTTTTCAAGAGACTAACTGAATCAATGAGAATGGCACCCTCGATAATCCAGACTCAATTTTATTAGAACGATAAAGTGAAAGAAGCTTTATAGTTAAATATTTTTTTTTTAGTACCTTCTTAATATCTTAAATAAACGGATTTGTAAGATTTTGCTTTAGAACAGAAATTGCAATTGTTTCAATTTTGATACATTTGTTTAAAGCATGAAATTTATCCAATTTGAAGTATTTATTACGTATTGAATTGTTGCATATATAAAAAGTAATTGTTTTCGATTTTATAAAATAATTATTTTGCAATGTATCTTATTAAATTGATTATTTTATATGTAAGATTTAATTTTATTTTAAATTGATCATAATTTTGTGTTTATTCAAGTTGTAAAGTTCATTAAATTTGTTGATAAATTTGCCATATTTATTAAAATAACAGATGTATTTAATTAAATGATTTTTGGATTATAGAATATTAAAATTCAGCGAATTAATTAAATGCGTATTTTAATTATACACATAAAATTTAATAAAATTCTTGTAATTATTAGAAGTGTAAATATTATAATTTTTATTTTTTTAAACTTAGTTTTAAAATTTATGAACTTTATATGCTGAAATTTATCGCAAATATAATAAAATTACATAAAATAAATAAAAAATAGGTAAAATGGAGATAAAAAATAGATAAAGAGTTTTGTTAATTTTAATAATATAATTAGAGAGCTATTAAAGAGTTCTTTATTAAAGTGGACAGATGCATATGAGATAAAATCAATTGTTACATTTTTGCAAAGAAAGATTTCTTTTGAATGAAAGATTTTATTTCATAAACAATTTCCATTTCTGTTGCTTAAAGATTAACTCGTAAAGTATAATAAAGCTGACCAAGCTTATTGGAAGTCAAAGTTTGTTTTATTGCAAAAAGCTCGCAATGAAGCAGCTTAGTTATATAAATACACTCTCAAACTTTCAGTCGTTTACCTTTAGCTTTAGTTAACATTACACTCGTAGGATTGATTTCGACAGTTGGCGTCTGAATGAAAAACCGTGGAAACTCGCAAAGCTCATTCCAACTTTCACATGCGGTTTTCAATAAATCTCGCCAGTTAACAAAAACTTTGTAAATTATCTTAAGGTGAATAATGAGTTGAAAAGTGGCGAATGCTGTTGAATAGATTGCATCAAATTTTGTTGAAAATTTCATTTTGTACGTGTTTGTTTGACGTGTGCATTTATGAAGTTTTATTTTAATTTAACGTAATTTTTAAAATTTCTTTTATTGGATAAATTTTCTAATTAATTTAACATCAATTTTTCAAATAACAATTTTTACTGTTTAAACATTTAGTCTCATATTTAAATACATTTTTCTTTTTTTTCTTTATAATGCAAATAAATTTTATTGTATATATTTTTTTCTGTCAATTTTTACTTTTAATATTTGTATTGTTATGTATTCTTGACTATATTGATGTTTTTGTTCCGTTTAATTAAAATTGTCTCGTAATTACGTCCTCTCACTTTACTAATAGTGCATTTTTGCTTTCCGTATTTGCATATTATTCTTTTTATTTTTGCATATTCAAAGCTTTCGTAAATCGGCTTCATTCTCGTCGATGCGCATGCGAATTAATAGTCTATTTGTAAATAAAATGTAGCGACGAGTATCTCTATTATTGCTTTTTAAATTTCTTCTTTCCTTACAACCAGTATTCATTCGCTTTTTGTACTCTCGTTTTCCATTTTCTTGTTTTCCAAAAGCAAGAGGATGCTAAGGCTCTGAAAGGAAACGGGAACATCTATTAAAACGTTCAAACGTGCTAAAAGTTCGATTCGGGAATAAACGAGGAGAATGAAGGAGGCTTCCGCGAAAATCTTGACGAAGCGAAATCAGTGAAGCGGGAATCATTAACAGTGACACGTCAATTTTTTAGCTCGTAATTCAGCGTAGACTAAAAACGCTTGTGGATAAATATAAAATACAAATAATGTTTTTAAACAGCATTTTTTTTATTGTATGTAAGCACAACATCTTTGTGAAAAATTTTTTTACTTATAAAAGTTTTTTATATTGTACATAGGTATAACAGAAGATAAGTAGGTTGTTTAATCTTAAATTATTAAAAAGAAACAAAAATTATTTAAACAAATAAAAGAAACTAATTATTTTCTTTTACTTTTTTCGCTCTGTATTATGTGATTATATTAAGAATGGTATCGAGATTTTAGTTAAATTATCAATCACAGACTTTGTTGAATTTTAAATTTAATATTTTTTTTTGTTGTAATATTATAGATTTGAGATTTTTATCAAACACATACACGCCTTTATGTATAATATATTATTATCGACAATGTTTGCATTGGAATTAATAGTAGTTTGAGATGTGTGTAGATCTGACCTATATTTGAGTGAATAACTTCTGTTCGAAATTTCACTAGGGGATGTTTTCCTAAGGGAAATATTTTCTATCTCTATTTCTAGCTATGTAATCTAATAGCATAACAATTACTTAATGCATACGCTGGTCGAGTAGAACAATTACATTATGTCTACGGTGATCAAGTGACTGCTTATCTATATTATGAGACAAAATTTACGTATAGTTTCTTTAAAAAAAAAATTTTATTATTTTAGATTTGTATTGCTTTAAATTTACGAAGGAATCTGTTAACGATTTGTGATCTTTTTCCCTGAATTGATCGTGCGTAAGCAAAAATAATAGTTACTTCGTAATCGCTTTTCAGAATTTAGTTCCAGAACATACCTTGTGTTTTTTTTCTTGGTAGAAAGAAAGACTTTCTGTCGATTACTGGTTCTCCTGATTCATTCGTGACGCGCGATTGTTGACGTCATTGGTCGACTGTCGAAGTTTATTACGCTGCTTCCATTAAACAAACAGTCATGCGCGGCTGCAGTAACGGCGATCAACATGCTTGTGTTTATTCTTAATGCCGCAAACAGTTTTGAATGTTTCGGTCGCGTGGGCGCATTAATCAAGACTCGTTAGATCATTTATTATCGAAAAAATGTGAAGCTTTAGATTTATCATCCTTTTTCTTACTTTTGATTAGAGTTGAACACTTTTTCCCGTTTTGTTTGTTTTCTATGTTTGTCAGCAAAGAAGTGCATTCGAGATTAAAGTCAAATGCTTGTTTATTAAATATGGATATATTTATTAAGAAAAAAAAAATTGGATTTATTGGGATTTTTTACAAAGAATCTTTAAAAAAAGATCTTTTGATTCTTATTGCCGCCAACGTAGATTAATTTTAATCTCAGTTTAATTTACTCTCTATCTTTTTCTAATTTTTGGAACTAGAATGAGATAACAAGTAAGTTAAACCGAAACTAAAGTTAATCTACGTTGGTAGAAACGGACCTTAACAAATCCATTATGAATGGCATCAAAACTTCAAGATTAGATGCAGATTAGATTTAAATATTTTCTTTAAACATCTGGATTAAGATATTGATCTTTCAGAAAATTATTTTCTCAGTAAAGAAGAGATAGCAAATAATAGTATTAGGATTAAAGTCTTAAGCCTTGTGTCTACTATACTAAAAATTATTCTGAGATTTCGGACGGAGAAAGAATCAATCAGTCAACTAATAAAAAAATTAATCAATTAATTGATCAAATTGTTTAAATGTGATTCATCAATTTCTTTTTGTTTAAAATTTCGGAGCAACTTCTAATGTCATGGACACAAAAGTTTAGTCAGGATTCAGATTAGAGAACACTTTGATTTTTCATCAACAAAATGTTATTAAGCTTAATATTTGAATATGTAGAAATTAATCAAATTTTAAAGCTAGTAGGCTGACACACACATTATAAACATTTTTCAAATTATAAATCTTACATTAATCTAACTTTTAGTTTTAGAAGAAATGGAAAAGAGATAGAATTTCTTATTTTAAACTAGATTTTATTTTATATTAATAATAATTACTTTTTTTTAAATTTATTTGTGTTATTTTTTTTAGACAATTTTTCTTGTGTTTTGTGTCCCGATAATGGTTCATCATAGATTAAAATTTTGCGATCATAGATATTATGCAAATGCCGATTAATTTCAATAATCACATCCTATTAAAGGTACTTGATATTTATGGCCGAGACTACAGCGAGGATTATAGTGCCCCTGAAAAATCCGATATTAATTTTTTGCGAATAGTGGTGCTGAGAATAGTTATGACGCCGATGTGGCATGCCGATTTTTGCAAAAACATTATTATGGATAGACATAGCCATGGCAAATCGATAGAAGTTGGCCGATTGTTAATATTGCTATAATTTTTGTGTGAAAGATTGACGTTGATTAAAGTCATATTGTCTAACTTTGCATACCTATTGGCCATAGAAATGTATGAAAGTGCTTTTCTTTGGTAGAGTATGACTCAACGAATAAATCCGTATTAACTCGCCTACTCATAGCCTGCTCGAATATGTAGGCGTTCCGACGAGCACATGAGAAACATCAAATCCCAGAATAAAATTACTACTCTGATCTTTCAATCTTTCAGCAATTGCGTACATATACGAAGTGTATGGAATTCGTTTCATAATACGATTAATCTTTCAATAAATTGCTTTCATACAATATAATACATTTTTACTTTAAAAGTTACAATTAATAACTTTTACAAAATGTTTTGAAGTATTTTACATATATATGGCAAATGAATTAAGTTACAAATATTTATATTGTAATTATTAAGTAATAAATTAGCTTTTATTAATATTTATACAGTCAAATTACTTTAGTAATTTTTTATTGGTTACAATATTATTCTTCAATAATATTTTATTTTTATTTTTTTGCTTTTTATTGTGTTAAATTTTGATATATTAAAAAAAATAATTTTTTATTAAAATTAAACTTGTAATACGAAATAAATATAAGATATAAAATAACTATATCAGATATTTATTTTACTCTAAATAACACTTACTTATGCAAACATATTGTAAATATTTGACAACTGCGCAGAATAAATTTTAAATTAAATTTTTTGTTAGAGTGAAGTATTTTGAAATTAATTAGTCGCCAACTGGATTTACTTTTGAATATTATCGGTATGCAACAGCTACAGGAATACACTTGATAACAAAATATAACAGCTACTTGAATGATTGTGTAGATAAAATTTTAATGCAATTTTTATGTTAGTATAATTAAACGAGTATTGCATTGACTAGCGTATAAAATAGCAAAGTTCTAAAATTAATACGTGAAAATAAATACAATATTGTGATTTTTAAGCGAAATATAATATATTTCAAGCAAACTTCGTAAATTACTTCAAAATAATTAATGAAGTATCTCTGTTGCAAATGTATACTTTGTGTAACACAAGTCGCGAAGTATGTACATTTGTTATTACTTTATTCTGAAATTTCATCCGTTCATTATACCTAAACTACTAATATTCTGCCGAAGTGGAAATGTTATAATTATTCTTATAATTATATTAACCAAGATTCAAGGACATTTACTCTTATGAGTAAAACTTATAAAAATAAAGTTTTTATATACTATTAATTTTCTAAGATAATTGCAAATATTATTCTTTTACAATAATTATCTTATAACTTCTGCGAAAAATTGCATCAAAAGATGCGTCATTGCACTTATGTGAAAAAACTTCTCGACATGTCTAATAATATAAATGCGATTAATTGCGTCGTGCAGGTTAATTGTAAGTGGTCCAAAACGAAAATAAGATAAGAAATTTTGGATAGCACTTTCAGCCGGCAATATGAATTATTGTCAAGCTTTCGCGTTGTCGCGCCCCTAATTAATTGCGATTGCTACGCATGTAGGTGGTAATTAGAACATATTGCCACGGATATTAACGCAAATAGTAATCACTAATAACTGAATCAACTAACGGATGTGCGCGAGACGCGATGTAAATAACTGACCTTAATTTTTCGACGCGACGCGCAGAAATTTTTAATAAATAAATCCTTGGCCTGAAGTAATCTTAAATAAAGTGACAGTTAAAACTATAAGTCAACATGTAGAAACTAGGAAGCGCGACAAATTTTTGAATGTCTTTTTTATTGTATTAATAATTCTTATTAATGTATTTATGATTTCAATTATAAAAATTAACACTATTGTTTTGTGTTTATGTAAATTATTACAAAAGATTGTAATTTTGAACAAAACTAATAGCCATTGATAATAAAAATATGTTTATAAAAAATTAATATAATTCTCCATGTAGATTATTGTGTTCTCTAGGTTGTAATTTGTGGTACAGATTGTCGTTGCATGTGACATTACATGCGACGGTACATGTGACGCTGCATGCAAAACGATTAATCAAACGTATAGATATTTGCAATTCCGTCATCAAATTTGAATCACTTTTGATTACCTATTACGTTTTCCCATATGATTTCCACTTAATATTTGGAAGGACTTTATTCATTCATTAAAATTGTTAATGGATAGAATATCAGAGCGATGCAGCGAACACAGTTTGCAGCCTCAAATCACATTATTATGCAACTGCCGTGACGATTAATTAATACAGTTTAATTTATATGATCTGGAAAATCATTTAATGCATGCATGTTATGTTACACAAAAGAAGTTAACAATGCGAATATATAATAATATACAAAAGTAAAAAATATTAAAATTAATAAATAAAATTTTTGTCTATATTTGCAATTTTGCACTCAGAGAAAAAGATATAGTAATAATAATTGCACAAATTTTATATGTAGCATTAATGTACATAATTTATTAAACTATTTCATAATTATTTATTGCAATTAAAACTTTAGTTGCAATAACTAAAGAAATAGTTTTACATTACTACGATAATAATTGTTTTGAGTTATTAATTTATACTGAAATAATAGCCTAACTGTATATAATTAATAATTATTGTTAATATAATAATGTAAATTTAAAAAATCACAATTTTGATAGTGTAATTAAATTAATGGTTTTGTGATTATTTTTGATACTAATAGGTCGAATGGTAGATTGGCTGAGAAATCATTGAAAACACGACGTGAATCATTACACGGCCAACATCATATGACGCAACGTTAATTAATAATGCTTAATTAGTACGTGTTTTTGCACAAAACCGCTTCGATCGAATATTCTATACAATTTTGAGCAATATCGTTGTTAGGTGCAATTGATTTACCATATATATATTTATAAAATATTGAGTAGAATTCTTTTATTTTTCGTATCGGTGATATCGCGGCTTCTGCCAATGACGAAATTACGATAGCCTCCGGTATTTTTGAAGGCGATACCGAAACATAGTACTAACGTTTTTATTCCATGCGGATAGACATTTTCCTCCGGGAAAGAGACAATATTTGTAAGGAATATTCTTGGCGTACGTTATCTCAGTAAATGTCAAGGGAATTTATCGTGTTACACTGGAATCACTTAGACTAGCAATGAAGCAAGAACGTGTAACGCTCTTGTATTTTAACTTTTCTTGATTTTTAAATTAAATTAACATGTAAATAATAGTATTAATCTTATTGTTTCATCTTGCATATATATATATATATATATATATATATATATAACTTACATATAATTTTTAAAATAAATTTTAAATTATTTTATATTGTGCAGAATGCAGATATTGATTTTAAAATTACAATTGTTTGTAATGTAAAAATAACTGTATGCAGTAAATTTAATATTAATTTTTTCAACATCGCAAAACAAATAACGTCTCAGACTTTAGAATCAATAGTTTCAGTTTAATGATCACTTGGCTCGGTCTTCGCAAAGTAATTAGAAATCGGTTGTTTCGAAGTAACAATTGCCTGAAACAATTTATACGTATTGATTGAGGAATCGAATAACTATTTCGCGCAGAGTCCTAACGGTTACCAGCTCCTTGACGGGAATTTCCGAATTCGGTTGGGTAATAGACCGATGTGAACATACCACGGATACACGCGATGACCCTCGCGTGGCATTTGACGATTAATTCCAGCCGCGTGCTGACGATAAGAAAAGAGTATAACGCGATCGGTAACGATCGCGAGCTTTCGCTCGCCGCTTATCCGCCTAAGTTAATTAGGCGAACGCCGCGAAATAACGCGGGTCACGGACGAGAGGTGGGCCAACATCTAAAGCTTTTCCTTTCGTTTTTTTATTCCTTTAAAGAAAGCCTACCGTTTGCGATGTACTATGCAAGACCTACTTTCTCGGGTTTTTTTTTCTGAAAAGAGTAAAAGTGGTCTTCAGAATTGCGTTTTCTTCTGCAGGAGGTTGGGGAACAGAGCAAAGACAACTTCCTTTGAGATTTCATCGAGAGAGAAAGATTTCGGAGAAAGCTTCAACGGGTGCATCGCAGATCTCGCGAGATAGAATTTTCCTAAAAGCGAAACACTGTCTAACGTTTATTTACGGATACTCGAAAATTTTTATCGAAAATTTTTATTCGATTGTTTTTTCATAAATGTAAAAATTGCAATCTAGATTTTCGCATCACTGCCTTTATAATGCGTATAGAATTATATTAACACTCGCTCAAGTGTTATTTATTTTCTCAGTTATTATAATTTTTTAAGATCACAAGTCATTGGTTGCAAAAGATTTGGTCATACGTTTGCTGTTTCCGACCGCACAGTTTTCTAGTAATTGCGCGGAGGATTGTCTTGCACTTTTAATCGTTCTGTTTCTACAGCTGCGTGAATACAATATTGTTATCGTTGTAGCTTTTGTTTTGCGCACGCGTCTATTTGGCGACTAGTTGTTCGAATATTCGATTGTGTCCGCCTTGGGCTGTGAAACCGCTGCAAGCTGTAGATACGTTTCAGTCGAACTTCTACTTTCCCTCGTTTCACGAGCGATACCGTGCCGGCGGGTTGAATGCATTCGTGAATCTATATAACTTCCGGCGGCGACGCTGCTAGACATTGATAACCCTTTCGTGGTTTCGTAATGTAAAAGCTTCTTCGGAAAGACACGTTTACAATGTAACAACGATAAGGAAATTAAGTGATTCTATCTCACAATCAACAGAATATTTCTTTCGTGTATATTAGATATTCCCGAATATGATTTCTTCTTTATTTCTTAATGCCAATTTTTTTTTATAGAAATAATGTTTGATGAAATAATTGTCGCTTATTTTTATGAAAATTTTGCGAGATAAAGATATTTTACATCTCTTAACATTACTATATTTATTTAGTCGAAAAAATTATATCTGTTTGAATGCGTTTTATTACTCAATATTGTATGATCGAGAATTGATACGCATTATCTGTCAAAATAAAATTATGTCGTTAATGTGATTGCTGATGTTAATTACATAATTCACACACGTCGACATAACGTGTCATCGTGTAATCTCGATAAGAACTGCAGCAAGTCCATATGCAAATTGGGAATGGCCATTATCAGCGGTTGATTTGTTACATGAAGTCCGTCAAGCGTGCCATTTGAAATGCGCCCGGCGTAACATACGTCAGTATGCGTTATTTGCAGCGCAGTATTTTCCTGTGTACCGTGGAAATCACAATATACACTTGGTTTATGTTCATGAGATCCTGAGAATTAATAATGTTAATTAACTCAAATAAACTTTTTTGCTTTAAGTTGGTTTTAACTTTTCGCGCGATAATATTTATAATTAAAAACGTACATACGTATACATATGTATACATTTACGTATGTACGTATGTAGGATGGTTTTTAGTAATTGGATTATATTTGGATTATATTTTACAGTAAAGTTAAAATAAAAGAAAATACAAAAGATTATTTTTTATTGTTCAAAATATGATCTGCTATTCTTTGATCATAATAAAAAGATTTTACCTCATTTCATTGATATTTGTTTTAATTTTCTTTATTTTTTAAAAATTAAACATTACATTTTATTAATACTGATCGGTGAAAAACGTTTCACCGATCAAAGCGAAAGATTTCTATATATAAGAATCCTCATTAACTCGTAAGTATAAAATATTCCACGTTGTGCTTCATCACCTACGCGAAACACTGTTACCGTACATTTCATCGTGTTATGTTATGCGTCTCAAGTTCGCCCGCTTTATAGCGTTTTCATTGCGGCTTCATAAGTCCGCATTTAATCACAGCTGGCGACGATTCCGCGTCGTCAGGCCGCGCCTATTACTCTCGGCTCTCGACAGCCGCCGTCGCCGTCGTGTGACGGTAAAACGCAGTTAAGCCGCAGTTGGATGTATCCGGGAAGAGTTTTCTGACGCTTCGCAGACGCCTCGATCCGTAACGGCGTAAACATCCGCGAGTGTCGAACAAATGTACGTCGCGGAAAAGCGCGGCTGCAGCTCTGGTCGGAATTGCACCGCGCGAAAATATACCGTGGCGAACGTAAATCGACAAGCGGGGCCTTCTGTTTTGCATGACGATCTTGCAGTTTCTTACCTTGGTACCCGGAATTTATCGCAAATTAGTGATAAGCGGAGAATTTCCGGTTCATAATTTTCGGCGAATTTCGCGCTCAAGCTGGCTGCTTGAAATTTCTGGACAGCAACGGAATTAGATCTGCATAATTCTCTATTACGCGGTTCATTTATGGCGGCAAAATGCGCCTCTGTCTGCGATAGGGAACTTTAGAGATGTCTAAGTTAATAGAACGAAGTTATCGGATTGTCGTATCTCGCGCTAAGTTTGACAACGAGAATACGTTTCTTGAAGTCACACGAGTTTATTTAATGTTAAATGCGCGATAAAAATATTTGTGTTCTGCTGACCTGGATACTTTAAAAATAGCAAAGAGCGCACGGTCTCCGGTGTTAATATTTTCATCAACATTTATTAATTAAAATGAAGTTAATAAATGCAGCGTGTCATAAATGCAAATGCGAGATATGTCATGATACTTGCACGTCACGTATATTTTATTTAATACATATATGACATTTTATATGAAATTTGTATTACGAAATGATACACGTGTCCTTGGTTGTACGTGGAAAAATAATTTCTATTTCCAAGTCATAAAAAGATTGAAAGCGCAAATTTCTTTGGCAGAGAGAGGACTCGATTCTTCGTACCTACGTTTTTATCGACTGAAGCAAACTCCCTCTAGCTGCCACGACGCTTTTACCCCTTCTTTTTAACAAAAATAGAAGCGATAGAAACACTGAGCTCTTTCAATCTCTAATCAGCCGATTAATGGTAACTATATCAATATCGTTTGCAAAAATATACGCTATAGCGTTCGGAGAATCTCACAAAGAACGGGTGGACTTAGAATGGATTTTAGCTCGTTATATTTTTATAATGATCGCGCGCGGCAATTTGAGATGTGGACATTGAATTAGCGCTCATAACCGTCTGCCGCAATTTCCGCAATTACATAGCGCAAGTTGCGAAAGTTACAAAATTAGCGCGGTCGATACGTGACCGCTCGGATTTCGCCGTTAATCCTCGTTTGTGGCCGGAAAAGAGTCTGTCGAGAGTTTATTCGCAGTGTAATATCGTGTAAAAACCACAAAAATTTCGATATTATACCATTATGTCAAAACTCCAGCCATATATTGTATACGAAAAAGCGTTCAACGATCTACTTACGTTTGAATTCACTACGTACGTTACTTTTTATCGTTTTCTAAAAGCGGAGATATAATATTATATTTTTAGATCATAATTTTTAAGTAATAAAATAATTTTAGATGTAATAATTAAAATAAGAAATAATATTTTATTTAATAGTAATATATTTTTCATTTACGGATTGTCTAACTGGCCATGTGATAAATATATAGCTAAACTTATAATTCGAAATGCAATATAATTCTTTTTCATTCATTATAAGTTTGTAGCTTTGGTTATTTTTTGTTCTTATTATTATTCAGTTATAAGATTTCTTTTTAAAGATAATATAGGCCAATTGAAAAAGTTTTTGATTGTCAGATTGTTAATAATTTGAACAAATTCTGCATAAAATTAATTAATTATACAGTACATATTTATATCCAAAGTTTCCGGGATTATCCTTTTTATTAAAAAACTTGGGAACTATTTTTTTTATTTAAATTTTTTAAATTTAAATTTTTAATTGAAGTTGTATTCTAATATGATTATGATTCTCAAAATATCAGACTATTTAAACTTCTATGTTAAAATATTATATTGTAAACCAAATATTTATATAAAATCTGTAAAAAAAATGTATTTAAGCTTTTGATATTATAGAAGAATTGAATTTAGAACTTTATAAACTCAAAAACAACTTTTTTAAGCGAATGTTAGAAATATATTAAGCTTGAACATTAAAATTTAATGACTTTATTATGTACACATTTTCTTGCACATCTTCTAATGCAAATCACTAAGAGAAATGTCATGTAAAGATTAAGTAACACTGGTTAAGGAAATTATTTACGTACGCTGATCGCGCATAGATTTCTTGTCGCATGAAATAGCGCGATAGTTGTTGCAGGTCGACCGTAAGAAAAAAGAAAAATTAAACACGTAGTTGTATACGGCGTCAATAAGGTTGCATAAGGTCGTTTAATTATAAAAACGCTTAGAAAAATACAGGGCGGAAAGAGCCAGGTTTATTTATAGTTTCTCGCTTGTCCGGTATTATAAATAAATGATTCGAAGTATTTCAACTTCTAGTAATATTCCTTGCTATAAGTTAAGATTTATGAGCTCTGCAGGTTTTCACATCGCGTTCCACTTCCTTTTTATTTTGTAGGTAAAAGCGCAATGATACATATTGTATTTCAAGTTATTGATTTTAGAATTTAGCAGTAATGGGATTTAATATTACACGTGTCCCATTTGTCCGTAATAAGAAGTACTAAAGTAATAAAGTTAACTTCTAATATATTTATTAATATATTATATTTTACTTTTATTCTTTTTGAAGACTTTTTAGAATTCAACAGTAAATGATAGATATTTTATACGTATAATTGTAACATAAATGAGGACTGCTTCTCTTTTATTGGAATAATGAATGTACCCAGTCTTTTAAAGATAAGCGAGAATAATGATAGAAGTAACTGTCATTGATGGATGATATATGTTACATAAGATAGGGGTATAATGTCTTTATTGAGATTAATAAATTTAATTTACATAATTTTTAACTATCTTTTTGTCCATTTGTAATTTATTAAACGCACATTATGAAAGGGCGATAAACTGAAGAGTTTCATGCTTTAGTTAATAGAAGATAAAAGTACTAAGAGAAGATAAAAGTATCATTAAAAGCAATTTTTCTTGAGAAAAATTCTTTTCAACAGTAATTTAAGAATTACATGAAATATTTACGGCGATGAAATTTAACCATTTGTCAACTAAAAGCATTCCCATGCGGCATAAAATAGGAATTTAAGGAGGCACAATGTGTTATGTGCCAGGATGGCAAGATAAAGGTTTATTCTATCTTAATAGAAATTTATTCCTTGTGAGCACATTGAGAAAAGATACTCTTGCGTACACTTAATCGCGTAAAATAATACAAATGCTTGTTTCTTACGCGATACGTCTTCTTTAATTATGTGTTTTAAGATAAAAATTATTATGTTTATTTTTGAAGCATACGGAAAAAACGGTTTTGTTGAAATATCTAAAAATGTAGCTATACTGATCTAAAAACAATTTTGTTAAACTGTCAGAATAATTACGTAGGACGCTCGAGCTAGCTGCTAAAATGTCAAAACTTTTTGCAGCATTGCTTATGCTTGGGCGTCCTATATAATTATTTTGATGGTCTAACAAAATTATATTCAGATGTGTTTAGCTAAATTGTTGCTAGACATTTTCGGAAAATTGCTTCTTTTATATATACAGGAGAGATACTATGTCAGAATTTAAATTTTGGAAAAAACAGCAGAACCAAAAGTTATTAGTAATAATAGAAAGATTTATATACATATAAATATTTAAAAATTAGTTTAACCGATTCTTTAACTAATTCCAATTTTAATTTAATTTATTGCACATTAATAAAGTTTATATGGCGGTTATAATTACATAAGAATGAAGAGAGTGAAAGAGAAAATATGTAAATTGTGAGGCAATAGCATGGCTATTGTAATAATGCCTATCAGAAAACAACTTGTATAAAAATATATATGAACACCAAAGAGAATAGAAAGAAATAAAGTCTATAAACAAAACAGAAATAATTACACACAATTAATTTAGATTTCATTAAAAGAATAAAAGACTAACAGAATTTCTCTTTTTTCTTCTTACAGAAAGCCAGATTAGCACGTATCAGAATCGCGAAGGCGTCGAGCGGCGCTGCCTTCGTGAGTAAAAAGAAAGCAGCGGAAGCGCGTTTGGCCGCTCAGGAGAGCGGACTGCAGCTGGAGGAGTTCTACAAGGAGGAGGATATCTTCGAGCTGCAGCATCATCACCTACTCCGTTGTTTGGAGAAGACCACGGTAACTACCGACGCTTTTGTTCAGTTGCATGTCGCATTTTCATTGCATGTCGTGCGGAAACCTAATGTTCCTTTGATATCCGTTAAAGCCCTTTAAAAGCCTCAAAATCGATAAATTAACTTTCTTAGACGGAGGATTTTATCTTCTAGTTTTTGCTCTGATAATAAAAGAACTTCGGAAATATTCCTTTTTCTTTTATTCCGTTGGACTCATTTTAACGCAAAGGCTAAAGAGAGAGTGAGTGAGAGAGAGAGAGAGAGAGAGAGATGCGCCAAAATAAAAGTAATTGTGACTTTATAAAGGAGATATTTTCTTAAAGTAGTTTACATCGTTTTGGTAGTTGTACGTAAAAATATGCTCTGTTATTGTTTTTTAATTGAAATTTGATTACACTGAGAAAAAATGTTAATTAGACTAAATTTGTCAACTTGATTAAATTTCTTTAGTTAAAGTATTTATTTACTTAAATTAAATATACAAAATACTTGAACTTAAATTATTTCAAGTATTTATATATTTAATTGGAATACACAAATACTTGAATTTGTAAAAAATTAATCGAATTGAAAAACTTAATCAAATTAATAACTTTTTTCTTAGTGTAGAATAAATTCTACTAAAATTAATAGACAAAATATAACTAATATTTACAATGATATTATATATAGTTTAATGATATTCTCTGTAAAATGATCAATGTTATAAAAAGAAGAATAATGCGAATATTAAGGAAATATGGACATTAAGATAACATAAAGGTTACTTTGTTATCATTATGTAAAGACTTTCGACGTTCTGCATGAAGATGTTGTAACGAAGATAGGATTAATCAGCAAAATGATAATTAATCATCCATGAAAGGCAATGTTTTCTCGCCGTGAACGATGACGAACTCGTACAAAAACACAGTCTGTCTTAAGCGTTCCGTCATTAATCCCGCGTGAAGCGACAAAGCAACTGCATCGTCGCGAATGCATCGTCGACACTTCCGTTTCTCGCGTCGAGAATTCAATGGTACTCCGCCTCGAAAATCCGGCAGTCTGTTTCGCGAGTATTGCGCGCCGAGTACCAGAGTAATTTGAATAAACCCTAGCCCCTCCCTCCATCTCCCGGCCGCTCTGTGCTCGTCTAATTTTAGCCTGGTGAGAGGTTGGTTGCGCGAACGAGGGTTGCCGCGTACGGTCTGTAGTCGTTATCGAGCCCGAATACTCGCGACCAACCCTCGTTTACCGAGCTGCTGTTACAGAAACGTGCTGTTGTGAAATCGTACATGCGGAATGTCACACAAATTCCGAGCTTTTCGTGCAAACGCAGATAAGAAAGTTGGACAGTAAAGTTAGATAAGAAGGGAGACACAGTAAAATATAAAAATAATTATAGTAGACATTTTTTTAATTAAAAATGGTAAATGGGAATATAGCGGAAAATGAGATAGGAATACAAAATAAAATAATATCTGTAATGCCTTGTTTCAATTATTTTTGTTTTTATTTTATTTTAATATAGAAATGTAGAGTAATGGTCTGCACAAACTCTGTTTATATCACTGAAATATACGAAAAGTAAGATCTAAGGGTCATAATTTATAAGCATCGAGTTTTATGAGTTAAGAATATATTGTATTTCTATTTTACTTAATTCTAAAACTTTATTGTGATATGATAAAAAGAAATTTTAAGAATTAAAGAAACATTAGTTAAAAAAGTACTTTGCAAGAAAATTAATATAAAACTCAAATAAATTTAGAGAAATTCAACTTGGCATATTCGTAAAAGGATTTGTGATTACGAAAAGGGACGCGCTACTTCTCCGATCCATTCTGCTGCTGTTACACACACACACACACACACACACACACACACATATATATATATAGCATGTTTCTACGTACAGGCTTATGCGATTACTCCACCGCGATATGCACGTGCGCGCGCGCGCGAGACATGCGCACCGAAAAGATTATGAGTAAATATGCTTCGTAATTTATACGAGATATCAGCAATTATACATTGTATTGAAAAGAGAATACATGGAAATTACTAAACATTTTTACAAGAACGATATTGGACGATTATTCAATTTCACATGTGGAACGAGAGATTTTACATACTTATTGTGTGGAAAAAGAAATTCTCAATAGCAGACTTCTTATGAATTTACAACCAAATAGCAATGCACTCAGCTTACAACATAAAGCTATTATTATACTATTAGATTATTCGAGTTTCGATACTTGTCGATACAAAGTCAAACAAAGCATTCTAACGCTTTATGAACAAAGTACACTTATTACATTATTAAAGAGAATTCTACTGTATTTACATATATAATATATTGGTAGCTTTAAGAGGCAAATTAAATTAAATAAAATACTATTTACATCCAGTCAAGTATAGTTTTGGAATGAATTAGAATTCTCATTTCATCGCGGTAGCAAGCAGAAAAAATGAAGTCAATACGTGACTTTCTAAAATTAAGTACATTAAACAGCAATTTTTGGAGAGAATTAATTTTTACAAAAGCTTTATCACAGAAACGGATAGATAGATAAATAAAGTTAAAAGTTGCACTGAGAGATTCAAAAATGAAAGGAAAAATGTCAGTAACATGAACATCAGAATTGGAGCAAGTATTCTACACTAGCAAAAAATCTCTGCCAAACCATTTTGTCGACGCACCTAGATCCAGAAGTAGAACTCTTTTATATGATTGATGCCTTGAAGGCCGTTATAAGAATTAGTAATGGCAAAACGGTTACAAAAGGGATAGCAGAATCTCCTAACAATAAAGATTAGCCGAATTTAGATTTAGGCGATCTATTCAGCAGTTAAATACTGAAGACACACGATAGAAAGAAAGCATTTCACGAATTATAACCAATCGTGTATACCTTCAATCAGAATCGATTTGTTCTCTTGGTTCGCTATTTACAGTATATCGATCAATTCATAATTGACATTTGACATGTTATCCGAAAAGGATCTGTGTTGTGACAGACAGATACTTTCTTTTCTGAACTGAAGCAATTCATACAATAAATTTCGAAGAGCTAGCCAAATCTCAAGAGGACGTTGCAGAGCTAAAGACATTCTTGCGGAACGAGAAAGCATTAAAACTTTCTTAGAAATACAAAGATATACTAGATACCGCCAGACAGTTTTCAAGCCATCACAATTTTTATATCTTTCTATACAATTCTTTTGCTATTTCAAGTACCTGTGTTATGTATTTCAATTTTATTAATTTTTTGTTATTTTTATTCCCGTATGTTTTAGATTTTTACATTTGCAAATTATGTTAGAAAGCAATAATAACAATTATATTAATTAACATCATCAAATGAGAATTAATACAAATGAAATTTATTTTTGTTATTCTATTTTATCTAGATTTAAAAAAAAGTACTTTTGTAAAATAATCTGAAATAATGGAATTAACAGAAAGAAAGAAATACCACACTGTGTGCGCAGTCTAATTGTCCATCTTTTATAAACCAATGTGTCAGGAGGATAATCTTGCTACCTTGTATATTTACCCTGTGTATAAGCTAAGTGCTAGAGATGGTAACGCCAGCCTGTTTCATGCTGCTTTTGTTCCTTTGGGAATTCGCCCTGTATGGCATTTTGTAGATTAGGTAGAGGAACAAATTCGATTACGCGCGATCGTATCACCTATGCAACATTATTAATAAATGTACGTTTCGTTCAACTTGTAACTCAGCTCTGAATTTGGCGAGCTCTTTAGTATCTTACTGCATTATATGATTAGTTTCCGATGAATTATAAAAATCAGTATATTTTTCAAAATTTACACATGATGCTTTAACATTAAGATTACAAAGTTAGTTAGAATGATTATTTGTCATTTTTTTAGATTATTCAAATTTATAACAATGTATTTTCTGAGATTTTTGTCACATGTGAATACTAATATTGATAAATTAATATTGATCTATTTATTTTTTTCTTTTATCTTAAAAAAATCTATATTTGTATTTAAGTATATTTATATAAAAAGTAATTATTAGTAGTTTTAGTTTTAGTCTTAATACGGGTATATTGATAGTTTTTTATTATTTTAAAATTACAAAATATCATTGTAAACAAGTATACAATTTTATATAAAAACCGTATAAAATTTTGGTTGATAAAAAGTAACATTTGTTAAGTTGTTCAATTTAGTAATAAATTGAAAGTTCTATCTGTCAAATTTGATTTTGATGATTTTCCAACTGTGTGATGTTCAGGAGTTCAAATTGACATTTAAGAGCAGTCGCAAATATTTAACCGTGTACATACATATATTTGAATGTTTGAATTTACCTTGACCTAATCTTGATTGGCATCGTTATATATAGTTAAATTCATCATTAAGTGATATTTCCGATGTTACGATGACAGCATTGCCTAATGATGGACGCTTCCTATGTTATAACGATGACGTCACGGTGTTTCGAGGTCGGCTCTCCAATCGATTTGTTGCTCACGAAACTGGCGAATCTTTGACCCCGAGTTCCGGATTTCGCGCAAATCGTGTTGAATTTTTCCCAAGAGTGCAACGCTCGCGCGACGCTCGACACGGAGATGTTTTCTCCGGAAAATGAAGGTTTCCTGCTGATCAAAGAGCGACGTGGACGAAACCGCTGACCAAGCATCATATGAAACTCGAGCAGGAACTTTAGATTCGGACACGGGCTGTGATTCATGTATAAATCGAATATATATTTCCGAAGAATCAGAATCATGCAAATTCATTATTTTGTATTTTAATTTAGAAGAAGAAGAATATTTTTTACAGTTAAAGTCTTAGCTTTAAGATTGAAGTAATAGTTTTAATAGAGCAATTTTTCATAAAATTTGTACATAAGAGTTTGTATTTATTAATATTACATAATACATTGCATAATACTTAACATAAAACATAACATATTTTTAATAAAAGTATTACAATAAAGTTATAAAACATAAAAATATCGATACAATGTCGATAATGTCGAAAAATTTAAATATTACAGCTTTGCAACAAATCTTGATTTAAATAGAAAGACTTAATTCTACGTTCTTATTTTATGTTGAAACTTTTACAGGACATTGGCGACGTAAATTTTAGAAGTGCAAGTAAATAACAAATTACCGTTTTTAATTAACTTAAAAGACTACTTTTATTTTGATGAAAAATATATTAAAAACTTAATTATAAGAACGTTCAAAGTTGAGAAACAAAACGTTGTAATAATTGATGTGTTTTAATTTTTTCCAAAGTTAATTTTAATCGAATCTAGATTTATTGAAAAGTAAAACTGTTTTTATTTTAAATATTTTCTATAATACATAACGTATTTATACGACAAAGAAATGACGCGTTATAAAACTACTAAAGTAATTCGATAAAATTGTATTCTTCACACCAAGTACATAAAAAAGTATTATTTTTATATCAAGGTGTTTGAATAAGTAAATAAAATTATTTTTATTATGCATTTTTTTATTAAGGGAAAAGAAGATGAGAAGAAAAACAGAAAGGAAAGAATTTTTTATAGAAGAACATTTTACGCAAAATATTATAAAAATATCCGTCTGGAATTGAAAATTCTCACCTAGATTCGTACAGACGCGTGCGCCATAACTATGTGCTTCCGTGAAATGCATACTAGATGCCCCGCTTTACGTCATCGTGCCGCTAGCGTTCGTACAAACGATGGTATTTCGGGAATCTAACAGGGGTAGAGTAGCCTCTCTTCTTTGGATATTCCGGGAAAATACTTGTACTGCTCATGCGAATTTGCATTGTTATACATGAAGAGCGTACCACGGGATGTGATAAGATGATTGAACAATTAATATTTTAATTGACGATTTGCGGATTGTTCGTTCCCTTTGTGAATACCAAATGGCAATCAATAATTTCCGCTTTGCGATCTATTAGTATTCTGTTGGATACTTGTGCACAAGTTTTACAAAAATATTATGAATAATAAGTCATTATTTTCTCAATTTATATATTCAAATTTTTGTTTTTGAATGATTTAATGATTAAATAATAAGAATTTTAATTTTATTAAGACAAAATATAAGTCAAATTAAATGAAGAATTTTTTTCGTTAGAATATCTTTTTGCCGCATTACTTGCACATCTGTTATAAAGAATTTATTTGAAATTTAAAAACAGCGTAGACTTGCATTTACCACTGATTTGGTCTTATCAATAATTTGGCTGTTTCCGATTACTTGTGACTAATGACAGATATATTAAAATCTTTTTTATAGTTTTCAATATATCCATCATTGAAGATTCTTCCAATTTTTTTCCATATTTATATCATCTCATTTTATCTCTATATTTTATTTCATCTTCGTCTTGCCTCAGTAGACCTTCGTCTTCGTCGGATGCAGCCAATCGTTGACGTCTTCGGGTCGGTGTATTGATTTCTTCCGGGTCGTGGTCGGAGGCACGATCAGATCATAGATGCGGCATGTAAAACGTCATTACCGTGACTAATTATAGTTCGTCACGGTGAAGAGATATTTGACAATAGCGGTTTATTCACTTTGAATGATGCAATCGCATAAATGGTTATTCGATGATGAGCATCTGCGACATCAGAAAAATACAAAGAGATGAAAAGGCATATATAATATACCTTTAAATTTTATATAAAACTTAAAGGGATAAAAAAAATTCCTCTGTAAATGTAGTGGAAACGGGTTACTTTCGGTTTTGTAACTTTATGAAAGCATTATGAAGAGAAGCAAAGCTTCTTTGAGCATCATTAATATGCCATAGAGATTTTAATAATTAGATGGCAATGGAATGGTTCTTTAAGGCAGTAGGTTGATTCTCTTTAGCTTCTTGAAAGAGTAAATCTAGGAGCAATATAATAATCTCGGATTGGAACGAGGCAATTTTAAATCATAACTGTTCGAATTGAAATTGAAGGAGGAGGGGGGAATTAAATAAATATGTAGCGGGAGCTCTTGGGAAAATCATGTAAATGGACGGAATTAATGTCAGCGTTTGTGCGAGGAAGTACGTTAATTATTCTGAGTGGAATAAAATCGACTGAAAAGAATATTTCTTATACCCGAGGGAAATTTGTCCCTCGCGAAGGGACAGCGACAGGTCAAGTAAAATTATTGTTGAATTAATTTCAGCAAATAGCAACTGTATATAAATTGTGGTTTGTTATGAAATAGTCAAAGTTTGATTTGTATTTAATGTATTTTGGAGGAATTGATGTAAAATGATACTTTTAATTAGAATTTACAAAAATGTCAGCAAAAGTATGTACTTCACTGTGTATTTTACTGAGTTTTTTTAGATACATGTTTGATTAAATTTTGTAAATAAATTGGTTTACGAAGACAACATCCATAGCTCATTGAAAATCTGCAAAATTTTATAAAATGTCAGATGTTATTTCAACTGGAAAGATACACGGTTCTATTAGTATTTGACGTTTCGGAAAATTGTGGCAAAATGGTTTTCTGGTTGGGCTGAAAAAACATGTCGCGCGTGCTCCGCTCATTAAATCTTTAGAGGGTTTCGTCGCGCGTATTCTACTGGATAGCACATCCCTTGCCCAACGAATGTTCGAAACCAACCCCGCAAGGCGGATACAATGTGGTAGATTCACAGTTACGTATGCATTGCCGCCGAAAAGGGTGACGCACGTGGGCGCTCCTGAATTTAATATCGGCCAACTGGAAACAAACCCTCCGGAAACGGCGGAAGGTTGAGTAGGGTAGGAGACTAGAACTCGTAGAGTGAAGCAAATAAAACGTAGTTGACTGTCGCAGTCGTGACCTGACGGAATTCTTTCGGGTCGCTACGTTTCATGCCAGATATCGCGATACTTTCAACCGTAAAGAACCTGCTGTAGAATTAAGATCTGTAATATTGCACAACGTTTCGTTATTTATGCATCGCGTGCATGACACTGGCGTCATATTAAGGGGGTTAGTGGCAGTTAGCAGGCTAAAAAACTTTTTTGCTATTTTTTTTTTTTCAGAGACTTATTTATATTTTTAATTAAAACAATTTTAATGTATTATAAAGTAAATTTTAAGGAATGTCTACAAAAATTTTCATGCAAAAATATTCATTCGTTTGGACATAACAGCCGATGGCGTGGACGGCCTTATAAAAAAGGTGGCTTGTGGTGAGCAAGATTTCTCGGGATTGTGGATCATCTGTAAACAAAAATACGGATGGATTTATAAAATATATTAGTTTGGCGGGTCCTTGATCGAAGAATTTTGGAAAAAATTAATTGGAAACAAAATGGCAGACATTGGAAGTAAAAACTCAATTTTTATCTAAAAAAGAAGCGTTTACTTTGACAATAAAAAAAAGTATATAAGAAAATAAAAAATCCTTTGATCAGGGACCTTCTAATTATGTGCAAAAAAAGCATTTAAAATTTCAGCGCTATAGATTGAGCCATTTTTCAGCAATCTTGCTCACCGATTTGAAAAATGCTGTTTCAAGAAAAATGCAAAGTTTAAAGTTTGAAGTTCTAATTAGATTGAGTTAAAATTTTTTTTTCTTAACTTACACTGACTCGTCTATTCCAGGACCATACAGAGTACCTTCTTTTGACAGAGTCGCTTCTAAAATATTAATGCAGATATATATACACATACCAGTATTTCTACTTTCTAAATTTCCTAGAGTGAAATATTATTCTAAAAGAGTGAAAATTGAACTTGTGCAATGTTCGAGTTATGTGTCACTCTAATTAGAGTAAAAATTCACTTTTACAGACATTCTTATATACAAATCACTCGAACATTGTACAAGTTCAATTTTTACTTTTTTAGAATAATGTTTTATTCTAGGAAATTTAGAGAGTAACAAAAGCAGAGAGCAGCTGCCGCCGGGTTACCTGCTTTTAATCAGATTAGCTTGAAACTTTCAGGGAATATTCTTGAAATGTCCTACTTTTAGGAAATAGCAAAATTGAAAAATCGATTTTTTCAAAGTTACTGACTGCCACTAACCCCTTAAATTATCCATGATTTTTGAAGATTTAAAATTAAAATTTTGCAAAAAGAAAGGTGGGTATTCAAACTGATGAAGAAATAATTTATCTTTTCGCATTTTAACGCGTTTTTAAGTCATAATTATAAACGCATAATTATAAATGCATTTTATTTTTTTGAGATTTTTAAATCGTGCTTTATTTCTTAGCATTTTTTCTGTTTCAATGAATTCTTAGAATTTATTATTTTTTTCGAAACATTAAAAATTATGTAGAATTAATTTTTTTCTCTTTGCTTATTCTATTCTGAATCATATGGAGTTTAGTTTTTTAAGAATAATCTCAGCATTTTTATTAAAACACGAGACCAAAATCCACAGTTAACGTATCCGAATGTGTCGCTCTTGATTATCTTGATGAATCCGACAATCTAGTTTGTCAAATGGCCAATGTCTGATATGTAGTACGATGGGTTGCGGCCGGCATCGACGTATGTGCAGCGGTCATTCCGTTGATTCCGCAGTCACCGTGGTATTTAGACAATGCATGCCCGCAATTCCGCTGCTGTACTTCTCGCAGCGCGTTTATTCTCGATCGCAATTCTGTACTTCTACACGGAATGCTGTAAAATATTATGTCGATTAATGATCATCCGTTTCTACCATCGTGCATCGCGTTGAATATCTCGTAGGTGTTTTATCTCTCGTTATTTTCATGCTCAACTGATTTATTATGTTTGTGTGTGTGCGTGTGTGCGTAACAATCATCATTGAATGTTGTACATTGAAATAAATAAATTTATTATGTGTTGATTTGTGATAATGATTTACATTGGATACTTATGACAAATAAAGTTAAAATAAAAACTAGAGAACAACGCACGAGTACATCTACGAACTTTTATGCTATATCAGCTAGTTCCAATTATTTATAATCAGATTATTTTAATTGCTACTCGTCTTGATTAATTTGCCGTAACGTCACAAATCGCATTGATGCGATGCAATACAATGTTTTGTTATTATAACGAACCAAAATTAAAATTTACGATCCGATACACTTGTAACGGATGTTTCGCGTATGTTACAAAACCGTAAATATTTATTTCTAACGCAGGAATAAAGTCGTTATTATCCGTTAGCCATGTATCATAGTAAATGTTGATCCCTATAGCTTTTTTTTTATACATACATAGCAATTTGCGTTATAATACAATCGTATTGCTTTACAAAACTTCATAGTGGCAAGGTGATTTTACGTAGAGACGTGTGAGAAACGCATTAGAGCAAATAACACTATCTCAAGAAAGTGCAAGCATCTACGGATATTATATCCGCTCTCGAAGAAACATTGCGGGGAACGGTACCTTTTATGTGAATGGATATAAAAGCAACCATTACCTTCTCTTATGGTATTCAGTGACGCTCTAATACTCTAAAAGCAGCTAAATCTCGCGTACGACAAAGAAATACGCGGCCATAAATATGCATTACACGATAAATTCGAACACGATAGAAATTAATGCAGTAATATAAATTAAGTACCCCTGTTGCGATATGTGCCCTATCAGATAATAAAAAATGCTACTGTTAAGGAAGGAAGCTGATAAAAAAGATTCTACAGTTTGAAAGATAATAAACTCGACGCACTACAATTGCACAATTATAATTATTTAATTGTTATTAGAAAACATTATTAAAAAGATAACTTTTTAAGGTGACATACTATGAGATCAACTATGTAAGAATCGTAACTATATGTAATTCTATTTTCTTACAATTTCCAAAACGCGAGTGTATATTGGATTCAAGGATTTGCAATTTTCCGAGCGACCGTTGATAGCTACGTTGCAATCTACCTTTTCGTGAAGGAATCGCAAGAGTATATATCAAAATGCCGCTATGATCGTAAAATCGCGAAGTATGGCAGGTCACGATCCTGCGTTGAGTTATTTACGAGGCAACGCGGTGGTTACTGATTTACAAACGCCGATCATAGATTGTGCTGAGAATACATATACACTCTTGCCGTGTCTTATTTCTAATTTGTCATTGCTGAATAACAAAATCAAAAGCTAAAAAACACCCGTAATTTATTATTATAGTGTATAAAAATACTTTGAAATAAATTAGTTTCTCGCGTATCGTCACTTGCACTTGATCGGACGTAAAATTCGTTGTTGACTCTGCTTCTCGTTTGTAAATCAATAAACTATAAATTTTAATAAACTGGTACAATATTTGTCTTTATTTGGAGCGCAGAATAAATAAATATTGAGACAAAGTTGTACAATTATTTATTAATAAAATATTTTTGATATATTTTACGCAATTAAGTTTTTATCTAGTTGTTAAACGCAAATTTTTTAGGCGGAATAAATTTCATGTGTTTACCATCAAATAAAAATCTATAGGATTTTTTCTGTCTGACTTTTTATAATTTAAGTTCTTATCATTTATAATTTTTCTTATAATTTGCTACACACACAATGATGAGTGTGGATTCTTAAGATCAAGGTTTATGTAGAAAACCTTGATTATGGATGAGAAGGTTAGTGGTAAAATGATACGCAGAGAAAGATTCGCGTGTGCATGGTACTCGAAAATCTAAATCTCGAGATTCATATTTCACGTTAATTGTTCGTCCATCAGTATCAGGGATCGGCAAAAATTTCGAGGAATCGATCGACCCATCCGCTCTGGCGCATCCGACCCATCCATCTTTTCGCGATACCGTCATTAGTGGCGCTCCCTTTCGCGCGATATCCGCGCGAACAATGCGATGTAGGAGCGTATTGCGAGCACTCTTGAGAAAATAACAGCGAAGACAATGTCTTTTATTGGACAGATATCTTTCCCCATGAAAACTCCTCGTTTTATTCCTATGCTTGGTTACCTCCGAGGAAGCGGCGAGACGCGATAAGGACGAGTCTAATCTGACGTTTATCAAGGCACCAGGGAAGATCCAAGTCGGCTTTGAGTGAATAACTCTCAGGATGCGTCAGACGGGGTCCAACAGAGAAGCTATTTAAATCCTTGAATCTCTTGGAAGAAAGAATTGTTTCATTGTACACGCACATCGAGTGGTGTTCTTTTATAATTAGCGCGTAACATAGGAGGATTAGAAAATTGAATTAAGTACTTTCACATTTTGCTTAAGGCCTAATCTAGTTGTCTATAAATCAATCATAAAAGAATTTTGTTTGTATTATTTATACGATTAGTTGTTTCAGAATCGCGATAACATTCTCTACTTCTCTCTCTCTCTCTCTCTCTCTCTCTCTCTCTCTCTCTCTCTCTCTCTCTCTCTCTCCCTCTGCAATGTTTTAATGTAAATATAATAAGTTATTTAGGAAAGTTTCTTGGATGCCCCCCAAAGTCTTTACTTTTGACATTTATGATTTTTCAATTCTTTAGACTGCTTTGAGGCATAATGTATCTTTTGTGACTAACGCAAAGAATTTTGGTACATTTTTCTTAATTTCTGTTTATACAAGTCCATTCTAATCAATTATAAAATCAATTATAGAACATTTTATTTTGGTATCTTTTTAGCAAAAAGGAAATTTAAGTAATTTAATTTTGAGTAATGTGTATTGCAAAATTGTCAGAGCGTATTTTGCGCCGCAGGTCGTCAATGATAATTCCACATGTTTCCTGTACAAATCACCCCTTGCACCGGGATTAGAATACGTCGGCTCAAACGAGAGCTTTACAAGGACAAATCGCGTCTCTCCGGAAGGTCTACGCGTTGAAATACGGACAGTCTCTCGCGAGTAATCCTGTAGTTTTCCAAGATCGAGTTCGCTCGAATGCGAGCCATCTGTAGCTTTGAAAGCCGTGCATGACCCCTTTGGGAATTCTTCGAAAAGCTGACAAAGCCGTTCTATGACGCGATATCTTATTGTATAACTGTGATATTGGTGCTTTATGTCGACTTGATAAGTCAGTAAAAGTTGCTTGCATATTTCTTTCTTTTTGTTATTATATTTTAATACATTATTATTAAACCAAGATGATTATTATTAAGATTATTATTAAATCCTACAGTTTAAATTTATTATTACATTAAAGCACACAAAGATTATTTAGCTATTTAATCTCTATTTTATTTTTTTAATATAACTGTCGATATATGTGTATATGCATATTAACTTTAAGAATTTTTTGACGATAACTTTCTGATACTTATAGAATATCGTGTTTTCTAAAGGTTATCGCGGTTATTGCATTGATTCTATATCCTCAGAATTTTTTAAAATTCAAAATTCAATTTAGTTGACCGAATTTTCAACAAAATAATCCGATTATCATAAAACTTGGATTTAAAAAGTTCATGAAATCGTTGAATTTGAATGTAACCTGAAAATATCAAAATTCAAAATGATAGTAAGCTCAGATAAGGGAAAAACTTTTATTATAAGGCTCATCATAGTTTAGAAGTTTGAATGCGCTTATAGGTGTACCACTCGACTAGCACGAACTGTAAATAAAACAAAACTGGAAACTTAGTATTATTTAGCAATGCTAAAAATGACTTAAAACCGAGTTTAACGATATTCAAATTATCTTCTTGAAATTCTTTCCGTCATTAGACTTATTATTTTGAAATTTTTATTTTTGACATCAGATTCGAATAAAGCATTAATAAATTGCTCTATAGATCAAGTTACACAAAACTCGAGCGAGCAGTTTACAAAATAAAAGGGGCTGTACCAAATGTGGTACTCCCATTGACAAAGAGTTAATATATCAATGCAACATATACTATAAGAGCTTTTCAGCAGCAAGTAACACAAATCGACACACGAGTCATTCTATTTTTGTTTGTTATTTAGTGTCCTAGAGATATTTAGTAGAGCTGAAGAGCTCTCTTTAATGCTTTTTATCATTTTTATATATAAATATTTTAGGTATACAAAAATTTGTAAGCGCATTTTTACACAGCCACTTAATTTAACGAAACGATCTTTTAATCATGTACATAGTATCGTAAAATTTATTAATTAAGTAAAACGGCGAGGGAAGTTATCACGATTGCGATCATAATCTATCGTAGGGCAAGGGCTTTTGCCAGTTTACGCGGACCATGTCGAGTTGTTCGAGCGCGTTTATCGTAAAAGAGATCGAGGCGCTGCTCCATTCGGTACGAGCAATATCCTTTCGCGCGGCGCCAAGAACGCGACGTTCACTCGAGCGACATTGAGATCACTCGATAACCTCTCGTTTCCCGAGCATCGTCCCCGTAGGATTTCCTCAAGACATTTCGTGTATCATAGACGAGTATATTTACACGTACATCTTTTCGTAACTGTTGAAAGTTGTTTATAATTTAATTAAAATTTCTTAATAAAGTAACAATAACAGGTCACATAAAAAAATAAAGTAAAAAAAAGAAAGAAGAAATGAAGTAAAAGAAGGAAGAAGAATTAAATAAATAAAAAATAATGTTGAAAGAATTAAGAAAAATTCAGGATCAAATATTCTTTTGTAAAGTTGTGTTTTATTTTATTTACATATCTTTCCATGAAAAGAAAATGCAAATATTATTTTTTAATAGGTTTTGTTTTTAATTATTTAATAAATAAAAATTTAAATAAACAACAATAAAGAAATAGCATTGAAAAATTCAAAATGCCAAAATTCGAAAAATTATGTTTTATGACGGAAATCAAGATTTATTTAATAAATAAACGTTACACATAATGAACACTTTTGCTAAAGTATATACAAAAACTGAATACAGATCTAAAAGTAATTTTACTAAACCAAAATAATTATGAAGAAGTATAATGAGTGTTGTAAAAATTTTTAATATTCTAGCAGTCAACTTGAGCGTTCTACATAATTATTTTGGTAATTAAATATAATTATTTTTAGATTTGTAACACACACACACACACACACACACACACACACAGATGGAGAAAGAGAGAGAGAAAGAATTTTTAACAAAACCGTTTTTCCATGGTTATTAGGTTATTATTATCTTTGTCTATTAATGAGTTTAAGCTCACTCGTATGAATATATGAGCAGATGTAATTAGAATATTAGCCATTTTAATTAAACCCATGTCAAATTAATGCGAAATATATACGACGCAATTCAAGTGGAAGTTTGCAGAACCGCGAATGAAATACAAGTCTGAAATAGCTCAACACTGAGAATCAACGGAAAGGGCGCGCTGCTTTCTTGTTTCGGCTTAATTCAGGTTAACCAACAACTTCGTACATAGATTAAGTAAAACAAGGCAGACTTGGGTCAGCGACAGCAACACGTCGAGAAATGCAGCTTCGCCGCGTCCTGTCTCGGCGCGACAATAGTATAGTATGCAAAGGGGATTAATTAGCTGGCTGTAGCGGGAAATTATTATCCGCCGGGAATTAAAATTTAATGAAAAATACGTCAGGGACGTTTTTATATGAGAGAGAATTTATATTACGTCGCGGCATCGTCAAGAAAGTGCGAGATGTGATTATGTTGAAAGCTGCTAATACGCTTATTTTTTAATTCAATGCAGTTCTTTACATATAATTAGGTGATTAATCAATTTGCTTTTATGATAATAATATCAAAAATTAATTATTTAGTAATTTTATTATAGTTGGTTAAAATTATGTGATGATTTATAGATATGCTTTTTTTTGTAATTAATGCGTTCCCACTGTAAATAAATGTGTTGAGAAAGAATTAAATAATGTTTTTGTCAAATTTCTATCTGTAATTTGCTTTTGGCACAGGCGAAATTTTATTATTAAATTTTATTGTACAAATTTCAATTTTTATTAAATAAAACTATTATTTGAGTTAAAAACTATTTGGTAATATAATAGAAATATTGAAAAATAATGAACTTTTTCAAAATTTTTATAAGTCTGAAGCAGTAAAATAACTTAAACTGGACAAAAAGACTCGATTGCAGATGGAAGAAGTAAAAGTATGATTATTTTATCCTAATAAAAGCGGTTATGTTTTATCTTGCATGGTTCAAATCAAGCTTTCCAGTAATGCGACGTCCTAATTAATGTGTCCCACTTGAGAATTGGTGGTATCTTCAGCTTTGCAACTCCTTGCCCTTTTTCGTAAGACGAAATGGAACCAGAAGAAATCCTACCCATCATAGTTCTTATTACATTCTCCTGTTCAATCCAATTATTCTTTCCGTTCTTTAGCGTTGCTTTATTCAGTGACCATTGGATCTACTTTTTATCATCTACATCAATAAGTTTAAGTACCCTTCTTTTTAATTCTTTTCAATTCTAACATATATGTATAAAATGTGATATATGTATGTCTATGTATGTGTATGTGTGTACACATACATTTATATATTTGTCTTTTTCACCCTTTGTTTTCCCTTTCTCCTTTTTTTTCTTGTCTCGACTACTTTTTTGGTTCATCGGATATCTGTTTGGCCCTTTAAATTTAGGTCAACTTTTTTTATTATTCCGTCTAGTTCATTTCTTCCATTCGTTATCTGAACCTTTCACAGTTCAACGAATACCTTCATTAATGTCATTGCGCATGAATGAATCCGCAGCATGGCTCTTCTCTTCAGCGTTTCACAGCTCAAATTTCCTACAAATCGAGGAAGATCTTCTCACCTAAAAGCCCTGTCTGTTATTGTTTTTCCAGGACCGCGAATTCGTGGAGATGGAGGTGCCGTACAACGGCGCCCCGAAGAGGCCGGGCTCGCCATCGCCCCTGACCTCCCCCGCGCACAGCACTGCCTCCAGGGGCGGCCTGCTGCAGTCCTGCTGCGGGCGCTGCTACCCCCAACGTTACCAGGTACGCGGTCGACGTATACTCGCCTCGATTACCTCCATAAACGAGACCGCGCCCTCGTCCTCCTCCCATTCTCACCAATCACAACCCGGTCGGTCGCACTATCAGCCAGCCCCGGTCGATCCGACGACCGTGCCGAATGTCGTGTTCAACGTGCCAGGCGACGCCGACCGGCAGCGTCGTCAGGACGCGAGTTCGTCCAGTCCGTACAACGAGACGAGGGTGTGAGCCGGGGTAAGGACGACTGTCGGAGCGATCTTAATTATTCGGCGACAGAATCGATCTTCGGAATCGATTACCGGGCGCGAAACGCAACGCAATGCAACCCGGTTGTCCTCACTGAACTGGGAACTATCGATTGGGATTCTTGTTCTTCGAGAATGCTTGCTATTGAGTTCTCAGGTGTCGATAATAATCCAACGAATTTCTCGGTGGATTTAAGGACGGAAAGTGATGTCGCAAATAAGACATCCGTGTCATATTCCAATCTTATTGAAATTAATCGCTTCAAGCGTGACGAAAGTATTATACCTAAGCTCTTCAGCTCGACAAGATGAATTGACCTTCTCGTACGAGACTGACTGCGATTGCAGTTATATCGCGAGTAGGGAGTCTTAATTCAACAAACGTCTTCTCGAGAAGCGCTTAATTCGGATACGACGCTTTTAATCGTCGCTGCTAATGGAAATCAGCTGTTTCCAACTGAATGAGCAGCTTAACGGTCGCACTCAGTAGTTTCTCCTAATTCTTGATCCCTCCGGATCGCTCTAGTCGTTCTCAGTCAAAATTTACGATTAACTAGGGCCTCTGACAAAGACTAACTGCACCGTGTATCGCGAACAGAGAGGACAAGACAGAGCGCTGCATACACTCTGTCTTTCTTTGCAGGCCACCGTAGCTACTTTATCTTTGTTTCTGTTGTCATTGGTACAATGTGCGGTTTCTCTTCTGTTAATCATTCTTTCTGCATCATTCGTTCTTTAATGCAATTTATATTTTCCTGAAGATTAAATCATACGTCTAAAGAGATTAATGCAGTTGATGGAGATAAGATCTACTCACTCAGATCGAATTTTTCAATTGTTAAGATAAGGACAAGGACGAAACAAAGCTTTGTTAAAGTCAAGGGCGATTAATTACGTGGGTTGAGTTACATGTAACTCATAATTTACGATGGCTGCGCTAAGTGTTGAAATTATAGTTTGTATTCCCATTTAGAAATTTATCACAACAAATTATGTCGTCTTTATTTGTTGTTGAGTCAGGATGTTTGTTAATATATTCATATCGTTTTCGTATCTTTAATACAAGAGATGGATAAAATAAAGATTTTACCTTATTATGCCTTTTAAAGCGATGATTACAAAAATATCCAAACTTATTTATTTAAATAAGTTTACATTTCTATACTTTTATTTTTTATCTAAATAGCATTATTTTTCTAATGTACTTTGTGATATGTTAACGAAAAAAATCTTTTACATTAAAAAAAAAGTTTATTTTGAAGAGTATATATATAAGAGAAGTTGAAAGCAGAGAGATTGGAATTGATCGAGAAATTTAATTCATTTTATTTGGTTCTAATAGTCAATCAAATTAGTCGAGAAAGTTAATTTTAGAGATAAACTTTGATCATCGAAGAAGATTTACAGGTTTGATCTGTGTGTTGTCTATCTCTCTCCATCACTGCCGTTAAAGGTACGAATTGGTACTCTTAGGAAGTAGGCGATAATCTCGATTCTAAATCTCCATGAGAGCGCGGCAATTAATAGAATCGCTGACGTTTCGCTCGCTTGGTTTCCAAAGATTTATCGCTGAAAATGTCCAGATTGACAGACCAATGAGGTGTCCAACATGCGAGCGTTCCGTTCCGCTACATTACTATTGATTAATCTCTAGGATTGCTCAGGTACGCGTTGACCGAAGAATCTTATCGCGCACATTAATCGTGACAAATTTAGCGTTTTGATGTAGGTAACTAGGCATCCCAACAGAAATCTAGAAAGAAAGTTATCTCATAGTATATTGCTATCTCTTTACCAAATTCTAAATTGATGTTATAGTTATAAAGATAGAGTAATGGCAGATACATTGAATACACACTTTTTGTTTTCCTTGTGATATTATTTCGCAACAAAAAGCAAATAAAATCGCATAAATATTATACGTTGATATTTTTTGATAATATACATTTTGTCTATCTTGTATTCTTTTTCATAATTACCTTAACGTCTTCCTTTTTATATAATTTTGGAATATACTTTACTTAATCTATACGATATGGAAAATATTTGTTTTATAGATTTTCATTTATACCAAATGTGACTTATATATAGAGAAAAAGTATTTTTACGGATATTATTACATTATGATCGGGTTCGTCATATTTAAAGCGTAATTACGTTTTCCAGCTACGTGAGTTTTAATTTTCTCGAGTATATTTTTATTTTCATTCTCGGCGAGCTACGCGATACTTAAGTCTTGATCATCTCCGACAAGTGTCCGATGAGACGAATAAAACGCGGTCGCGTGTCTGTCTTCCTTCGTTATTTCTGCGACTCTTTCCGACATCATCTGTTTTTGTTTCATCACTCTGAGTCACGATAGTTCTAAATGTCGGGCAAAAGAAAATAAAGTCATTTTGTTGGATTTTCTTACGTTATAAAGAAAAATCTCAAAATTCCGATCTGTACCTCTGTAACATTTTTTCCTAAGAATTGCGGAAAGCCAAAACAGCTATTTTAAAGTTTCATTATATCTATTAGCAAAATTATATAATAATACGTATTAATCATATTTATAAATGAAATATGTTTAATTCTCATATCTCCAATGATACATCATGTCCTTAATTGTATTGAGTTGTGGAATTATAAGTAATAAATATTTTATTGTAAAACTATTGAAAAAGATATATCTTAATGACAAATGAAGAATTTGAAGAAACATACATATTAAACATATTTTTCAATTTTAGAGAAATTGATTAAAATAACTTTCGCTTCTCAAAGTTCAAAGTCCAATTTTAGAGGCAAATTTCAAAAATAAAATCATTTTATGCGATAATAATGATCGGTGGTTGGACATAAATCTATATATAAATTAACCTTCACATAGTCGAGGCCGGTATTAACGAGGATGAAAATGAAATGATGAACGGCCCGATCAAACAACATATCGGGGATGAACATCGTCGAAATCCCATTAACAAATGTCTCTGCTGTCTTGGCTTCCATTTTTTACAATACTTTACTCGATGCCGTTTTATTTTTTCCTTTCGGTCTTACTAATCGTCGGTTGATCTTCGCCGTAATTTATGAACGAGATTTTAAATTCTCATTACGTTTGTGAAATACTGACAGCCATTTGGAATCAGAACAATTTCGGCAATTAGGCTACTTATAGTAGTTATAGTTCTCCTTTATTTGATTTCAGGATTTATCTGATCTAATTTTAATTGCATGAACGTGTTTTAATTTAAGTTAATTTAACTTTACTTTGTTTATTTAATTCTAAATTTTTAAAGATTTTATTTATGTTTTTTTACAGCAGTTGTTTGTTTTTATATTTAAAAAATTGTAACTTTTATTAAAATATATATTTATAGACTATTACGAACAGCATAATGTTTCGACTATTTTGTTACAAATTTTCTTTGTTGTGCTCTGTGCCATTTCTCTTTCTTCTTTTCCTTTCTTAAATTCTTGTTATTCTTTTTATATCGATCATATTATAGGTCAATAGAAGAGTATTATTCTTGATCTGAAATATTGTCTTTCGTTGAAATCTAAATTTTATGGAGTTTAGTGAAGCACTTCTTTCTCTCTCACATCGTAAATCCACGAGAGATCTCGATTCATAGGACGCCTTTGCCTTCTACTGTAGAAGGAGAGCGAGCTGCTCTTTTTCTCTCGATTATATCGCAAGTCAGCGACACACAACTTTTACTTTATAAGTTTAATAAAAGAATTCAATAACAGTTACTTTTTATTTTGATTAATTTTATATTGAATTTAACAACAAAAATGATAATTCTCTCTGTTGTTGTATATAATAACTTTATATTTTACTTATACTTGTAACTTAAAAGTTGTGCGTCGTTGTGGTTACACTTAGATCTATAGCAGATCCGATAGAATCGACCCGTCTTCCAGAGAAACTGTCGACCCCCATCTCTCGCGGAGCGTGTCTCTCCGCAGCCCCGTGTCCTATGTCTTCCATTTTTAGATTAACTTGATATATATCGCTGCATCGAATCCCTGCCTCGAGCTCGCGCCCATTCCCGCTCTCGTCTGATTATCGCTCGTATTAATAATCCGTAACTCGATCTGTGTAATCCCCATTCCATTAAAATCCATCGAATTCCACATAACGCGAGTACGCCGCGCCGAAAGTTCAACCGCAAAACCCGATCCGGTGTGGCTGATTCACGAACAGGCAGCTAATCGATATGTCGAGACAAATCTAGCTCGTATTTTATTATTCATAGAAATCATAATTGCTATTTTTGCGAACACGTTAGTGTAACGTATTCACATTTGATCGAAACGCGAAGTAAATCTCTTGTATTCTAAATTATCTCTAATTAATTATGTTTAATTATTAAGTAAATTGTAAATAAAGAGGAGTAAACGCAAAGATCTTAGGATCTCCGATTTCGTAATAAAATCAGAATTACAAAAATTTCGATAGCTTAAAAAAATTTTTATACGTATTACATTACATCTCTAAATTGACTTTAATGTTATAAATGTTATAAATCACATTCGTGTTAAAATAAATCATAATGACAAATTTATGGCTTTTGAAGCAGCAATTAATGATAAGATTATCGCATTTTAATATATTCGTCATTATGAGCCATATATTTAAATCCTAAGATAAAAATTTCATAAACAGTTTCGCATTTCGATCTAAAATCTACGTGACGCTAGTGATCGCTATTAAAGCTGGAAATCGCGAATTGGCGATACCATGAGCAATATCTCAGCAATGACGTAATCATTGTTGAGATAATCAGCTTATTTCGAAAGACAATGGCAGAAAATCGCGTTATAGAATTCCGAAATTGTTCCTTATCGTCACGAATGAAGGAACAAAGTTTTGATCAAGTTTAATTCCCTTAGAGGTGGCAAAAGGATTGATTAATAGGTTTGAGATTTTTCTGCCCGTAAACTAGTTTTAAGATGAACGAACTCTTCCTTTGTTGGTAGGCTCGACGATAACGAAGAAGCGTTCGAAACTTCGAATTATTACGAGTAATTATCGATCGACAGCGATAATACAACCGGTAACAATGTAGGAGCTCGCGCGGTGCGAGATGTACATATATATAATATTCATTAATACAAATCGTTTTATCGAATCGTCGAAGACTGGCTTGCATTAAAGATCAAACAAAAAAGTTTTGATTTTTATCTTTGTACAACACACTTTAATTTCTCTCGCAATTCATAATATTCCTTTGCAGCAGGGCAATCTAAAAGTTAGAAGTTGCAATACTACCCAATTGGAATAACTTATTTCTGGCTTAGTGTCTTACAATTATTGTCTTATTATTACAAAATAAATTAATAACTCTTTTTTAATTTTTGTGACAATCTCGATGACGCAATATCATTTATATGTTTTCGTAAAAAGTTTTAAAGGATTGTTAACACAAAAAAACAGCTACAATCAATTAAAATTCTAAGCATTCCTCACATCATATTTTTTTAAAGCCGATTATATGTATGGATTGTTATTATTGCCTTGTTGTGAGAAACATAATTGCGATGTTATCGACTAATCGGATATCACATGCGCATCCTTTGATTTCGAAATTCATTTCTAGTTTTCCAATTTGTGACGCATGCCAGTCTAATAGAGTTTTCCCATTGTGATCGGTTTATGGGAAAATACGGTTGCGTGTTCTTTATTTATTTATTTTTTTTCGTGAAGATCCGTGTCGACGTTATTCATTCGTCATGCAATCGATTCTACGTGGCGATTAAGGGTCGATCGCGAATCGGCGTGTGATTGTCAGGAGAAAATAAATAAGATGTCCATCATGATTTTTTGAAAAGTAATTAGATTTTTATCTCAAATCTATGCATATTTAAATAATTATCGTTAAATTATTGTTAAATTAATGTTTCCATTTTCTAAATTTTCTTCCAAATCTTGATAGCTTTCAAAATTGTATTTTTTAATGTGAGAAATTGTATTAAAATCGATTTGCAGTGTTTGTATTGATAATACTCATACGCTGTCGAAATTTTCGATCGGCCCTTGTTACATTTTAGCTATGAAATACTTGCCACATTCCAAACGGTCTGTTACTTTCGATAATGTGATTATTTTTTCTCACGTATCGCGGCCTAAGCGTGACATGATGAAAAATCAAACCAACTGAATCAAGGAAATAAAGAAACTGAGATTTTTTTAATAAACTCCTTCATTCCTTACATGACTCTTTTTTTAAAATAAATATAAATATCACATTTATACATTAAGACTAAAACGAGTATGAAATTGTTTAATGCAATTTTGATAAGTGAAAGAGAGTAACGACTTTGTTTTTTTATTATAGTAATATAAATATGCGCGATATTGTAGATTATACAGAAAATAAGATATTGAATGTGATATTTATATTTCGCATGAACATTTTTATACAAGATAAAAAGAATTATAAAATAATTATAAAAATTATGATGTATTAAAAATATTATCGCGCGCACAATTTATAATAATAATATTATTAATATTTATTAACAGCGTAATTTAGATATCAAGACAAGAGCTCAATGTTTGACGATTGACTGGTATTGTTTTTTATTTCTTTTTTAAACTTTTTAAATGTGCAATCAACGGTTATTGACCATTGTTGATATCATGCCGTATAATGCGGGAAAGGAATATAATATATACATATGTATATATAAAAAAGTTATTTTTTGAGTTGGAAAGGGATAGGAATTGCTCTATTACAATAGACAATTATCAGCGTAAAAAAATGGTGGAAAAGGCTAATCGGGCAGTGAGCCAAAAATAAACGTTTGACAAGAAAATTACTGTCCATATGCGAGTATGCACGAGTTTTTACAAGTCGCTGTATATAACCGCGTATGGTCATCCTTGCACAATTATCGACTTTAAGTTGATATAACAACCCTGACCTTAGAATTATGCCACGTGATGTAGGACAGAGAAAGTGGGTTCGACCGGTGTCTCTATACCCTTTTGTAAAGTGGCAGTCACATTGCATTATTGTGATAAAAATTCTATAGAAAAATTATTGCATCATGAAATATGTAAATATGCCTAAAAAACTCAATCTTTTGGTAAAATGAAAATTTTGCATTGTTTTGCAGATTTATTTAATTAAAAATTTAATAAATCTGATTAGTGAACGAAGAAGCAATACGTTAATAAACAATAAAATTAAGAATTTGTATATATTAACAGATGTTATATATAAATTATCTATTTAATATACATTAAATTTGAAATTTTATGTAATAAACATGATCAATTAATATAATTGGATTATAATTACGTGCTTTTCAGAATTCACACTCCTTTCGTTATGTATTATATTAATTTATTTGATGTACCTTGTAAAAATTATTTTGTCTCAAAATAAAGGATAAATAAAGCAATTATTGATCAGAAAGTTTTAGCATCGACTTTGAAAATGAGATGCATCGTAATGCGTATATTTTGTACAAAGGTATCATTTTCCCGGTTATATTTATAGAAATATATTATTTTTCGAATGCATCACGCGATGCACGGCGTATAAAATTAGAGATTGAATTTATATGCAAAAGAAAATTAAGTATGCAAACTAAAGAACACGCGAAGCCCAAGACAAAACTTGGCTTAATTTATTAACAATAAGAGCATTATTGATATTACCTGACGTCTTATAATTAACGTATTATAATTTTTTCATTTTTTTAAAAATCGGTATCACATTACGCGCTACGATACGTAGACACATGATTTTTGGTTTTCAGTGATAATATATAGACCAAATAAAACCGAGCAATTCGAACATCGGCGAGCACATTTCGAACGTTCAACGAATTTATACGCTCTCGATACCTCGGAGAGATTAATACGATCGCGATTATTTATACAGTCGCCAATCGCAGGTTGCATACAAGTCGCGTGCGGCTTGCATATCTGTACGCGGCATGCAGTTTGTACACGTTGAATGGCAAGTGGCATACCCACGTTGCAAAACGATGATCGATCGGTTGGTACAACCCCGCACGTGACCACCTATACAGTGAGGATGCATGCATTGCGAATGCACGTCGTACCTGAAATGCACGTGTACACAAGTCTGATCGACAAATTAATTTTAATCGTAGTAATGTCAGCGGTAACAATTCAATATCGCGGCAACTAATTTCAATGTTAGGAAATTGCTTTACAAGCGATAACGGTGATAGACAGAGAATAGTCCAATAAATTAATTACAGTTTAATTAGTATATAACGTTAATTTTTTTTTGTGTTAAATATTTAAGATAAACAATGCCATATTTTATATGATGCGTGTGAAAATATGTAAAAAAAAAGTAAAGATCCCCAATATTACATGCAATACTTTGGCATACATTAATATGAATATAAATGGTGCGTTTGGTTTTAATGCGTTTAATTTTTATAATACGTAAGATTTAAAATCACAAAAAATTTTTAATTGTATCTAATATTGGAAGACTTTGATACTACATATGTCGAAGAGTAACTAAAGTATATTAAATCAATATACGAAAGATCAAAATCGGATTTGCTGGCCAAAGAGAGAGATTTCCTGTTTCTTCAAGTTGCCCGATATTAATTAAATAGCAGGATGTTTATCGCTCCGTCGTGCACCATAAAATTTAATTGCTCGTGAAAAGTCCAGAAGATTCTGGAAGCAGTTTCCGGTCATGTAAGCGCGGTACGTGAATAATTCATCCGTAAAAATCGGCTGAGTAATATTCGTTTTTCTTCGAACTGTTCGCGGTAGTGTTTCTATTAGAGTGAAGTGCTTCGCTCAACCTTCTGCTAGATATAAAAACTCTTGTTGATCTTTTGTGTAGCTGTATGTGAAAGTAAAAAAAGCGAGATAAAAGGAATAATAGATGAGGAATACATAAAGAGAAACGACAAACGGCCTTGCTAATTCGTGGATTCATTAAGTTCTGTTTTATTTGAGCTTTTCTCTAATGTCCGCCCTATCTTCATACGATTTTCCATTCCGATCAATGACGTTACTCCGAAGAAATATATCGTACATAAAATCGATCAAAATCAACACTTTTCATTTTCATAAATTAATGTTCATATTAGCATTTTTTTGAATTATTGAGATATCATTTGTGTTATTTTTATTTTTATTTGCGTATATTTTAATTATTGATATTTGGTATAAAAAAATATTCTTTCTAATTATTTAAAGCAAAATTTACATTAGAGAGGAAATGAAAGCAGAATAAAGTGATCTTATTTGTTAAATATCATAACTCTTACCAAGTTAAAAATCTAAATTCGAGATTTCATGTACAATATCTGTGCATGCTAATGGATTCAAATTCGTGAAATTCATGAAAGAGAAATCTTATTTAAATAATTAATACATGTATTCTCTGGAACAATCTGTACAAATATGTCGAAATTGAAATTGAAATCAGTCTGTGTCAATAATCTTTTCTTATAGTATAATTAAAACGATATTGAATATTCTGTCTATGCATACGTTTCAAGGCATTGATATAAATTTCTATTATTCTCGCGTACTTAAAGACTGTCAATTAATCTAGGCGGACAGCAGTCGGGTTGATAATTAACCGCATCCGAGTCTATTAACAGTAACAATAAGCAGCTATTATGTCTCGGCTGTCTGCTATGAGTAATCCTTCGTTGCGCGACATAAAATATTGATTCCGTAATTCCTGTGCTATTTACATTGTGCTTTATGTGATTACCGACAATAACGAATAGCAACGAAATACATTCATTAGTACATTAATTTACATAAAACTTCGATTTTCAGACATATACATATAGTCCAGTTATTTTAGTCCAAAAAATGCCTTCAATGCAAAAAAATGGTAGCAACAATTTTGTTTTTTTAATCGCTTTATTTTGTTGTTTTAAATAACATACTGAAAACAGAGGAAACAATAGCGGCCAGGCTTAAAAAATTATTCAAGTTATCCAAGTTATCAAAGGTTACAAAAATCAGTTTCTTTTTGCAAAAATCTCGTTTTCTATGGCTTGGAGGTCAATTGAAGTAGTTACAAGAAAGAAAGTTCATGTAATTATCTACAAAAATGATCCTATTCATTTTTCACGTACAACAAACCGTTTTAACTTAAACAAGCGGTAAAGTTTCCCGATAAAGCGTATGCTCCATTCCGTATAGCTTATACATAGGATATGAATGCTATGTTTAGTATATATGATACACATATATATATATATATATACACATTTAAAAACTTTAATACCGCAACAAAACAAGTTCGTGATGATGCAGATGTGTTAATTATTGAAACTGCAATGAAAGAATTAATCGCTATTGTCGTAGTAGGCGAAGACATCGATCTTTTGGTTCTTCTCATAGGACGTAGTCATTTACACTATTTACAGCAACAATTATTTTTCATGAAACCAGGCAAAGGAAAGGTCAAGATACAATTTTATAATTCTTCAAGCTTTTACAAATATCCTCAATGTAAGCAACATATTTTATTGCTACATGTAATAACCGGATACCACTTCTGCTCTATTCAACAGAGGAAAACTAAATACATTAAAAATGTTCGAAAATCGTCCTGATTTGTATCAAGCTGCCGAAATTTTTCAACAAGAAAATTGTTCTCAACAACTCATATTTGAGAATGGAGTGAAAATTACATTGGCAATGTATGAAGCTCCTAAGTCGGAAACATCTCTTAATCATTATCGGTATTTAAGTTTTGCAAAGTCGACAAGTTTCACTGCTGTAAAATTACCATCGCTTCCACTTACAACTGCAGCAGCTCAACAATACTTGTACCGTGTATATTACCAGATCCAAACGTGGCTGGGAAAAGACATAGATCCACAATGGATCTTTAATAATAATTTTTTGGAGCCCATTACAACGTTGTTACCATTTGCGCCATATAATATTCTTAATTTTTTGTAATTGTACGAAAGGATGCGGTGCCAAAAAAATCAGTTTATCTTACTCCATTGTATGCGGCAACTGTCATGAACAATCACGTCTCAATACAATGCCTGAAGCTTCTGCTGTTGATTCTTCCGATAACGTTTCTACTGAGAGTGATGATATTAATACCATTGATCTTTTTGTAACAAATATCAGCGAAGATGAGAAAGATAACGAAGATACAGATCTCTTAGAACTTGACAATGAAATACTAATACATGAAATTTATGAAGACGAGGACGAAACGCAGTTTTTTTACACTTAACATAGACTAGGTCTACTGGGGATACCATGTAAAAAAAACGCGGCTTGTATTTTACCTGAATGGTGGTGCGGAAACGGATACAGCGCTCGACGTTCACATTCGTCACTCTTCGCAAACGGTTCGTCGCACGTGAAAAATGAATAGGACCATTTTTGTAGATAACATGACCTTTCTTTCTTGTAAACACCTCAATTAATCTCCGAGCCATAGAAAACAAGATTTTTGCAAAAAACTGATTTTTGTGACTTTTGATCTTGAATAATTTTTTAAGTCTGGCCGCTCTCTATTTTTAATATGTTGTTTAAAACAACAAAATAAAGCGATTAAAAAATATTTGTTGCCACCATTTTTATTGCACTGAAAATCTAAAATGACTGGACTAATATAATTCAATAGTTTAAGAAACCATAGCTTAAAAATTAGTCATAGTGATAAACGACAATTTATTTTAATTTTAATTTACAATTTAATTATTAAAATAGTTAAATTTATTGAAACTTGATACCGTAAAAATGCTGGAAGAAATTAAAATATTCTGTGAAACTAAAGTTTTAATAAAATCTCAAGTATTATCGTATAAGATATATAAAGAGGTATTGTTTATATTTCAAAATAAATATATTTCAAAAAGTTGCTGCGACAATGTGAATGAAACTTTGCCTTTAAAAAAGATTTTTATTCTTTTTTAGTTTAATTAATTAATGAATCTCTCTCTCTCTCTGTTTTTTTCTCTCTCTTTCTACTTTTTGTTTTCTTTTTTGAAAATTTATTAAAAATATATTTTGAAATTTTGACCTATTGTCACGAAATCTCTTTATTATCTTAAAAAAAAGGATAGATTATTTGTTTGAATTAGCGTTGCCTGGCGTTATTAAAAAAATGGCATAATATATATATTAGTTTTAAATACACAATACACACAGTATATGTTAGTTTAAAATAAAGCCATCTTATTATGCTAGTACTTAAGAAAAACGTAAACGTAAAAAACTCTGTTATCTTACATCTTTTATGAATGTTGTTGCTTTAGGCGTTTGAAAAGCTATGACGAACATAAAAACCAGAAAGTGTCATTCAGCATATGGGTATATATACATAACGAAGGAGTGTGAGATTCGAAAGACACGGCCTCGTGTCTTTACACGAGTACTTTGCAACGCAAATTGGTCGTACACGTGCGATACAAAGTTTTATACTTAAACATAGTAGAAAGTTGCGTGTGAGTGCATAAATCATTGAACTATACAACGTCTATATGTTATTACGGACATAATTCTAAAAAGAAGTTATCGTTACAGATAATTATTTTTCAAACTATTTCCAGAAATTATATTTTAATATTAGGATAAAGAAAAATGTAGAGAGCTTTAATTAAGCTTTCTCTTTTAGTACATAAAAAGAACAATTTTACTGCAGCGTCTAAAAATTTAGCTAGATTTAAAAAATAATTTTATGTTGAACCATTATAATTATGTAGGACGCTCAAGCATAATATTACTGTTGTAAAAAGTTTTGACATTTTAAAAATTAGCTTGTTTAATATGAACGTTCAATATAATGTTTTAATGGTTGAACATAATTATTTTGAGATTTGTATTAGCATATCATTCTTTCGATGTAGTAATGTATTATATATATAGAATTTATTAGAAGTTCTTATAATTTTTCAAGTGCCATGAATGTCGTTACAAATGTACAATATAGTTACAGTTTTATACATTTACTTCAATTTTATATATGCTTATATAATTGATCTAAAGCAATCATTTGAAACTATTTGCTACATAATTTTTTTGAAATTTTTTAAATGAAAAGATGCTTTGTAGCTCTAAGGCGTAAATAGAGATCATATAGTGTTATAATGCTTTTAATATCACTATTGAGAACGTTGATCAATTTTTTGTTTTAATTTTTTAATTAAAATATTTACATATTGTGTTTTTTTATATTTTATTATATTATGAAAAAATACAGAATATTATGAATAAGTGAAAATAAATTTTATACTTGTTTATATAATTGTACGTACTTTTTAGTGCAATTTATTAATATAAAATATAAAATGTAAAATATAAAAGAGCGTAAAAAGATTAATTTGAAAAATATTAATAAAATTTCAAGAATCTCTACGAAAAACAAGATCATTTGTAATAAAAAGAAAGGTTCAACTTTTGAAGATTTGAATGCAAAAACTTTTATGTAGTTCCAAAGGGGGGATTTCATCTGAACCGAACCCGAATCTTCATGGGAATTTCTTCTGTTCGCGGACATGGGAATTCAATTAAGCTTCTCTCGCGAAAGTTCGTCGCATACAAATACATCGCCATCTCTTCGGATCGAAAAGTGAAGAACTTCGAGAAAAAGTCGACAAAAAGTTTGACGCGGCGGATTTACCGATCTTCAACGTCAGTTCTATCGTGACGTTGTAATATCGGTAATGGTATCGTCATCACGCTTAACGGATTTTTCGGTTCCTTAATCCATGCAATTAATCATGATCACCGCTGGCGACTATCGCTTTTTACCGAGACATTCGGAAGTTAATAGATCGTATCACGAGATTCGCGCATTAATATTTATAATTTTATACTTCCGTTTCGTTCAAAAAGTCATCAGAACTCGCGCGGACGTCGGCGATGACGTCGCGTCGGATTAACCGGCGCATTATGCACACTATAATGTAACACGAGTTGCTTTTATGAATAATGCATAGCCGAAGGAACAGCGGGAGCCTGTAGTGGAGCACCCACTTCAGATCAGCCAGGCAAGACAAAATTGAATCTTAAGTGTACGTTCTAAAAAACTCCGCCGATCCACTACTCGTCGTCGACCCAGTAACGAGCACCTTTTTATCTTCATCCCCGGCAGACTCTATTACTATTAATTGTTAACCATGTGACAAAGGAGCCTAGCACGCTTGGTCGAGTATTTTTAATTTAATATCGCGTTTTGCTTGAAAACTTAGGTGATTTACCAATTAATCCATACATTATTTTTAAATAATATTTTTAATTCTTTAAATTATATATATATGTGTGTGTAATGCAATATATAATATGTTTGGCATGTTAAATTTGACGTCTTGAAAGAATTTTTGATATTAAAAATCTGCAGCGAGTAAATCTAATATAAATCTTGATGTCTCACATTTATGATTAATAGAATAAATAAAATATAATAATAAAGATTACAAAAAGTTTAATTAAATATTGATTAAAATTTCTTTAGATTTAAGAATAAGGAAACTTTAAATTGTAATATATTAAAATCTTTAACATTAAAAAAAAAATCAGAAACTTAAAAAACTAAAAATTTTTAAAATTAGAATTTATATTTATAAGTTACAATGTACTAATAATTCTATATAAATTACGATATTATGATATTATATTTATAAAATATAAAATTAAAATGCTTATTATTGTCAATTACTTATTAGTTAATTTTATATTCCGTAGTAATTTATTCTATTAAAAATGATTTTGTTTTGATTGGCATTTGTCAGGAGATTAATTAACTTAAGTGACATTCTATTATTTGGAAGTGCATCAATATCGTTGATGGCATGACAGGATTTCAAATCCTTTTCTGAATACTTGCTCGGTTGAAATACTCGCTTGAGCGTGCTGAATTTCTTTCTCAATGTACTAATTACATGTCACTTGATTTATATGCAACACATGTGAGCGCGTAATGTATAATTACGGCCCCGAATTTACTCACGTTGTCGTGCGAGCGGTTGCTAGTTTGTACATATATCGTACCAAACATCTCTGGCCGTGTAATTGCATGTTCAATCGCAGAATTGTTATTACTTCGCATAAATGTCAAAGATCATATTTATACGCGCGTTACAATTCGCTTCGTTTCTATCTCAAGTATTTCTAACTACAAGTACATGGCATCTGATATAAACATGCTACATGGGTTATATAGATCGTCGCAAAGTGTTACAAAATTACAAACGTTTTGAGGAAATTTTTTTTCACTCTACAACGCTAGTTCTTTTTTGTTCTGCGCTTGCGGTTATTTTCTTACGCGTCAAATATTTTTTAGTTTGAATTATTAACTACCCTACATTAACTTTATAATCTAAAATTCTTTCCACAATGCGCTCCTTCTTGCAGTTTATTATTTAGACGGTTACTTCACCATGCCTCGATTTATTTCTTTGGAAAGATCGACCACTTTCTAGTTCGGATTTTGCGACATTCTGTATAATCGTCTTGTATATAACTATACTTGTGTATATGTATATATACTCTATATCAACCGGTTCTTTCTGGCCCGAAATCTTATCCCGTCACAGTGAGCAAGATTAATTACGTATTATTCGTTATCCCGTCGAGCCGCGTCGATTACAACCGGCCTGGATGATTAATCGATGTGAAAATCGAGCGCTTCTCTCTTCGTTAATAACTTGCAAAGATTCTCCGTCGCGTCTATTCAAGTTACGATTTGGCCATCAATTCGCATTGATTAATTGGCGTCCAACAGGTACGATGATCGGCTGTAAGCACTACGTGAGCATCGCCTTATAATCTCAATTGATCGTTACGGAAAATTCATACGACGCAAATTGTCAGCGGTCTTAACCATCGCAAACGCGAAATACTATATAATAGTGTCGAAATTTACAAAAAATATACAAACAATTTTTTATGACACTTTTTTTATTGACGCTAATGACATTTAAATAAACATAAAACTGTCTTTTATGATCTCTTATGAACGTGACGATTTTGCTTCTAATACCACATTTTTTGGTGTAAACTTATTTCTTTGTATCCCCATTTTCACAGTTGTTATTGTTACTTTTTGATAGCATATAATAATTTTATAAATAATTGAAAACTATTCTCAAAATGTAATGCATTTTGAAAATAATTGTTAATGTGCATCGTGATTGTTTTTTCCGCGATTATTTCGTTGACTTAAATTCGTGTTTGAATGAATCAGACGATAATTCACATGTACATATATCTAATGATAATTATTTATGTATTTTGTATTCATAAACATACATTTGTAAAATGTCCTGTAGAACGTATTTCTTCCTATTGTAAGGTAAGAATTAATAATTACAGGTATAAATTGTCTCTCTTTAATTCCTGACTTCGGTTTTTTTGTCGTTGTTGTTTCGTATTTTTGTCGTTGTCTCGCAGCACAAGGTGTACTCAAAATACCGTACACTTCTTTTCGTTTCCAGAGCACTTTGTGTAAATGTGTGTATTAATTTATATGTGTACAATTATTACTTAATCTCTTTTTTAGTTTTATAATGAGAGAATACCGCGCGAATACCGAGAAAACATGTGTACGTACGCGTAGTCTTATTCGTTCGCATTCGGACACCTGTTATCGTGACAGCAATTTACCGGGAAATAATTGCGCCGAAAATCGCATTGCCTGCAGGGGCTCATTAGTTTTCCGCTTTGCCGATCCCGCGTGGAAAACACGTATTTCGCTCGAATGCAAAATTGTCACTCGCGCGCGCATTCGCACTCGAATTCGAATTGTTTGACTCGTTCGAGGGTTTTGTGACGCATCGATGTTTGTGAGTTAATTCGTTTTGTCGATGATGCGCGCTGTATGCACGTCACTTCGTCAATTTGCAGGCTTTTCTGGGGTTATTGAATCAGTTGAAATGCCATGAAGTCCATCGGTTTTTACGGTCAGTAGTACGGTATACGTTTCTTCGAAAATCGCTGCAATCGAATTTTATTATGGTCGTTGGAAAGTTGAGCAAGGAAATCGAGAGAGGATATCGTGAAATATTACTGCCCTACGTATAGGGATGAGTTTATAATATATTCATCGTGATCTATTGAAATAAATACAAGTTAAGATGATGAAGTTTATACTTAATCTTATAGGGATTAGCAATAAAAGTTAGAAAACAGAAATTGTGATAGGTACGGAGGAAAGTGTATATCTTCTCCATTCTTATTCATATGTAAAATTATGCATTATAAAGTAAGAGAGTGTTTTTCTTCTCAAGTAAAAATAAGCTTTTAATAATATACTTGCGATTATTCATTGCTAATTAGGAAATCTATATTAAAATTGCGTTTCACCAGAAAATAACAATTAGAATACACAGTTTGGGGGCATCATGCATAATACCGATAATTGTATCACTGAATCAACGCACTAAAGAGCCTCTAATTGCTCGTTGGCTGAACAAAAGTTATTCGTACGAAAGGCTCACGGTGCGAGTAACAATAAAGGGGAGTAGTGTTGTAGGAAAGAACATGGCACGGTAGATCTCTATTAAAGCTTCATTTCCACATCCATCCACACACACACATACATCGATCGCGAGAGTAGTTGGAAATTTAGGGGGAAGTCCGTAGCAAGCATTAGCGTAGGTGTACCTAGCGTGCAACAATGTAGTGTGTGCTTGTGGTTGTGGATTTCAGCAGGCGTACAGTCAGTACATCCCGGCTACAAGGGCCCAAGTGTCCGGGGCCCAAGGTGGGCAGACGGGGGCCGCCATGGATGGCACTTACCTCGTCGAGGCCTCGTTCTGAAAAAGTCCCCTCGTGCACTGTAAACGACACTAAAGCCAAACCGGACCGAACAGAGAAAAAAAAAAAACGTAGCAATTAAAAAGAGTAATAAATGAAAATACGACACCGCCACGTGTCGCACGACGCATGAGCGATTACATTAAACAGCCGAGAAATGCATTAGAGGAAATGCATGCGTCGGCAAAGAGTAAATATATGTAACGCGCTAGAAAAGTCCGGAGCTTTGCGAACGAGAGCTGAGACTACGCTCATCTATCGACGTAAAGCAGATGCAATTTAGAGTAACCAGAGTGAAGGTAAAAGATTTATGTACATAAATACAGTTTTCTCCCCGACAGAGAGAATGGAAAGAGAAGGACAATGACAGAGAGAGAAAAAGCGGCGGTTACGTGCGAGTAATCGGGCGAGAAATTGAATAAGAGAGAGAAACAGTATAAGAGAGATATATGTCATGTATATAGAGCGAAAATAATACATATATCTGTATCGACTCGCCGATCGTTCGCGATCTAAGAAAATTACCGAAAAAAAAAAACCCACAAACAACACAAGCAAAGACACACACAGTCGCGCGAAATCCACAAAGTCAATCAATCAAATTCTTCTATTTCATCATTTCCGTGCCATCACCGACTCCCTACGACGTCGACGACGACAACGACAACGACGACAACTCGACGACGATCATGACGCTGCTGTTTGGACCCACCGACAACGATCGGCGCTGCCTCCTCATCCTTCCATCTTCATCATCGTTCTCGGAATACGGTGAACGGAAACCGCCATCGATGACCACGACGACAACGACGACGACGATCATGAAAAAAAAAACAAAAACAAAAACAAAACAAAACAAAACAAAACAAAATGTACGAATTTGTGGCGATGAATACCCGCGATCGATAATGGCGATAATGCCTGATCGATCAATTGAAAATCTTGTAGAGCCTGTCCTATCAGCTTACCTCGAACGAGAGCAAGGACAGAGTGGTGCTCATATACGGCGACCGTATACAGGTGCGGAAAAAGGTAAAGAAACCATGTTGGCAGGCAATTGCAAGAAATGATGACTATGACGATAATGATAATGCTAATATGATGATGAGGATGATGAGATATTATTTATATGTATATATGGTAGAATTATGTGTGGTGTATCAAATGTCTGGATCTCGCGCGCTTCTCCGTGCTCTGCCATGACGTGAAGAACATATCAGGATCCCCTCAGCAAACCCCATTCCTTGCGGTGCTCAATAAATGCTTTTAAGAGCGATCAATCTCTGGATTGGCTTCTTCGGTGTCTGCTTTCATCCTCGGAAAAAATCCTTTTTGCCCGCTGCGCTTATTTAGGGGGTTCTTGCATCCCTTGGAGGCTCGTCGATGAGGCTGTGCATATATACTATTAGTGTGCAATTTGCTTCTTATGGTTATGGATGTGTGGCTGTCTTGCTTTTAGGGAGACGGTAAGATGCTTTTAGGGATATGCCAGCCTTTTAAGAGTCGATAATTTCCTTATGCTAAAAGCTTTGTTTTATATACAAATAGTTCATGTTTATATATAAATATCTTACTTCATTTTAGAGATTTTTTATGATTTCCACAATATTTCCAATATGTATCGTTACCATTATTTATTCAAACGAATATTGAGGAGCTATCACACCGTTAATTTCCGATGGAATGGATATTTCAGCATCGGAATTTAGGACACTTTACTGTCCTTGTGAAGCATGTCAAATTTCGCTAATCTGATCTTGTTGGTGAACACGAAAATTGACGACGGACATTAGCGCTGTGATGCGCCGACTTAGCACTTTTTTTCTTTACGGTATAACGCCTCATCACCATGCAATCTCTGCGGTTCGTGCCTTACGACCTACAACACCCTTGTTGCGGTTCTTCTTTTGTTTAAACTTCGAGCATAAAATACGTAGGAGTTGTTCGAGTGAGAAGGGTCGAGAAGAAAAAATTGCGCTGTTCTTTTCGAGATCACCCTTGGAATATTTTTTGCTATCTCCTTTAGCTGTTAGTCTTCTCATTCTTTTTGTGAAATTTGTCTGCTTGAATTAGATTTTCTCGCTTACACTGTGTAACAAAAAAAAAGAAAGAAGTTTCTTGGCAGCATAAAAATCGTGTCATTTTCTTCAAACTATTTTTTAAAAACTTTTTGTTAAATTTTTAAAAGTATAACTTGTAAACATATAATAAATTTTCTGAAACTAGGACAATTTTAAACATTTTGTCATTTTGAAGTAGTAAAACGGATATGTTCTATAAATTATTGTACCATTATTAATAAACGTTTCCATGACAAGTTCTTTAAAATAAGATAAACTAAAATCGATTTTATTTAATTAAAATTCTATTAGTATAAAATTTTATATAGGAACAAATTTTTTTTATTTTTTGTTATTCTTTAAGCTTAAATTATCAAAATTATATTCATTATTTTTATGAAAAAAGAATTAATTTTAATTTGATTAAAGAAATTTTAAAAATCGTACAACTTAAAATAAACTATTTATATATTTTGTTATATGTGTTTTTTGTGGTTTTTTAAATGATAAATTAGTTTGAATTATCACAGTTTCTTAAAGTATTGGTATTTTCTCAGATATACGAATTTAGTTACATTCTCGCTACGAAGTTCGTATCTTTTTAACTAAACAGAAGTGTAGCAGATAGAAAATTCACAAAGAGCAGAGAGTTAGGGTATAAAAAGCCGTGAAGAAAAATACGTAATACAACAGCTGTAGAATAGGCCGTTAGTTTCTTTCGTTTTTCCTTTTTTTTCTTTTTTTAGTTTCATGACTTTCTTTCGAGGCAATTTAAAAGTGTCGACGATTAAAATAGAAGCTCTTCTTTTTCAAAATTTTTTGATTTTACGGTTACGAAAAATACTTTTAGTTTTCCGGAATGCTTGTCATTTTTTTTACATTTTTGTGACACATTTCACAAGTGAGATACAAAAATGATTTTTTTAAATGTTTCGCAAACGAATGATAAAGAACTGTTGTTGCAGCATTTGCATACGCAGCAAGTCTATTCGCTTCCCGTACCTCTTTTACCTTCGGTTTAGTATTTTATGTGTAAATTTATATTTTGCGAGTAAATACAATTGACCCAGCATGATGGAATATATCCTTATATTTTGTAAAGTTGTACTTTTAATATTATATTTAAAAAATAGGCAGAACTGACATATAAATTCTGGAAAACTAAAAGTATTTTTTGTAACCGTAAAACCGAAAAATTTTGAAAGAGAAGAGCTTCTATTTCAATCGCCGACACTTTTAAATTACCTCGAAAGAAAGTCATGAAACTAAAAAAAAAGAAAAAAGAAAAAACGAAAGAACAGCCTATTCGTTAAAAATTGTGTTTAAAAAGAAAAAAATAAGAGTTATAATTTAATTTTTTAAATAAAAATAGTTGCTTTGTTTCTCATATGTTTTACATTTTTAAATATAATTTATGTGATTGAACTGAAATCCATGTATATCTAAATTTAATTCACAATTGTAATTATAAAAAAATATTAAAATTATACTTTGAATGTTACTCCTAACAAAAGTTAACAAAACAATTAATAAAAACAAAATTAGCCTTGCTTGCGTCAATGTTAATTTAAAGTAATTAAAGCAAGTGACATCAATGTCAGTGATAATTAAAAAACTGTATTTTGCTATTCAGGTTGTAATAATGTTTACTATAAAACGTATGTTATGAAATAAACGAACCGTTACTAAAGCATTTGCAATTGTAATCAGAGTACTATAATTGACTTGTAATTCTTTCGCTCCACTGTAAAATGGGCTAAACAAATGTACTTTATTTTACTTAGATATGTTATTCTTATTGGGAAAAAGAGATTTATATTCAATTTGTATTATATATCATATATAATAAGATTTCTGTAATCTAATTATTATAAATTACAGAGATAAGTAAATAGAGAATTAAATAGTTATGGATTATCTCAGTTAACACGTAGTGTAAACGAGAATTAAATAGATTATCTAGGCTACCTTATTTGTAGTGACGAGATGTCTTCTTGGATGTTTCATGCGAAGTGTAATTGGATATTACGAAAATGACTATCAAAGGCAAAGGCTGTGCATTTATTTCAGCCGGATTTTCTATCGTTGATATGCTACATTAACCAAATCCTCGTAAATGTCTACTAAATTTCGCATAAACTCGCCGTTGCATCAATATAGCGAATAAATTTAACCGTAAAAACAACCTTTACGGCTGTCGTCTAAATTGAATGCGTTTAAAGGCGTGACGTAAAGTTTTGCTTAAATTTCCAGTGCTTATCTTGCGGCTCAACTTGATTAAGTCATCAATCCGTCTTTTATGATTCTTTCTTTCTCTTAAAACAGCGGCTATTAAATCACAAATTTTATCTTACATTTTTACTACAATAAATTATTATAAAAATAAAGAAAGAAGATTAAACACAAAACTGTAAAATTTGGAAGCCCCTTTTATTAAAAACGAAACTATAAAAGTAAAAAATAAATACCAATTTTGTTAAGCTTATTGCATACTTATACATTATAGTGATGCTATTAATCGAGTGTATTGACAGATAGAGATTTAATGTTCCATATGTGAATATTTTAATATAAAATCTTCTAATCTTATTGCAAACTTCTGATTAATAATATTTACTTTTGAGCTTATCATATCTATAAAAAGCATTGGCGCAAGTATTAAGCAGTACATCTAAAAATAATACAAATATTTAATACATTTGCATTACGTTTATTGATCTTGCTTTCTGTATTTGTATTTATATGCAATAAATTTATTTTACGGAGGATTATATTGTGTTGGTATTACTGCAGATTATCTCATATCGTGATCGGCTAGCTTGATTACACATAATGTTCACAGAGTATTAAATTGTCATGTAAATAATTATGAGTACCTTTTACAAAAACTTGAAGCTTTTTAATCAAAATATTCAGAGGTTGAGGTTTTGTTTAATTTAAATTGTTTTTATCTTTTTTTGTTTGATTTTACTGATTAATTAATTAGATATTAACTGAGAATATGTAATAAATAATGTAATAAAACTTCGTAGGATACTTCGTACATGCAAATATACTTATATATTTTTATTTATTGCATTTTCGTGCATTGAAATTTAAGTCACTTTGATTCTATATTTTTCGCACTTGCTGATTTCGCGCATGAAATCGTTCAAAGAAACGTTAAGTTTCAATAACTTTTAGTATTTTTATTTGATCTCTTTCCGCATATTAAGCGTTTATACGTTTTATTGCGGTTTTAGTAGAAATAATTTTGCAATATTGCGTCGTTTCCAAAGATTCATAATGGAGGCACTTCTATGCAAACTGTTTTACGTTTTGCTGCTTTAATACATTTGTTGAGTATTATTAGAAGAATGTGCCTCGAATATCTGTGTGTTTATGTGCCGTGAGAGAAATGAGAGATGCAAATAGCTTTGTCATAAATTTCATTTTTATTTAAATTCCAATAATCTTGTTTTCTTTTCAAATAGAAATAACGATTTATTTCGCATTTAATTTGACATTTTTATTTTATATAGGGTTTTACTATAACCTTATTATCTTTCAATCGCGAAAAAAATTATATAATTTAAAATAAATTTAGTTATAAATTATAGTTATTTAATTAAAAAATTTATTTTATTGTATTTAGTATTGTTGCATTAAATAATTTATTAGTCATATTATATAGTTGAGATAAATAAATTTTGATAATATTAATTTTAAATTGAACTTAATTGCAATGGGATCAAATTATAATTATTCACGTGTTTTAACAACTAATGTCATAAATATTTATATTTATTAATTGTCACATAAACTTCTAAACGGAATAATGAGTCTTTAATTATATGAGTAAAAAAGTGCATAAATAAATCTATAATATATAATATATATGCATCTTTTGCATTATTGTGAAAAAAAAATCATTTTATTATTCTTTACACAGTATATTATAATTAAGATATTGAATTTTTGGAATTAAAAATTTAAAAGAGATTTTAAAAATGAAAAAAAGTAATTTATTATTGTACTGTTCTGTTCAATGATTTGCAAATGTTAGCACAATTGTTACTTGCTACCTCTCTAAAATTATTGCTTTAGACTCATTGTCAGACGAGTATCTGGCTTAGTCTCAAACACGCTAGTGCATAAGCAGTCAATTCGATACATCCGACCTCGAGACATGTCGCGATTTAGTGCTCTTAGGCGTGCGTGCATGTAACTGCACTGCGGCGTAACGTGAAGCCTCGTGGTGAAATTATCAGGACTTGTGAAGTAAAGTCATTATTGGAATAGACGCTTTATCGCCGGAATGTTTGTGAGGGATTAATGATCGCGCACGTGCGGCGACATGTCGCGGAGGTCAACCCTTGCGCCTTAAACTCGCCTAGAATTTACTGCATTGCAGTGCGCGCGAGACTAGTCGTCGGTTAGCAATCGGAGCAATGTCGATTTTTCGTTAATGAATAGTTATTTTGAAAATTCTTTTTAACACGGCATTATAGCCTGCTGCAAAAATAAAATTTGTAGCGTAAATTCGAATGTAAGAGGAAAGTAATTGAAGCGTAAACGATACTTTGAAGGAAGTGTAAATGGGAACAGTGGAACGTTCCAAAGAAACATTTTAAAACATCTCTTTTACGTTTTGCTGTTCTAATTCACGCTTTCTAAATGTTTACACTTTATTTACACTTCAGTTATTTTCCCCTTACATTTGACCACTTTCCGATTTTTATTTTTGCCAGGAATGTAATACATTCAATATTGTTTGTGGTGTGTAAACTGCATCGAACTATCAGATTTATCTGCCACTATTTGTGAGTTTTGGATTAGTTATGGATCAAGAATATTCTTTTCCCGATTGAAAAATAATATCTTATTTAACTTTATATAATTTCTTTTTTATATTAAACATACTTTTGAACAGTAAATAATATCGGAGTTAATAAGAATCCAGGATGTGGATAGAGGGACATTTTAATAATAAAAAGATATATAAAAATATCCATTATACATCTATATCGCATAGATCGGCACGTGTCATATACAGTGTTATATATAATGTTCTTAAACATTTTTAGCTCGCGATTCTAAGAAAGTATGTATGAAATTGGCATATGGATCTAAATAAGATATGACATAGATATAAGTTGAGCGTTTCAATTCTGTTTGAGCGTTCTTTGGGGCTATTAACAACGATGTAACATATAGATTATATTAAAAATGTGACATCAAATATAGAGTTGAAGCGTCAATCGCGTATGTTTACGTCATAGCTTAATTCGATGAATACATCACATAATTTGTATATTACGCATCATTTACCTTATTGTAAACTTGAAATAGAACAAGACAAAATATTTTAATACGTACGATTAATAATAAAGTTGCTTATGAGAGAAAACTGCAGCTTTAAAGATTGACTTTTATTGTGTTTTTCTAAAACTGTTTGAACATTTATTAGATTTTTAGATTTTATCTCTCTCATATCTTATTTTTTTGTTTCTTTTTACTTTTGCAGATGTTAATTAAAATTTTGTAGTATCTCACTTAGATCATACTAAAAATTATATGTATCAGTAGGCATACATAAAATTTATAAAAATTATTATTCTTGAAACTTTTTTTCTAAAATTTTTTAAGTAACCTTTAAAAAATTTTTTTGAAATTGATCTAACCGACAAAATAAGTCAAGAATCATGCGGTAATTAACCATAATCCGCTTTATCTTCCTCTGATCAATTGTTACCCGGCGCATTCACGCAAGCAATTATAAAATCGATTGAGGATTACCACTACATTGCCCTATTACTAATAGCATAATTAAACGTCTGAGATAAGACTGATTTGCTGTTATTAATCACAAAAGACGTAGCGCCGAAAGTCACACGATAAGCGCAACACATTAAGTGTGTGATTACTGTATGGTAAAGTTGTGCGTACGATTAAATGCTCGAGAGGGTCATGCTGCCAGGACGAGCTATAAACTCAACTTAGAAACTACGTAAAGTATGATGATTGCTTGTAACTGTTACGCTGCTGATTATCAGGAGTGTTCAATTTATTATCTTCGCTTGTAAGATGTATAACGCACTTCGCATGCGGCTGTCAGAAACGATATCGATTTTTCGCTCACGATTCTTCTCTCTTGTAAGGCCGATATCTTGCGAGCGTCTCAATTTTGAAAAATATGATAGTTTTGCTCTGTTTATTCTTGCACAAGATGAGCTAAAAAAAATTCAGTAATCTTTATGCTCCATCAATTTATTAATATAATTTTAATATGTATTATAATATTTGAATGACAAATGCGGGCATGATAATTAATAAGTTACAACTGTATATAAAAATTTATCGCATGTTTTATCGAGACATATATATAAGTCTTTATTCTCATACGTGTTTCTTATATCATATTTAAAATTAGATTAGAAACACTGAGAATGCAATTAAAGATCAACTTGCAGAAACAATGACAACTTATTCTCGCTTTTAACATCTTATGATTGATCCAACTATAATTTTAAGTTAAGATATATACACAACCTTATGATCTTTAAAAAATGTGTTTAACAACTTAATAATTTTAATGTTAAACTCATAGTAATTTTTATTTAATTTGAATATTTTTTAACGATTTCATAGGTCGCCACTGCTCTTACCCAATAGGAAAATTAAATTTAATAAATCAACGGTATATTGAGTAAGTATTTATTCAATATTAGTCAAATTAACTACTTGATTTCGTCAAATTTAACCAAATATTGAATAGGAGCAATGGCGACTCAATGGACAATTAACAGTGTAGTACTGTTATGCTAAATTTAATACAAAATCTGTAAAATTTTTGGGACAGTTATATTAGCCTGTCTATCTATTATGCTGTCAATCTATAAATGGAAAACTTACGTTATTTACGACTCCAGAATAATTTTGCTTATGATGATGGCTTAAATTGCGCGTTTGAATTAATTTAAGCAATACATGTGCATATATGTACCGAACAATTATACCGTTTTGGTATCAACGAAGTATCTTGATTCAACTCTGTGCACTGTTTGCTTCCTTCTATCTTCATGTTCTACGTTTAATGGAATGTTCTTGGTATTGTTACTGTTGTCTTGTTATTATTGTTATTACCTTCCTTACTGTGTTGTTTGCTTCGCACCTTGATTTCCTCTCGATTTTTTCCGCTCGTATCTGTCGCATCGTATTATATATATATATATATATATATACAATACATATATGTGTGTGTATATATGTATACATATATGTATATGTATATCGTCGCATGTTTCTCTCTATGCACGCGTAATTCTTTTTTCGTCTCTTACGCCCTCGTCTCTCAATTTCTCTTCGCTCTTCTGTCTCGGGATAGAAATTACCTGAAACTTTTTCCGATCCCCTCGTCCTCGCGAGATTCACGCGCATTTTGCTCTCAAGCATCATTTGATTATTAATTCATTAATCGTAGTCTATTCCAATCTGTAGATCATTAAAAACCCTTAAAATCGTAAGAGTAAATTCGCACGTTCAACATATTTATTTAATTGTGGCGATGATTATTTTTTTCTTTCCCGGGGAGGACGAGGAATAAAGGAAATGAGAGAAAGAGAGAAAGAGAGATAGAGATAGATAGATAGATAGAGAAAGAGAGAGAGAAAGAGGAGGGAGAGAAAGAGAGAGAGAGAGAGAGAGAGAGAGAGAGAGAGAGAGAGAGAGAGAGAGAGAGAGAGAGAGAGAGAGAGAGAGAGAGAGGGGGGGGGATGAGGTGTGAGAAAAATAAAGATTAGATGAGAAGGCAGGATGACAGAAGGATAAAATTCAAACATGTCCGAAATACCACTTGTTCCAGGACCTAAAGAAGCGCGATTCCCACCTCTGCGACATGCAGGCCCTACAGCCACTTCCGGCCCCCACCAACACCGCCAACACCGCGCCCACCATGACTACTTCCGGTGGGCAGCCACCGCTCCCGGTATCGGAGACCGTATGAATCATGACGATCACGAGAACCGATCACGATCGTCCGTGTGCGCGATGCGCTAGCCACGCATTACCACACCACCACTCACCTATAACCGCCGTCCTCCTCCACACCTGTGCTCGCTGAACCCGATGAACGAACCACGGCTGACCACGGCCGAAGCAACGGTGAGCCATCATCAATCACAAATCTTTAATGGGCGCAGCGCGAACCACCGGAAGTAGTCGTGGATCTTGTAAGCCAGAGAGCTGCGCGATTTTTCAATTGTTCTGTTTCGCACGTTTCGGAAATCCCATAAGTGACGTCGCAAAAAAAAGCGCGTATAACTTTATTTATCCAGAACATACATATTATTTTGTGTAGTATTTATCGTGATGTAATTTTGTAGATCTAGTTGAAGTCTTCACTCGATTGAACTGAACGTATAGAGAAGAGAATGGGTTTCCAAATAAGAGAATAGATTTCCTTTTGCACGTAGATATATGTAACAGTGAATAGGAAAAGGAGAATTTGATGTGTAGTAAAACTTTGGAAGTATCTTTATAATTTCTCAAAAGTTTTTTTTAAGCTTTGAACATTATTTTGGAAAATTGTCTGATTTCTAAAAAGATTTTTTCTTCATTAACTTTATTTGCCGCGGTTCAAATGTCGCTTTTTCTCTTATTATATACAGAACATATCAGAAATCGAAAATTATTCGAATCGAATATACCTTCGGGCTATTTGCTAGTATAACTGCTCACTAAACTATGTGCATTGTGATTGCAAGTATGTTGCAAGTACTCACACATCACTAGTTTTGCTTACAGAATCTATTTGCAATTACTTCCGGCGATTCATGCTATTATACCCTCGAATATCGACCAGTTTCTGTAATTCGAGAAACTTAGTGATTGAGAAATGATTGAAATTCGATAAAACCACTTTGATCCTACGATTAGGATTGGAGTTGACTTGTTTACTTGAAGGAAAAATCGGCTTTCTCTTGCTGAATAAAGATTATTTTTAATTATTGTATGTTTCGTTCTTTGCTAAGCTTTGATATATCATGTGACATCTTTAATAGTTAATTTCAAAATATCTAGAGATATTAAAAAGTTTAAATAAATAATAAAATTTTTTTTCTAATTTATAGTATGCATACCATATTTTTTGTTACCAGTGGGTCGACGTGTGGTCCCTTAAGTGTCTTGGATTCTCGCAAATTGACAAGTTGGACAAGGTTAGGTTCGCGAAAGCGTCAATCAATTCTGCAAGAGTTATCATGTTGCGAGATGACGTGCATACGAGTACTGTAATGACCAAACGTGCTGAAAAAAATCGTGCTGGGATGTATTTTTCCAATAATTCACGCCATCTATTAGAGGACAAGAACTATGCAAATGCTAAAATTGGCGACTTTATTAAAAAAAAAGTGACACGAAAGGGACCACTTTTGATACATACGTAACAAAAAAATTATTTTCTAATTTTCGAGCTTTTCAAATATGAAAACATTTATTTTTAAAGTCTTCTCGCATTTAGAAGTATCTTATTTCTTTTTTGTTAATACAGCGAGATCATGCTGAATAGCAAACCAATTGAATCGTTCGAAGATCAATTGACGATCGGGAAGAATGGTGATTTATGATCGATCAGCGGGCGTAAAACAATTTTCCGAGATTACGTTCGCTTCGTTTACTACCTTGAAATACAACATGAAGCCGAGAGAGCATAGCCGTTCGCGGCTCAGGGCCGTCGGATGAGTTCCGAGTGCAGGCAATTTTTCCGGATTTGCGTCGGCTTTCTCTGACGCGGCCTAGTTTCGTCGCAGAGGTTCGCTGAATCAAGCTACAACAAGGCAATCTTTTCCGGTAAACCGCGCACGAATTCCCAGCGATACGCATCCCATAAGCGAACAAACGGATAATTGAGAAAGCTCACGTGTTCAGAATTTGAAGAAGTTTGAATTTATACGAATAGATTTTGTGCGCATTATTCTTACGAAGATCATTAGAATTTTCTTATTCTAAGAAATAAACGTATATGCTTTATTATTTTTTCATATTATAAATGGCGGAATTCTCGTTGGAGTTGACTTTTTCTTAACAAAAACTGTCAAATCACCATTATTATAGTTAATAATATATATAATTAATATTTTTCTAATCATATATCAGTTTCTCAATTTCTCAATCGTTTTATTTGTGATACAAAGTGTCGTATAATTCTTTACATCAGTCTTTTGAATTTGCGCGATCGCGCGGCTATGAATTTTTCGCGCCTTTTAATTTCAGTAATAAAAAACGAGCCGTTTGCATCGATGCCACGCGACGATGGAGATCGTCATCAGGTTCAGCGGTACTCCCGATCCTCGATTTCACAAGCGGATCGATTCGCTTCTCTGGGAGGATGATTATTCGTTATTCGACGGGATGTGGAGAGCATTTGGGAGGATCTACGCCATCGCGATGCGGATCGATTGCTATCGAAGTGCGAGGACCGACGTGCGGTTCCTCCTCTACGATCGTAGTTCTGTTAAAATTTACGTCATAATTCGCTGATTTCCGTTTGACGGAAAAAGAACGTCTCGTGTTAGCAACATTCTCGTTGCAATCGCAATATCTGGTTGCATGCCGGGCGAATTTCTGCAGGAAGAGGAAAAGCGATCGAACCTTTCCTGTGGGAATTCTTTCGCGTCGTGACAATTAAATGAAATAATTGATTAAATCGCGCCAGCGATAAGTTCACAAAATGGGTGACTCAGGTGCGGTTGATTGATCGCAATTAGGGTCCGCAATTACGGGATTTGTCCTTCTGCGGGATTGAGTGAGTCCAGGGGGAGGGTTTCGCAACATGTTACTTCGCGTCAGGCCGTCCCTTAAATAATGTTCTTTCAGTGAAGGAAAAGAAAAGAACGATTGTTTGTTGCGATTATTTATTATTCGAATACTACAGAGAATTTATTAATCGCATCAGAATATTAGAAATTCACTGGCGTAACATCGATGTTACTTGACGTAAACTTCACGAATTTTAATGCTTATTATATTTGTGGAAAAGATAGTTAGGAATCTATACGAATATTTTGCAATTAACTGCAGCTTGTATTTATTACCATATTTGATTTTCTTCTCTTGTCTTTGCAACTGTCTTTGTATCGTACGATTATAATTCACAATCAGGCAATATTTAACTAATTAAGCAAGAACAAAATACAAATTTAAACATGTCCGTTACATTATCAGAATTGCATTAAAAGAATAAAACTTTTTATCGTAAAGACTACTACGAAATTTTGTAATTATGAACTCTCACAGGATAAAACTCTCAAGTGCCTACTCAGTTTCATCAAATTATATAAATTTAATAATTTTTAACATGTATTAATATGTATATAAATTATTATGCAAAGCTATATATGTATATATGTGCTAATTTAATGTAAAGTATTTAAATGAAATCGATAATTTTTAATATGTTGTTAGAAACATTTTTATAATCAATCTTCTTAAGTGCTGTCAAATAAAATCATGATATAATGTTTAATGCACATATTACGCGTTTGTATCTTGTTATTTATTATTAATATAAATATTTTTAAGCATTCTCATAAAAAATAATGTCTTTAAAAAATATTATTAATTTGATTATATAAAAAAAATAGAAATATTAATTTATTAATGAAAACATAATTACATTATACAAAATTTATAAGGATATTGTTGAAGGTTCTCATAAAAAGATTTTTACAATATGCTTTTAAAACTATATTGTAAAAAGTTCTTTTTTAAAATGAAAATCTGTAAGAATTTTCAACAGCGAACTATTATTTATTTAAAATGTTAAAAAAGATATGATGACGCAAGCTGGAAGACAATGTGAAATCACGAGAAAAAGAGATAGAACATATCAAAAATACAAATATGAAACGTGGGAAAACATTAAATAATATAAAATTGATGAAATCATCTGGTATTCTAAGACTGTTGCTTTCAAATAATCAATATGAAAGCAAACGATTAAAACAAGCATCGAAAAGAAAAGTTGGTATTTTGATATTTTGACAGATATGAATAACTTGATATATTTTCTTTTATTATATGTGTATATATATATATATAATTTAATTATATAAAGATTTAAAGATTTATTTTATAAAGATTATAAAGATTATTTTAATTATTTAAAGAAGTAATGTTTACAAAAAAAGAGAAAAACATTATAAAATATTTTACTTTGAAATAACTTTTATATAGTCTGTTATTTTTATATATACATTTTTTCTTTATCCCTTGTTTATTAAAATTCTTTTCTTATTATTTAAAGATTAATAAAAATTAAATATGTAATGTATCTTTTGTTTTTTTATACTCAAAAATAATTTGGAATGAACAGAATGATATAAATATCGATATAAATATTTAACAGAATTCTCGTGATATGTTTTGTACCTATATGATTAATACGAAGCAAACATTATTTGCTAGGCGGTTTGACGCGATGTGGCGAAGATGCAATTACGTGAAAGAATGTAAAAATGGAGGGACCTACGTACCTTTGTACTCTAATTTAAGATGATGCCCTCGTTCTTTCAAAGCTTCGTGGCCGACTTTAGTCGATCGCGAGGACTCTTAGGCGGTAATTAAATCGAAATATCGTTCGATTGTTTATTATGGCGTTATCGTTACCGTTGCTCGGTTGTAGTAATCGATCGTCCGCTTTCTTTTGCTGTTTGCAAAATTTTTCCCGAGTACGAGAACTTTATCAGAAATAAGAAGTACCTCTAATTTATTACATTTCATTTTTCTTTGAGATTGTGATTCTTAAAAGCATCCTATAATACTTTATATCATGATACCAATATCGGAGTTATATTTGAAATACTATAAATAACTTTATGAATAAGAATCTACGGCAATTTTAATATATACAGGATAAATTTTTATATATTTCTATATTTAACATATTGATTTATTTTTTATTCTATAAAATTATTTGGTTATAAAATGTTTTGTGATTAATTTAGAACTTGTTAAAGTATTTCAGTAAAACTTGACACAATATTTAGGAAAATAATTGTCGAAGAAATAAATGTATTATGAAGTTATTATAACATTTTGCATCCAACAAAACGGTCATATTATATAAAATTATAATATATTATAGAGTGATTACAAACGATTGATTGACGTGCAATTAAATGTGCTGAAAGAAATGGAAGAAAAATTAAAGATTGCTATGCGTGAGCAACGAAATTTGTTTAACGATAACGCGATGAATTGTAAATATCCGTAAAATTTTAGCAAAAGAAAGGAAGGTGAATGCACAACCTGTTGTCTGTAATAAAACTTTGTAATTAATGGTACATATATGATTTGCTGTTGAACAAAAGATTTGAACAGGAAGGTATAAATATGTATAGAAAGATTATATTATATAACAAACACAAAAAGCCGAAGAAGCAAAAATATATTATATATATATTATATATATATAATGTACATATACACATACATACATAATACACGCACGTGAAGAGTGCACTTAAACTGTGACACGCATACATACACACTTATACAAAAAAAAAAGAAATACAGACATCTACCTGCAGCACTCTCGCGTCGTGCAATAAAATAAATTCTAAATCGTTCCGTATTAGAATGCGTGCCTGAGTGCGTGAGAAGCCAAGCAAAAAAAAAAAAAGAAAAAGGAAAAATATATGTAGATATATACATAATTATACAAATGAAGTGATTGATTATGCATCCGGTCTCTCGTTTTGTCCAAAGAGCATCGGTTAATATTTGCGACAACATTGAAAAGAAGATGCGGTAATTTAATTAAGAAACGATAGAGATGATGAAAGGGAGATATTGCGAGGATATGTCGTACGGATTTTCAGAATTAGCTATTAATAACCAACTTCATCCGTCACGGACGATCGCGCGCACGCGCTTTGCACGATCTTTTCATTTGCATTTTTATTAATAATTAATTTAGCCATGGTAGATCACATGTGCTAATTATATACGTGTGCCAAACTTACGAACGAAGTAAAGTTACTTTTGAGCTTTGAAATATTGTAAACAGCCGTCCTTCGATATTATATATTTGAATTTCAGTTCACCTTTCAATCCAAATAAAATTTTAATAACATCAAAACGTTTCATTTATTCTTTATTATATTATTGCATCGTATAAATTTGTATCATGAGAATTGTTGATAAAAATTGATGGATTATATTAATTAATGGATAAACCTTTCATTAATATTATCTGTTTATTGGAAAATGTTCAGTTTTTAAATGCTTTTTTATAAAAGAAATTTTATTTTTTGAAATTAATTGATGCTGTTATACACATCGTCATAATTTTAGTTTATTAAGCGATCGATTTGAAACGCCTGGGGATGAATTTTCGTATAAATCGATGTTGGGAGAGCATTGAATTACTACGATTAATTTAATTATCATGCTGATGTAATTTGGATATAATATCAAAGAAATTGATGACGCGGCGCGTCGCGACGCAGTTGATCGTCCTGTGAATTAGATTGTAATCGATAAATAAATCGTAAATAAGTTAAGCATGCAAATAAGAATAAAAAAATTGAATAGTGATTTTTCGTTGATGTTGTGACTTGTAGTGAATGTCTGTTTGTGCATGTGTGTGTGATTATGGGCAGACGTCGGAAGAGATAAAATTTCGCGAATTTTAAGAATATTGCAATTACACATATTTCACTTTCTTTTAATGTAATAATTAAAATTTTTATCTAACAACGTGGCACTGTATTGTTCTTCTTTAAAAAAATTTCTTCTATTTTGTTTTAATTTTTGCATTTAAATTTTCTCTCTTATAAAGCTTCGGGAAAAATTTCCATTTTTATGCAAATATTTGTACTTTCGTATATACGGATATATTATCAGAAACCTATATCAGAAAACCTGGTAATCGAAAGATTGTGATAAAGGTAAACTTTCAAGATAAATCTTTATTAAGAGAAACACGGGATGAAGACAATTAAAAAAAAAATAATTATCTAAAAATTCGCGATATTATATCATCAGCACGTAGTAAGGAAAAAAGAATAAGCAGCGAGTAGCATGATTACAACAGCGTTATCATAAACAGAAAAACAAATGCAAAGGGAGCAGGAATATTAAGAGAATCAACACAAGAAGTAAACCAAAGAAAAAAATGATAAATGAGTCTTTCAATTTACTACTGTACTGCCAATATTTTCCGAAGCGACGTAATAACTTTAATAATGTTGGGATGAAGAATGAGAATTCGCGTTGGTCGGGGATTTTTCCTTTCGTTTCCTCTCACTGCTCCGAGCCTTCGTGATCTCCTTGGAGGGAGAAAACATTTGGAAATGTATCGACCTGTGTCCTGAAAGCTAGTGTGCCGACGGATACGGGAAAGATACGAAGGATGTAACGAATTCTCGTGTCACTCAGTGGGAAGTTTCCGATAAATATGCAGATTTTGATGCTGTATACTCAAGCACCGTATCTGTAAACGTTAATTAAAGAAGAAGACATTTCGTAAAACGAAAGACGTTTCGTAAAGTTTTGTTTTGATTGAAACATGCATTTATACAAAATTATACAAAATATTTGTTATTTACCTTTTTTCCGTGAGGCATTACAGCCTTAAAGAAGAAAGAAATAAGCTAAAAGTGAAGTTTATGTTACGTACGCTTTTTAATCAGGTTTAAAATCTATATGTTGGCCGTAATTATGTTCAATTTTTATTCGTGCCATGACTTGCTGCTGAGTAACGCGAAATCGGAGTAGTTAAAGTTATATCTTTTTTACACGATCAGTATTATAAACGTTTATGATTAGGGTGAGCATTCATTTACAGTACGGTTCTATCACAAGAGAATCAGCGATGATATAATTAATCTGTCAATGTCAAAAACTTTCCTGAGGCAGCGAAGGTTCTTTCTACTTCACTTTTACTTAATAACAAGAAATGAAACCGACGCGAAACTTTTGTGCGCAGAAATAACGAACGGATAAGAATGAAATATACCATGAACGTCTCATGACAGTGACATTTCTGATAATACGGTTGAATAGAGAAGAAATTAAGGGATCGCTGCGAAGTACGTCCTCAATTATTTGAGATAGTCGCGAAGTAATTATTGATGCGAGAAGCGCTTAACGCAAAATTCCCGCAAGATATCCTGTAACTTTGTAGAGAAAGCTGTGACATTTGAGGATAACAGAAAGCAACAAAGTTGCAAAGATCTGCTCGTATTATGATATTAATTCTTCAGCGTGCAAGAATGCGACTTTTTTCTCTTTTTTTCCCTTTTCTTAAGCAGGACGCCGTCCATGGACTCGTCGAGCGGCAAGTACCGATAATTGCGTTGACGATTAAAGAGCGATTGAAGGGCCAAATGAATGGAGTAAGCTTTTCAACCCCATTCTTACATTATTAATCTTCTAGATAAACTGAAGATTAATGTATTACAATCCTGGAATAAAAATTTTGTCTTACAATTTTTTAAATTGACAAAGATAATAAAAGATAATAAATTTTTTAAACAAAGTTATTGCGTCATTAGTTATTTTATTAAAAATTTAGCACAAAATTATAATTTTTTATAAACTATAAAATACACACGGAAAGAACGGTTTTGCTAAAGTGCATTTTCAGATTTAACTCTCTAATACAAATCTGAAAATAATTTTGTTAAAACATGAAAATAATTTTATAGGACGTTCAAACTGATTACTAGAGTGTCAAAAGACTTTTTGCAGTGTTGTTCACCGTGCTTGGAGTCAAATATTATTACTTTGATGGTCCAATAAAATTATTTTTATATCTGTATTAAGCTAAATTTTGAGAGACTTTATTTCTTTTCATGTAGATGTGTAACATTTTAATATAAGGAAGATAATGTTATATTAATATGTTATTACGTTCAAAAATCATTTTGAATTAAAGATATTTGTATTTTTAATAATACGAAGGACGCGAGATATTTGTCTCATTTAATCAAGAAGTAAGTGAAATATATTTATTGTCCTAAGTGTAATTGTAACATGCTACTCTCTAAGTTACAATCAGTATCACTAATTTACAGTGATATAACTATATCTGTGACAATTAGTAAGTATTTACTGTCTTTTAATAATTTTTACTTCAGAATTAGTGTATAATGACTGAAAGATCAAGTGTATTTATTTTACTGATTGACAAGTTATAAGTATATTAGTAAAAATCAGCGTATTTTTATTGATTTCACTGATTTTTCACTGATAGTAATTTAGAGAGTGTGTGTAATGTAATATATTATACTTTACTTTGTTACATAATAATATTATACAATAATGCATAATAATATATTGGAACAATTACGTACTACGTACTTTAATGACTGAATTTGTGTTAATATGTGACACATAACTTCTTCGTTCACTTAGCTCTTCAATTATTAGACTGCACAATCCGCGTACGTTAAAGACGAGAAGCAAAAGGTCTATGTATATAAGCACGTTTTTACGTAAATATAGATTCACTCATGTGTCCATGCGGTGCAAGCAAAGCACACGGTGAAATGCATATATTCCTAGGTGAGACTAATTAAATCAGAAGATTACGACTCTTTAGGACGCGACACGACCGGCGTCGAGATAAATGAGCGCGTTTCCACGAGATGCGCCGTTACAACTAAAAGTTATTTTAACACCAAGTTCTCGACCGTTTTAGAGTTAATTAAAAAATTGGTTCTCTTTATCTTTAATATAATTTTTATTCTTTAGAAGAAATTTAATTAAAAAGTCAAGTGCGATAGATGTTTAACGTATTAGTAATTTCAGTAAATGAAATTTTCAATAAACGAAAGATGTACTTAGAATTTGAATAATTAGCTGAAATATTTTATGATGATTATGACTTCTGTATGTTGTCTCAATTTGTTTCTCAATCCGAAATGTTGTTAGTTAGCGAGTCAATCAATATCTTTGGGATTTATAAAATCCTTGAGAGATTATAAATTTTAAGAGAGATTATATTACTTACGTATAGTACATTTTTAAAATTACTAAAAAATGTATAAATTGTGACAATTATAGTATTGACATGCAAAATTATGTTTTGGTTTAAATGTTAGGAAGTTGGCTTCCTATGCAGACATAATAAAGTCAATCGCATCGGACGATATTTAATATAAATTCAATAGAGTAGTAATAAAAAAACTGTGTTGTTGACAAAATTTAAATTTAAAATATTTCCTTGATGTAAAAAATTATTTAATAAGAAAGATTTAATTTTCACCATAATCTTATTACTTCTGTAATGTATTGCGATTTTGTATTATTATTATTGCTAATGTAAATGTAGCGAGATGTTATAATGACGTGTTCACATACAACATTCGAAGCGTTTGCCATCGGCAAGAAGCGGGGGGCTTCGATCTTTTGCGTTCGCGGGCGAGAATTAAAGTTAGGAGGCAGGAATGAATTTGTTCTTGATCGATCCGTCGTACATTGTTTCCGACTACTTTTAGATTTATAGACAATGGACACGATAATTATTGTCTCTCTCCGATCAAAAGTTCGAGAAATACATCGCGTGGCTGGGCCGTCGATATCATTATTCAAGTACTGGATTTGAGAATAATTCGCAGTACTCGAATAACGATTACGCCAAACATCCAAGTATCGACTGCTGTTTTTAAGCATCTTATTAATAATTTATAAATTATTAACGTTATCATAGGTTATTATTAACAATATGTAAATATCTACGTGTAATTTTAAAGATAAGTTTTGTATCATAGTACAGACAAAGTTAACTTCTACGAACGAAATAGCATACGTCATAGTAGAGCTGTAACCGTCGTAGGACTTGTCCTTATTTCGCATTTGTAAAGTTCCTATTTTGTAACCGTCAACGCTGAAGGGTTTAAAATGTACGCGACATTCAGTGTGCTAGCGAGATAAACTTGTCGCGTATTCGAAGCAACGACGGCCTGGCGGAACGTCGATGGCAACCGACGATAAAGATATTTTTAATTGAAGCGTTTGAGAAAAAATTGCGATATCGACGATTGTAATTAGAGGTGAAGACGTTTTAGCCAAAGGTGTTGTCCATCTTCGGTAGCTTCCACGCCTTACTCAAAGAGAAAATAAACTAAAATTCATACTTCCAGTTCAATTTTATTATCAACTCCGCTCTCCCACTTACAAAAACACACAAACTCTTGTCCCACGAATTACATCGTAAGCAATTAAATCCTGTTTACATTTAATTCTATAGTTATGGGTTAGGTAGCAGATAAACCAGATAAACAAAACGCACGCGTAGAAGATATAATTGTAATGATAAATTATAAAACCCAGAGTTATAGCTGCGTTTTATCGCTACTTTATTTTTCCGATATTCGAGATTTATTTCCCGAACATCATGTTGCTAGTGATTAAATACTGTTCCTGTATCATTTCGTAAATAGGAAAATAGTGAAGATAAATGAGAAGAAATGAGGAGATAATACTAAAGGTAATCAAAAAGAGAAATAAAGTGAGAAATAGAAGGAGAGGGTAAGAGAAAGGAAGAGAGAAAGTTAGTCAGTTTATAACGCCAGTTTATTGCCAACATCGTATTTGCTAGCAGACAACAGAAGCTTTAGTGTCTTTTGTGAAAATTATATGACTAGCAATAAGAGATCTCGTTTTTGCATAATTCTGTAAATTAAAAAGAAGATAAACAATCGAAAAAACCGAACATTAATTATAAAAATTGATTGAAATGCAAATTTATATTGCCAATTATTATCATTTCCATAAGACAAAAATGTAAGAAAAGCATTGGGATGTTTATAGCTTTTACCATGATTAGATTTTGTGCATACTGGATTAAATGCAAAATTTAATTAAAAGATGGCAACAAAAGCACGATAGAAAGTAGGAGATAAATTATAACAGTGATATTCACAGTCAGAGTTTATCACTTTTAGAGTGCGATTTTATGTTTTCAGCAATTTAAACCGTTGCCATTAGCTCCGGTCTATATCCAATCCGCATAAACAGCAAAAAACTTAATGTGCATCGAGTTTAGATATTTACTACTTATAGAATGGTATTGTTGTTTCAAAAGTGCGATATAGGATTGTTCAGAGCATGCAAATTCTAATTTATGTCCACATTTATTTTATGTAATTAATTGTTTGACCGGCTTTGGTGCACATTTTTGATCGACAGCAATGTATGTAAATATACTAAATATTCTTAGCTTGCCTCATTTTCGTTTAATTGAAAATATTAAAAGTTGTGTTCAAAGTGAAAAGCATCATTTCCTCAATAATTTTCTACTTATTGAAAAACTATATTTTGTCATAAATTTATTTTAATATTTGATTATTGAGGCATTTTACGTGGAGAAAAAATTATTTTTCGGAGAATAATAGTATTTAACCTCTTATTTAGAAAGTAGTCTTAAGTTTGCAGAGTATATACTAAAGAGGCGGATAAACTTGTAATAGTTTATATAGCTAACTTTTGCAATTTGGAGTTTTGAACATAACAAGCAACTCTTTGACTCATTCATTATAAAGTTCTAATATTTTGTTACGTACGACATTATCGATATATTATTGGTTCAATGCTGTTAGCTAAGTAAAAGTTAAACGGTTAAATATATCCGGTTAATCGAGAATATTTCATATTTAATATTTTAGGTTATTAAATATATAAATCAATAATAAAACTGGATTGAAATAATTTTTAAGGAAAAAATTTAATTCAATCCTTTTAGTTAAAGAAGAAGAATCATATTAATCATATATAGTCAATTTTTAGAAATAATATTTAGCAGTGTTTTTTCTTTTTCCCATTATTTAAAATTGTTATATATATTCAATTCTTGATTCACGCGATCTCAATTTTATACAATTTTATTTTGTGCAACCTGAAAATATATCTTTCAATGGCATTGAAATTATTTTATATTAATGAGTTAAAAATTCTTATTTTGTACTTGTATCACTCTGACCCTTTTCAATTGATTTGAGTACAGTATTGATAGTGACAGCGAATAAAATTTCAATTTGTTTTCCTCAACTTTTCTATTATTATATCGTTTTTATGCACACATGTAAAATAAATATTTTTACAACATACATAGGTTTTTCTTTTACTTCTATTTTTGGCAAACTTCTATTTATTTTTACAAATTTCAATTGCGTAAAAGAAGACACATAGAATAGATATTTCGCACGTAAACTAAAAGATGAATATACGTATATTTAGAAGAGAAGTTTGATTATTTGTTTACGGCTATTTAAAATTATACATATAACACAATTATTTAAAAGTATTACTTGTGAAACATGATAATGCAACAATTTATAGGAGTAAATGTTTTTAATAATTTCTAATTATTTAAATTTGCCACTTTTTAGGCCTATTTTGTCTATCTCGTACATTATATCATGGGTGACTAGCAATTTGCGCCAAGTATAATAATTATTTAGCCGCTTCTTAGAATCCGCCTACGTTATCTCGAATCCATTAACGATCGGTACGACGCTCGTTAACTGCGCTGACGACAGAAAGTCGATAGTTAATTACGCAAATGAAGGGATCTCGTTAACAGCCACGGCTAGTACGACTACGATAGATCGTTAAGTAACGTGCCCGCCGATTCGATCGCCATTGAAAGTGCATAGATCCGTGACTGCATACGAATGCTCGATGTATCCCTCTCTAAATCTCGGATGCAATCGCATTAGATTGCGTTTGGCTTTTAAATCCGGTAATAACTTTCATCCCGTTATCTACAATGGTTTCACCGAGCGCTTATGAAATGGCTGTCAAGAGCCAAATGCAATCCAATGTAATATCGGGATATAATTCACACCATTGCTATTACAATAATTGGATTTTACGATAAACTTATCAATTATTCCTTAATGAATTTTCAATTTTAGATAGTATTTAATTTAGCAGTATGTCCGAATTTTGATATATGTAAATAAGGAAACATTTTTCTTTTTATTAAAAATTTTATTTTAATGTGTTGAACTTTACACTTTAGAATAAACTTTTTTTAATATCTAAATTTAATTTAGAATATCTGACATATTTGATATTAAACATTTAAATTTTGAAAGTTAGGAACTTTTTTTATATTTTCTAAAAATAAAAATCTATAAAATCAGTATTGGATTTCCAAGTATGACAGAATAATTTGTATTTTTTACAAAATTATAATGTGCTTCCTTGCTACTCTAATTTATTTGACGAAATTTGAGATAGATAAAGTGTGTGATATTAAATCTAATTAAATTACAAATAAATTAATCTAATTAAATTAATGTTGATTGAATATTACATGGGCCGTCAGTTGATAAGCAATAGGCAATTGTATTAGCTCTAATGGCTAATTGAATGCGGCACGCTCGTGACGTGTGTCACGTACAGGTGGCAGGCCGTAGGAAATTATCATCGGCGTTCTCGCGGAAACGGCAGATCCGAAGAAAGGCAGCGTCAGGTCGGGAATGCTCGGCGAAGATGAAGAGCCGGCGTGAATGGAATATATCAGGTCGCGACATACCGAGGAACGATCCACTTGCAATGGACAGACGACAATTATGATTCCTTGCGCGAATGTAATTATTCGCGGCATAAGTGCGGCTCGCCTCAATTAATTGCTCTTCGCCGAGCAATTGCCGAATAATGAGGAGCGACCTTTTCCCGGTGCAGCTAACCGTAGCGATTAAAAGATAGATGAAAGGGGTATTTCTATTCACATCGAGTTGAATCCTCACTGCACGTGCTATCTTACTTTGAAAAAAATTACGAATGAAGGAAAAAATGAGAGAAACTGAAATTTATTTCAAGAAATTAAATCGGAGAATCCCACTATTGAAATATTTATTTAAATTTATAATATCCTATTATTATTATAATTAATGTTGAAATATTAATTTAAATATAGAACTTTCAATATCAAATTAAATTAAGTAATCAATCTAAGTTAAGTAAACGTGTCTTTAATAAATCTGCAGACCTTATCTATCTTTATTTTATCAATCTTTTCTACGTTTCAATTAGAAAACTTTGTATTTGATATAATTTAATTAAATTTTATCGCAAATTGTGCTAAAAGTTCCAACTAATTTTATTATTAAACTTTATTTAATTAATAATTTTATTTACGGAGGAATATAAAGTGTCAACTCTTATTATAATTGCATAGTACTTTAATAAACAATTTTATATAAAGATTGAGACTTAAAAAAAAAAAGAATCTTTCTTTTAATCTTATTTGTTTATTGTTTATGGCATGAGAATCTTTAACAGCTAACTGCAACAAATAATAATTATAATGAAAATGATTTTTCCGCTGATATCCAGTTTTCTTTTACCTTCGTCTTATATTTTCCAAAGTTACCTACCGATAAAGATAATGACAAATATGATTATTAATGACAAAAATATACACAGGATATGATTTTTCAAAACGTTAAATAATATGGAATATGGAATATTTTCATGTTGATAGATTATAATATTTAAAAAATAGGTAAAATCTTGAGAGTCACATAATATCTATTTCGAGAGCATACGTCTTATACATTTTCATATTGATTAATGTAATCAGAAAAGTAGAAACTATAATTCATTATATATTTTCAGATTTTTTTTCAGATATTCCTAAAGAAATTATAATTTTAAACAAATTTTATTATTCTACTTTTGCAACACACACACACACATTTAGCATGATCTAATTATTTGTTTCACAGCTACATTTACAGTGGATTAATTATTTGTTTTCTCAACAATATTTAGGATACTGATTAATTAATTGTTCAAAAGTTCGTTCGTTGTTTATTATGAGTACATAATTATTAGTTTATCGATCGTGGGATAATATAAATAACATCTAAATTATTCTCGGTGCGAGAAATGCAGCAAAAACAATTTGATTTGGTTTAATTATTTTAATATCTATATGTTGTTTGTCACGCGTATAAATATCTTTGTTTTCAACTGTCACTACACATATTGTGCATTTTATCTTTGCTCAATTCTATTTGTTTTATTGCGTTTTATTTCTGTATTGCAGTATTGTGACTGTTGATCTCTCTCTACGCTGAGGAAATTTGCGATCGCTGCATGTAGATCTTCAAATAAAAAAAAAACTTGTGCAAGGATGACTCGGAATTTACTTGAACAATGACGAGCGATCGTAATGTAATTTAAAGGTACTTGGGCGAAACACAAATATAAACGATTAATTTTATTCTTATATCATGCATATCATGTTGATAAATTATAGCATATATAAACAAACATCTCTTGGCACTATAGATACACATATCTATTCAAGCTTTTTTAAATCTTTATACCTTTTTTATTTTTTATTTTCCTAAAATAAATTTATAATTTAATTTGTACTTTATATATATCTAGTATACTGTACTTTATATATATATATATTATATATATATTGTATATATATCTATATATATATATATCAATTTAAAGAAATTATTTCTTAATAATATTATATTAGAATAATTACGCAAACTTAATTTTATATATCTTTATTTTAATATAACTTCTACATTTTTATTGAATCTTTACTCTAAATCTTATTTTTATTTCTATGTATGCAATTAATTTAATTAAATTTTTTTGCAAAGTTATTATAAATGTTTTCATCCAAGACGTTATTTGTAACGGATTATTATGTTATAAGTTGAGAAACACTGACGTAAATGCACAATTTATTAGTGCACCAGTAGTGCTCTGCAGTAGTAATACTCCGTAATGTGTCAGACAATACGCGCCATTAACTTGCCGCAAGACATTTAAGTTCGGCTAGTGAACAGAATAACAATTGAATGATATTCGCGTTACTTTTTAACAATTCTTTAGTAATAATTTAGAAAATATATTATATTAGTTTTTATATGCATATTGCAAAATAATATATGTTACATTATATATATTTTAATAAGTATATTAGTCAAGTTTTAATCTTTTTTTAAATTTTTTTTGAAACTTTTTATTTTTTCTTAAAAACTTTTTTAAGTTTTTAAATTCTATTTTTTATGATTAGATATTTTTTGAATTATTTATAAATTTGGAATTAATATAAATATTTTCCGATTCCGATTAGTAATTAAACTAAAAGTTTTGTATAAAATTAATATAAAAGATGATACGTCTTACATATATTTTACTTTATATGTGAGCTAGAAGTATAATTTGTTACAAAATATAATATTAATAAAATATTATCTCTAATCTATTTTGTAAACACAAGTCTGAAGAATAGTAATTCATGTACACTGATCAATTAATTTAAATATTGTAAGTTATATATACATTGATTAAATTTAAATGCATGTAAAGTTTTTGAACAAATACATTATTTCTTATCTTAATGATATTTTATTAATAAATTATAATTATAATTAATAATTATTAATTATAATTATAATTGATAATTATTAATTATAATTAATAAAAATAATATAAATTAGTTGATGTTCATGAAAATTAAATAATATTCTAAATATTTTTAAATCGTCTTCTTTATCTATCACTATTTTATATTTTTTTATATTTCTTATAATTTGTTACAGGATTTTACTGTGTTTTATAATGAACACGTACAGTTTTTTTTTTATCACAATATGTTTAGACAATATGTTCTTAATGAACATGTAGATTTAATGCAACTTTTACTAAATTCTTTCATTGTGCCATACTTTATACATCATAGTTTTCAGGATACACTTTCCATGAGTTATGCCGCATCCCTTGTGATATTCTTTTCGTAATTCTATGTCTTTAAAAGCGCATTCGACTCTCGCCGAGTCGGGCATATCAAGTTGCATTACAGGAATGTGCTCCAATAGACGACGTTAAGAATGAAGAACGAGAAGGGGAAAAAGAATCTGGAAACTTTGTCGATGTAAATGGCGGTGGCTCGTCCTTCGCAGCACTGCTCATACTGAACCATCGGTGGCCTTGTTGGGCTCCTGCTTCTTTCGGCATCCGACCTCATTGGCGTCTATGAAAAAAAAAAATTAAAATATTCGTCATATAAAACAGCATGAAAGTAATAAATGTAAATAATTATTTTATGAATACCATTCATTTCACCTTACATTCCACTCCTTTAATTAGTATATTGATCAAGATTATTACGAGGTAAGTAAATTATTACGCTTACGAATTATTATACTTGCGATGAAACTAACATTATACAAAAATAACATATACATGAAATGTAATATAAAAAAGAATTAAATTTATATTTCGTTATATGTATATTTATACAATTATTTTTTCATTTTTTGATATTACATTTATTCGTTTAGATTACGCTTTGCTAATTTTATATCGTATTAAAATTAAATTTGTATACTTGTGAAATTAAATAAAAGATTCTGCGTATTTTTTTTTTAAATAAGATTTATACTTTTCAGTTTAAGCATATTATATTTTTATAAATGTATTTGTGCGTACAATTTTCAATATACAGACAAATGATAATCGTGTTATGTGACACAATGAAAACGTGTGAACATACAGATTTTAAACAAAAATAAAATTTAAAGAGCTCTCTTATTTAAAATAATCATTAAGAGAAAAAAGGGGTTGTAAGAGTTTAACGCAGTTATCTTTGCGTGAATTTATTGCAATGTGTATTTAATTTTACTTTATACAAAATTGAATTGTATGATTACATAATGAATACCAACGTTTCTGTTCTGGTTTGAGCCATTTTCAAGGTGTGGTTATGAGTGAGACAAAGGTATGTTACTGATGAAGACTTACACTGACTTCCGGAGGCGTGGAATACCTTTGTCTTATTCATAACTCACGCCTTGGAAATGGCTTGAACCAGAGTCGAAATGTTAGTATTTATCACGTAAGCATTTAACACAATTTTGTATGAAATTAAATACACGAATGGAATAAATTTACACAAACAGAGCTGCGTTAGATTCTTGTAGTCTCTTTTTCTCTGTTAGAAAGATTTAATATCTTTTGCTAATTTTTACAAATTTGCTAATTGCTACAAATTTGCTTGCAAGTTAAAGACAAAGTATATAATAATCATGGAAAACTTATTTGCTTGAATCGTATTTGACTCTTATTTACTAGATATTAAAAATATTTAAAAAAGGTGATATTTATTTCGCGCAATGTTTTATCGTAAAGCAAGCAGAAGTAAATGCTGCAGTAGTACAAGCAAATATTGCGCGACGTAATGAAAACGGGATACGTTTTATACAGACCACAGCGAATTGCAAAGTCTGCGTAAACTACACGGAAGAAAGGAGAAAATAAATATTTTTCTACGAATTGAGTGTAGGACGAATGCATGCAATAAAATCAAACTTTGGAACTTGTTCAAGAGAGAAGTTACTGGAGAAAAGTTACTTGCCATACGATACGATGAATCGTCTAGGAAAGTGGTTGTACTTCAAGTAGTACACTCCGATGTACTTTTCGCCGGTTGATACTGTTTACCGTACGTGGTAACATTCAGATTGAGAAATAAATATGCCGTCGCAAAAGTCAATCATACAGATTTTCTGCTTTTGAAATAGAATTACATTTAAAAAGTCTAGCTCAAAATTCCTGTAAAGTTTTTTTTCTTTCATTGTAGCATTACGCATTTAATATTTCCTTTTTTTTTTTTTTCAAACAAAGTCATAATTTTATTATGCATCTCAATGATTTACAAGCAAATGTTTATAACTCGTATCGATTGCGGTTTACAATGCAGTGTCTTCTATTTCTGGCATTTTTATTCAATTGAGCGATATCCCGTATCGACAGGATGAAATCACATTACTCTCGGTACCGCGCATTTCTCGCTTTATCTCGAACTATCAATTTCGTGGAACCGACGAGGCACTCGCCGTAAATATCGCACTTTTTTCTCGGTTACCTTGAAGTCGTCGATATCCTCGCGAAGATCTTCGTCGGAATATCCTTTCATGGCCTTCGTAGCTATGGGCCCCATATAATTGTTCACTACTGCGAATTCCATAAGAGACAGGAAGACGAATACGCTGCACGAAGACATCCACACGTCGATCGCCTTCACGTATGAGACCGGGGGTAGAGATTGCTGAGATTGCGTGTTTTGAGTAGCTGAAAGGGAGATATTAAATTATTTTTACGCACAGTTACATGTACAATTCAATTGACATAATTAGCACCAGTTTTTATAAATGGATTGAATAAAAATAATTCTTCTTATTTTTATTGTTAGGCTATATAATTATTTGTATAAACCAAAACGATTTATTAAAATCACTTCTCAATAAAATGCAATTTTCGTGATATTTATGCCTTCATTATCCTCGGACAAAGCGCACTATCGCAAATATCATGAATAGTTATATCACGGACAATGGGAGGAGAGGTCGCCTAACCGAGGGTCAGTAGTGACGTCACGCCAAGAGTGACCCGTGCCGGGATGGCTTCCGGCTTGATCCAGAAGGCGATCCAGGACATGACGACGATCAGGGCGGACGGGATGTACGTGTGGAACAGGTGATAACCCAGTCTCCGGCGCAGATTGAAGACAATCTGTATGCACGTGAAGTTTCCTGTCGAATATTCGATCGTGCAGTCAGTCGTGTAGTTGTTCGATATGTCGAGTTGCGGCAGTTCGATTTCCGGATTAACCACGAGGGGATCGGTCATGTTCCATAGGAATACTAGATCCTGAGTCGTGTGCGAAACTAGAAAAAATGAGATGTTAAGGGATGTATAAATAAAGTTGTCAAATGTTTCAGTATAATTAATTGGTAATGCGTGCGCGTGCACGTGCGTATGTGTGTGTGTGTGTGTGTATGTGTAATCACAAATAAATATATATAAAATAAAATATTATATATATTGTGTATCTTTAATATGGATAATATTACGATTCATATATGTGCATAATATTGATAATGTAGCTTATAAATTAATATATACTTACGACTTTCGATCATCATCGAACAAATTTGAGTATCATGAGGATAAGACTCGAACTTCATCGCGCATGAAAGCACCAATGTCAATCTAAAACGAATATTGCGCTTTCCTGTGTGATACAATTTATTAATCAAATTACATTTCAATTTCAGATACAAATGTATTTTACTCGATAGTGCTATTTTCGCAGTAACGAACATGCTGAAGCTTTTTCTATTTTTGTTTCTGATGAAACGTGCGTTCAGGACAACGAAAACTAAATTCACATTATTTTATTGACAATAAAACTTGACAGAACAGCCCGGAAATTGCTCGTTCCATCTAGCGTCGAATTAAAATCGCCAGCAGATAGAAATAAATGAAATTGAGGTAGCTATAAACAAAAATGACATAAACGCGAATAGAAATATATCAAAAGTGAAAGCCTTATGTGTATAACATTTTTCATCAAGGTTTGCATTAATATTTTGGATTGATTGAAACACTTCAACGGGAGACTTGTTTTTTAAATCTTTACTTGTAAATTTATCAAAATTTTATGTTTTATAAAAAAATAATTATTAAAATTTTGGGGGCATATTTTATGTAAATGTTTATGATATTCAATAACGTTATAGGTCCAACTTCCAAAACTGCAGGATATGGAAATTTTGTTAAAATAAAAAGTTTTAAACTTTTTATTTTAATATTCTCGTACGAATAAATATAATTTTTGCAGTTGCAGGAAACTTACTTTATTTCACGTTTGGTACGAAAAGTTATTATTTAATTTTAACTTTGTGTAAATGAAAGAGAGAGAGAGAGAGAGAGAGAGAGAGAGAGAGAGATATTAAAATGTATATTTTTATATTGCATTATAAATCCTTTCTAAATTAATCAGAATTTAATTATCAAACATAAATTACAATTTATTATTATTATTATTAATTCTTACAAACACATTATTAAATTTTTAATATTTATTTTCTATAAGAAAGAATCAAAGAATATTATAGCATTTATTGTTAAATGCTATAATAATGCATACTAAATATATAAGACAAAATAATTACTAATAATAATTAAGACTTATAGACTCTTACTTGGACATGTAAAGTAGCGTTTTGTCGTGATATAACCAAAGATAATGGTTTGGTATTGACATCTCGTGAAAAGTAACTTTTTTTGCATTCTTGAAGAAACAGTCGGGTCTCCAGATATTATGCAACCAATCCACGTCAAGTATACGGTAATCTTCGGACATGTTTTCTGGTAACCGTAGCCTAGAGTCTCGCCAACTTTGAGCGAGAAATATATCAGCCACGTACGTCTGTCATCGTAGAAAAATAATGTGATCAGATGCTGTACTTCTATGCGATCATATATAGATGACATGATTATTTTTCCTTTTATAAAAAGGAAAAGTTTCATAACTTTTATCTGCTGTGTGAATTACATTTCTTTATAAATTTTAAAAAATTTGAGGAGGAATTTGCAAGGCAATTGCTTTTACATGTAGTATTTAGGAATTTGCTTTATTCTGTTAATTGTTATAATTAAAAAAGTTTCTGTATATAAAAAAAAAATTAAAAAATAATTTGGCTAATAAAAAAAAGCTTAAAGCAATTTTATTTTATTAATATAACACAATTTTAAAAAACATATTTTATTACTATAACATTTTGTAATTATAATTTTTTATAATTAAATTAACAATAAAAAAGGAGCCTAAAAATGAGTCTAATAGAGTTTAACATAGATATAGCAAACGTAATATTCTGAGGGGATATTCGGGAGAACAAATTTTCCGGTAAGTTGCTTATGTCGGTCTTTCGCTCACCATCGATTCCTCATTTATCGAGTCCAAACTGAGCACAGTCACGTGAAAATAAACGACGGTAGGTTGGCCAAGGAATTTTGGTGCTCTGTGCTTATCGTACTGCTTCGGATTCAAAGGTAAGATATCTTTTAATGACAAGGAGGTTTCTTTTTTTCCATACTCATCAAAATCCAGTTCTCTAAAATGTCAAAAGATATGAGAAACGATTTGCTAATAAAATTTATTATGTATACTGCATTAAAATTTTTTTTTTTTAGATTATCCTTACTGTGACAAATTGTATTTAATGCCATTTTGTAAAAAAAGCATTCTATTTTAAATTAAGGTATTTATTAAGCTAATATAATTATTATTCATAATTTTTAAATTTTAAGAATTTTTGCATTCTATTTTTATTTACTAATATTTATATATATGTAATTATATTATGGAATAATAAAATAGTAGACTGAATTGTTACTTATTAATTGTGATAAGAAAAGATAAAGGTAAAATTATTGCATTGTAGCTGCAATTAATTTACAATGATAACATTAAACCTTAAATAATAGCTTTGCCAGCGATAACGCTGGTACAACGATTTTTATCGCAGCATCGATGACACTCATAAATTATTCACAGACCACAAGAACTGTGGTGTGCGGTCTGTTGGCAATTTCATTATTACAGAGTGGATATGGAGCCATTTTTCTCAATCGAGTCGGCCACGTCGATGCCACGATTGCTAACCGTACGACTTTCTTTGTTCAATTAGGATGTGATTGTGGTATTGATTGAAAAACAAATGCGTTGGAGAATGTAGTATGAAAACATGATATATATCCGTTATTAAATTACAACGCGTTTATGATCTGCTCATATACATGATCTAGTGTATGATATTATTTATGACGTAATACGTTATAATGCAAGAATAATGACATCTTTAACTAGGTATTTATTTCAGAAATTTAATCACTAGTTAGATAATTTTTTCTTTTCTCCTCTTACAGTTATTAACGAAAGTATACAATTTTACATATAGATCTTCAATTGACACTTTTTGGAATGTTTAAAATATAATTGTTTAAATATAAAAGTAATTAAAATATTGATAGTTTAAAATAACATTTAACAGGATTTTTATATGAAAATGGTATTACATTATAGAAAATAGTTTAATTATTTTATGGAACGTATAAAATAGAAGAAAATTCAAATAAAATCTTTATTATGAACGTTTACCCAGAGTAATATTAATACGTCAGAAAAATATTTAAAAAAGTTTAGATTGAAAAAAATACTTTATATCTGAAATTCTAATATTATATCTAATATTATAAAATTTTGTAATATCTAAAATTATGTCATCAAAAAAATTTAATTGCGTACTCACGGAAAATGTGGAGTGGTAATGTCAAGCAGGGCGTACAAGTAGCAGCATATGATTAGTAGAAAGTACCACGTCATTCCTGGAGAGAGCAGAGAGTATTAAAAGTGATACGAATGGTCCAAAGAAAGAGCAGTGCATGCAATGGAGTATGCAGAGTACGTCATAAAGAATTCATCGACGCGGAGAGATCGATGGGATCGTTCTGAATTCACGAACATCAAAGACACTCTGGTCTTTCTGTGTGAACGGAAGATGTGTGTTACATTCGTTTCTTCACACTACTATCCTATTAATGTTCCAACATTGTAATTAATAATTAATTTGATTAATAACAAAAATCCCGTTTGCTATTGTTGTTTCCTACCGATACTGACGAATAATAGGTAATTTGTTATTTTCTATGCCTTATGCATTAACTATGCATTAACTCGTAAATTGCAAAAGAATATCAGTAGTATATTCATATTTCAAATGCGCGTGATATGATGTGTGAAGTAGCAAATAATTCATTACAATTATTTTATCTTTTTATTATATTATTTTATTTTTACATTAATGAGGTAATATTAGATTTAATAATTTTATCGAACACTAATTAAGAAACTTTATATTAATAATAAGATTTTTTATTAATCAATTATTAGAATCTCTGCTTTCTTATTAATCCGTGACCTAACATATTTCACGGGCCGTTTCCTGAGATGTCACTTATTTTTAAATTTTATGGTTTTTCACACGACGAGTTTTCCAATCCAATTTTCCACTCACCGATCAACTGCACATTCTATCGTTCGGAAATCCGGCGAATGCTTTCGACGAAGATCGAACGAAAGTTGGTAACTGTTCACTTTTTCCACCGAATGATCACTTCCGGTTCTTCGTGGATCAATAAACATCTGAATTACATCTAAATATTTTGTCTTATAAATGACACCATTGACGTAGATAGATGTTAAAAATCTTGAGTTATGTTGTCGACGTTAATCATTGATTGAGATCTATATAAACCTATTTACATATATAATGCACTTAAATACAAAAGTTTTGAGCAAGTATATCATTATAAGATTGCAAATAATCTATTTTAAGTCTCAATCTCTTTGGTGTCGAATGTATAAAAATAAAAATTTTGTTTGTAATAAAATAAATTATAATAACTTTTATAAAGTAATTATAAAAGGTATCCATAATCGAAAATCTAAGACTAATTAAACATGATTTCAGACCTACCCTATGACGTTTCTTGTTTCTTTTTGTTGAAAAGATCGTCAGTAGTTCGGTAATGTTTCAATTTGTGATGTTTCAATTTATCTTTCAACATACGAGGCTTCTTTCGTCTCTTTTACACCGGAATCTCGTAATCGCAAACCTTAAAATGACACGCAAAATCCTTTCCATATATATGTGTGTATGTGTGATGCGAGATGGTGGTTAAATCGTCGTGTTTATTAGTTCACTTTGATTAACGTTTTAATAATTAATGAAAAACAGAGAGTAAAATTTGACACTGCTGCAGTCTTGAACTTCACAGTTTCAAACGAACTGGGGATGTCTTTATCACGTTCACAGCCTTGAATCGCAGCTATTATGAAGTTCCAGTGTAATTATAATTTTCGAAAAGAAAACTCTTAAAACGTGGATTTTATCGTGTGTTCAGTACTTCTGATCTGTCACAGGGAAACTGGCCTTATCGCTGTACTTTCTTTCTTGTTGTCCGTAAACCACTCTGTCGCTCAGTCGTCTCTAAGCCAATTTGCCTATCGACAAACTGATTAGAGCCCTACTCTCTTTCATCTGCAGTATCGTGTAACGTCTAAGCACGTGGATCTGAATTAGACATCCTGTAATTTTTCGATCAAAAGCGCGTTGGATAACGTGATAGGGTGAAAGAATGTAAGATGATGAAAGTGAATTATCAGTTTAGTCTTTATATGTTGTAGAAAAGTTCACTAGATTAAATATTACAAAATAATAATAGATGAGTTATACAAACACTCAAGAATGCGCGATTGTTTTTAATTTTCAACCTGTTAATAAATAAAAATTTGATCAACAATATATGTATGTTGTGAATTTTTATCGATGTTTCTTGTTTTACTTTTATTGAGGTACGTTTCTTAATTTTTTAATAACATTTTTATATAAACAAGTAAATTGTGTTTTTTCTAATAACAGTAAAATCATTTTTCGCTATCTGTGCGTCAAAAGTAATCCTTTTTTCACCTGTAACTTCACATTCAAGAACTAACATTTTGACACACAGATAACTAAAATATTGTATGCGACACGTGTAAATTGGCTATTGCCTACACGTGCGGATAAACGCACTTGTGGGTAATTACCCGACTCACCGCACTAATTGCACAAATATCTATTATAATTCATTAATAATATTAAATTAAAAAAAGAAATTTACTTTAAACACATGCACATCTTGGCTTTAATCAATATTTTGATTATGAAATTCAGTTTTATTTAAATAATTTTTGTTTTATTAAAAATTAAATAATCTTAGTTAATCTTTAATAAAAAATAATGATTGCATCGTTCGGCTGAAAATCTTTATTCAAGTGAAGATTTATATTTATTCAGACTATTTATTCAGACATTTTTAAATTAAAATTTAATTAATAATTATTTATAGAAATATAAACTTTGCATTAAATTAAACTTATCGACAATGCAATAAGCTAAAATTAAGATCCACTCTCGCCATCTGATAGTAGATAGCATTACACAGTAGATACAACATGACTCAAGAAATAGACTTTTTTTTATATGTCTATTGATTGAATATACAAAATATAAAAAAATTAATTAAAAATTTTATAGAAATAATAGAAAATCTCAAGAAACACATATTTTCCAAATTTGTTTTTTCTAAACATATTTGCAGTCGATACAGAAGCTTTTCTGTTTTATTAAAAGCTGTTAACTAAAGCTGCTAACTTCTTCAAATACACACAATCGGCAATGGCAGATTTATTTAAAAACATTTAAATTAAATTTTGTAATATTACCTTTTATTAACTAAAAATTAATTGCTTCACAAGTATGTAAATTCAACAAAATAGCAACTTTTTTAGCTTTATTTATTTTATTTATCAACACATAAAAGAATAGAACTTCACTGGTAAATTGAAGTTCAGATAATATCTCATAAATGGAATACGAGAGGTCACTTCTCGTACTTCTCCCAGAATCAATATTGTTTCTTGACCTAACGATTAATAAATTTCTAAATAGTAATTTTTGTTTTACATTGCTTATATAATTTTGCAAAAGATTTTTTTGAAATTAATTTAACTATAAAAATATATCTAATAAATAATATGTATATTTTATCCTATCCTATCCTATCTAAAAAAAGGCATGTAAAGTCGATTGCTCGCATTTCTCGAAGATCATTGTTGTCGCTTTTCCGCGATGCCAATTGGTTCTCTCGCTGCGCTTACTTCGTGTTGCAAGAGTAGCTGTCATTGCAATTGAATTTTGACAGCTGTCAAATTTGTATAAATATTATGTATACATTTATTGTTGTAATTTATTTTTAAAAGGTAAAAAAAAAAAAGTCAAGTAGCGCGCGCGAAGCACGCGTCTGTGGTGTCTAGTGGTATATAAACTTGAAATATTTTTTATATTCTTTGATAATAATGGTATAACTATTTATTTTAAATATTTTTATAAATGTTTATCATAATTTTTTTAATACCTGACAAACTCAGACATAAAAATATGTACAAATAATTTTGCTTCCGAAACGGACCAATCTCCAATTTAGTTCAAATTTTGGAAATTTCATTTAGTGAAAAAAAACAAATGCAAGGATTTTTGGCGACTCAAAAAAAATTTTTTTTAATGTCGGTAAATAGAAAATCCATAAGTTGTAAACAAAAATTTAAATGTGTGTGTGTGTGTGTGTTTGTGTGTGACCACAGCAAAGCAATGTCTTTGTTTACTTTTTTTATTGGTGTACTTGTAAAATGAGTAAGTGTTAATTCCGTTACCAGACATTGTATTGAAAACCTGCAAACACATGTGAACTTTACTTTGTTTGCAGTGTGCACATGGGTTAGCGACTTGGATGGGGTGCGTGCGTGAGTGAGTGAATGAGTGAGTGAGTGAGTGAGCGAGTGAATGAGTGAGTGAGTGAGAGTGAGTGAGAGTGAGTGAGGAGTGAGTGAGTGAAAAGTGAGTGAGGAGTGAGTGAGGAGTGAGTGAAGAGTGAGTGAGTGACTGAATGAGAGTAAATGAGGAGTGAGTAAATGAGAGTGAGTAAGAGTAAGTGAGAGGTGAGTGAGGAGTAAGTGAGTAAGTAAGTGAGTGAGTGAGAGCGAGTGAGAGTGAGTAAGGAGTGAGCCGGGAGTGAACCGGGAGTAGGCCGGGAGTGAGCCGGGAGTGAGCCGGGAGTGAGTCGGGAGTGAGTCGGGAGTGAGCCGGGAGTGAGTCGGGAGTGAACCGGGAGTAAGCCGGGAGTGAGCCGGGAGTGAGCCGGGAGTGAGCCGAGAGTAAGTCGGGAGTGAGCCGGGAGGAAGCCGGGAGTGAACCGGGAGTAAGCCGGGAGTGAGCCGGGAGTGAGTCGGGAGTGAGTCGGGAGTGAGCCGGGAGTGAGCCGGGAGTGAGCCGGGAGTGAGCCAGGAGTGAGCCAGGAGTGAGCGAGTGAGTGAGCGAGGAGTGAGCCGTGAGTGAACCGGGAGTAAGCCGGAAGTGAGCCGGGAGTGAGCCGGGAGTGAGGCGGGAGTGAGCCGGGAGTGAGGCGGAAGTGAGCCGGAAGTATGTTGGGAGTGAACCGGGAGTAAGCGAGTGAGTGAGCGAGGAGTGAGCCGGGAGTGAACCGGGAGTAAGCCGGGAGTGAACCGGGAGTAAGCCGGGAGTGAGCCGGGAGTGAGCCGGGAGTGAGTCGGGAGTGAGTCGGGAGTGAGCCGGGAGTGAGCCGGGAGTGAGCCAGGAGTGAGCCAGGAGTGAGCGAATGAGTGAGCGAGGCGTGAGCAAGGAGTGAGCGAGTGAGTGAGCGAGGAGTGAGCCGGGAGTGAGTCGGGAGTGAACCGGGAGTAAGCCGGGAGTGAGCCGGGAGTGAGCCGAGAGGGAGCCGGGAGTGAACCGGGAGTAAGCCGGGAGTGAACCGGGAGTAAGCCGGGAGTGAGCCGGGATTGAGCCGAGAGTGAGTCGGGAGTGAGTCGGGAGTGAGCCGGGAGTGAGCCGGGAGTGAGCCAGGAGTGAGCCAGGAGTGAGCCAGGAGTGTGCAAAGAGTAAGCGAGTGAGTGAACCGGGAGTAAGCCGGGAGTGAGCCGGGAGTGAGCCGGGAGTGAGTCGGGAGTGAGTCGGGAGTGAGCCGGGAGTGAGTCGGGAGTGAACCGGGAGTAAGCCGGGAGCGAGCCGGGAGTGAGTCGGGAGTAAGCCGGGAGTGAGCCGGGAGTGAGTCGGGAGTGAGCCGGGAGTGAGTCGGGAGTGAACCGGGAGTAAGCCGGGAGTGAACCGGGAGTAAGCCGGGAGTGAGGCAGGAGTGAGCCGGGAGTGAGGCGGAAGTGAGCCGGAAGTATGTCGGGAGTGAACCGGGAGTAAGCGAGTGAGTGAGCGAGGAGTGAGCCGGGAGTGAACCGGGAGTGAGTCGGGAGTGAGTCGGGAGTGAGCCGGAAGTGAGCCGGGAGTGAGCCAGGAGTGAGCCAGGAGTGAGCGAATGAGTGAGCGAGGCGTGAGCAAGGAGTGAGCGAGTGAGTGAGCGAGGAGTGAGCCGGGAGTGAGTCGGGAGTGAACCGGGAGTAAGCCGGGAGTGAGCCGGGAGTGAGCCGAGAGGGAGCCGGGAGTGAGTCGGGAGTGAACCGGGAGTAAGCCGGGAGTAAGCCGGGAGTGAGCCGGGAGTGAGCCGGGAGTGAGTCGGGAGTGAGTCGGGAGTGAGCCGGGAGTGAGTCGGGAGTGAACCGGGAGTAAGCCGGGAGCGAGCCGGGAGTGAGTCGGGAGTAAGCCGGGAGTGAGCCGGGAGTGAGTCGGGAGTGAGCCGGGAGTGAGTCGGGAGTGAACCGGGAGTAAGCCGGGAGTGAACCGGGAGTAAGCCGGGAGTGAGGCGGGAGTGAGCCGGGAGTGAGGCGGAAGTGAGCCGGAAGTATGTCGGGAGTGAACCGGGAGTAAGCGAGTGAGTGAGCGAGGAGTGAGCCGGGAGTGAACCGGGAGTAAGCCGGGAGTGAACCGGGAGTAAGCCGGGAGTGAGCCGGGAGTGAGCCGGGAGTGAGTCGGGAGTGAGTCGGGAGTGAGCCGGGAGTGAGCCGGGAGTGAGCCAGGAGTGAGCCAGGAGTGAGCGAATGAGTGAGCGAGGCGTGAGCAAGGAGTGAGCGAGTGAGTGAGCGAGGAGTGAGCCGGGAGTGAGTCGGGAGTAAACCGGGAGTAAGCCGGGAGTGAACCGGGAGTAAGCCGGGAGTGAGCCGGGATTGAGCCGAGAGTGAGTCGGGAGTGAGTCGGGAGTGAGCCGGGAGTGAGCCGGGAGTGAGCCAGGAGTGAGCCAGGAGTGAGCAAAGAGTAAGCGAGTGAGTGAACCGGGAGTAAGCCGGGAGTGAGCCGGGAGTGAGCCGGGAGTGAGTCGGGAGTGAGCCGGGAGTGAGTCGGGAGTGAACCGGGAGTAAGCCGGGAGCGAGCCGGGAGTGAGTCGGGAGTAAGCCGGGAGTGAGCCGGGAGTGAGTCGGGAGTGAGCCAGGAGTGAGTCGGGAGTGAACCGGGAGTGAGCCGGGAGTGAGCCGGGAGTAAGCCGGGAGTGAGTCGGGAGTGAACCGGGAGTGAACCGGGAGTAAGCCGGGAGTGAGCCAGGAGTGAGCCGGGAGTGAGTCGGGAGTGAACCGGGAGTAAGCCGAGAGTGAACCGGGAGTAAGCCGGGAGTGAGCCGGGTGTGAGCCGGGAGTGAGTCGGGAGTGAGCCGGGAGTAAGCCAGGAGTGAGCCAGGAGTGAGCAAATGAGTGAGCGAGGAGTGAGCAAGGAGTGAGCGAGTGAGTGAGCAATGAGTGAGCCGGGAGTGAACCGGGAGTAAGCCGGGAGTGAGCCGGGAGTGAGCCGGGAGTGAGTCGGGAGTGAGTCGGGAGTGAGCCGGGAGTGAGCCAGGAGTGAGCGAATGAGTGAGCAAGGAGTGAGCGAGTGAGTGAGCGAGGAGTGAGCCGGGAGTGAACCGGGAGTAAGCCGAGAGTGAGCCGGGTGTGAGCCGGGAGTGAGTCGGGAGTGAGCCGGGAGTGAGCCAGGAGTGAGCCAGGAGTGAGCGAATGAGTGAGCGAGGAATGAGCAAGGAGTGAGCGAGTGAGTGAGCAAGGAGTGAGCCGGGAGTGAACCGGGAGTAAGCCGGGAGTGAGCCGGGAGTGAGCCGGGAGTGAGCCGGGTGTGAGTCGGGAGTGAGTCGGGAGTGAGCCGGGAGTGAGCCAGGAGTGAGCGAATGAGTGAGCAAGGAGTGAGCGAGTGAGTGAGCGAGGAGTGAGCCGGGAGTGAACCGGGAGTAAGCCGAGAGTGAGCCGGGTGTGAGCCGGGAGTGAGTCGGGAGTGAGCCGGGAGTGAGCCGGGAGTGAGCCAGGAGTGAGCGAATGAGTGAGCGAGGAATGAGCAAGGAGTGAGCGAGTGAGTGAGCAAGGAGTGAGCCGGGAGTGAACCGGGAGTAAGCCGGGAGTGAGCCGGGAGTGAGCCGGGAGTGAGCCGGGAGTGAGTCGGGAGTGAGTCAGGAGTGAGCCGGGAGTGAGCCAGGAGTGAGCGAATGAGTGAGCAAGGAGTGAGCGGGTGAGTGAGCGAGGAATGAGCAAGGAGTGAGCGAGTGAGTGAGCAAGGAGTGAGCCGGGAGTGAACCGGGAGTAAGCCGGGAGTGAGCCGGGAGTGAGCCGGGAGTGAGTCGGGAGTGAGTCGGGAGTGAGCCGGGAGTGAGCCAGGAGTGAGCGAATGAGTGAGCAAGGAGTGAGCGGGTGAGTGAGCGAGGAGTGAGCCGGGAGTGAACCGGGAGTAAGCCGGGAGTGAGGCGGGAGTGAACCGGGAGTGAGTAGGGAGTGAGCCGGGAGTGAGTCGGGAGTGAACCGGGAGTAAGCCGGGAGCGAGCCGGGAGTGAGCCAGGAGTGAGCCAGGAGTGAGCGAGTGAGTGAGTGAGTGAGTGAAAAAGGGTGGAAGGGAGGGAGCAAACGAGCGAACGTAACTAGAAAAATATGTAGCTAGGTAGCTAGATAGCAGTAAGTATGCAAGTAGGTATGTATGTTGGTAGGTATGTAGGTATGTATGTATGTATAATTAAACTTTACATTTTTTTATTCAAAATTGCAGAAGACGTTTGATTAATGTAAACAAAAGATAGAGAAAATTAAATTGCAATTATTATTTTTAAAGTAAAAAGTCAAATAGCCCACGCGCAGCGCGCGCTTGTAATGTTCTAGTAATGTAAATTATTTGTATATGTATATAATACAATAAAAATTAATTTATACATTTTAAACATAAGTTAAGTTAGTATCATGAATATCATGTAAAGTTTGTTATTTGGTTTACTTTCTAATGATATGCTATTTCTCAGCATTATATTATAATTACTTAAAAAGTTATTTAAACATAGTTTAATTTTTATACACAGTAATTTTATGATTATGTACTGATTAAACACTTTTTTTAAGTTTGTAATATCTACTTTTATCAAACGTATATACATATATTGCATAGTTTAATAATACAGTTAATATAATTTACAAAATCGTATTCAAAGGATAAATTTGTAAATAAAAAATATCGTGAATTGAATAAATGAGGATAGTTGGCTATATACTGAATAAATAAACGAGCTCCAGTGGACAGGATTCTCCTGCGTATTTATATCAGATCATACATTATTTCCAAGATAATCCTTGGAAGTTGCGCATCACCGCGCGATCGAGCCGCTTCGCGAGCTTTCATAGTATGTTTTCTGTCGCAAGAAAAAGCGTCAAAAAAACTGAATCTACGCGAAACCAGAGTAAAAATCCAAGTATTGGCTGGCCTTTCCTACGAGGCCTTGATATGTTCAATTGGAACCACCATTTTTGTCCTCGGCTTTGAGTAGTAATTACTAACTCCTTGCGCTTTTTAATTTTCATAAATGTTTCCATAGTAAAACGTCGGATTAATAGAGATTTAATTACTTTTATATAAATATTGAATGCTATATTGTGGTCGATAGTTATCTCCAACGCAATTATCAATTAATACAGTGTAGAATATATAAAAAAATGTAATGTACATTTACGTTAAATCAGGCAAGCTTGTTTTATAACTTCAATTTGCCTTGATAATAATTTTTCCTCTAATATTAATTTAAAATAATTTAGGTAATAACGCAAGGAATTAACTAATTCTAATAATTAATAAAGAACGAAGTAGCCATTGTAATTTCGGCGATTCACTCGTTTTCCTGTTATCTGTACCATAAAATGTTTGACATTATGGCTGGTATAATTGATTCTCCGCGGGTCTTCGTACTTCGCAATTACTTAATAATTAATTAAAAATTAATTCATTTCATCTCTTAATAAGGCTCTAATATTAATTATATATTATTGCGATGCGAATCTCGAAGCACAAGGCTGGAAGAGGATGACGGATCGTTGGACATAATTGACGGTTACAGATTGTTCTATTCGTTTGTACAAAGCTGTAGAACTTTAAGCCTTTATGCATTCAATATAAATAACATTATAGAAAGTAAATTAAGTAAAATTTTTTAAATTTTGTTTAACTTTTTACAATATAGATATATAATTGTAAATATTAGGTAATTTTATAATATTGGAAAACATGTCTTCCAAGAAAATTACACATGATTTATTACATTTTATTAAAATACGTATTATCTTCTTCTTTTAAGTTTTTTAAATCAGGATCAAAATGTAACATGTACCTGATAATTAATGTATATTTCAAGTAAATTTCTTTTTAATATTTAAAGTAGATAATAATATATTTTATATATAATTGATATTGATGCATATGGCTTAAAGATGCACATAGTGAAAGTTTTGTAATTTAATAATACTTGTAGTAATATACATAGTAATACTTATTGTAAATTATTTTATACGTATTGCGTTTGTGTGTGTGTAATATATCTTTTTTAATTGTATGATTTTTTAAATAGCGCTACATTGAGTAACAAAGTCATTCTATGCAAGTTAAATACATGTCATTTTTAAAATGTTGTAACAATAAATGGTAAACATTTGTTTTTACGTATTAAAAAGATTATCTTTGTAAAATTACTATCGAGGCATCCTTCTTTTGTCTTCGTTACAAAATTCATATTTTTTTATTTTAATAAACTCGTCATCAGTTATTACAATCATTAAGAAGAATCTTAGAAATTTCATGTAGCTGGTGTTGTAAAGTTTCTAAATTTTAAAACCACTTTGTGGCATTATAACAATTTCTAAAATCTCAGTTTCTCGCTTCTTTAAACGAGTGTGGAGAAAGATTTCTATTTAATTAAGGACGTCTTTCTTCATTAATCTAATAGTAAATACACGGTGCATAAATACTTAAAAAAACATGAGGCAATTTAAATGCAGTTTCGTAAGTAATCATATTTAATCTTTAATTAATTTGTGTGATTCGAACATTTTTAATTGTATTTGCATTTGAACTACCGAATCACTCTCTGTGTATATAATTTTGAAGATAATTCAGATTGCGACAACTGACGAGAAACTGCGGAGCATATTGTAAATAAGCACAAATTTTCATAAAAATTTTGTTTTGTTAAACTGTTGAATCAATTCAATCGATTGTTAATTACGCGGTTTGCAACAGTTCATGTACAATGTGATATGCGAGGAAGTTAAAATTCATAGAAGTCGTACGAAGACCCACGACCGCAGCTTGTTTGGAAGAATTAATACCACGAAAAGAAATTACTTTACACTCACGATATTACTTTGCTAAAGAGTACGCTTGAGAGAAGATCGCACTTTGGCGTAAATTAAAGATTAGTCAAGATTGAATTAAATAACAACATAATTTTTAACGGGTTAAAAGCTCTTCTGAATGCTCTAAAAAATTTCACATTTAAATTTTGTAATTAACATTATAAACAGCTACAGTTTTTTACATTTTATCAGCAATGAGTTCATCAGCAAATTTGTTTAATTCAACAAAATAAAGTTACAGATAGCGACTAGATTTTAATGCCTGTAAAACTAAACGTGTCGCATCGTCGCTTGTAAGCTTAGTAATCGAGCAAAATGCAATATAAACTTTATGCGGGAGCAAGAGACGGCTAAGTTTGAGGAACATGAAGGAAGTTTACCAACTCTCTCAAGTGAGATCGTCGTATCAGTCACATTGTCACAAAGTAACATCGCGGTCACAAAGCAAGTTCTTTACACTAACGCCATGCCCTCCATCGCATCGGCAACATACACTCATACACACACATATACACGTGCGCGATTTCGCATGCATGCGTAATTATTGCATTGCCCTCGCGTCGCTTTTTACAACTAAGCAGTCACCCTCACGCGCGTTCGCACGAAGCACGGAAATTAGTAAGGCTAATGTGGAAAAATGTTATAAAAGTGCACAGAGATATAAAGTAATATGAAGTAAATTGAGAAAAATTATTTCGTGAATGAAGATGAAACATTTAAGTTTCTTTATTGAGAAGAAAATTTTTTATTTCGTAAATTATGCTAATAAAGTTCTCGATGTTGAGTCATTATTCTTCTACTAAAACGTTTCAAGATCCAATCATAAGATGATAAAATGTGGTAGAACTGCTCTTTCTCTCTCTCTCTCTCTCTCTCTCTCTGCATTTTACTATAATAATGAGATCTGTAGAAATGACTCTCTGGCAAGATGGATATCATTATCGTTGACCGTCGCGATTTCTCGACGTACACGTGTATCTAATGCGCAATACGTTACCAAGAGTAATTAGGCCGCGTGCAGGCCCGACTTTAGCGTCGGATATTTGATTATCTGATTCAACTGGACCATATGAGATGGCCACGAATAGATACACGCGCAACGCTTAGCGTACATTAATGATGATTACGCGCATATTCTATACAATCTAAATGTTTGTTGAAAGACAAGGAATTACAAAATATTGTTTTTAGCAAAATATTTGCAAAAAACTGCAAATGTATGCATCAAGATTTCTTTTACAAAAAATATTAAAAAAAAATAAAAATAAGTGCGAGAAAGAGAGAATGAGAGAGAGAGAGAGAGAGAGAGAGAGAGAGAGAGAGAGAGAGAGAGAGAGAGAGAGAGCACGTCTTTTGTAATATAAAAAAACATACCTTATAAGATTTAGTATTATAATTAATTATATAACACTAATTTTGTATACAAAAGTGTCTCATAGTAAAATAGAATTTTGTTTTAAATATATGACGGAGGTACCAATATATTTATAATATCGTTCTACTTAACTACCCGTGCTTCGTGGAGGAAAGTTGCATCTGTCGAATGCAGCAGTATTAAAGCTACTCGCCCTCTTAGCGAACAGTGCGTCAAAAGTACCTTGCCAGTAAATAATAATTGAGCGTAATGGTTCTTATCGGCTGATTCGTGTGTCTATAACTGACGATCTAGGATCGTCTAGGGACATTATTTCAGCGCAGTTATTTACAATCCGATGCAGCGAGCGCAAACTTCGGGTAAACTTCATTGTTACTCCACTTTTGGGACACTTCGTTGATCAAGGTCGAGTGTGGGATTCTCAAAAAATGACGGGCGCGATGTCGAAATGAAAATGCCGGCGCGATTGCAAATGTATTGTTTAATTAATTATTAATTAAAATATAGACACGATTAAATGTGCGGAATTAATTGCTGTGACATTTCCATGGAATATAATTAATGAAAATACACAATTAAAATACAACAAATTAATATGGTTCATTAAATTAATGAAATCAATTCAGAGAAATAAAATATGCAATTTGCATTTCTACCAAATGTCATTAAACTAATTGAAACGATCTCTCTTAAATTTTTTATGTGTGTATTATAATTGTGCATGTATCTTAATTAGGCATATATGTATAATACAAAAATCCATGACCAAAGAGTTCGAGACTCTTCATTTCTTTGATTTGAATAATTTACTGTATTTTTAAATTGTAAATCAAAAGAAGGCCCTTCAACCTTGACCCACACTTTTGTGAGATTTTCGCGTTTGGTCCATGTCTTCGAGCTCGATCGAATTTATCGAGTTGTTTTGTTTTTTAATCGATCGTTCCCGAAGAGCCAATCTCGCCGTGACTGAAGCGATTAGCCTCGTCGTTATCTAACTAATCAACATATATTATATCCTGGCTACGTGCGCGCATGTATAACGTGACATTAACATCATCCGTCCCTTTGAGCGACGTGCCCGCGATTCGTAAATTTTATACATTATTGCTTTTCCACGTCATGCACGCACAATCCGTTTCGCGCTTTTTCTCGTTTCTAGTTGTTCGCAACAGTTTTAATTTAATTAAATTGTCATTATTTATTATGGAATTTTCTTTCTAATTTATTAAATAATACTTACTAATTAAAATTAACCAACGTGTCGAGAAGAGATATGTCAGTGTTGTATCGGACCAAAATAAATCCGATTTTATTTTCATTTCTTCTTGTACTATATTTCTGTTATATATCGGATATCAATTTTTATTTGTTCTATGTGTATTGCGCATAAAATGGAGTTTATAAATTATCTAGAGATATGTAATTTTTTTAAAATTAGCAGATAATTTTTAAATAAAAGTTTGTAAAGAATGTTTTACAAAAGTAAATATGCATAATTAGATATATATCCATTTCTAATTATGCATATTTATTTACAGTTATATTTATGTATGTGTGTGTGTAATATATATATAGTTTAGTCAAAACTTAAATAGAATCAATTTGAGAGAGTAATTATATCTGATTATAATTTTTGCAACAAGAAATTGGAAATAATGAAATTACGGTACACATGATAGCATAAATTAAATTATAACACGCAGTAATTACTGCTAAACCGAGAATATGAAAGAACGAAATAGTATTCACACCTGATATTCACGCGGTTACAATCGCTTTATAATCGTTGCGGTAATAGTATAATTTATATTATTATTTAATGTAATATAATTCACAGGGAAGAGCGCGGGGAACGGCTGATACGCACAAACGCATTCTCGTGTTTCGCACGCAGGACTCACACGCACAAGGCGGTTAGTTACACGCGCGCCTAGATCGACGAATGCCTAATTGAATTATCGTATTACAACTTGTTGTCTAATTCGCACTTGTCGTTCATGTACAAACAATATGGCAGCCAGCACGCCCTGGCCGTCTGCCTTTTTATCTCGCATTATCTATATTTATATTTATATATATATATATGTATATGTACTTATACATAATGTATATTTATAGAGTATATCGTATGCATAGAAGGGCTCTATTTATTTGCCGTATTGTTCTTGCCGCTACATTGTCTAGCGAGTTTTCGTTAGTTAACTCCGGCGGCTCTCCTGGATTCGCCTAAAGCTTTAGCGCAATTATAATCCTCAAGATTCCGTCCAACAAATTCCCATCACTTTATTCGACTAGCAGAAGTCACAAGAATAACAGAAGTCCTCATAGTAATTGTTACATTCGCGTTTCCATCAACGGCTATTCGTATAATCTATTTTCAGAAATGAGTTTTCCGGCTTATTGATTACTTCAGCTTTGGTAACAAAAATAAAAATGCACGAGTAATTAACAGGTAATAAATTAAGATTATAAGAAATTTAGAAATAATAAAAAATGTAAATATTTAAAAATGTGCACATTTGAAAAGAACAGAATTAAACATTTGATTAATAATATTTTCATTTGTATTTTTTTGTAACAACTTAAATGCTTGGTTATAAGTAAAGAATACATAATAAAAGGTATATACCCGGGAAAAAATATCATGTGTTTCATATAAAAACATATATAAATATATATAAAATATGTCTATATATGTTTATCTAGTTTCCTTTCTTTTGTAAAATTTCTGTTTTTTCCCCGGTAATAAAAGATTTTCATAAAAATTTAAACACAAGCTATGTGATAAAACATAATTAAGTAAGCTTCTCATTGTAAATTAATAAAAAAGAAGTTAATTTAAATTATAATTGACATTTTATCATCAAATTTACATTCAGCCAAATCAAATTTGCGATTCATGATGATTGAATTGATGCATTTAATTAGATTAAACATAGTTAAAAGCTATTTCCGTTCAAAACAAATTGATGATGGAAGATTATCGAAATTCGATGCCAAAAAAATAAAATTTTTCTTAAATTCTTAAAACACAGAACTCGCAACGCTTTAGTATCGTTTAAAAAAGAGATGAGCGAGGTAGTGACGAGTCGGTCGCAGTTAGGTATAATTATCGGAATCCCGAGGGTTATTAATCGCCGGTATCGAGATTATGATCGAGCCAGCGGGAGGACTTCTCCGGCTGCTGAATAATTCCAGCTCGTGAATTTCTGAGTAATTTGTAAATGTCAAGCGTTTGGCCGCCGTTTACAAGTTTTCCGCTTCGTATCCCCCTCTCGTCTTCCGGGCTGACAAATCGACCATTTATACAGGGTGCCTCCCACAGTCACGAACTATTGACATTGCGCGCCGTAATTACGGAGACGCGATGCGAGGTGACGCGCTGTTTCGCATTGATATGCGCCGCTCTTATCGGCGCCATCGACTAATAAAATAATCAATGACACGAATATATGACAGGTAAAGAAACGATCGAAGAGAACAAAAGTACGCTTACATCGTGAGCAATTTATGTCTAGGAGACATATTGTCTTCCTTTCTTTACAAATAAAAAAGTAATAAAAATAATTACGTCTAAAAGGTTTGATTAATGTAGCTTTTGCATAATGAGTTGAAAATTCGATTGTCGGATTTGTGTTGGTTCCTCTAAATCTATACATGTGATATTAAGGCGATGTGATATTATCTAGCACAAATTCTGAGGCCATTTTTTTTATTTAGCGAAAATTTGATTGGACGTCTTGCCCCTCTAGGACTCTTCGATTTTCTAAGGCACCCCGTATATTTCTAAGATAATTGGGTATTTACAACTTGAATATATACAATGTGAAAACGAGAAAAATAAAGAAGGAAAGGAAAAGAATTTAAGGACCGTTCGTCGAGATCGACTCGGGATACTTCGTATACATCGATGCGACTTGAAACTTGAAAACGAGCGGGCCACGATCGACTTTCTCGCTCGATCGCATTTCCAGGCTACCTCTATTACACACTTCTTTTTCTGCTTACGTCACTATCAACAATCTACATTTATCTACACACTCGAGCCTCACGCGACACGTCGTATAGACGTATGTGCTTTAGGTTTAGATTTCAACTTTAACAAACACCTAATGGTCCAGTACGGGAGGAGGTTTGCGTTGCTTGGCCGTTAATTATACAGTAGATTAGTGCTTAGCCATTTATACAGACTGCCTCTCGCGTTACGGTCGATTTATTATACACGTGTCGTACTCTCGTTCCAAACGATCGCGAATCGCGTCCACCGCTTCCTGCCCTTCTATCTCGATCCTTCATGATCAAGTCTAAGTTTCAATTTCGCGGGCTGCCTCTTGACGCCATCGAAGAAGTGCGACTTTTCTTTATTTTCTTTCTTTACATCTTTATTTGTGTCTTTAAAATTTTGTCAAGATTGCCGCTCAGTCGCATCAAAAGCGCGAATTTAATGCGAATTGTTTGGTTTTCATTTGGACTAACATTATAATATAGTATCAACAATAATATAATTGTGTAAAGAGTTTCAACGTTTAAAAATAAAACACTTCGAGTGTATATATGTAATATTTTTATTCAACAATTTGCAACAAAATGTTTCTATCTATTCACGGACTTTGCATTAATTATCCGCTTTTCTAAGTAATGATTGTAATCTTGTCTGCCAATTTATTGGGCATTGAGAAAATTTATTATATATATATATATTATATATAGAATATATATAATTTATATATATTTTGGTTAATCTTATTGTAAAACACAAAAATCTCAATTATTTATTTTTCCAATATTTTCCAGTTTTTATATGTTATTAATTATTCTCCATCAATCACTCGCTCGTAAATCATCATGCAATCAAACATCATCAGTATCGCGTACGATCGTTAATAGTCAACTTGCGATACAACTTGTGTCCAAGTTACATCGGTAATTGCATGTCGATCGCACAACAGTCTTGTCGCAAGACACTTTTGACGGTGGAATTATCGAGCGCGTAAAAAAAAGTACAAATCGGCCGATTTCTACTTGATTTCGCGCATTTGACAAATATATTCTGTGTCAATCTCGTTTCCACATCAAGCTCGACCTCAAAGCGGCGTCGATCGTCCAGGGCATCATCGATCATTCTTCACTAACTCTTCGAGTGTACCAAATAGTGCAATAGCACTGTTTCTCTATAGAAGGTATTATTATAGTGCAACTACAGTACCTTCAGTCAGGCATAGTTATCATGTCCATAGGATGTAGATTAGCATTCATAAATGCTTTTAAAATGTTGGAACAAATACAATGAATATTTTATAAAAGTAGATATGAGTTCATTATTTTCTCAAACATAGGCCCTGAAAATAAAACTTAGCAATCTCGAAATCGACAATTTTAGTGCAGTTTAAACAGGTGCTATAATTTTCATTAGTACGTTTTGTATTTGCTGCAAATAATAAACAGTTAACATATAAAATATGCCAAAAATAAAAATAAATTTCTTTTTAGGAAAAAATTTTATGTATAATATTAATTAAATGTTATTTATAGTATCCATCGCTCCACGATTAAATGCAGAATCATATAAACTATAACGATCGAAGAGTTAAGGATAAGGCTCGAGGACGCTCTGTCGAGGTGCAGTGTAACAAAAATACCATTAAATACCAATATATATTTAATAATATCTTTAACGGCGCGATGAGCGATCCGCGATCGGCGGGAATGTATAGAGGATCGCTGTGCGGATCCGCCGATCGATCCCTGCGATCTGTTGAGCCGCACAGCGATCGAGGGGAAGGCGGGGATTTCTTCCCTTCGTTGATGCCTGTGCCCTTCAAGGCCATGAGTCCTCTCTCGTATGGATGGATTCCGTTGTCGGAACCGCTGCTACCACGTGCACGCGACATGTGGCGATCCTCTGCGAGGGGGACACTCGATACAGATTCTTCATAATATCTTGATGTCCCTGTCACGAACCAAAGAGACACGTCGACCCGAAAAGGCCGATTGCGAACAAAACGACAAGAAATGCTGACGACGACCTGGAGATCGCCGCCTCGCTGCTGTACGGCATCTTCACTTCAACCTCAGCCATCTTGAAGATTGAGAGCAACGGATGCGTGTGCACCTCGTGGTGCTTATTGTTGATCTTGTCGCTGAGATCTTGCATCATCGACGCGCATTCCTCCTGCAAATCGAGCATTTCGATTAGCGCATTCAGAGTTCAAATTTTTAACTACAAAACATATTTGCAAAAATTCAACGTGAATTTAATGTGAACATTTGCTTAATTATTGTGATTATTTTATATTTATTAATTGTACTGTTGATTTCTAGCGTTTTAATTTTAAATTAATTCTCGAAAATTTACACATTTATATGTTATTATATATTTTAAATTTGTATTTTCAAACAAATATTTTTCATATAATTTTATTTCAAAAGTAATTTTTATTTAATTTTATTTAATTTAAGTAAATATTCTAAATAGAACAAATTATGTACTATTAGAAAACTTTCTCAATGATCTTATTTATGATCAATTAAATGTTAATATGGTTATATAGTAAAATGTTATAAGTAAAATATAATATTTAATGGGAGACTTTTTTAGAAGATAAAAAGTTCGATGCTATGTTTAGAAGAAGAAAAAAAAACTTTCTCTAAATTATACTGAAAAAGATTCATATCAGGAATCAAAACGGCTGTTGATATCACAAACAGTATGTAAAATCAGACATTCGCAGTAATTATAATATGAATAATCTATAAAAATCTACACTGTTATTCTTATTATTTTACTCACTAAGTACTGCGTAGCCTCATATTATCATTTTTTATTAAAATATAATAATATCACGAGAATCTATTAGAAACAATTGAATCTATTAGAACTTATTAAATTTTTATTTGAAAAGTATATTAATTTTGTTTCTTAATATTAATTTTGATTTTAAAAAAATTGTAGAACGATGATATGGTCTTGATATAATAAACTCCGAATCGTTCATAACGACCAGAATAAATTCCTTCGCAAAAGTATAATCTCTACAAAAGCATGCGCATTTTCCATTCTATCATCAATAGTTGTTCCATCAGAATTTGAGTTTTCCCTCGAATATGACTTAACGACGTCGAATGTAACTCCCCCCTCCTCCCATTATCATGTACCTCTTTCCAGACAGAATCCACCATCGATTTCCATTTTCAACCCACTATCCACCCGCGCTACGCGCAGTTCTTGTTCCTCGTCCCCAAAATTACCCTCGGCTCGTTGAATCTTTAATTTCCGGCGTAGAAGTCCGCGAGGCTGAGAGCGATTTTTGGTGATATCTTTCTGGTGCGCCACGTGGCCCGACCAGATTTCTCAACGCCGGCGTTTCATTCGCTCGTTTCGTGCCGAGCGAGGTTTTCAATGAGATTAAATTCCGCGTGGAAGCTGGAATCTTGCGCGAATAACTTCGCTGTGACGAGCTGGTGTAGCTTCCAGCGAGGGAATGAAACTTTCGACGAGTTTCGACCATGATATCTTTGGTGCACGGAAAAACGACGCGCGAACCGTCTAATTTAAGGTATATCTTCGAGTAATTAAAAGTCTACATTGTAAAACTAATTGTATTGTTGCATAACAATGTGTTCTATAATCTTAACGGCACGCGGCGATTTTGTGATACTATATATTTTTTTGCTCATCGGAATACTTAATGTAAACTATAAATTAACAGTAGAAATTAATACAATCAGATAATTATATTGATATAAAACTTCGAAAAAAAGTCAGATTAACCTTTTTAAAGGGCTCCAATAGTAAAATTCTACATTATTATTTCATTTTGTATAATTTGAAATATGTATATGTATCTCAATAAAATTAAATAATACAGAATAAAATATTTAAATGTACATATGTATATTATGTTACTACTCCTTTATTAATATTTATCAAATAATAAATTTACTTTTTTAAGATTACTGCATCTAGTTACTGCTTCCATTTTTTTGAGATTTGGTATTTTATTATGTAATATGTGATGCATGAGATAGTAAAGATATCTGATCTCAAAACAATGTTGTCGTATACTCGCGCATTCGATAATTAATCTGCAACTCGTGTGAGAAACTCAGGTCGGCAATTAGCACCAGCCAATACGTAAAATGAATTATCGCACTGGGCTTTTGTCCGGCTATGCTTGGATCACTACTACTTCGCGCAGTTTCATTCAATTAGCCTAAAAACCCAGGCACACACAACGCGTTTCACAGCTTCTTTTATCTGTAGTTAACATTCATTTATTTATTCCTATTTTCTTTTATTTTTATGGATTATTTATGGGTTGCATTTACTTTGTAATCAAGTGTAATAACTGCAAATTTAAAATAGTAAAAACGTCATACAGAATTAAAAAGAATTCAATAAATTTATATGTAGCTCAATTTTAAAATCACAAAAGCAGCTCACATGTTCTATTTCTTCAGCAGAACTGTTTGTTATATTAAATATTTTTAAATAATAAATAGAACAAGAAATATTATATAAATAAAAAGAGTGTATTTCCTATCAAATAAAATAACTAAATTTATATTTCAAAATAGGAGAAAAGGTGGTATTAAGACCTTCTATTTTGTACAATAACTTTGTTAAAAATTAATATTTTAAATTAAAAATTTAACAAACAATTTTTTTTATCAATATGTTTAATTAATTCTAGATTCAAAATAAAGTATTTAGTATACCATTATTTTAAATGGTAACTATAAAAATGTAACAACATTGCATAATGAATTAAAGGGAAATAGAGATGGTGTTATGGTTTCTTCACTAAAATTGATTAAAAAATTTAGTTTTGTTTAAAAAAGCACAGTGTTTCGTTTTAATATTTTGAAAAAATTTAAAAATACTCAAAAATAAAAATGCCTTATATTAAATGTTGATCGCTGTATATTGGCGCCATTCCATAAGTGCGAATTACTAAACAAATGATTTCATACGTGATCACTGAAATTCCTCTAATAACGGAGATATTGCGAGTGGCTCTAAACCTGTCCTGTTTTATCGATTATTTTGATTATTTCCAATTCATTAATCTTTTAATTATATTTACAGAATTAAAAATCCTTCTCCATAATTAGTACAGATAACATAATGCGCACGTAAGAATTTTATACAAAAAACAAAAAAAATTTTATTTGTAAATTAAATTAAATTTTTTTTTCGTTTTTTGTATAAAATTTTTACGTGCGCATTATGTTACCGTTTGTGCTTCAATTGTGAAGAAGGATTTTAATTCTGTAAATACAATTAAAAAATTAATGAATTGGAAATAATCAAAATAATCGGTAAAACAGAACAGGTTCAGCATCCCTTTAATATCTACAAGGGCCATAATACTATCTTCTTTTCTACTTAACTTTCTTTAGATTTTCAATTCTAAATCAACAAGTTTATTGCTTAAAAGTTTGGCTTTGCATAATTTGTGCATTAAATAGAGTAGCCGAGTATGTGAAAGTCGCCAGTTTTACTCCACTTTTTGCTATATCATCATAATTTTGTTACGCGGAGAAGTCGACGAGGCTTTTAATTGCCATGTGTGTTTCCGTGTGCTCGGGTTTCCCTACCAGAATAATCCGGCTTTGAATGCAAATGTGCGCCCGCGTTTTTTTTTTCATCGGGATTATCCGACAGATTCGCAACAGTATTGTGCGGCCGTGGATATGTAACTACTACTTTTTTATCCCGCGGATTGTGCTTATCTCCCGTCGCGCTTCAACATCAGCCGACACGCGTTTAATTTTTCCCCGGATAATATTTTATTTAATCCGACTTCGTCATGAAATAATACATGTATGGTACGTAACGGTCTTCCGCGAGAGTCTCGTTTGTTTCTGCAGTAAAACATTAGTCCCCATAGTAGAAACGTCAAATAATTCAACAAAGACCTTAATAAAGTTAATTAAAACCATACTGCCTTTAAAATTTCAAGTTGGATAATTTTAAACTTTTGTTCATTTTGAATCATTTCTAGTTAAGTTAATTATTAGAGACCTTGGCAAAAGACGTTTTTGCGGAGTAATTATATTTTAAGTTTTTCCTATGATTATCCTATGAACAATAGCATGCATGTAGGCGTGCTTAATATTAAATAAGATCTATCCATTAAATATAAGATAGAAATAATTAAATATGTCTAATCATCTTTTACGTATTCAAATGACGTTTTTAATTATAATATATATAATAATAATAATTTCAACTCTTCTTGCAATTGTTAGCTATTGCTCATTAATTTTCTCTTCAAAAGAGAGTATTTTCGATATAATAATTGTATTGCCCTACTAAAATAATTAATGGCAACCGAAGTGATCAAATCAATCGCGAATTGCCACGATTTCGTGCCGAACATAACATTCCGCTGTTTACGCCGGTTGTTTAACATTATGCTTTAATTAATATCGCCATGCCACACGACGAAACTCACTGGCAGCTCGATGGTTGTTCTAATTTACGCTCTCTTGTATTATGCGGTACGTGCCTCTTCTACCATATTAATCCAGGGTTAGAAGTACATCCGTGTTACATTGCATTCCGCCGAAATAATTTCGCTTTACAAGTAGACACGCGCTAATACAATTATTCAGAAATTGGCAAATGCACGAATAAATACACACAAGGAAAGCTAATAAATTATTTGCATAAACATCTAATTATAGGAAGACCGCAATAAATAACGTTGAGTTTATCCACAAAGGGTGTAATGTAAACGACTCTAAGCGGTTTAGAAATGAAAATTATTAAGATGACATTTAATGACCGTAGTTGCAAGTAATTTCCAGTAAATCGCTATTAAAGCTTGTTAAAAAGCTTGTTATTATCTTGCTAAATATTTTGCCTATAACTATTTCAAGAACCAAAATAAAGTGCGCAAGATAATTAATCGAATTAATCGATGTAAAAATATAGTTTTATAATATAATAAATTTTAATAAAAATGAGTACATAAGCTGCAATGATTCATTTTTAACAAATCTACAAAAAATTGCATTTATAAAATATGCAAAATATTCAAGTCACTTTTATTACACTCGTAAATAATTAAGCACGTGGGATAGAACATGTTATAAATATTAATAGTCAGAGTAATTGGAAATATATCTCTAAATAAAATAAAATTCAGAAATATCCACGCTAATTTCAGATCGCAAGTAGTGCAGTCTAAAATTGGTCAGCCTTTCACTAGTAGTATAAACGAAGATTAAGCAGCAGCAATCGCGCTTATCTTAGCAGAAACCTGTTCAATGGCCCCAAAGAAGTGTCGCGAGCTAAAGTGTGGCATTAAGCCTCGAGCATGATCGTGCTATTCTCTTCGAAAGACGATCTCAATTCACGATCACCGGTAACTAATGGTTCTCCTTACAGCATCGTCACGGGATCGGCCATTTATTCCTGAGTGAATGAAGACAGGTGCAAGACGCAGCGTACCTGCAGGTGCAACTGCAGCTGGTGATGGGACAGGGTACCATTATCTCTTCCGTCGGGACGAATCCCTTATTAATGGTCGACTAATTGGATTTCTGAACGGAGGAGTGATTACGTCAAAACGTGGCCTTGTGCATGTTGACAGAAAAGGGAGTAAGAGGAGACATATAGGGTGTCTCCAGATCTTTCTCACTTACGATTATAAAGTTTTTAATGTAAAGTCTATTTTTAAAAACAAATTTTCAAATGCGAACAGTTAATAAAATTTAAACATTCTTATAAGAGAATATTCAAAGAAAATATGTTATTAATATTAATTTTTGTTTAATCTTAGTTAAAAAACTGTATTTTATTTTTGGAAGTAACTTACTTGCAACGTTCAAATGTTACACGAATTTATAGCGTTCAGTCATAATCGATGCAGCCATGGAAGCAATATGTGAATTTCGAGACACTCCGTATGCAGTTAATAGAAGACAGATTCATCCTACAATAGTGGTCTCTCCATTGGACCTTGCTCGATATCCTCCCTTTCAATCGGGTAAATACATCTGATATCAGAGAATGATTGTTGCTGTCGTCGCTCGAAGACGACTCGTAATTGCAGCTCACAATGATGAAACAATGGCGTCGATGTATAATAACGCGGATACAGAGTCCGTATGTGAATGATGCGATGATATTGCCGTTGGTAAGAGGATGAGAAATGATTGTGGCCGAATAATTGCGGTACTAAATGATTAACTGTAACGATTAATTATACTGGACAAAGAGTTAGTATCTTTTAAAATAGTTTTTCTTATTTCGGAAATATTTTCCTTGAGATTATTTGCATAAACTAATTAATCTTTTTTAACAATTTTTTTATTCATATTATTTTTAAACATTTTTTAAATAAGTAATACCATGTGAATATATCATTGAAGTATTATCAACTTGCCAGCGTGAAACAATGTGTGGGAAATTATAGTTTTTACGAATAATAAAGCAATTTTTATTACAGTAAAATTTCGCATAGCCACAAAGTTTTTTGGCATTAACAATGGCGATACCGTGTGTCGCACGATCGTGCGGTGCCGCGTTTCGTGCCTCATAGTTTTTCGCCGCGCCGTCGAGAGAAGGAAAATTGTCGTCGCGAGGTAGCCGTCAATAAAATTTCGTCGTTAAAGAATCCGGGCGCGCTTTCACGTGGCCACTTAATCAATAACGACGTTGAGGCGCTCGCTCGACGTTGCTCGTTACGGCGCGGGGGAAAATTAATGTAGAGAGAGAGAGAGAGGGAAAAGAGAGAGAGAGAGAGAGAGAGAGAGAGAGAGAGAGAGAGAGAGAGAGAGAGAGAGAGAGAGAGAGAGAGAGAGAGAGAGAGAGAGAGAGACTGCGCAAGTAAAAGCCACTGGAATAAGGGTGGGATAAGGACGGATAAGGGTAAAGTCACCGAGAAAGCGAGAGGGGAAAAAGTGCAGAAAAAAAAAGAAAAAACACTCGTAGAGAAGGAATAACGACATGCAACGCACACCGGCTTTGTAACACGTAAAGGCTTACGGGAAGCGGGCTCGTCACGCAATGCAAATGAGCATAACGCTCGCGAAAAGCGATAGCGGGCCCTCCCTTCGGCAGGCAACGCCGGGATCCTTTAACTTTAAGAATATCAAGTTTTCTCTTGGTTGCGCGCCGCAGAGTTATGAAACAAAAGCAGTTTGGGAGGAAAAACTTTGCATTCCAACTGTATCATTTAACATTTATAAATGTTACATGTTTAACAATTATTGCTCATTAATTCTTGAATTACGTGACTCATCACAACATAAAGATAACCAATTGCCCTCGCTCTATGTAATTCAACATTACCTTCCGTTGTGTACATTTAGAGCGCTAATAATTGTTTTTTGCAATTTCGCGTGACTGTTTCGTACTTGTTAAGTATGCGAAGTCCCGAGGGATCCTAAGTCCTAGAAAATATATTCTGTTCAACTTTAGTTTTAACGTTTAATGCCGTTGGGCAAAAAAACCCACCGGCGCTCTCGCGTTAAGGAGTTCGTCTTCCCTTTTCTTGCCGGGAAGATGCATCGTTAACGGGATCCCCGTTCATATTTCATCCCCAGTGTATCTCATCGAAGCAAGCGGGGTCTTCCGACTATCCAACGATCTCGCCATTTTTCCGCGTCTGTCCTTGCTCGAGGGTGCAAATCTCGACTTCAGCTCTGCCGGCTAGCCTCGTCTTTCTTCACGCCTCGCCTTACTACTTCTCTTTCTGCGAGCAAGCGGTCCTTAGATTGTCCGGGTAATCGCCAGATTTGGCGGATCTCAAATCTCGCGCGTCGACGCTAATCGTCATCCGATTTAAAGGTCCTCCTACTCGCCCGGCAAGCAGTTGGTGTAAGAGGATTTATTGTGACCGCTTGTGCGAGTGGCCGCATTGTCGACAATTCCGTAGTTCGTCGCAATATTTCTGACAATCTATCCTGACACGAGTAAAGAAAATTCTTTCTCCACCTCGACTTCAAAACGAAGTGCTTACGAGCAATACAAGTAATTTCGTACCGCTAGTTACTAATAGATGATTTTCGTTTTTCTTTTCTCATACGTCTCAATTCGCAGTACGCGCTGTTATGAATTATTAAAATAGAAGAAAGAGTTCACAAACATAGATTCACATACATTCGTGTTTATTCATAAATTTTGAATATTTTATCTTTATCGTAAATTTTGATACTTCCGAATCTTAGTAATGGTTGCTTTGAGAAAAGAAAATGTTTATAATTGATATAATAATTACGATACACTGTTGTAAAGAAATAGCTTAATATTTCAAATGTAGGACGTTTCAATCATTTTATTTCACCGATAAATTCTTTATTGAATTATTGTTAACAAAAAAATATTTAATACATTTTACATATTAAAATGTTTATGGACATTAAGAAAAAAATATATGAATATTAAGTGTATCTTTAAATATACAAAGTATCTTTATTAGTACAATAGACAAATAGAAGAATTTCCTACGAATTTAATTATTTTACATACGTTGTAATTAAAAAAAAAACAATTTTACAACTTCGGTGTTTTTAGTCTCTTTAATGCAATTTTTTTCAAAATAGAATTTTTCTTAAAATTTTCTCTTGTGACGTGATAGACAAATTTAAAAAATGAGTTCATGTTTAGCAAAAATACGTTTACAAAAATATCTAGAAAATATAATTATACTCGTGTTGCAAAATAATATTGGGCAGTAATTATGTAAATTGGATAAGTGGTTCACTATTATCACGATCTTTCATTAATTTATTTATAACTGTAACTTCTTATTTAAATCATACAATTTTTATAGATTTTTGTCGCTAAAAATAAATTCTCAAATAAAACTGTTTAATGCTAGCTTTTTCTAGCTATTTAGGTTAAAGTAATCAGAAATGTCGGTATTTTTAAATCAAATTTTGTGATAAAATAACAATTATTTATGGATTTATTTTCAATAACAAAAAATCTATAAGAATCAAAAGTTCCGATTTGTAGTCTAAAAAAGTTGAATTTTATTAGATATAGGTCACGTATATTTAATGTATTTGTCTATATGTTGTGTATGTAAAGCACATAAAATGTATTTAATTAAAACTTGCTGAAGGAAAATATGGAAAACTCGCTTAAGAAGTGAACAATACATGTTGCATGTAACTTTTAGTGACAGTTTTTGCTTTAAAAAAGTCGAATGCCTCAAAATCGTATGCAATTGTGTATAAGTAAGCTGCATTGCGGACTGTAAATCATTTGATTAATTCACCATTGCATTAGGAGCTTTAAACAAGCTGTCGTGGTCGCGGTAAGTCTGCAACATATTAATGTTGATGGTCGAATATTCGGATTACTGCGCAAAACTCAGGACGTAATGTTCAATTATGAGCTACGGTGGTATATGTTGCCCTGCGGAACCGCGTGCATTTTGTATAAGCCTACATAATGAGCGTTATCGGCTTTGCCATGTTTCAGAAGAAGGCGTCCGCGAGTAAGAGGATTTACGAGCATCGCGGCCAAACAATCAAGGTCATCGCAAGTTGCACCGATATACTCAAATATAACTTGCCTTTTCCTCCACAGACGAATCATACAGGGGTTGAATAAATTAATGTGAATACTTATGAAATACATTCTTTGCTTTATTGATAAAAAATTATAAGTCGGTCGTGTGTTTCCTAATTTCAGATTCTATTCTTGTTAAAATAAGGTCAAACAATGCTCGAATAGTCACCAATGGGATATTGAATCTTTTAATAGAACATTTTTCAGTTGCTTATACAAGAGATGTTAAAGAAGAAAATTTGCTCTTCATTTAATTTTCTGAAATTATCTTCCGTTCTCCAAACCTCAACATCTTTCCAGTATAATTTGATTTAAATATCATTGAATCAGTGTTAGCAGTTTTAAAGAACTGAATGAGAAAGATATTTTCTTCTCTAATATTCTTCTGAGAGATGTTTTGTTTCTTTTAAGATTTGTCGTTTCTAATCTCTTTAACATCATTTTTCTAAAAATTATGATATAAGTAAATTATTACGGTCATCTTTTCTTAATTTATCTACAATTGTAAAAGATGAATAATGTAACATTGTACTGGTGATTATTTAACCATTGCATTATTTATCTATTCCAACAAATCTGTAATTAAGACAAATGGTAGGGCAACCTCTTAATAATAAAACAATTATCTTTACATCTGTAAAATGGTTAATTAATTCAGTGCTAAAAAAAAGATTGGGTTCAAAATATTTCAAAAATAGGAAATAACTTTAAAGGAAGGCGAAAAAACCTTGACTTTTCAGTTTTTACTTGAAAATGAAATGTAGCATGTATGGGAGTTTGTACTTGTAAGAATTCTTCGCCTTTCAATTCTTCAATAATTCTACATATATACATATCTCAGACCAACATGTGTGGTTATATCAAGGCGCTAAAAATATTATTCTTAATATTCTGCTGTATGTTCCGCAAACACGCAAACAATATTTCCGAAAGGAAACAAGAGAAATCGTGCCGGCAAATCACTTCACGTCCGAGTCTTGTTCTAATTTACTACCTGAAAAGGCATCCTGCGTAATGAAGCCACAGCTGAAATCGCGTTAATCCGAAAAAACAATCGGCACGAAAGCAATCCGCATTGTTGTTGAGCATGTTACGAGCGATAGGTGGGTAAGTACGTGTGAATACACTGTAGCGATAGTTTGTACAAACTTTCAAAGTAAACGAAACAAGCCCGAAAAAGTAGTCGGGGGGAAAAAGTGGTATAACGTGGTCTGGTAGTAAATTTTTCTAAAAGGAGAAAAAACGGCTGCTATGTGACAGGGCCATCTCATATTCTACGTGTACGTGAATACATTGTAAAATAATATACAATTTAAACATAAGCTTTATTTCTCATAATTAATTCCTCATTATCATTGCAATAATCAATAGCTTCCGATACCAGCATATATTATAATAATGATGTTAATATGCGTTTATTATATTATATAATATACGAAAACAGATTGTACTTATAATATTTTTAATATTTTTAAAAATGTATATGTAATAAAATCTTTTTTCGAAAGAATCAATCAACTGTATGTCAAGCTCAGGGATCTAAAGACTGTGAGAGCAGCCCTGCCAGTTGCAGTCTGCACGAGCTGCTTCCCTTTAAATCGGCAAAAATAAGGGGATTGCGTGTTAAAGGGTATTTCCCGCGTGTTCGTTCTTAAACTCTGAAGCCCTCGAGGCGTCGGCGCCCCGTTGAACTGTTCTAAAAATGGAAGAGAAATTTCGTACACTCCCACGAAGATCGACTGTTCAGAACGCAAGAAGTTATCTGGCACTTAGCATTCACGAGTGGATATTGAGCACAAAGTAAAATAAAGCAGTTAGTCTTGATCTGCCGCGCTCCTTTCTTTGTATGAAATTGCTGCCTTCAACGCTTTAGGATAGCTCCAAAAATGTAGAAAATGAAAATACATTTCTCGATGAGATATTTCACTAAGGTAACGCTATAGGAATGTTTTTCAGTTTTTCAGTTTTTCAACGGCAAAAGAGAAAATAATAAAAAAATAAAAATTCTAACAAAATAAAGAAGCTATAAAATATTTTCAATTATTATAATTTAATATTAATGCGATATGATATTTATCCATTGAGATCAAAACCAATAGTAAATTTTTCAATTGCTTCTACATAATTGAAAAGGATTTTTTAATAGACACATATTATTATATTTTTACTCCCAAATAAAATATTTATACACAAAGAAAAGAGAGGAAGGAAAGAAGAAAAAGATGAGATCGTCATGGAACGGTACATATCCATATTTTCTGACGTTCCTCCTTCATATTGAAGTATACATATGTTAGTATTCAGTTATATTCAAGTATTAAAGTGTGATTAAAATTGACGAGTTGACTGTCAAAGAGAGGCAAGTTTCTTTCTCTCCCTCGATTTCACATGTGATCTTAAAATGCCCGGAGCACGTTAAAAATGAAAGATCGCTCCTCTTCTACTTTCGCTTTGTAGTCATCCCCGCGGCGCGGCTCCGCTGTCTCAACATCGAACTTCAGACAGCAAGACGCTCTTGCGTATATCAAGTTCGTAGCTTCTGTTGAATGAAATTAAATTGAAAATTCAAGACAGAATTTACGGACATGCTTTTCAGAGATGCAAAAGTGAAATCGTCGTTAGTTGCTCGCCAGTTAATTATTCTGCCAGCCCTTTTGTAGCAGTTGCAACAATCTACCGAAAAGGAAAATCTTGAGAATTATATTACAAGTAATTTTCATTCAAGATCGTGAATTAACTTGCGCGTTAAAGGGCTGAAGAGTAGTATTGCTGTCTGGGATGCTTTATAAGCCGCACGAAGAATGGCTTCTCCGAGAGATCATCCGCGCGCGTCAGCTCGAGCACCGAAAGAGACTGATAAAAAAGTAGCTTTCCGCTTTGTCTTGCTGTCGTAGAGCAAACTGATAGACGTGGAGGAAACCGCGTCGTTCGCCGAAAGCAATCGTCGCGGCGCGTGAGCGGAATACTCCGTGCGAAACACGTAACGCAACTACGTGTCCCGCCGGCCGTGACGACAAGTCGTTTCTCTCCTCGTCAAATTGGCAGCCCGGCAATACGTATACGTAAGGAGCTATTATCAGGGGCGCGTCTCTCAGCATCGTCATTCTCTCGCCGCGCTATAATGGATAACGAAATCCAGACTAACGCTCGCGTATGGTGTTCGCCATGTACAAGATAATCTTGCAGTCCTAATGTGAATTCTATGTGTGACAAGTAGATTAACGGAAAGTGGATTATGAAATGACAATTAAAAGATAGCCGAAGGAAAAAGAGAGAAGAAGAGAAGGAGAGAGTAACTTTGTAACAATCTTGGAGAGATTTGTAAATAAAAAAGTTAATCGCAAAAGTTAAATAATTTTGTAATTCGGACTTAAGAATTTAAAGCTTTAACTTTAAATTCTTAAGTCCAAATTACAAAATTTATACTTAACTTTTGCGATTATTGAATTTGAATATTAATATCTGACTAAACAAGAAATTGAAAGTTGAAGAAGTACGCTTTTAAATGTAGTTTTAACACGTTAAGTCGATAGTAAAGTTTACGAACATCGCGGTCGACAATCGCTATGCAACGTGCTTTATCATGCAGAAATCCAAGAAAGGTGCTCAGTGTCAGGTAGTTTGATGCTCTCATGCATCTTCGATGAAGCTTGTAAGATGCCTCGGGACTTCGCCTGCCTCTCTCTTCTGCCCTCGTAATAAAATTTGGATCGATCTCTTTATAACAGTTGAAACGACACTGTCGTTTTTAAATTATAAATCGGAATTTGAATAAGTACAGCTGGATGCATAGCCTATGCGATTAAAATATTTATAATTTCGTAGACGATGAGATGATAATTTATACACTTATGCCATTATTGAAGTGAGAAGCTATATCAAATATAGGTATTAACTTCAAACAGGATACTAACTCCTCGTTTACAAGTTATGTAGATAATATATTTCATAACTTTTCGGAAAGTCTGTATTTTTATGGAAAATCAGTTGTTTGTTAATAATTTTAATTTCTTCCAAATATAATTCAATTTCTTATTTCTTTCTCTTTCTTTCTTTTTCTTTTATATAGGACAATCAATACATTTAATATTTTATTTTATTTCTTATTATATATTCATAATATAAAAATATTATCACTCAAAATTATTCAATATATTTGTAAGTGCTATTTTAACATTAGAATAAGTGACACTACAATTGCAATATCTTCAATGCATAAAGTGTCAGCAATGTTAGGTGGTCTCGTTTAAGAACTTGACACATTAAGGTATCGCAACCTTATCTCAATGAAGACGAGAATATTGCGCAAACTGGTAGACCGTCATTTTGAGTCCTATCAACTTGGTCGATCAACGAGCAAATGTAACGATTCCTTGTCATATTGTTCCGGAATCTGGGACCGTATCTAATCTAAGATTTTCCTAAGCGTATAAGAATGCAACAATATTGGATGTCGTCACATGACCAAAAATTGATTTTGAAATAATGATAACTTTCATAATAAGTTTTTATTTTTATAAGAAATCAGAAGAAATGCCATTCCTTCGAAACAGATCTTAATACTAACAATTTTATATCAATTAATTTGGTAATAAATATTTAGTCAATATTTGTACAAATTTCTCGAAAAAAATCTAACAGATTTCAAGAAGGATTAAAGAAAGTATTGTAAAAGACATAAAGTCTCGTTTTAATCTTATTGTTATCATTGTAGTAATATCTCATAAACTCTTGCAATCGAGGCCAAACAAGATAATGCAGAAATGCTCTCTATTTCATTTTGGAGAACTATCGTTCCTTTACTCCTTTGTCTTAAGACTGTCGTATTGTTCGATCAGTCGCGACTCGAGACATTGGACAGACGCAGGTGTTCCATATAGATAGCAAGCATTGGCACAAGACCAATAAAGGCACCTACACCTCTTCCCTCTCCCGTATTCCCCTCATATTTCCTATCCTGCCTCAACCTCGTATCCGAATATCGATTCTGAAGCTACTGCGACTTTTCATTGAATTTCCATGCGTCATTTAAAAGGCTTTTCAGTCTTGTCTTCCCCCTCCCTCATTTAAAAAATAGTAACATTTGATATTTTTATAGAAATTTGATATAAAATTTACCAACAATTTAAATCTATATTTTTACAAAATATTCAATAATGTACTTTCTGTTCTGCTTATTAATAAAAAAAAAAAAAAAATATATTAGCAATACGGTAATTGCTTGAATTAATTCAACATATGTCGCATGGCAACTGCTTTATCGCGATTTATTCTTCAAAACGTTCGAATTCTCGCTTGTCGTATACGACATCGTAAAAGTTACGTTATCTTTTTTGTCGTTACATTCGTAAGCATGTTTAGCAGCGACGTTAAACACGACGAACCGACAACCCGAGCGTAAGTAAAACGTGGTAGATTTTAACGAACTTCAATTTTTCTGCGATTTTGTTCTTAACGGCAAAGTGCTGAAGCCACTTAACGACGAGGATCCACTCGAAGTTGCGACAGAAGTAGAAACGGCGATGACCATCTGCAAGAGGGCCACCAAGGGTGGAAAGGTAGGAAGGAATCCGACTTTGCGATGGGACTCTGAATTATTAGGGATTGCGGACACGTTCTCTATTTCCAGATTCCTTAATTTTCTGTCCTTACCTGCGAATGGAGAAAAAAATATTCTTTTTCCAGATTTTTTCGCATTCCGATTGATTGCTTCCTTGCTCCATTAACGTATGATATTTATGAGAAACTTGGAAGAAAATAGTTTGTAGTTTTAAAAATAAATATTTAATGCTTAATAAAAAAGAAGAAGCGTTAAAAAAATTTTAAAATAGTACATAATGAAAAAATATAAGCATAAAAGTTGCTTAATTTTTTATTTAAATTTATGATTTTTATCTATTTTAATTTAAATAGAGAATGCACACTGTGTAAAGGCAGAATATTTATAAGATTTAGAACAATATTTAGAACTTTTAGATCTATCGCGCGAAATTTGACTAGACAATAGCAAGGACCATATTCATGGATATCGTGAAAGCACCCGGTACATACCCGTCGGCGTAAGATGGTGACATTGAATTATTGTTAACCTGGTAAATGCAGTCCGGCAGCTGTCGTCGCGCTCGTCGCTGAATGCGACAAGGCATTCCGGTAAAATATGCGAATGCATAATTGAAAAACGGCGCGGAGCGTCGGGAAACCACAGCTTTTTCGCCGTTTCTCGCACTGCCGTAAGATGGGATTAAACTGCGCCCGTCAGGGGTAACTTAGCGCCACACTGAATAAAGATCGTATCATCGGTACTCTCTTTCTCAGGAGAGTAATTCGTCAGCTCTACTTACGATATACACGAGATCCCGAGATTTATCTTCACTCCGACGCGAAGTCACCTTCGTCGATGCAGTTAAATTTGTTTGGCGATATCACAGTTTCCCATTTCCAAGTGATATAAAACAAGTGATATATAAATATATATATTTCAGTTAATTCCTTCGATATGAATTATTTCATTTTAAGATGAATAAAAAAATTATTTCACAATTATAAAAAAAAAGGTACAAATAAATCTAATAAAAATAAATTAATAATAATAAATACAATAATAATGGACTCTTAATAATCACGTTAACAAAAAGAATTAAAGAAAAAATTCTAGATAAAGAAACAAGAAACATTGGCCAAAAAACCTGTCAGATTATTTTGGGAAATGTCAATACATTTTCTATTACCCATCATATAAGTTTTAATTTCCATTAGATTTCCTTCGGATTTTATTGATCGATGAACTGGATCCAATTTGGTCAAAGTTATTTATAATGCATTCGCAGTAATTAAAATACTAGTATCTACTTTCTTTCAAAATTATCTCAAATATCAGTTTAATGAAAAACCGAACTTCAAAATAAAAATATAATTTAATTGATTTAAAATTGTTCAACAGAAAAATTATTCGTCGATTTAAATTAAACACAATTTAAATATGCAATTCGACGCATTTCGTAGATATATACAACCACAGTTAATTGAAAGAACGTAATTGGCTGCACAGAACCTAAGAGCATGCGATATCGATATCAAATTAGGTCAAATTATCGAACAATCACGGTCGAATAATCACGGGAAAATTCTACAAAACGGGCAAAAATAATCGCATAAACGATAGGTAGCGAAGTCCCAATTAAAGACAATCGATACCTGTTCCTCGATAGGAGATATTCGATTGCATCTGCCTGACAAACGACCAGGTGATTCGAATAATGATTTGAGCGAGATATTCGAGGTCGTAAAGTTCTGCACGAGCTTCGAATCGCATAAATCCCGCCCGACGGTAGATAGAGAGCGTGGAGATGGGAATGCAAGGAAAGAGGGGTAGAAAGTGAAAGATGAGGGAAAGTAAGACGAATGCTTGCCCGGCAAGAGAGAAACGAGCGATTTCGAGTCGCCGGCGCGGCGCAAAGACGGCACCGTAGGTCCTCCGCTATATTAGCAAAGTTTTATGACGTATGTAGCCGCGACGTGCAGTCACCGGGGGAAAATGCAACTTTCTATCCCTCTCGCTCTACGGTGCAGTCGGCCGCCGCTACGAGCCCCATGGGTCCACGGACAAGGTGGACGGGGAGGAGTAGGTTCAGTTCAGATGACATTGGGGACAAACCGCGCGGGCCGACTGCCAGGGAAACTTATGCGAATCTGAAAATTTTCAGGCACATCATCTCGCACAGACAAGTTTGTAATGGTTGGGTATCTTCATTAGTCATTTTACTTAATAAAGCGCATTAAATCCTCAATTCAACGGAAACACACAACTCAGCATGTAAAGTCTTAATACGTTTATACCGCGAAATATGTAGGAGTAATAAATATATCCCATTTAACATTTACAAATGGATTTAAACATAAGAAATTGAATTATTCATCTTTGTTAATATAAGAAAAAATTCCCAAGAAATATCGTGGAATGGAAAAGGGGATAGGAAGAAGAAAGTCCGCCATTAATGATAACGGTCATCTTGGGTCTACTCAATTTTCTAAACTCACCCTTTTCTTCACGATTGTTGCTTAGCGCGATCCTCCGATCTCGCTGAACGAACCTCAATCTATTTATCTATATATCTATCGCACAGTCGCCCGGTCGACCATTCCGTTCGAATCGAAACACGCTATCTCTCCCGCTGGCAATGGCAGAAACGAATTCCCGTAATCCCGTCAGACGTTCTCCGTCGAGCCGTTATTTAAAGCCGTCCAACGGGCATTCGATGAGCGGGAGTTATCAGCCATAAAATAACTTTAGTATCAGGATTTCAAAATACGAATACAATTTCTCTTTCCTTTAGTTAATTACGTTATCTAATTATAAACGTATGCGGTTTAATCAATTATATATCAAATCAACTGGTAATAAAAATATTGCTTTGTTATATAATTAATGTGTATTTTCAGATTAAATTAATTCGTAATAATGTTTCTCTATATCAAATGCGTAATAAGTGTAATTAATCGTCATAATTCATAACATTCTCTTTATCATTTTGTCTCCGTTGTTCTGCTTCCCTTAGACTTATAAGACGACATTGAGAAATTCTTAGCGCAACTTTCAAGACGAAATGTAATTTTCCATTAACGTTGTTCTGCATCGATCGATCGTGAAGTTTCCCTTTGACACCTGTATGTTGCTAAATATACGTCGTTTTCTGCTCACGGCACGCATTTTGCGCAGTCATACAGGTTCCCGAGGCGATTTCCAATCTGTGATCAAACGCCGGTCCATTTGCAACTTGATGGAGGTATTCTGGATTCGAATTGGCGTGTTGTTCTGTCGGCCGATCTATTCTTTTTTCGTGCGAATTTTTCGACGTTGAGAATTCGTTATTATAAAAATCCCTCCCGCCGTTCAATATTCGCGGAATATGTTCGCCGAAGAGAAAACTTCATTATTGCTTTTCAATGTAATCATATTCAGTATACGATTAAATCATTTTAATATCCCTAATTGGTTTATCTGTTATACATATTTTCTGTAAATATTTAAACTTTGCAGAACAGCTATTGTAAATATATAATAGATTAAGTAAAATTAAGGTAAATGTAGAATAGAAATTATTAAGTATTTTATTAATAAAGGAGACAGTAGATTTATATTAATTAACTTTCAATTATTTCTGTCAAAAAAATCTCTAAAAATTTTCTGTATATTTCATACTGACTAAAATTTCTTTTATCTAAAAAATTATGTCTGTAAAACGTAATATTTTTTAAACTATCTAATCAATCACAATCTAGGACACCATTATTAGTTTCAATCTAGTTATATAGCTAATAAACTTGTTTTATTATTTTATAAAAATTATATCTGATCATAATGTCATATCAGGCATACTTGAATCGTGACACGGCGTACATAAGTCGATCATGAATCACTGAGTTTTAATCGCTTTGCGCGCATTTTAAGTGAGAGCGTTATATGTTTCGGACACGCGTAAGGTTGCATTCTCGCGTGCAATAACCCGAAGGTCGATCGGCGATCTACACCCGACTGCCGGGAGATCTATCGCGGCGCGAAGGGTGAAATTCGGCAAGGAACGAACGGATTAATCGCGATAATTCCGCCCGAGCAACGCCGAGATTCGCCAAGAAATTAAAACTTTCGCGAGGACCCGTTATCGCCCTTTCGCACCGACTTCCTGTCGGGCGCACGCACGCGCGTGTATCGAATCGCCGTCGTTCACGCGATCAGCTTTTCTTGCTGCTGGCAAGACCCTCAAAGGTCTCGTGAACTCTGTAAGCACAATCCTACACGTAATCCAAAGATTTAGAAATTAACCTGGTATTCGCTGTAATTCTCCACAAATTATAAAGAAAAAGCAGTAAGAAAAAAAATCAGAAAAAGAGATTACATCACGCCGTCAAAATATATTACCAATTTGATCCAGGTTTTATTCTTGCCGTACTTTAGTGTGTTATACTTGCAAATTTTCAAAGTATAGCCATCTCTATGTCATTAAATTCAGAATATTCTATCACATATATCGAATAAATAATAATTGCAAGAGAGCTGAAAAAGTAATAAATAAAAAAATGTAAACATAAGCTTTACTTCAGATCAAAATATCCATTTTATAATACTATATAAAGTTTAATATATTCAAGAATATACAGCAATTCGTCGCGTTATATTCAAAATGTTCTAACACGGCCTTTAATAAAACAATGATTAAAAATTCTATTTGACCCGGGGGCTTTGCAAAAGGTAATTTGCAAAGGTAAATAGAATAATAAAATTTTCTGCTCCTCTTTAGTATGCGTTTCTTTGTCTCCTCGAAAAATTTTGCGGCTTTATCTAGCTCTTGCGCCAAAGCTTTCAATTTTCTTCATGCAGTGCGAAAAGGTCCATTCGAGATTCGCTTACCTTGACGCGCAGCAGGTGCTGCAGACTTTGAGCCTGACTGCTATTTAAGGGTGGATTGTCGGTCCCGAGTCGTGCCACAGCAATCACGTTTTCTCGGGTCGCGTTGTACAAGAAGAGCGTGCATACTGTCTGTAAATGGAAGACGGTGAAGTTGACCCAGGGTATCTAGGTGGGTGGTAGGTTGGTGCGTCATCCGTCGCAGCAACCGTGGCGGCTTTATTAAATTCCGCGCGGCACGATTTAGTTTTTAATCGACGCGCAGTTTGACGAGCCATTACATTTCTCATTGACATTTCTCATTATTGGGATTTCGCGCGCCGATCGGAGATGCTACGCATTAATTGCATTCTGGGAATTTCACAGAACGATCCCTTCGCCCGTCTTCTTCTCGCTACCGAAACGAGTAACGCGAGATGTAATAAATCCCGGAATAATCGACTGATTTTAAATTCTTTTCTGGGTCATCGAATTCGTGGCAAATTGTGCCAAGACAATCTCTTGGAATTTAGGCGAAATTTCTATCGAGCCGCGAGTAGCGCGATATTACGGCTTTAACCAAGGAGCGACAATTTCGAAGTGTCTCTCACCCAGGCGAGTATTAACGATCAATAGGAACAACGTGACAGCAACGCCTCACCTGATTATTGACTTCCTCTCTCATGAAATTGTCGAGAGACGACACCGCGTCCAGCACAGTCACATTGTTGTACTGCTTCAATATAGTCTCGTCCTTTTCGCTGTACCCCAGGAACATGAAAACCCCGTGCGGTATACTATATGTGTCTGCGCAAATAACACAATGCTGGTATTATATGGCGAGAAGAGAAATCGTTTTCTGTCGGACTACTCGAAAATCGTCGTATTTCAAGACCGTGGTTGAATTTAAAAGAAAAAAGGAAAGAAAAACGAAAGATATATATATCAAGTACATTTAATATAAATTGAAAAATAGAGTTTTATTTTATGTTCATTAAATAATTTATTTTTCAATAATTACTTGTTTCTTATATTTACTGATTTATTTTTGAAACAATCTTGATTTACATAAATTATAAATTTTGCTTTGCTGTAAGATATGATATAATAAATTCTTGTAATATAAACTCTGATTCTTCTATTTATTTTTACAATAAAGTAAACAAATTTACAATCGCAGGGTATACATACGTGCAAACATAAATCGTGTTTGTTCATAAAAGAATTCAATAAATATGTTATTTGAAGAGATATTTCGCTTTTGAGTTTGCAATTTTGTAAAAAATTTAAATGTCAAAGAGTAAATACCAAGAATAAATATCAAATTTTATACATTAAAAAAATTTTCTTATAAATAGATATAAAAATAATATCAAAGGCGAGATAATGTCTTCTTAAATAATCGACTTTAATTTAATCGCATCAATTATTAGAGATGATTACTCACCAGGCGAAGGCCGCATGCATATAAAACCTCCGCTATAACAAAGGCAAGGACCTCGATGCGCCTGGTAGGCCGGCGCTTCATGGTTGTAGAAAGCGAAATCCGTCTTACAGGGTGACGAATCGACGCAAATGGTATTGCAAACGAGTTGCTCGCCCTCACCACAGTGGCAGAGTTCCGAGCATTCTGGCTCGTCTTCGCGATAAAGCTACACAAGTAGAAATACGTTGCGATCAATCCGTTTATCCGTCACTGTCCATTTTAAAAGACACTTGCCGAAAATGTAAAAATAGATTTATTTCTGAACAAAATGAAATTCAATACAGATTAGAGCAAGAATTAACATTGATATGTTTATTTCTTGATGCAATTAATTAAAAATCATCTAGCTTGTTCTCAAAAATAAGGGAATAAGAAAAGCTAAAGGAGACACGTTATCGCGACGTCAAGAAGAAATCGTAGGCGATTCTCTAGTTTCTTTGCGGTTAAATTTGCTAGTGTGTAGTAAATATCCGATTTCCGCTGACACCACCGCCCACCCTTTCCTGGTATGACGTCCACAAAACCCTCGCTTTCTCTTTTTAGTCTCGCGAGCGTCGGTTCTCGAGGGTGGCGGCGATGGGCTTTGCGTTGCGACGGCGATCGCAAGAGACTTGGGAGATTGTGTGTGAGCGACTCACCCTTTTCCCCTTGCCCACTCTTATGTATTGCTGACTGTGTCTCGGCCTTTGAACCACGCAGAAGCCTACAAAGAGAGTGACGTGAGAAGCTGTCTTTTTCGCCAGTTTATTTCTCCACTCCTTTATCAACCTCTTTTTCCAACGTTTCACCCGCAGGCGATCTATCTAATTTGCTTCTCGATGCAAGTAGACGAAAGAGATTAAAAATTCTTTTTTTTCTCAAGCTACCGGAACACGGAGCTTTATTTACAAAAAGAGACGTTGTCTGCTTGGAGATAATACTGTTTAAGAAATATACATAAAAAATATATATATACACCTACGTAATAATTAGAAACAAGAATTTTTAAATTTAAAGTTTTAAAAAGAATAGTAATGAAAGATTAACATTATGGAAATATGACAGTCTGAACGATACTTAGTACCCTAGTGAAGTTTAACAGTAAACTTCAAAGGATTTCGCGATGAATCTAATTTTCAGCATTAAATGAATAATAACCAATCAAGTTTTAGATAAAATTGTTGTTGCAGAAAAAATCTACGAGGAACGAGTTTTTGTTACGTACAAAATATGTTTCAAAGTTTGTAAAGATTGTTTATTTTTCAGCGTTAGTTGTATTTTGCGTACTCCTAAAAATCGAACTGCAAAAATAACTTTGTAACTGAAATTCCCGGGAGGTAAGCCCAGAGAATCAGGTCAATTATTATGTAGGGAACTAATAATCATTAAACGCGTTTAGACTCCACTCACGTGGTGCTGGCGTGGTGGTTGTGGTGGTGCTCGGAGTGGTGCTTATAGTAGTGGTTGTGATTTCCCAAGTTTCCGTGGGTTCGGTGGTCGGCCACCTCGTCACTTCCGGTATTTGATTATCTTCCACTTGTTCGACCGCGGTGGTCGCCGTTGTGCTCGCCGGCGACCTCGTCGTTGACGCGACGGCCGCCGTCGCCGTCGTTGTCTTCGCTGTTGTCGTCGTTCGCGAATGATGGTGTTTCCTGCGCGCGTGATAGTCCTTCTGCGATTCCACTGTAATTACCGATAAACGGTCCTTGAGAAACGATGCGAAACCAAAACTAATCAAGAAACCCCGATGGGACAACATTTATTAAATTACATGACGACATCTTGAATAAAAATTATAATCTGCAATCATGTAGGTATATTTACAAAAACTGATGTAGAAAATTGATTTTTTATAAAAACATCATCACTGTTTACATAATTAATTTCAAAATAATATTTCAGTAAAATTATAACGATATGGAAAATTATCTTGGTAATATATTCGCAAAATTATACTTAGAAAAGAATTGTTCAATAATTGAGAAAAATATTTTGATTGCATTATGTATAAACGTTAGAAATATAATCGTTATACCAGACTGCACAATTATTCCTAAATTATAATTTAGAGATATTTTGACATATAAAATATTACATACAATAGATATTTTATTTTTGATAAATTCTGCTACGTTATATCATAATATTTTAGGATAATTATTGACGAAATGTTCGTCAATTTTTTATGATAACATTATTGTACAATTTGCCTATTTGCAATGTTATCGGAACAAATAATGGCAACGAGATTTTGAGTATCACTGAAACTTAATATAAAAATGAAAAAAGAAAGTATATACTGTTCTCAACTCAAATGTGAAATATCTTTCATTTTTTATTTCACGTCATTTTGTATCATTTATTATTTCGCGACTATTTTTGCTGAACTTCTTTGCAGAAAATTATTCACTATGTTTTATGATTCCTCGTGCTGTGGGATGTGCTTTCACTTTCTCTGTCATAACTTATAACATTTCACGGCACAATAATAAGCACGAAAAACTGCTGACTCGAATCGGCATCGTCGCCTCGGAGTAACTTTGGCTTAATACTTTCTCTCTCACTCGTGCCGTGTGCCAGGCAACGGACGTGTGGCCGCAAATAACAACCGCTAAGCAATATAAAGTGCCGAACGGAGAGCCTGTAAAATTGCAGTTGAATGTACATGTGTAGTCATCCGACGCGGAAGTATGAAAGTATCGGGAAAGTCGCCCGGTCCCGTATCACCGGCGGCGCAGCTGCTGCGAAATATTTCAGCTACCGAGAGGCTCCGGGGTGATTACACTTTCAAGGGGCACCGCGCGCCTCTCCTCTCGTGGGACGCGTACAGCAATAATAGGGAACGTAAGATGCGCGTAATAATATTTTACGAGCTGTAGCGGTGACCTGCAACTTTTATTTTTGCGAAATAGATTATATTTATCAGTATTTATAAATGCGCCAGGAAACGAGGATAACCCGGTTTTCTATTATTTGTTTGATAAACAAATCGTGCTTGTCAATAATCTGCAAAGAGATTTTAAGGACTTAATTATAGATAATTTAACATTAAATTACAAACAGGAAATCAAATTATTTTTTATATTTGTCATTAAAAATATATTCTAGACGATTAATTGTGCAATTCATCGTATGTAGAACAATCTGAAATAAATTGATGCAATCAGAAAAAAGATAAGATTTGTGATATGACGATCTATGCAGCTACATGATGATGCTACGAGCAGAATTGCAATTACACCGGTCGAACAAACGACATGGGTTGGCTCTTATCGATCCTTCCCGACCTCGTCGAGTTGTAAAGCATGGCAAATGCAATGGACTGCATTCAGTTGGTAGATAAGTCATTTAGATACGAAGAAATTGCATCTCCTACTACGTTTTAGAAGTGCATCATGCCGAGCGTATCGGCAAAGCTTCATAGAGCTTTGTCTGTTCCATGCTAATTATGCGCTGTAATGTTTATATATATACGGTGACCCAGCAAAATAGAAATTAGCATGGGTAAATTCCCTAGCAATTTTCCAGTCAAGTTTTTGTAAATTTTCCACCTTATCATTGTTGTATTTTAGCAAATTAGAAGCTAAATTTAATTGTAAAATAAAGTAAAGGCAATATCAATTAAAAGATAAGCTTTTGTTAATTAATTTTTAAGTAACTTACGTGTTTTTTCAATTGTCGATATCAGAAACAATTTACTTACATTGGAATTTAAATTTTGTTTTTTTTTTTGCAAAAAAGTTACGCTCAAGCTTAGCAAAAAATAGTTTAATATTATGTAAGAAATTATTTCACATATTTTTATACGGTAGTTTATACTTGCAATAAACAATAACAAATATATTCTTCATATAAAATAAATAAATAAGTAAATAAATAAATACAAAATACATTGCGAAATGTCTTTTAATAAAAACAGTATACCGGCACATCGTCTTTCACGTTATTCGTATGACATAAATATTTGCAAAAACTGGTCAAACATTCAAACAGTACATCATCAGTCTATATTAATTAACATTCCAATACCAGACAGTATGCAGCTCGTGATTATTTTTATTTAATCCAAATGATTCAATATTGATTTTGAGATTACCACGTTTTCAAATAACTCGCTTAAAATATACCTGTTATTTCCAAAGTAGGTAAATTGTTTTAAAGTCACACAGTTATATCTTTTACAGACATTCTTCATTTTATCCTAAAAAAAAATCAATAATGTCGACTTGCTTTATCGCATACATTATCATACACTTCATAAGACTATTTTTACACTTATTTCAGTTCCTGCATCTATTTTAGTTCCTACAAATATTAATTTTAGTAAATTTTCTCTACCTACATCCATTATCTATCAAAGAACATTAAATTGCTAAATCTAGCTCCTTCAATTTAAATTGTTGCTACCAACTTTGGTAGCACGGATAATGAATGTTTCAGAATTAAGAATTTTTCCGCTTACCTACGCAAGGATTTACCCACAGAAGTCGCTGCCAACCCATACAGCCGTGTAGCTGATGAAGCTCGGTGCCCTTACAAGCGCAATTGGTATGAAGTTCAGTACCCAGAATGCCCAGCATCGCTTTTCTGCATTCGGAGGTTGGACCAGCGCATTTCTTCGTCACGCTATCTACCGCGCAACTCTGTTCGTAATACTCCAGCCTAAGTCTAGAGAAATATAAATATCAAATATTAATTCTTGACCATATGTTACGCATACTAAAAAAATTTTCCCATACTAAAAAAAAAATTTGTAATGTCTCCCCTCAAATATTTATTTTCTTCAACGGTAAATGTATTCCAAAGATGTATATATAATTTATTATATTAATTAACATGTTTTTATTCATTTTGATTCATTAATTAAACATAGATGTTTTATTATAATGTCAGTAAATAAACTATAAATATGAATAAAGCTTTGACAAATTATTGAACGTAATATTGATTTAATTGACAAATAGACCGATTTTCGAGATGAATAATTACTTTAATCAAAAAGGTATTCAAAAGTATCACTGACATTAATAATTGTAAGTGATGTCCTAACAATCATTGAATCGTACATGTGTGGTCACTAGTGACATATTAGGTGATCGAAGGGACTTAAATTGCGACAATAGCCAATCGCACGTTCTCATTGACCACAGGGACTGTTGATGTGACAATTGATATGGTCAATGAATATATATTCAGATAACACATGAGCTTTGTTTCTACATAGATGCATATCTACTACAGTGTATAATTTTTAATTATAGTTATAACAATTCGCATAATAATTCACAGTCAGAACATGCACAATCTTATTGCACAAAAAATTATCTTTTTGAGATTTTTTTTTATATTTGAATACATTGTACAAAATCTTTTACTGTTTGATTTTATGTATGTTTAAATTTTTTTATATAGAGAAATGTATCACATAAGATAATGTTGAGTATTTTAAATAACAAATATAAGTTCATTTTAAATAACAAATATAAGTTCATTTTAAACAACAATAAAAACAAGTTTATTTTAAACAATACAGATAAGTTTATTTTAAATTTAAATTAATTTTGTTTCTCATAATTAAATTTAGGGATAAAATGCATTTCTATTCTTAGTTTTGTCAATCACGTTTTTTTTCAATAAAATAATTACGTATTATTAAATTATGTTTGTGTATTTATCGTATTAGAAATCAAATGTATTTCGTTTAAAATAAAGGTAACGATAAAATCGTTAAAACAGATGTCTAAATTCAAAAAATGCTGAAGTTCATTAGCGAGGTTTCTAACAAAGTTTTATGCTAAATAAATAATAAACAGATATACGTACACGGATATGATACAGCACATAAATATAACAAATATTTTATTCTTGATACGTATAATAATTTTTAATAAACAATGTTTATGTCAATTGTTTAATTTTATATGTAGAGTTATTAAATTTATTATGTTAAAAAATAATAAGTTAAAAAGCTATATCAAACAAAAAATTGTGAGTAAAAGAATTAAATAAAAAATGATAATAATCTTATTCTTATTAGAAAATAAAAACTATTATAAAATATACAAAGTTTTAAAAATTATTAATGAATGATTGATTGACTATGATTTCCAATGTGTCACGTTAATTTCGCTAATTTAAGTTTTGCGATTCGTTTACAAACAACTGCCACGATAAAAATGAATAAACGTATTTCAAGCAATCATTACAGAAAGCAATTAAATAAACGCTATAGAGACACTTCGTAGTATTGGAACGCATCTCGACTCACAAAGCGTGCATCTATAGCACGCAGCAATTGCTCGTTCTCGTGTCGCCTGTAGATACCTCTAAATGGCAAAATTAAAAATGGATTCGTTTGCCTTCGGCGATAAATCAATTAAAACGCTGAATCGAACCGTGCATACGTACATACGTGCGTGCGTGCACGCATGTTCTAATTTAATCGATCAGCAACGCGCGCATACATATGTTCTATCGCTCACGACTGTATACCTTCTTTTTGTCCATTTTAATCCCTCGTTACACACGCTGTTTTTTTAACATATTTATTAACGTGATGTGTATTTTACTCCCTTATAAAAGAACATAATATTTCAATTATCGTTGTTATGTTTGATGTTTTGTCATTAACACAAAAGTTGATATACTAATTTGTGACATATCCAATAAATGCTCGAAAACCATATGAAATACCACACAATAAATTTCAAGTTCGCGAACAATTCTGATTAAAAAAATGATGCATGTTAAGAAATTGATGATTTGAAATAACAAAAATAAATAAAAACATTTTTTAAAGTTTAATTCTTAATTAGATTTTGTGTATATATATTTATAATATATTTATATATTATATATGTTTATATATTGCAATATATACTATAGCACATTTTATGTAGATTAAATACTATATCCATTAGAATTGATCGATTAAATTTTTTATTGATCTTTCTCTCTCAATTTATTCAATTATAAATTGTTTTATATCATGTGCCAATAATAGCAGATTATTCGGTGCACCGATACGCTGTGACATTTAAAATTGTATATATGTTCAACAAACTGTGAATTATCAGATTTCAATAAAAAAAGATATATACGACGACATGCGAATCACTTAATAGAATTGGTTAGAGTATAGAAAATATTAATTTTTTAATATGAATATAATACAATATATTTAATGGATTTTATATTTATAATTTTTCTTTTAATAGTAATACTTACACTTAATGAATTTTATTCTACCTTTACTTTCCTTTTATATATCTATATCACTTCACGTTAAATATATGTAAAAATTTTGAAGGTCTCTTATTTTCCCTTATTTTATAGTTTAATTCTTGTTTATTATACGGAATAATATAAAGATGGCACTGTGCATATATGGATAGGAATCTCAGAATAATATTTGAAATTTGTCTTAAAAAAACTGTCAGAATTTTGCACACATAATACATTAGATTTAATGAATAAAATGTTCATGCAATTTTATACAAGATCAATTTGCTAAACCGCAATATATCTTCTGCGCACGTAAGGGATTATCATTCTAAAAAAATAAATACAGAGCGATGTCCCTTTACCCTTATCCTCGCAATTTTTTGCGAGATTCTTTTGCGGCAAGCGAAAACTACCGTGCGATGGGAAAGGGAACAAAATTGACACGTAAATAATAATGTCCAATTAGAGCGACGCAATCTTATCTTGCTGAGTAAACCAGAGAAGCACCCGATTAAACACCGCAAACACGTCGTCCCTTATTTTTTCTCGTAGTTCCGTCGGAACTTTTTCAATTTTAAAGTTAAATCGCGATTCAACAAGATTTATACGTACGCTAATGCAATATTTCCTTAGTCAAGAGGACGTCTGTCCAGGCTGTAGGACCAGTGCGACTATGAAGGATGAAACGATACGTTCTTCACCTTCTGGATCTCGCGGTAATGTACATACATACATGAGAGTCGTAGTAAATGAATTCGCTTAAGCGCTGAGAAAATTATTTTATCTTATGGAGATTTTGTACCGTTTCACATTCAATCTTTAAAGAATCTTTTTTAAGACAAAATTAGCAGCAAATGTGATTAAAATTTAATAAAAAATAAATTTACAACCAGTTACAATTAATTTACAATTGAATATAAAATAATGACGTTGCAACAATTGATTACATCTAATATTAGGAATGTTGTTTTTAAAGCATATTCGTTCCCAGAGATTTTCTTTTCATGCGCTTTGCTTTACATTTCTACATTTGCGCACAATTTGTATAAAGTATAGAGATAGTTCATGGAGAAACATGCAAATTTTCAAAAACGTGAATATGACGCACTGCCTCACCTGCAGCTTCTGTTCTCTTTACAAGTCTCGGCCAGGCTGTGACACGTTGGCATTTCGGTGCCGTCTATGCGCTGCGCGCAAGTTGGATGCATTTTCTCTTGCGCTACTATGCACTCGTCCTTTCTGTTTTCCGTTTTCCTGCAACATGAGAAACATAGACGGATATAATAAGATTCAGGAAATTATTATTAGAGAATTCTTTAAGCGCAATTGCATTTCATATACAAGAAACATCCTAACAAAATTGCGACTTCAATATTACCTGAAATAAGTAACACATAAGCAGTATTTAAAAAAATATATAAATAAAAGCTTATTTATTCATCCAATCAAATCTAAATATAATAAAACAAAATTAAAATTGTAATCATTAATATAAAAAAAATAGAAGTTACTCTTTTTACAGTAATACAGCATTAATAATTATATAGTTTTAACAATATAGCTTTAACTTCAGTTAAATGATTTTCTAATCAATTTTCTGTTTATATTTCTGTATTACCTACATTAACATTAAAATATAAAAATAACAATATTAAATAAAATAATTTAGGTTTTGTTCCTTGATTAGATTGTAATCTAAGAAATAATTAGTATCTTGTCGCGAAATAGTAATATCGACGCTTTAATTATGGCATAATTGGCAAAATGGAGCTAATGTAACGCATATTGTGTGTTCAAATGTTAATTAGATGCATATTTCATTGAATCATGTTTCCTATTTGATCATTGAACTCTTATTTTCAAGATGAATAAAAAAAATAATCCTGTAATAAAGACTGCTATGAGAATTCGTAGGTAAAAATAAGACGCGAGAGACAAGAATGGAAAGTTTCCGCATTGTTTCGCGACCAAAAGCCACTTAAAGTTAAAGGAGTCTCGTTAAAAAATACGAGCCTTTCGCGCGAGAGGAATATTAGGATTGCTTCGAGAATTTCTCGTCGAAGTTGTTGCGAGATCTCAGTTGCTGGTTTCTTCTAGCTTGATATTTGTTCTAATCTGAAAAAATTTGCGTGTGCTATTTTTGCGAATTAATCTTTCTCAACTGTGGAGAACGTAAAATGTTTCTGCGGAATAATTTATTTACTAAATAAGATTAGGTTTGTGTTATCAACGAATATTTTATGCTATAACAAATAAGGATCATGGCATTGTTTAATATTTAAAAATAATTCAGTAATTATAAGAATTTCCTTACTTTCTCGACCCGAGATTATACTAAAGCCTTTGGTTACTCTTGTGCAAAGTTATACATGCTAATGTAAATTAACTCTGCTCCGTCGCATGTTTCTCATCTCACGATTTCCTTTTGCATTAATTACGTTTCGAAGATGTTCCCAATCTTTAACGTCATTATAACCACACTAAAAGTTTATTAGTATCATGGCAGATTAGATTTATTATTTTTATTTTAATTGAATAATAAAAACAAAGTGATAAAGATTACATTTAATCTGCTAACACCTCTATCTTTCGATTGTAATCACAGACCTACATTATAGAAAATTGTTCCTTCTATAAAGAATATCAAAGACATATTTGCAATAAGTTAAGCACAAAAGAAATTATGACTTATCGTTACGTTAACTTAGTTTCAAATTTTCATAATAATACCGAGAACAATCGATTGCAATCATGCGTTCCCTCTATTCTTTATTCATCCCGGCAATTCTGTATTGTGCCTATTATTACCTTCATCCGAGTTCACCTGAATGCACGGGGATGCATCGAGAACATGATCTGGCATTTCTGTCAGTTAAACGCGTTTGCGTTTTCTTTTTTGGGATATCGGGCCGCTGCCGGATGCAATGTAACACGTACTACTCGGCATATGCATCGCGGGGCACGCATTGTTTTGCGTAGGGATCCAATGTTCCAATTGCTCGATACGGATTTCAAAAAATTTTTCGCCAGCATGTACGTGCGCGTGTAATTAGAACGCGAATTAACGAACGTCCTTCGATTAATTCCAAATTAATTTACGACGGCGCCGACAGTTGATTCGTCATATCGCGCTCGCAGCTGTGCAACTAGCGTTACAATAATCCGTTATTAATTTACGTTACGTCGCGCATTGTGCCGCGACACAGTCGCTCGTGCAGCGCCCTGCGTTAATATTTCAACACGACTTTCTCACGACAATAGACGGCCAATTAAACATTTAGCGTGGACGGAACACACCCGAAAAGGGCAATTGCGCCGGTATAGTTACATGTTGATGGAAAAATCTTTCCATGGAAAATCTTTCTGCTGGAAAAAACGTTGTTAGCGAGAGAGATGAAACATGCGATAAATTATCCAAACGATAAAGTACTTTGCAGCAATATATAATGGCCATGAAAAAAAGAATTATAGAAAGCTCGAATAATTGTTTATTTCTACCAATGTAGATTAATTTCGGTTTCGTAATTCTTAAAATTAGGGAAAGAAGAAAAAATAAGCTATAAAGATCGAGATTAAAATTAATTTATATTAATAGAAATGGATGCAAATCTATTAAAAAAAGATATTTCTAAAGAAAGATAAGCAATTTAAAATACAATAAAAGTAAAATTAAATCCTTTGGTTACGTGCTATTATAGTGGCTTTCCGTTATTCTTTGGAACAAAACGTCACTATAATAACTTCTTTCAAACGGACCTTTGGAACAAAATACCGCTACAGTGGCTCTTTTCTCGATACCTCGTAAGCTGGAATGTTTTCAATTGTTTCGATTTGCATTTGCTTCATCGAAAGAACGTTCGCGTTTTTGAAAATCGAATTCCGCAGTCGAGGTACCGCGTACCGCGACTAGAAGGTTAAAAAAAGAAGATTGTTGTCTATTTGATTAACCTGCAGAGGCAGAAGGCAATTTCCACGGAATGCTTGTGATTGGCGGTTTTGTAGAAGTGCTGTAGCGCTTCCATGCACTCGTTCCTCGCGCACGTCGTCGAGTCGCAGTGGTTCAGGACGGGTTCCAGCAGATTCTTGCATTCTGGATCGTTTCTGAGTAAACAAAAACGTTTCACGTGCAATTTATCTTGCTCGCAATGATCGGTCTCGATTACAACGAAGAGAAATTGCAAACTTACTTGCAGGACGTGTAAGCATGATGGCACGTACTGGACAGGATCAGTTTCACCGGCTGTTGGATCTTGTCGATGTCTGACGAAGAGGACGATGGTTCCGCGCCCACCTCTGCGAAACGAGCAACGTGTCAGTGGAAGGAAAGTGCTGATCCAATCGTTCAAAATTAAGAACAAGCCGGGGCTTAACTGTAATCTTCTTACATATAAAAGTTTTATATAATTTCCGTGTGTTTGGTGTATATTTTACTTGTTGAGCGAAAAACGAAAGAGATAAATGATATTTTCTTATTATTTGAAGAAAGAATGGCAGTCAAAAGAAAGAAATTGTTATAAAATTCAGTTATATTATACTTTTTTTCAACGTTTCTCCATTATGGCAAATTGAAAAGAGAAAAGTCCGAGTGATGAGTTAGAAATAAGCTTGATACTCACAAGAAGAGTAGAAGATATGATCGTGGGATCTAATTTTATCTCGACTCATGATGACGAATGTGGTTTAATGTCTTACTTTAAATTTATATTGATCAAATATACGTATAAAAATAACAAGATAAAATAAATGTACATTATAACCAGCGAAACTTTTCCAATTAGCGCCATATAATGCAATTGTATATCAGACGCGCTCGCATTTGATAAATTGTGAAAAGCACCATTTATCATGGATATATCCACTATTTTACGCGCGACGTTGAAGGCTCTTCCAGCAAAAATTGAAACGCGAAAGCTTCCATCATCGATCGTGGCATCATCGAGCGATGTATACAACGCTCCTGCTCGATCGAGATCGACATCGGCATAGTTAAACATGGCAGCCCGAGTTCCATCTGTTCCTATCCGTAATGCTGTTTACACAGTCACTGGGGAGACCCACTTTTCTTGCCGGAGTGAACACAAATAAATGATAAATCATCAACGTCGCGCACCGAGGGCGTCGATGCACTGCAAAGAAGAACGATCCTTATCGTTTCCTTTATTTTCAGTTCCATTAAGAATTATAGACCTAAATCAGGACAAACAAGCAATTTCTCTTCATTTAAATGCAACGTTATCAAAACTCAAAGTGTAGATTAAACTTGTTAACATATTTATATTAATTTTAAATAGACATATATTTCCCATAAATGGTAAGAAAATAGATTGCGATGCGAAATATTCTCACAAAATGAACAATGAGCCATCGTAGAGATTCCTGTTGGAAATTTTGGGCTTTGTAACAGACTCAAATTCGACAAGCGACCGTTTGAGGAATGGATATCTACCCAATGACGAATGATCGCCATCATTAACCAACATCCTCTCTTCGATTGATGGACTCTAGCGACGGATTTAACGATCGCGAGGGGATGCCCGTGAATATCGTGAAGGGAGTACGGGACTACCTTTTCAGCACGAAGGGAAAAAAAAGGGTCTAGGATTCCCCATGAGAAGAGCCGCCCCACCAGATGACTGGCCATAAGTCAACCACCATGAAGAGCGTGGCTTCGACGCATTTTATTAAGACAAACGAGCGGCCGCCAACTTTCTCTGCATCCCTTCGGAGGCCTTAATCGTACCCCTGAATTGTTCGCAAATTATCTGTACGTGTGTGTTTGTTTCTCGAGATTAAAAAAATACAATGCTAATAATTGTTTCAATAGATGCGCGAAAATAAAAAAGCGAAAATTGAGATATGAAATATAATCAAAATTCGACTAAATTAAAACAATAATAAAAAATGTCAGAACGTAAATCGAAACGCACTTTAAGCATTTCCAATAAAGGGTCGATATTGCAAATTTTGGATTTGATCGGCGTGTAGCAGATAGAAGAACAAAGGCAATTTCGAGCGGCAGTAATTGGAACTCATGTCGCACCGGCTTCCCGAGATCGATGTCGAGCTCGCCTTCGCGTCGCGAGATATATCGCGGCTTCTCGGTCAGGTGAAGACCTTTTCGGTGACACAGGTGCGCGGATGCAGAAACTCGCTCGGCGAGTCGTTAGACTCTAGAACCAACGAGATCATTTGCTCATGGAAAATGGAAAACGGCTAAAACGCCACACGAGTGAAACACGCTTATTCTATGTACAGCACTTACGCTACGATGTTAAATATAAAGCTTTTTTCCCTTTTTCAGTAAAAAAAATTATATTTGATAAGCGCAATTCTCTTAATATAGATATCTAGAAATTATATACAACAAACAAGATGTTAATATTTTATAAGCCAATTTTTAATACTTTCTTGATACTTAACACAAGTATTTTACGCGATATATTTAATTTTCACTAATGTTGATTTATTAATTGTATGATTAATGCAATAAAAAATTAATAAATAGAACAGTAATTAATCCTAGAATACTACTCATATTTTTCTGAGTTAATACTATTCTAGATAAAAATTTAATTATATAATTAAAATTTTGTTTTTATATTTTTAAGAAATTTTCAAGATTTTTTAAATTTGATATCATCATTGATATGATGAACATCGTTTCAATATAAAAAATCTTATTATATTTTATTCTAAACCATCACAATTTTAATAACAAAAACTGTATTAAATTAGCTTCTAGATGAAAATTTACTTACAATAATATAAAAAATGTAAAACAATTTGACTGTTTGATATTGATTTGATGTGTCTATGTCAATCATCTTGAACCAAAAGGAATTTATACAGCAGATTCTTATATCAACAAATCCGTTTTACTTTTATAAAGCTTCGTAAAATGAGCCGCAAACTCTGTCATCAGTCAGACACGTCACGTAGAAACGTAGGACGATGAAACGTGACAGGAGCTGTCAGGACACCCCAAACCTCGGCAAAACCCAGGTTGCGGTTTATATCCAGCTCCATGTTCCTCTCTCTGACTTCTATTAAATTTCATCTATTACTAACCCAGAAATAACCGGAGCCGTGAATGTGTCTCGCAAGTTCGTGGTCGTGATTTTTGTCGCCGTGCATCGCAAAGTTGACGGAAATGCAAATCGCCGGTTAACGAAATTGCAAGTTCAACGTCGACGCCCGTGACTTGGCTGTCTGCGTTGCAAATTCAGCGCGATGCTACACTGATGAAATATACCAACCTTACGCGATGCTAACGATTGAATGCGGTTCTTAAAAAGGATCAAGATTCACAAGGTAATTCACTTTCTCGCTCGCCGCAAGATTCATTTGCGGAATCTAAAACCGCTTATTCGCAGTGACTAATTCATTCGCGAGTTTTCAATGTTGAACTGAACGAAATCGGCTAAAATTTATAACCGCTGTAACAAACTCTACGAGTGAATTCACCGAGCATGAAATTTGCCTCGTGGTTATTCTCCGCGTTTTAACGATGATTTAACCATGTCGACTAGTCAAAAAGCTTTCATCATATGCGCTCGTTTCCGGATTAAATATTAAATGTACATTGTAAAAATTAAATAAGATAAGTTGCCAATGAGGTAAGTCACCCGTGAATGTAATTTTAACGGTAGATGTGACGTGAGTCTCTCAATAAAATTACAGCTATTCTCAAAACGATTTTTCGCGCGAGTAATATTCGCCGTTAGACATTTCACACTTAATAAGTACATAATATTTAACTACATAAAGTTAAATTAAGTGATTGAATAAAATTTCAATACATTTCATATATAATATACAAAACTTTTTAAAATTATTAATTTAATTGTCATTACAATTAATCAGGTGTAATACGGTTATTTAGTCGGAAAAGAAAATACTTTGCAGAAAGAGTTCAAATAAAATTTTTTTTTCTATTACTTTAAATTGCATAATATAATATTTAGTAAATATTTTAAATAAAATGGCTAACTAAGCTCTCCTAATGTGTAAAATAAAAAAAGCTATATAATACACAATCCATCAAACGTGACAATTGATGAGCGGGCGAACGTGCTAATTAATCATTAGCCCGATACCGTATAGAGCGGTCTCTCGATTTTATCCGCTATTTATATATATTTCAAACCGCAATGAATATCCGTAATTGATCGGCCAACCGAGTAATTAGCGCAGCTGTAATTGAGAGAAAATCGCGTTAAAGAAGCGCGCAAAGCGCTGAGCGGGCGGCGTTTCCCGATCGCAATTGCATTTCCCATATTTGACGTTAATTGGCCGCGCAGGCAATTAGTTACAGTAATAATTGCGGAGAAACAAGATCTACGCTGGTGCCAAAAACGCCGGCTAATCGCGGTGTTATTCATGATTAGCCACAGTGTGAAACCAAGCAAAAAGTCTTTCAACATTATTTTAATCAATGAGGGTAATTTACATATTTCATCTTGTATTGTATCTTTATCTTAGAATCTGATTTAGTTAATTATTAATTGAAACGACTCGTCTATGATATTCTAAGCCATTTGTGGCATTTCTTATTTTAAGAAATGATAATCAAAGAATTACATAGTTTCAGTTTCAAAACTATAAGAGAAACTTTACTAACGTTTTTAAAATATTAATACATTAAACTTTTTTATTTTATTTTAATAAAAGGGTATAAAAAAGCAAAGATATTACATAACAAAAATATTATTTCAATAAATATATTTCATACAAATAAGGATTGAATATTTGTAAAGCTCAATTACTAAATAAATTTGGCATATACGATAGATTATTTGTGCAAATAAATAAAAAATAAATAAATAAAATTAAATTAAATAAACCCCCCAAAATTAACTACTTCTTATTATTTTGTAATTAATTTTCTTCTTATTTCTTAAATGCATCAGTAATTATACATTGAAAATTATCAATAAATTAAATCGATGTTAATTAATTAATAAGAAAGACTAATTAGTCTGTAATCGACAAAAAAAAATTGCAACGTGTGATTGTTGAATTTACAACTCTAATTACTGTTCGTTTTTCATAGTATTAATTGTCACGGCAGAACTCGATGGGTCAATATGAATACATATACGTTTTTAATAATCCCCTTAAAAAATTGTTTTCACGGTTTTTATTCTCTGAACATGATAATATACAAATAAATATGACATAGCCAACAAAATTATTAGCAAGATTAAAAAAAACACTTTTCTAAATATAACATGTGAGCTAAGGTCGCAAATATTATTAATTTAAAGTATTCTAAATATTCTAAAACATTTTATAATTTTTAATAATTTGTTAAGACAAACAAATAATAGAGAAAGAAATTTTTATCAATTTTTCAAAGCATAACGTCAAAACTTTAAAACGTGGAAAAATTGATAGATGTTGAAATTATAAAAGTTATCACATTACCAAAAATTTTTATCTTTTTGAAAACAAAATAGACAAAAAGTCAATTTTACATATTTTATGAAGATACTTGAAAACAAAATAAACAAAAAATTAATTTTACAAATTTTATAAATATTATAAAAAGAACAAAAAGTACAAGAAATTTTATTATTTTGAGTTATAAATTTATCAGATTTGTGTTTCAGAACTTATTTTGCTTGATGTATTATTACACATTAAATGCGAAGAAACAGTTCTTGTATAAAAAAATTTTTTTTATCGCGACGTAAAGACAAAATTGGCCTATTTGTAGACTCTGTTCGTCTTAATCAACGATGAGCGTGAGATCAAGCGAGCGCACATCTGCTCGTCCAAGCGCATTTCTCTCGAATCCGGGAAATGACGATCGATGTAAAACCGTCGTGTAATATCGAATACGACGAAAACTTGGGCGAATCTTGGGCACGATGGCGGATTAAAGTTCCAAATCCGGCGGCTCGAGAAATAATATGCAGACGCGCAAGAGAGATACGAGGAGAAGCAGGAAATGAGAGCAACCGGAGAGAGAGTTGAAATTAAATTAAACTTTCGCCACGATAAATCTTACTCGTTGAAGTGATATCTTCGCGAGATATTACGCGGGAGATGCGATCGATCGTCCGCTCTTTCATCCCGCCGACGGAAAATCGTAATCGTCAAAATAGCCCGAAGATTAATTCCTATTATTTGCACGCTCTATCATTTATCTTGACTAATCGTAAATTATTAATTGCTAATATATCATATTTTTACTTTTAAACACACACACATATATATATATTCAAAACTTTTTAAATTTATAAGTTTTGTTATAACATAGTTTCACATACATATATACATATATAATTTTTTAAATTATATCAAGATTTAATTAAAAGTATTATTTATATAATTCATATAATTTTCAGATAATTTTTTATAAAATATTTTGTATTATTCAAATTTTTTAGTATGGATTATAAAACTATAATTGCATATAAATAAATAATAAAATAAATAAAATATTTTCTTTTAGAGAGGCAAAAATATAAAAAATCAGATTTCATGGATATTGCAATATCAATTGAAACAATTTATTTATTCAGCGTATAATAAACTTGCATGTGAAGATATATGTGTTGCACGGAAACTAATGAATTTCATTTTGCCGTGTTGTACTGGGTGGGCCCACTGGGAAGCATTTTTATTGTAATTGGTTATCACTATTCGATATATATTGAAACGGACGTGCTTTTTTTCCTCGCCGAAATACGAAAAATTATTTTGGATACGCAAAGATTTACCAGACCGCAATGTAATTAATATTTTCAGCGAGATATTCCCATGAATTTTCTGAATTCTATATTGTTTTTAGCATGTAATACTATAAACTCCCTCCCTGTATCCTTTTTTTCTATTTGCGATATACATTCATGTAAAATATTTATCATATTTCACATGAGGAAAGGTGTATAATTTTTTTATATTTTAAATTCGCTCATTTTTCAGTACCTAAAAATATCAAAGAGAATTATACAAAGTAAATAATAGCTCGTTTTAAAGATATTTTCTCGTTCACATAAATCACATAGAATTCCAAATGTTTTTGATTCATATAATAATTCAATTTAAAACTAATTTTTTTGATTTAAAAAGAATTTAATCACCGCTTATATATATGGTAAAGTCAGAAAATAAAGTGCGATACGATGCACAAAATGTTTTGCGTTTGTCGAGTCATAATAACAATCATCGCATCGCAATGTATGACAAAAGTTGTATGTACAAAAACAGTCTCATACCCTTTTCCTGATTTTTCCTCGCGCAAAACTTGACTATCCGTCAACAGAATGCCATCGTGGGCAGATTCCGAGAAAATATGAATTTGCACGGCACATTAAAACAAATGGAATTTTCCATGATGCACCCTAGCGACGTTATGACATTTTTGACATAACCTGTCGCCTCCGGCAAGAAAGATTGGGTCTTAATGGAAAAATTTATGATTAAGCATCGAACACCTTATTATATTCGCGTTGATTGCGTGCAATTTGCGCTGGAATATTGAAAAAAGCAACAGCTGACAATTTTGCCGTCACGCATTACATCGCATAAATCATTGTTCACGATCAATGATAAGTAAATTATTTAATTAATTTGATTTTTCTAATCATAATGCATACCTGATAAATAAATGTATCATAATAATTAATAATAAATAAGTATGTCTTAAATAATTTAAGAATGGTTGTTACATATTCTTAGTAATTATGTCTGTTAAATATTAAAAATATAAGGAAAAAACATATTTTTAATCGCAGTATTTTATTATCAAAATATTGTTTAATTTATTTAAAATTTTGATCATAAATATCGACAGTATATTAATAAATAAATATAATTAATAAATATTATTTGTCCATCGTGCACCATGGCATATTCATTTTGATAAGATAAGAAATATTTGAATTTGTGTAATTAAGTAAAATATGATTATAATGAGAGCTGTAACTTACGTTCGAAATCATCTGTTTGGTTTCTCTTGTAATGAGTGCGATGATGATGGCCACCCGGAATGGGAATCTGCTTCATGTTGATCAAATCCCGATGCTTGGCATCGATCAGTGGGTTTTCCAACTGCGATTCAATCACCTCGAAACTGGTGGAATTGTCCGGATGGGCGATGACCTTCACTGTAAATGACCGGGTGTAACAAGTTGTGCACAAAAAGTGCAGTCTTCAAGATAAATCCATCCTTATAAAAAAAATTAAAAAAATTTTCTTCCAACTATTTTGTAAAGAGAAGACGGAAGAAAGACCGTACGCAATTTCTAAAATCATTTGGGAATTATTCTTATTTAAATTTGCAGTTGCAGCTATAAGCTGTGAAATTGCATTTAGATGTCGTTGCAAAATTGCGAGAGCGTTTTCTTTGGCTAATCTGTGAAAATTTTAACTGCAAATAATATCGCTGTGCGCGACGCGAAGGATCTGAGAAATTAATACTACGAATTAATTGAGAGTTTTCTTTTTCAGCTACTCCTGTAGTCGCATCGAAATGAGCGAAAACGAGACAAATAATTAATCCCGACTTTTTGACCTGTCCTAAGTGCACTCAGACATATTAAATAAAATTTCAACCTGTTCTGAACAAAAAGAATGAATAAGAAATATATTATATTTTTAATTAAAAATTAAGTAGAAAAATGTATTAATTTTTTTAATCGGTCATTGATAAAAAAAAAGTTCATCAACTTATTAATAATTTTAAAGAAAATTCCATTTTTTCGATGTATTATCAAGATTTGTTTTTAACAATAATGGTAAACAAAATAAAAGCATTATAACTGAAATATGCCTTTTCGTTTTAAAAAGCAAATATTGTTTTACTTTTATCCATCAATGTCAAAAACATAAATTTTACAAATATTTATTCTTTGATTTTGAAAATTTCATTAACTTTTCAATTGACTTCTAAAACCTATTATGTAAAATAGGAGGCTAATTTAATAATTTCGCAAAAAATGTTTAATAAAATAAAAAATCTCTTTTTTTGAATATTAGAAACATTCTGTACACATTAAAAAGAAATTTTTAAAAAATATGTAATATTAAACGTTATATATAACAATTACTTGAAGATTATAGTATTTGCCGTTTTACTTTCTTTTTATTAAAAATTTATTAATTCGTTCATTACTATCAATATGTTATTAGAAGTAGCATAAATTTTCAAGTATCTACACCCATAGTTTACCTTTGTAATGAGTGTGTACATATATATTTCTCATAAATCATTAATTTGTCCTATTACTAAATTGTTAAACGGACTACGCTGGGACATGGATGAGTATTATTTTCACATATTTTTCATTTCAATTATAGTTATATAAACAAGTAAAGATTTTTAGTTGAAAATCGTTATTATAAATCATTACCATAGAGATTTTATTGTTACTGATAACTTTAACAATTTAATTTCAACAAAATTAATTAATAGCATCAAGCTCTAAAAAATCGCTCATTTCTAAATTGTAAAAAGTTCTGATTCTTTTTTTTTCCGTTTTCAATCTTCCAAATATGTCAAAATAGAATTAAAAAAGAAAACGGTACGCGAGTGTGCCCATCACAATTTGCCCGACGTATTTACGTAAGGCAAAAATTTTTTAGACATCTAACGTGTCTTTGGACATATCCTTCGTTGGCTTGACAAAATGAGGTCCCTTGTGCGTGCCGGTGGCCCGGTACGAACCTTGATCGACGAACTCCTCACGGAGATCGAAGAACCGATCGACGGGCGGCGCGGCTGGCCTGATTTCGAGGTCATCGAGATCGTCGTCGGCGCGGTCGAAGATCGCGCGGTGCTCGTAGGTGGGCCTAGGTGCAAACTTCCTCGGGGCCGGCAGCCGGGGCGATTCGGCATAACCGGGCCCGTGGGCCCCCAACGGCTCGTCCAACACGGTAGGCGTGGGACGAGCAGCCGCCGGCGCGTACGAGCCCGCCGACGACGACGACAGCGTCGCGACGACGGACGGTGGTGCAGGTAGTGCGGGGTGCTGACGATGGTGATGGTGCTGGTGCTGTTGGTGGTGATGGTGCCGATGCTGGTGCGGGTGCGCGTCATGCTCGCTTTGGGGCTGCAGGTGCACTGTGCCGGAGACGCGATCATGCTTGGACAACGAAGACGAAAAAGAAGAAGAAGAAGAAGAAGAAGAAGAGGAGGAAGAAGAGGAGGAGAAGGAGGAAGAAGATCCATCCGTCGACCGATCCGGATGATCAACGCCTGGACGCGAGGTCGCCGCGTAATCCTCGAACCGATTCATGTCGGTTTCATACCGGTCCGAATCGGTCCGAGGATCGTACGCCTCGACAACGAGGACGGCTGGTCTGCCGGGCAGCTCCGGCGCTTCCTGGTGATGATGTCGATCGCCATGACGGTGGTGGTGTTGGTAGCGGTCGCCGGGCTCCCGTATGTCGTACGTGCTGTCGGGATCGTAGTACGGCGGGGTGCGCGCGGTCCCGGGGAACAGAAAAGAGGGGTACATACTGGTCGGCGGCAACCAGATCTCCTGGTAGTTCTCCTGCTGCGGGTCGAACGGGTACAGGGCCGAATCCGTGCCCGACAGGTCTACGGAGGTGGAGGAGGGCAGGACCTCTGTAACACAGAAGCAGAGCCGCGGACGAGAACGGGGTGAGTGAGGGTGCGCGTTCGCCATCGGTACGCAACGTGCGAGGTCTGCGTGCTGTTGTTGTGGGGTAAAGTGTCGTGATGGTAATAGTAGTGGTGGTGGTAGTAGTTGCAGTGCACGGGCGTTGACGGATCATCGCGGGGAGGAGACTTCGATTCGATATCGCTGAGTATACCACAGATTCTGTTTGTTGAGATAAATAATCGCATGGATATCGAGTATCATCGATGTTCCGAGATATTAAATACGAGGATGAATGAGCATAATTGTAGATGCATCGTTCCATACCGTAAAATTAATTTAAAACATTCGAATTAATAAATATATATATTTGCGCTTTCCTGCGAATTTTATAAAAATTAATTTTGATGGAAAACAATAGAAAAAATATAAATTAAAAAAATAGACGTATATAAGATTATGTATAAAGATATAACTAGAAAGAAATAACTGTGAAATATAATCATAACATATTTGGATTATTTTTGTTTAACAAATAAGTATATATAATATTACATGTTAAACTCGAGTATTTAATTCCGATTATTATCCCTAATAAAATATTTGAAATTTTATTAAAATATTAATTTTTTCAAAAAAGTCATTAATTAGAAATATATGATGCTCATATTTACTGTATTTTCTTGTATTTATATATTTCAGTCAATATCCATTAATTCCCTTTTAACAAAATATTTCTTATTATAAAGATGTTAGTTATTTTCAGTATTTCTAAAATTTTCTCATTAAGAAAGAAAGAAATAGATAATAAAAATTTCTTTATTAAAAATTTATTACGTTATTATATGTATATTAGGAACTATATCAATATTTTCATTTAATAAAAAATCGACGACAGTATACATAAAGCATGACAAAACTGAAATATTATTATTTTATTATTTCATATTTGAAGATCGATGGAAATAAATGAGATAGGTAAACAATATTTTATATGTAGACACACACACACACACACACACACACACACACACACACACACACGCACGCGCGCGCGCGCGCGCGCGCGCATACTTAAAATTATATTTTTATTTGCTTGTAATGTTTTAATCTATTTAAATACAAAATGGTTTTTTACTTTAATTTAATACAAAATCAACTCAAAATTAAACGTTTATATGTGAGTGTGCGTGTGTGATAAATGAAAATATAATACACAATCAAGAAATAATTTAGCGGAAAATGTCATTCATTTGATTTAAAATTTGTTATTTAATTAAAATCAGGTCAATTTTAGTACTATTTCTGTCAATTGTATAAATCCATTTTATTAAAATGCTCCTTTCATTTATAGTTATGTTAAACGTCTAATATTTTAAATTAATTTTGTCAAGAAATAAAAAAATACAAATTTTCTTTAATTAAACCGGATTTCTAAAATTACTTTCTATGTTTATTTGTTAATATTATTGTTACTATAAATTGAAAGTAATTAGCCAATCGTGAGTTACTTTAAGCGCGTTATTAACAAGCAGCAAATATCTTCCTGAATGTCCTCACGACGACGTCGGCGTTTTCTCGTTTGTCGGAAGTGATGGTGCGGTAGGAAATAAAAAGCCAGCAAGAAGACGAAGTTAAATGAACCGGTCTGTAATCGAAATCGACAGGCGACCTAGCGTCTCTTCCTGAGAGAATTTTCGGGCTCCTTCGAGAATACTGCGGGACTTGAAACTCTGTCCAGAGCCAAGGGATCCTCGTATTGAGCGTTACTGCACGCGAGAAATTATCCCGGAGCGACGCACTGCTCGCCGAGCGTGATTTCGTTCTTAAGAGATTTTGGGATTCCCGAGGGATTGTCACAAGAGACCGCAGGACGCCGACCAAGAGAGTTAACCCTCGGTTCCGCATCGATCATTCGTAACGAAATGGAAACCCGAATAAATTACTGCATGCCATTTTCCCTCTTTCTTAATTGTGTATTTTTTTTTACATTCGACTGTCACGTCGTAGATTCTTTATTGCAAGTTTGAATTTTTTATTGTTAATTTTAAGTTAAAATAATACTTGTTTACAGATCATTATTTATTTTATAAAACATTTTGATGATTATAAGAATCAAGAAACAACTGTACTGTCGGAATTAAATACTCGTAAATTATGATTTCAATTTTTAATAAGAAATACATTTAGAGAATATCAAATATCAAATACTACTTTAAACTTACCTACTGAATATTTTTACTGGAAAAAAGATTTTTTGAAATCAACAAATTTACTTTTCCAAACTTTATTAAACGTCAATCAATTCGTTCCATTTGTTTAAATGTTTAATTTGCTGTGGAATTAACTCTGATAACCATCCGACATTTTCCGAATAAATCCTTCGGCGACGTAGAGGGACGAAGGGGAGTATAGTGAGTTGAGTATAGAGAGTAGACAGAGTCGTAGTAGGCGTTACACACACTAACAGGCTACACACTTCAGAGAGAAAACAAGCCGTAAGTTACAGGGCATGCGGGTGCCGATTCGTCGATTCCCCAGTACGGATTCACGGCATGCAGAAATACGACATGCGGTGCACAATTTCCTGGTGCGCTCCACCCCGCAGGATCGTCCGGGAAGCTCATCGCCGCCACCTTGGACTCGCGCTTCATCCGTCAAGCGCGCGTGTTTCATATTTCACGGTGCGAACAATCTCGACCGATCGCGACGTCGATTCGTCGCGGTGGATTTACGACGACAAAGGAAAATTGCGGGTGTCGATGCGAGCGATCGAGCCCTGTCAGACGTTCTACCGTCGATCCCATAATACAAGGGACTGATAAGTTGATGCGCCACGAGTCCGTAATCGGATTGACAAAATCGGAAAAGATTCCAAATAACATGGAGTTAGAACAAAAACGAATAAATACGATACACACAATATATGATCGAATACGTGTGCTCGCATCCTTATTATTCAAAGGTTGCGGAGGAAAGGAAATAAATAGGCTACAAGATCCGAAGATATCCCGTTACAAATTCGTAATACGACCGTTAATATTAAAATAGCAACTAAGAATCGTACAATCACGAATGTAATGCAGTAAAATTCCCGCGAGATCGCTTCGTCTCGATAGCGTTCTCCATCTCGTCGATTTATCTCGTAGGCGTTTGTCGATGGGGCGCAAGCGATCGCGTCGCGCGTCGAAATATTCATGACACATATACGCGACGGAAATATATGTATGTACGCGGGATCACAGGCGGATGGGACGAGAGAGAGAGAGAGAGAGAGAGAGAGAGAGAGAGAGAGAGAGAGTGAGAGGGGGGGGGGAGAGAGAGACTCGGGGATAGTCTCCAAGGGCGGCGGCGAGGATATTGGTCTCGAAACGCGAATTCTCCAAGGGTGGAGCGCGTTCTTATAGGGGGTGCCGAGGTGCGCTTTCTCATGCAGACATTTCTCTCGTGCGTTCCGGGATTTCGAGGATCGATCCTCGCGCATCCTCGGGCCTCCCTCCATTCGGAACGGACGTCTCTTCCCTTTCGTGAACCGGACCGGCGGAGGAGGAGGACCCTCCACGCCGAACCTCTTCAAGTACTGATCGTACGTCTTGAGACATTCGATTCTGAGCATCATGCGTTCTGCTACTTTTTTTCTGGCGTGCCTTCGTTTTATTAACTTCGAGTGAGTAACGTGAGATGCAATAGACCTTGTGACAATCAGGCTAGTTAGAAGCCTTGGTGACATTTAAAATGAGATTACGACGTTTACAATTTAGTAGCTACATTTTGTACATTTTCGTACTTTCATACATCGCGAAAATATCGTAGCTCCTAAATATCGGCTATATAAAACACCTCACGTTGTTCGAGATATTGCACTTTTAGAATGTTATTCATTCAGAAAGTGCGACAATCATCGGGGTAACAGAGATTGCTTCTTTACTGTGTATTATCAAGGAGAGAACAGTTTAATTTTTATAACATCAAGCAAGATTGTTATAAAAATAATAAAGGCTTATCATAAAAGTCAACTTAAAGTTTTATGTCTTTACTTAAAAACTGGCTGTTGTGTTGTGATGGTAAATATTTGTATTTGTAATCAATCTACTTGTTAATTTGTTCTATTGTGAAGTTGGATCTTGAATCTTTATATATATATATCACAAATTGTCGTCATATATTAATAACTTTTTAGAGAAAGAGTAAATAATTGAAATAATTAAATTGTTGTGTAATTCAAACATGTTAAATCGTAACGAAAACTGCTTTTTGTTTGTTCGATAAAACTATTAACAACACGCTATTAAATATTAATAAAATAATATCACGATTCGCTATTTTTTATTCAAACAATAGACAGTCAATAAATTGTGACAATAATAAGAGAACTGTATATTTATCAATTAAATGTACATATAGTATTTCTAATGTATTTACAATTTGCGAAGACGTAATCAAATAATCAAAATATACGTGATTAAACGTCATAATAATAAAATATCAAGTTTTTACATACTATTCTAATGACGTATGTTTATCTTTGGAGATTTGATCATTTGTAATAAGAAATAATTTAATTCGGCTGCAAAATAGTTCAAACGTTTATTATAAATTTTGTGTTCGAGAACGGCATTTTTTTCTTTTTTTGCTCTCCTTTCTCTTTCTCTCATTGTTATTCATACACCTACTGTCTGGTTGTTCGATAACTTGGGGTAAGAAGAACGGAATGCCGTTCCATTTAAAGTTGTGCTTCCAATCTCAATTCAAGATCCAGGTTTACATATTGGGCGAATCGTTTGGTATTAAGGATTCCCATTCAAGCTTGCATATGACAGTAACGTCAAAAGTAGCAAATTAAAAAATTTTTGAAGATCAAAATTGTAAGTTTTTAAAAATACAAACATTAAATTATAAACATCAAAAGTGTTTAAATTTTAAAGACAAAATTTGCTTTTGCTTTATTAAAGTTTTAATTTATCGAAATCTAATTTATAGATAAACTAAAAACTATTTGCAAATAAAAATGTTATATATATGTATAAGACATAAAAATGTTGTTTAATTTGTAGTCAAGATATAATTTATGTGTTCAAATATTTCTGCATTCTGAAAGTAATTAATTGCGTTATATGAGAGAATACATAAAATCTTTGACAGTAAGTAATTAAACTTTATGCAAGAGGTAAATGACATCTAATTTTAGCTTGAAATTCTATTTGTCAATTCCCTAAAATTTTAAAGTTTCAAATTTTTAATGAAATTATTCTTTCTCACGAAATAATGATTGTATCGTGAACTTATGTTTTAGACTTGTTTGATCTATACTCCATAGATCAGTTAAAAAGTAATTTTTCAAGTATTTGCCACCTGACCTCGATACCAATCTCATTAAATTGTATTAAATTGTATGCTCATAATTGTTGACTAAGTTGTCATCGACATAACATACGACATTTAAAATTAATTCGAAATTGTAGCAAGGGGACGCAGAATTTCTTTGTTTCGCGAGTAAAGTAGTTTGTTGCGTCGAGAGTTAAACTGAATTGTTTGTACATTATGTCCGTAGTGTCGAATGTTAATTACGTTATAACATTGTTACCGTAATGATTAATTGTTCGTTTATGTTTTCGTGCTGAAAACTGCTCTCGTCCAGTCACGCATTCAACAACTGTTAATGCTGTTGTAGAGTGTATATGTCGCGTTCATTGCTCGCACTATGCATCGTTGGCGCGATTCATTCGTCAAACGCAACGCAAGAGACATATTTGTCACACATGCGTGTGATGCGTGTAAGGATACTTACGTTTCATGCGTGCGCTGCACGCTTAAGTTTTATGTTGTCTTAAATTACAATTGCGAGGCACGGGCGGAAGCGTCATCGATCCTGGATGTAGAGTTGATGATCAAAAAAAGTGTAAATAAATAAAAATAAAATAGTGTAAAAAGTAATCTAAATAAACTTCAGTAATTACATAGCTTATAAAATTATTAATTTCTACGTAAGATTTGTACTAATTTTTGGTAATATTATAAATGACATCGTTATTATAATATTAAATAAATATATTAAACATTCTATTTAATTAATTAGAATTAATTATTTTATTTTTTTACAAGTTAAATTTTAAGAAGTAAAAAAAAAACAATTAAAAATATTGAAAGATATTAAAATATAATATAATTAATATATAAAATATATAGTAAAACATAATTTTGATAAAATTATATTTTTATTAGAAAAATACTTGTTTTTAAAATTATTGCAGCAAAACATCTCTAATGTATAGGTTATTATCTACCTCTTAAAGTTAGGATTCATTGTTATCCTCTTTTAATGCCTGCATCTCCCTCTTTAGTTAATTACGAAGAAAGCTTATCCGAGGGTGAGGATAACGTTCTCCGACGAGCCTTGAACACCGCGGTATCGCTTAAAAGTAATTGCCCCGTCGAGCAGCATTCTACCTCGCTCGCAACTTTGATGCCAGGGAAAAAATGAGAGAGTAACAGGAAGTGGCTTCAGTTTAGTATACGTCAGTTCTCAGCTGGAACTCCGTTTTAAACGCGAGACTGATGCTACAATGAGTCTCCTCATTTATGCACTTTGTTGATAACAAATTTCGCACTTTATTACAAGAATTTAAAAATACCGGAGATTATGCAAATAAATGTGATTATCATCGTAGTATATTAATAAATTAACTATCTTTTAGAAATTACTTCTTACATCTTATTCATAATAATATTTTATTATATACCTGTATAATATTTTTTAGTTTTCTTAGCAAAATATAAAGGAATGCTGAAATGATGGTTGAATTTGATCGAGATCAATAATGCACAGTTATTAGTGCACATTATTAACCAGATTTTGTATGTATTTCTTTTTTAGATTTAGAAATTCTTTTTCAGAGTTAAATATTCCAGAGTTATGTATTAATATCAGTTTGTAAATTAGACTTTATACCTAGAATAAAAACAATTTTCTTCTTGTTACTGTATTTATCGACTTTTTATGCGTATATAACTTAAATTTTTGTAGAACAATTTTGTGTCAATTAGGCATCAAAGTCTAACTTTAAGAACTCCACATTGTTTGTTCCTGTCATCTACGTGTTCAGAATCTTGAATTTCGTGAGAACAAATGACAGATCTCTTATATGAAGCAAATATTGTTATGACGTGACAGCTCCACACGCCATTCTTGACTAAGAAATGATAAAAAAACCATTAACTACAAATTTTTTCTTGTTTTTGACATAAATTCCGCAAGCTAAATTAGTAATACATGTACTTTCATTCTGAAGAAGAATTTCTAAATTTATAAAAGCAATAAAACGTAGTAGTTCTGCAAAAATTATTGCGTTTCATCGGTAAAACTGACCTGCTTCCATCCTCTTAAATAAAATAAGCCTTTTAACTAATAATAAAATAATAATAAAGTAGATGGTTTTTATCGAATGATAAAATACTATCGGTGATACGTTAATGATATTAATGTTCGTTACATTTTATTTTTAGTTTATACGTTTATAGGTATGTTTATATGTAAGATATTAAATACATTTAAATTAAATAAAATTAAATAAAAAATGGAAAATTTAATTTGGTAAAATGTAATTAAGTTGTTTTAAGATAAAATTTGCACATTGCAAATCTGTACGTTGCAATAATTGTAATCTATATCCAGGATCGATGCAAATGCTTCAATGCATACATTGACAGAAAGAAATCAAATACGAATTCTGTACAAGATACACACAGACAGACACGCAAGAAATCCCTTAAACTCAATGTAGATATAATATAGAAGAAACTTTATATATAATATATATCCAAAATTACTTCACAACATCAACAATCGCCTTTCACAAAGTGCTAATATAATTGTACTTGTTCATTCATATCACAACATTATGTTCAAATCCCAATTTATGGTAAAACTTATTAAATAAAATTTCTCGTACACGTAGTTACACATCCCGTTACGTGTGCATTCAAGCACATCATATAATAAAATTAAATTTGACAAACTTTTCAGCCGACATTAAATTTGCAAAAGATATTTAAAGCAATGACTAAACTACATAATACATTTTTATTTACAATGACACAGTAATTAACCGAGCATTTTAGTATTTGACAATAAATTAATAGAATAAGTTAAATTTTTATTCTTTAATTAAACTGTGATATTACTGTTATGCTATTTGTTGACAGGATACACAAATTTAGTATTCCACAAGTAATTACATGTACGATGAGAATATATACGAATACACGGATAGACAGAAAGAGCTTTACGAATTACATATTGGACTCACCAACACAGGGATTATGGTTCACTGTCGAGAAGATCTTATCGCATCGTCGCTTGATATGATTATTTGGACATATGCATCCAAACATTGGTGATAGTCGCAGTTGTGTCCAGGAATCGTGGCAAGCATCCCTAAAACATTAATAGAAAATACTTTAAATACCGATACTCCAAAAATTAAGAATTATGTGTGTACAAAATACGTCTCATGTTTTGAAGAAAAAATATATATATAATTTTTTATATGTAAAAATAAACGGCACAAAATAATAAACAAAATATATAATATAATGTAATATGATAATAAAAAAACTTGGAACATATTGAAATCCTAACTTCATAAATAAAAGAAAATTGTGTGCTTCGCGTTTAAATGCAAGATTTGGAATCGTGTTAATAACAGATTGCTGTGGTGCATTGTAATCGTGACCCACCGATTTATAAATATTATTAATTAATCGGGATGTATTCCCACTTCGCCTTGGGCCGCGTAAATCCCTCGTGCAAAGGATTAATGACTGGCCATCAAATATCGGCGTTTTGCCAAGTACATCGACCTACATCTGGTCCCCAGTAGCCGTTAATAAATATTAAAATACGCAAACTCCGATATTCACCGAGCTATCGTACTATCGATATTTCGCTATATTTTTGCACATGTCTGTGTTCCAATAATCCGCGGTAATTGCAAGACATTATCGATGCGATACATATCGGAATTTCAATACGCGCATAATTACGGATTGCTATCTTCGATATACTATAAAACAGCATGTAGAAGCAACAGTATACCTTTTGTAAATCGTAATTTTTTTTACATATAAAACACCAAACTGTACATGATTAAATGTCTTCTAATAAACCATCAATTTTTATGTATAAAACGTTAAACTGTCTATAATTAAATTTTTTAATAACTCAGAAAATATTAAACAAGCTATACAATTTCCGATTGAGTTTGCAGAAACTCGATACCACTAAAATCCTATAAAATACGATAAAATTAATATGAGTAAGAATAACTTGAAGCGAAAAAGTACTAAAATAGTTGCATAAAAGTATGTAATATATACATAATATGTAGTTTTAATGTTTTATTTTGTTTAAAGGTTTAGCCATAATATTATTAAAACAGTTATATGTATAAAGTAGAACATAAAAAAATTCACAATTATACTAATAATTTATTAATATTTTATTTTAATTATTACAGATAAATATATTACTTCTATTACTTTTAAAAGTTCGATATCAATAATGCATGTATTAATATAAAACTTTTAAAAATACAAAAAGGAAAAAACTTTAATCAAAATAAATAAAAATTCTCATTCTATTATATTTGTTACATTATATATTATATACATTATATATTTTTATTATATTATGTTCAAAGTATAATAATTACCAAATATTATTAAAATATTTGATAACAATTATCAAAAATATAATATATAAAATAAGTAAATCCCGAAAATAAAAAAGAAATATTCAAAGAATTCATTCTTTCTATGTAGACTTCTACTTATTTTTTTCTTTTTATCTTATCAGTCCAATTCACGTGCGTGCATTCTACAGATTATAGATACACCAAAAAACTTCCATCATCAAAGCTATAAATCGTAGTTTTTTCTTTTTGTCGTGAAACTTTCGTTAGTTTTGCAGGAGTCAATCGTGGGTTATACCACGCCTCATATCTGACACGAGAACCCCGATCGAGAACTAAAACGTACTCAACTCTTTCCTCCATTTTCCCGTTGAAAGTAACGGAGAAACTTTACGTGAATCCAGACCAATTGACTTTCGAACTTACACGAAAACGCTTAACGGACCTTTCCTGCACACCGACAATCCGCCACGAAGTAACAGCTCGATGCAGTTCGATGCACTGAGCGATTCAAGTTACTTCGCTAATGATAAGGAATTACATTAGATCGTTTTGATGTTAAAAAAGAAAGAATCGAATCAAGTAAAAAAATAAGCGTTAGACATCTTATTTATTAGATATCTAATCAATAAGTTGGATTAAAACATATCCAGAAAAAATTTTACTTCTGAAATATATATTTGAGAGAAGAATAGTAATTATTTATATGATGATATAGAGAAGCAATTAATGTAACACAACAAAAATTAATTAAAAAATTGACAATAGTAATAATATTATTAATAATAATAACAACTGTGCAATTGATTAAATTTGTTGGCTCTTTTAAAAACAAGGTTTTTTATTCATTTTTACATTCAATCTATGTTGAATACATAAATTTTTCTTGTTAAGTCAATGATACTGGTCACTCTTTCAATAAGAGAAAAAAATATGGATGAGCGCAAAGGAGGACCCGGTAAAGGGAAATTCGACGTGGAGACTCTCGAGCTCAAAATTATTTGGGTTAATGGCACACACGCTACGGTGAATCTTGCTCGTCGAATTAGAGGTCAAAAGAGGTAAAAGCGAGCGGACGGCAAAGCTTGAACCAGAGAGACGGGATGAAGGTAGGAGCGGAAGATGCATCAAAGGGTGCAAAGGTTCACATAAGATCGAGAACGCAAGTCACGTTTCATTCCGCATCCAGTGATTTTGTTTGACTTCTCTTTCTCTCGGTATGGACGATGTCACCAAATATTTTCATTGTTGTATCGTAAAGTCCTGAAGTTTTTATTGTTATCTTTGTAGAAATCACTTAATTAACTTGAAAGCACACAAATAAATATTTTTACGTAATATAAAATGTAAAACATCAAACGTTATTAGTTTTTGTTAATTTTAAAAGTAAAACATTTAATTTGCAATTACATTTATGTATTAAATCATTTTTTTATATATATAAAATACAAAAAAATTATATGTATTAAATGTTTAAAAATAAATCTGTAGATACTTTGATTTCTCAATTTTGCAATAATATTTTAACCCTTTCTTTCATGCTACCTATCGTCACTCTGTTACCATTACACCTGATCGCTTTGCTACTATTGCATTCATGTGACAGCTGCGAACTTCGTGCAGCACCACACAAAGTTTCCACAACGAATTTCGCGACCCAGTGACCCGAGCGTTTACGCCATTGGTGCAAATAAATCGCGTCACGGCGATATGAATGCACATAACTGGCTAAAATAAGAAACAACGGAGTGGAGATTCATGATCCTCATATACCGAAATCCCTGACCCCCAAGGATCCGACGGTTCTGCATCTTATATCCGATCGATAAGTGGCGTATTCGTTTCCGCACCATTGAGATTGAGCAAACTGTTTCGAAGAAAGTTTGGCTTACGGAACAATTTGTTCTTCAAAGTAAAATCGCTTCTTCTAAACTTTCCTTCGTTTCAAAAGTTTTCCAAATTTTGTAAAAAGATTAAGAAATTCTTTACAAGACATTGATTTTTGAAGATACGATCGATACAAATACAAAAGTAAGATAAAAAAAGAACTTAGAGACAAAATTTGAAAGTATAATTGCAACGTCTTTATTAAAATTTTTGTAAGAACTAATTTAATTTTTTTTCAAGTATTATTAATATAAACAAATAATGTAATATAAATTTCATTAAAATCAAACGCTGCTAAAAAATGTAACAAGCAGCCTATACTTTTCTAATTAATAATATATTGATCTAATATATAACATGTAAACTAATACCATTTATATTATTTAACGATGCTGATTATTTGGCTGAGATATTTAAATAACTACTGTGTTAGGATTCCGCCAGGCGTAAAATCGAGTTCCGGTTGAGTCAGATGAGACTGAGATTCGCGCGGAGGATCGATAGTGAAACGAAGTGGTACAGACGCAAATTAGTCAGCCGCTTCTGTGAAGGAAATCGCGATGGCCGAAATATGGGAGTTTCTACAAAGTGTCGACGACAGACACTCGAGATGTCATTTCCTAGTGTCCTACAACCGGTAGTTCGGTTTCGAAACCATAATCCTTCGTAATATCACATGCCTGGGTAATCAAATTTATAGAACACCCGCACAGAATATAGGAAAATTTAGGATCAAATCCTAAATAATTATTTACAATTAATTCTTTATAGTTTTTCTTTAATATAAGGGAAGGAAACCTTATGACCCTAGATGTTTCTTAAAATCAATATTCTTAAATAGCTTATCAATTTAATTTGTAATATTACAAATTTTGGTTTCATGTAAGGACTATATTTCAAGATCTCTGAAACTGCGATGCATAAATGTTTATAGCCTTTTCCCTAGCTACGCTAATAATGAAGATTATGAAAGTAACTTGTCAAATTTTTATTGGTATAATTTACTTACCTTAAATGTAAATAAATAATACTTATAATAAATTAAGTTTTCAATAGATGTGGCATATAATAACCAGAGTTACCCTAAATAATTACAGGCGATACCGCGATCAATATCGGTGATGTTAATAGCACGGTAAAGAAAGAATATTTTAAATGACCAGAGCGAGAAAGAAAGAAAGACACACACACATCAGTAAAAGAAATCTTACTTGTTAACATTTAATGTGAAAAGTGTAAATTAATAATGTTTAGTTTTTAAAAAACATCTTGATCTATATTAATTTTAAAAAATATATACATATACACGTGTGTGTGTGCGTGTGTGTGTGTGTGTGTGTGTGTGTGTGTGTGTGTGTGTGTGTGTGTCTGTATGTAATTACATTTTTTTTGTTTATTTGTATGAGAAATCTAAATCTCTGAAAGGAGATTTATAGCGAAATAGATTTTAGTATACGAAATATAGACGAATATTGCAAAGGAAATCGCGTGAAAAGCACGACTTAAATTCAATAAGCGCGCGGTGTCCTGAAATATTAGTGCGTGCTTAATATTCAGTACGAGTAGGGAAAGGTCAAAATTCGTTTAACATCGCTACATTTAGCCAGAAGAGATATTACAATTTTCGTAATTTGTTCATGATATAAAATGCAAAATTAATTCTCGTAGATATTGTAAGCTGTTTAATAATTCATTAAACAACATTGACTTTTTGAAGAAAAAATTACTAGTTATCGAGATATTTTAATGAGAAGTTATTTTATTCACAAAAACTTATTTTTTTAATACACATAATTAAAGTTTCCTATAAACAAGACCTTTTTTTTAAATCTAAATTATAGCGCCAATCCTTTAGGAATGTCACACACAGTAAATATAATTATATTTTAACAAGAATAAGAAACGAAAAATATAAATATAAATACTTAGTAAATAAAAAATGTCCGCAAATAAATCTAGAAATTGTTTAATTTTTTTAATAACAAAATATTAATAAAAGCTTATAAAATTCTGTTTTTATATGTACTTATATATTGTATAAGAAAAATCACTATGCTTAGAAAAAGAAAAATACTGAAGACTGTTTTTGTAAAGCAATTTGCAAAATTTTATAAATAAAAAGTGGGTAAAGTATTTTGATTTATATTTTAAACAATAATCCTTTGCTCATCTTTAATATTATTAATATTAGAATAAAAGAGAGATAAATGTAAAATAGAAAAAATAAGTATAAAAAATGTAAAATAAAAAATATAATATAAAATTTTCACAAGAATAAAACAAATCTGGAGATTTATATACACACACGCGCGCGCGTGTACACAAAGAGCTTTTTTATATTGTTTTTTTTATGTAAAATAATTTGTTTCTATAAAAGTAATAAAAATGGAACAGGTTTCTTAAAAGTTTCATTTCGATTTACGGTAAAATAGCCGTGTTATCGCGGATGAAAATTACAGGGTGGGTCCCATATGCAACCGATACAACCGCCATAGAGACCTATTCTGCGGTAGCCCGGGCACATTGCAAACTCACTCCACTTTTCCACACGAGTCTGACGGGTTTTCCGACGAATGTGGCCGCTTGAACATCGACAAAAGCTATGCATAGCTGGCATCGAAAAGCTACTGAATAATGTATGCTCCTATCGAGTCTTGCGCGAATGATTAACGACGCAAAGTCCGAAAAGAGATTCGAACCACCCTTTTTGCCCGCGTATCCTTCCCCTTTCTTTCTCGTCTTCTTGATTTTTCTTCGAATGCTCTCTCCAAATATTAAATTATGAAATCGATATCTATTTAAAGATACTATAACGCCTGCTCTGCACAAGACAAAACTCAATAATTTGTCTCTGCATAAAAACATATTACATAATTAACTGTATCAGTTTATCAAAGACTAAAATTTCTCTTTTCTATTAATATAATAAAAATTACGAAGACCCTCATTTTCCGTGTTATCTTTAACAGCTACTGCATTAAAGTGTCATCGATTTTCGCGTTTTAGAACGCAGCTCACAGCGTCTCTCGCAGATCATCCCCCGACGCAAGACCATAGTCGCAACGATGGAAACTGGCGACCAGTAGTTTGGCTCAGGGTGTGTTTGACAGTGGATATGAAGCCCGACTCGAGACAACCTTTACACCTATCACGTGACGATACGATCTCATTAAAATTCATAAGGTAACTCGCCAGTTCCCGCTTTAACGCCTCACGTCGTACGGAGCGCGCATTATACATTTATAGATGCCCTCGTGTATATATGTATAAAGCGTGCCGACTTTCCGTGCATCTATTCACGCGACTGTTCAATGATTCGAAATAACCAACCGTCTTTCATTTTGCATAAATTCCGTCAAGTTTACTTTGTCCTATTTACCGTTTTCCTCATAATTTCGACATTTTAAAGAAATGTCATAATACAATAAAAAAATAATTTTCTAGGTGTACATTGTCAAAGAAGCAAATTATAAAATGTTAACAATGTTTTAGTGAAAATACAAGGTAGAGCGAATACTGAAACTTGATCGAAAAATGGCATTCTGTAGAGTACAAAGTCAGTGGACGCTAAACATTTATTAAGTCTTTCTCTGCTGCTTTCTTAGAGAGATCTCCGATGATAAAAAATATCCGCGCGTACATAATTACTATGAGTTGTGTCAAGAAGCTAACTGTGTTTACTTTTATTTGTGTCTTCTCCATTTCCTCTCATCGCAATGAAAGATTGTGTCTCCTTTTTCCCTCCGCTATTCTCTCCGAACCACTTTTACTCGCTCCTTTCTTTTTCTTTACTTCCCTCGGAAAGTTACGCGAGGCAAAGTCGGCGAGCTCGAAGTTTCGCTGGAAGCTCGCAGTTGCAACTGCATTCTCCGATTGTGAGCATTGAGCGCGCGCACATACGGGAAAAGTTCGCAATTAGCACTAATTACGCTCGAATGGTCGACAATTAATTCGCACAATCTGCCCCTCAATCTCGGTCACGGTTACCAGGTTTTGCGAAATAGAGCAACGGCGCAATTGCATTTCACTTGACTGATGACACCGGGCAAAAAATATCAGCGATAATTTCATTCCTTTTGAATCATTTAATTAAAATGACACGGTTAGTCGAAGCTAAAGCGTGACTACTCATATATTAGCTCTTTTTCTTCTTTCGCTAATTTTTAAAAAATAAAAATGCAAACATTAAAATAAAAAATTGTAAATGTATTCTAAATATTTACTTGATAAATACATTATATTATTTATAATTTTATTTATATTTTAGTGCATCAATATTACGCCATTAAATTTCTGCTTATCATCATATTATACATCATATTATACATTTTCAGTCAGAATATATAGTTAGGATATATTGTATTATTTGCAACTTTAGTAATTAATTATCCTTTTTTTCAAATGGATAGCCATTGTGTATGATTCCTCGCAAATATTTATACATTTCAGCAACAGAACGCTTAATGTTCTTCGCTTAATGTTCTTCTCAATCAACGAATATACGCTTTGCATTCTAAAGCGTTCCGGGATTGCATTTTGCGAATATGAAATCGTATTTCACGCCGGGCGAACATACGAAGGCAACGGTATTCGCGATGAAGGCAGCGCTACATTACTCTTTATTCATATCCTGAGAAAGTTGCAATAACTTCAGCATCGTGCGATAAATGAGAAGTTTTATCGAAGTTCGCGCTGCACTTGTGCGGATTGCACGCGTTCCTCGCGGACCAAACTTCGATATTAACGCTAATTAAGAACGAGATTAATTTCGGTACAAGAACCACCATCCGGTTGATAACTTACAAAAGAAGAACGATGAATTTAGTCAAGCGTATTTAATTGCAACGATAACAGCTTGCAATGATAACACGCTAAAAAGGTGCCTTTAAGACACGACAATATTTAGTATTAAAAAAAGATCACATTGCATCGAAAGTTATTCTAATTATTATTAATTAGCTAGAATTATTTACTAAATTAATTAGCTAGAAATGTATAATCAAACGGCTGAATAAATCCCGAGCTCATCGAGCCACTTCGCATATAACGCGATTTCGGTCTACTTTTGTCTAATTTACGTTGCCCCAGTTTGCAGAGATAATAATTCCGCGCGCAGGAATACAAAGACAAACGTGCAATGCGTTGCGCTAATTTACTAATCGCGTATTTGTAATCGCTCTTGTGACCATTGACAAGAGCCGTATCTCGTTGCTATCGCCCTCCTTCGCCGCGACGCGCCGGAATTCGCGTTGAAACCATCGAAAATCCCATTACGGAACTACGGCGTCGTAATTATGGCGTGGCGGGTCGCATACGTGCCGTACGTACGTAGCATCCTGCCGTGTGCTCACACATCGCTGTGTGTGCGTGTGTGTGTGCACACGGGCACTCGTCACGGCTCGCAATGCGACGAGAAATTTAGTACACGATAAGGTCGTTGCCACCAAAAGAGCGCCCGCGAAACTATGGCCGATTTTTGGGGAGAGATAGCCGAAAAATGGGAGTGGTAAATTTGAAGCTTTCCCACATAGAGCACTCGCTTTGTGAAAAACGAGGGTTCTTCTATTTTTCCCGAATAAATGCGCGTCGGAATTTCAAGCATTACTAGTTTTCCGAATGCGTCATTATTTATACGGTAGTGAAAGTTTTTTTTTTTTTTTTAATCTCCGGGGAACGCGTTTTAATGCGCGTGCACATATATACTCGTCACAGCTTGCAACATGCCCGGAGATTCGTATCGCGATAATGTCGTTCATGCGCAAAACGCTTGGGAAATTACGGCTGATTTTTGAAAAGAGATATCAGAACGACAGGAGTGTAAAATTCGAGGTTTTTGAAACTAATGCACGTAACTTTGTAAAAACACACACAAAAAAAAAACTGGTGTTTTCTCTCCTGCGGGATCGTCACCGCGACGTTTTTAGGAAATGCAATGTACGAAGCTGCATTCAACGCTCGGGGACGGTATGGGATATTCGGGATTCATCAGCGTAATGCGATCACAATGATTAAGAGCAGTGGAGTGGACGACGTTGGTAGTGAGAGAATAAGCAAGCGAGAGAGAGAGAGAGAGAGAGAGAGAGGGGAGAGAGGGGGGGATGAAGAGAGGTTGAAATACACGGAAAAGCGGTGGCAGGTGGAAGAGACCCGTTCTCACCTGCATATTGTATGCCGTATGCTGCGAGTTTACCGCACTGAATTACCACCGCCCCCCCCCCCCTCTCCCGTAGCGGTTGCTTTCACGGCGCGCCCTCGTTTCCGCCCCCTCAGATCCACCCCTTTCGCCCGTTTGCGCGGTTGTGTATGCCAGGCACGAGACTAACGCATAAATTAACACTTTGCCCTCTTCGTTCCGCCGGACCCGGAAATTCTTCGGGGCGCCGGCTGCGCTCGAATCCTGGTGTAATTAACCTTCAAGTTAACTCCGCGTGTCGCGGTTACCATTGTTACCCGGAATCTCGCGAATTAGGGCAATTCCGGGACCCGCGAGCGGGATATCGGCTCTCAATCGCCGAGGATTGCCACGGGATTTCGTTTGAGAATTGCGCTGATGGATGATCCTCTACTTAATTTCGCTCGTTCCCATATGGCCACGTACTAAAAATAGTTACGTTGATTAGATAATAAAAGATATAGATAGATAAGTTGAGAATCTAATCCTAAACATAATTAAATTTTTTGACAATGTAGACTGTAGAGTATATTGTCAATACCTGTACATTATATATTAAAATGTAAAAATATACGTGCAAATCTGATAAGCATATGACAATATAAACGTTACAGTCTTCGACTTGCTTCGAAGGTTGGAAGAAGATACGCAGCGTTTCCTTCAGAGTTTCCCGTTTTAACCTTCAAGTTTCATCATACTGGGATGCAATGATGCATCTCGATGCATGCGCGTAATTCCCAGTCGTTCTCGGCGTCAGGACGTGCGTAAAAAGAGTAGTAGAGAAGGAGCTGGACCGAAAAGGACGCGCGCGCGGGCAAGGATGCGGGATGGCGCTTTCAACCGCATTGCAGAATTACCCGGCCAAGTTCCTGCTCGGAGAGCATAAAACAACCGCCAGCGGCTGCTGGCCGACGCCAAATTTATGACGCGCTTATATGCCGAAATGGAAAAGCGCATGGGAAGTCGGTCCTTACCTAACTTCGCTGCCGGCCGGGTTGTATCGCTTGATTTTATCGAAACTTCACGCGGCGATTGCGAACCGCAAGGGCAGAATTTATGAAAGGGCGCCAACCCTTTATACTCTCATACATGAATTCCATCATCTCAGTCTCTTAGTATCTTGAATTCAATGTATATTTGACTTTTAAATTAGATAAACAGGTTCACCAAAAATTATCATAAAAATAACCGTATGATAAATAAGTATTCTTATAGCCTTGTCTCCCATCTTCTATACAATAAATATATTAATAATTATATTTATAATTATATCTGTAAATAATTATGTAGGACTTTCAAGTTAGCTGCCAAAATATTAAATGTTTTCCATCCGCACGAAATCTTTTTTTCCATGCTACATAAAAATTTAAAAAATTAAAGAAACTTTTATAAGACTTTAGTTATAATATGTATATACATTTATATATTGCCTATGTTCATCAGGTTTTTCCCAGATTGCTTACCCGTGACTTTATATATTTTTCTTATAATGTGAATTTTCTAGCACCTGATTATTAGTCTACAAGAATTTTACAAGAAAATAACAATTTATATTTACTCGAGTCCTGATATAAAAAAATAGTATCATCCCGACAGCTAAATCAAGCAAGCCCTTATTAAGAGCCCATAATTTAATTCAATTCAAGTAGCCTAATACAATTGCGACATTTAAACATCTTTTTCATGTCGAATTCTTCAATTACTTGTTACAACCAATGGCAATTGATCAGTAAAATGTTGACAGTTAGATCGCCTCTTTTCCATATTGCTGACAGATGCGACGCCATGCGCAAAATCACGTCGACGTGGACAGCTTCATATCGGTTCCGAAGAGAAGGAAGTTCAGCCTTTACCGAACAACCGGTCATGCTTCTGGCTTTGATGGGCCATTCTGCTATGGGCGTCTATGCTTGCCAGCTACCTGGCTTTGTCTTCTCTCCTTATTTCGCGTGCAATTCCCATTGTAAGTGCGACTCCTCCGCGGCAGGAATCGCGGCCACGTCCGCGCCAGTTTCTCGAAATGTAACTCCGTAGATCGTGACTGCGCGAATCCACCCGAGGGAGACATACATTCACCGCTACGCCATTTCCATTGAAACTACCTCGATGGACGCAACATTGAAGATTAGCGTCAAGAATGTAACGCGAAAAGTCTAAACAATACCGATATTTTTAGACTCTTAGAATTTGCAAAGTTACTGCACGTTTTAATTTTCAGATCTTCAAAATTTTGTAATAAAAAATAGTTTTAATGTTAAAAAATTTAAAGTCATATAATGTATTAAAAAATTCTAAGTCACCATATTGAGTTGGCAATATCAGTTCTCAATGTGTAAAAAAATGCATGAATAAAATGAGATTTAATTAATTTCCATTATCATGAAAGATTATTTTAATCAATGATTACATCTCACATAAACTGATAACTCCTGTTGAAGTTAACCCATGCGAGTAAATTGATGCAATGACATGAGAATTGTCATAGTTGATAAGATCACAGGATACATAGTAAACAATAGGATTATTAAATTAATTATCATTATCACAAAAGAGAGATTATTTTAATCAATGATAATCGATAATTCGACAACTTTTATCGAGGTTAATGCACATGAGAAAATTGGTGCAATGATACGAGAATCCCCACAATTAATAAGATCACAGCATTAGTAGTAAACAATGGGATTATTTAATTAATTGCCATTATCATGGAAGATTATTTTAATCAATAACAATATCACGTAAACTGACAACCCCTGTCGAAGCTAACGCATGTGAGAAAATTGGTGTCACGCGGTCGTATCATACAACCTATTATACGCGTTTAAACGCTTTCCTAGTTAGTAATGCAAATGTCGCTATTATAATATTATTATACGTCAATACGTGTTTTATAACATCATTTAATATGTGTTTTACGACGTATCTGAAATTTAAAAGCTGTGCAATCTGATGTCATGTCACGATACTAATGTTATGTTTCCATCAAAACTCACGTCAAAAACGCAGTCGTATTTGTTCGGAGGCTATATAATCGAGATGTAATGCGCACGATTTCGTTTACTCGATCGATCATCCGCGTATATCCCGGAACTTATCCCGACTGTCCGTGGATCAGTCTGATCCATCAACGAAAGATGAATCCGCCACTCGTTTCACAACTTAAGATTCGCGTGCCGGGAGAAACGGTGAATAAATCAAATCGCAAATGCGTTTGACGTGTGGTCAGATTGCGAAGTTTTCCGCAGAATTGGCCGCAAGTCGAGCTCTATCATCTAGAAGATCGCGCGCTCGTTTCGCACCGTACACACGACTCGATTGCACCGCGGGAGTTGTCGATGCATGATTTTTTTCCGATTGATTGCGCTAACGCGAAAATTGTCACACGCCGTAAAACGATGTGACATTACGATGCAACGCATTATCGAGAAATTTTATTCCGATCTATCAGAGATCGCTGAAATAAAAGTAACCTGATGTACAATAATAATACTTCAATTTGTTGAAATACAACATTTATTTTGCGATTGTTTAAATATTAATTAATATAATAACAGATTTCTAGATATACTTAAAGAGATGTGTACTTTTATTTAGCGATATATCATAACACATATGTATAATTATTATATTAATAAATAAAAATATGAAAAAAACTAATACCTATCTTACTAATTGTAAGTAATAAACTTATATGGTAAACTTTAGAGTAAATGTAAACTTGACGAGACGATGCACGACAGACCGCAAAATTTTCTGATCATTCCGCGCATCGATCGGAAATTAAGCAGGTCCAAGTAGTCGCGTAATTAGTCATGTAGTCCCATAGAGAATATGCGGAGAAGTTCGAGGGGACTGAATGAAGGAGGGATCTCAAGATGGACTCGAGGGATTTGCGAATCCGATCATGGAATTAATTTTCGACCAGTGGCATCGGAGCAGAGAGAGGGAGGGGGATTTAATGGCATCCCGGAATCAAAAGTGATAGCGCTAATTTGAAACTTTGTCCATCTCACTTTCTCATATTCCGTAAATACTCGGTCGAAATCGAAGAAAAAATTTTATATATAACAACTATAGCTATTACTATAGTAACATAAATTATTTTAAGAAACATAGTGTGTGTTTGATCTTGCAATTATTTTAAAACATTTAAATATGTGTCTATTCACATATTTTGAGATTTCTTTTTAAATTCTATTATTTACATTGTTAATTTGTTCAGATTAAATCGTAATATTTTAAAGATTCGAAATGGATGACAAAATAATTAAAAATTAAATATTAATCATCTTTATAAATATGTAATATTTAGTGACGTTTAAAGAATTAAATTAATTTCTGCGGTATTGTTTTTATAATCAGTAAAATAATAAAATTAAATATAGATAAAGAAAGATAAAGTATAAAATTGTCGATCTTTTTTTATATTTAAGCATACTTTAATCTGATATTGATTTTCGTTTAACAAAGCTTTCAATATAAATTATCTCTTTTTTAAGTTTCCTATAAATATTCCCATAAAAATAATATTAAATATTTTTTCATACTTTTAAATATTTTAATAGTAGAACAAGCATACTAAAAATTACAGTATAAACTTTTAAAAATTAAAAGTAAACATTTCTATCTGCTTTTGATATTAAAACTTTAGTGTCTATTAAAATATTATATTTTTATTCTTATACTGTAAAATTTATATTAATAAACAAACAAACAAAAAAACAGAAAAAATATTTCTAAATATTTCAAATACTACGAGAGAAAAAGTGGCAGTTGACACTCGATAAAGCCGATCAGGAACATATAAATCAAATCACGTGAATATGGCGGAGCTAACAGTTTCTATTTTTTGCGCAACTTTCTGAATCAGGGGAAGACGAACGAGACGCGATTATCCGATAAAAACTAGTCGTTTGAAATCAGGCAAATATTTATCGGGCAACACGAGCGATCGTTCGGTTATGCAAAAGCGGCGGCGCTATTGTCACGATCGGACATTAACGGATGGCTTCCGCGGCTCAACCATGTATAAGATGCAACCATTTTTTCCCAGGCACCGGCAACTTTTCATTCTACCGCACGCCGCGATGCATTCGAGATGCTGTATTCGATCGTGTGCGATCGATGCGTTCCCGTCGACTAGTCCGACTTGATATTTAATCAAAATTGCTTACGACATTTCAATAACATTGAACTAAATGTATGTATATGTGCTATCTCTGGCAGATTTTAGGAGGGATGGGGAGTTAACCTCCTTGTTCCAAATTAAAAAAATTTAAGTAAAATGATGCAGACCGATTAACGTGAGCGCCTGTGGGTCAAATTATTATGCATAAGATTCACTGTATTCAAACTGTCTGATATCGAAAAATTTTATTACTCCCTTCCCCGCATTATTGACGTCAGAATCCGCTAGTGTGTACTATCTTTATTGACCTGTTACTTACATTTTATACACACATATTAAATATTTATTTCATCATTTATTTCTTCACACCGTATAATTCTGTCTAATAAACAAAAATTAAATTTGAAACCAAACAAGATTACGTTGTCACGTCAAAGATATATTATTCTTTCACTTCTACATTTATATGCCGTCGCATCATTTTCGTTCATTATTTCGGGAACAGCTTTATTTGAGAATTAAGTGAGAAGAATGGCGAGAAGAAAGAGGAGGGAGAGCGTCAAAGCGAGAGTAAAAGGTAGAACCGATTGTTCGCAAAAAGTTTGTCCTTCGTTAGGAACCGCCTCATCGTCATCTTTGTTCGTTTCGGTGGGCTTATACGTGAGCCGCATCACCCGCTGCAATTACGCTGACCTCGAAAAACTCGTTAATCTGGAAGATAATCAGCCCGCCGAAATGCAAGCTCGAACGCGCTACGCCGGCTCGACGGAACCCATTAAGTTTCCATACGTGCGCAGAAAATTAGCAAGATAAATCCGCGATGTGTAGAAACGCTTGGCGAAGAGAGCGAAAGTCACGATCGTAAATTGCAAATGCAATTGAAGTTTGCATTCTCGTAAATCTTCACGTATATTGTCATTTTCTAACGATACGGCTTGATATAAATTTTACAAAAAGAAGAAAAAAATGCCATTTTTTATTAAAGACGATCTTAATGCTTAATAATATTTCTGTATCAATTATAAAATACATTTTTACTGTTCTATCAACTACGTGCTGACACTGATTGTCGAGCTTGGAACGTAATCGTAAACCACAACTAGAATTAAACTAATTGATTAAACTGATCGTTAATTTTAGCAATAATATCACAAGCATGCAATTACTTAATTAAAGGGAATAACTTTCCAAAAATTTTAATTTAATAATAGATTTTTATAAGTATAAAATCTAGTTATCCAGATAACTTTATAAAGCCATTTATTAGGCTTATGGCAGAGTATTAAACGGAATTTCTCGGAAATGGAGGAAACGGGTCGCACGCATTATGTATAGCTTGGCTAGATGATACAATAGTGGGCTTGGAAATCCCATATGGATTATTCTGCGAATGATGGACTCGGTTGACCGTCTGTTTTCGTCACTTCCAGATAGCTGCCTCGCAGCGATTTCTGTGTCAAGCAAAGTGCACGCACCGAGCGGACCGGCATTCGACGCATAGTGAACGTTTGCCAAGTAATTATCGCGGTCACGTGCTCGCCGTGTAATTAAGAAAACGTACGAGTTGCTCTGCTCTCTTCATATTTCTCTTGGTAATTTTTTTTCCTCCAACTAAACCGGATTAGCGATTTTCTGTCCAACACGCAGATGCACATCGCGTAATTCAGCGCGAATTGCACGCGTTGCGTGAAATAGAGATTTTTACGCGAAGGTTATTCGGCTTATGTGAAAACTCTCGCAGTTGGAATAAAGTTGACTATAATAATAAGCTGTATTCGAATCGTGTTGTATTTAAACCGTCTTTATATAGTAATTTCATATAGAACGTAATCTCTAAATTAATAATCAATGAAAAATCAGTAAAGTCGGTCAAAATACGCTGATTTTTAGTGGTATATTTATAACTTGTCAATCAGTGAAATAAATACACTGATCTTTTAATGATTATACACTAATTCGGAAATAAAAATTAAAAGATAGTAAATACTCACTAATTATTACAGCTATAAATATATCACATATAATCAAATATTTAATAAAATTCTGTTATAGATACAAAAAAATTGAAATTTTATCAAATATTTTATCAAAACTTAATAGTAATTGTAATCTAAGTTTAATTATTATTATCAAACTTTTTTTTTCAGTGTAAATTACTCATATTATCATACACATCGGCTATAAAAGCTAAAAATTATAAAATAATGCATTATTTTTCATATTTTGACAGCATTTATCGAGTTTTGAGTCCAATTAATGAACATTTCAGAATTGGATGACAATTTATGTTATTAATTAATATTGAGAGATTATTTTCATGCAATAATACTGGCAAATTGTTTGATATTTTAACATAAATGATTTAATCACTGATAGATTAATTTACTTAAGTACAATAATCGAGATTTAGTACATGATATTGTCACTCGATTCATCACATTTGGAATACTTTATATTACACAAATTAATATTATTAATTGTACATTCAGCTTCATATTGCAATATCATTTTTCTTTATATATATGTGTGTGCTTGTATATATGCAATATAATTTCAAATTAAATATATTTATATACATTTAAAATTTTGAAAATTTAATTATATACAAGTCGCACATGGTTATCGTTTAACACTTACTTTATATTAATATTATTCATTTATTGTTATTTGTAAATAACTTGTGTCTGAGTAATGATATAACGTTGCTATTTATTCCAGAAGATTAACTCTGCAAGAAGTCCTGCGAGTGGAATCTTGATCCGCTCGGTAAAAACGAACCGGCCAGCCTGTACCGAGAGCTGCACTGGAGTAAGGACGAGCTCTTCGAGACGGAATTGAAGGAACGAAGAACCGATGGAACGAAATTGCCTGCGATGTACGATGAACGTGGGGTGAGGTGAATCGCGGGCTGGGTTAGGTCCCCGACCTCGTTAAGACACAATAAAATTGCACGGCGTAAAAAAAGGCCGCGAGGCAGAGATTGCTCCGAGCGATCTCCTAATCAAGCTCCCGCCATCTCACAGCCCTTGCCCTTTTTTCCTATTCTTTTTTCTTTCCCACAATCCGAACACTTATTATCGCTCGCGGTGTCGGCTTCGATTTCGATCAAGATGAACAGAGATTCGATCGAGATTTCAGCAATATCCTTAGATAACTAAATCTGTACGTATTGTAAATATGTGTTGCATGTTACATTAGTAGAAGTCTAGCAACAGTCGAGCATAATCTGTTATTTTTCTAATATTGTTAGGAATGTATTAAAAAACAAGCAAGTCTTACATTATGATATCATGATAGTAAGTATGCTTCAATCTGCATTTCTGTTATATTATGGCTGATAAATCATAATGACAAAAATTGTCGAAAAAATTATATTCTCAATTTAATAATTGTATTTTATTTTTATATATATTCTCTTTTAAAACAGACATTATTAAAATAATTTTCCCAACTTTAAAATTCTTCTAAAGTATATTATTCATAGAAATATTCTTCATTTTTATAAGAATATAATCAAAGTTATAATAATATAATTTTTGCAAACATCAAATAAAACATGATCTGCAATGAAATGTAATTTTTCAGAAATTTGTTAGAAAAAATATTACATTAACGTATTAATATTAATATATTCTTCGTCTCAAAAAATATTTTAGAAGAGAGAAGACTATTCTCCATTAAGGATATGTGTTAAGAAAGCTTTCTATTTCAAGAATACAATTTTTTTCGATTGCTCTACAGTTGTAATCGAATTTGTTGGTTTATTTTGGGCATACTGCTAGCATTTTGCTATCTGGGTCATTTGGCAAAAATTTTTGATGATTACGAGCTCGATTTCTCGAAATATAGAGGATTTAAGCCGGTATTTATAGTTGAGTCTTATATTTAAGATCATCTTAAGCACTGTCTTAAGATGCCAATCGCAGAGCCGTATTAGCGTCTTAAGACATTGCTCAAGACTATTTTGAAATAAGAATCAACTATGAATACCGATCTTAGAGTGTACAAAGAGTTTTGAATTCATCATTAAATTCATTAAAAATAGAAATTAGTTTTGCATTTTATAACTCAAAATTTTTTAATAACTTTAATTCTTGTTTAAATTGTTCATACAGATTAATTTTTGATATAGCTTTTATTAAAAAATTTAGAATTGTAAATATAATGTATAAGAAATTTGATTGTAATATTTTTCAGTCAAAGATTAAACTTTAAAACTTTTACTTAGATTATATTGTTCGTAATTCTATTTTTTTCCACATTCGTGCTCTTTCTTATTCACAAGTTGTCTGTATGTATTTTGTACTCTTTTCCCCTTTTAATATTTGCGATTAATAGCAAATATACATATTCAATTATTAATAGAGCAGCTTTCTCGAGAGAGATTTAACAAATGTCCTATACAAAGAATGTAAGTAATGCGTTAAAATTATACACAATTAATAATGTCTATTGACTTTGTGAAGACTTATATTGTCGCTGTTGTTCCTGTTGAAACATAAAAGAATTACCGACCCTTTTTAGAGGCTCCTTTCATCAAGTAAATAATTTCATTTTATACACCACTTTCGACTTTAATTAGCTCTGACAGCTACTTTACTAATAAGTTTTGAAATCTTACGGTTGTTGAAATAAATATGTGACAATTCAAATGACATATTAAATTTACGCGATTAATATAAAAATACAAGAAATAAAAAAAACTATTTCTTAATCAAAAAAACGTCTTTTTTTAGACATGTACGTACAATAAAAATTTCCCCCAAAATTATTATTAGTGCCTAAAAACTGCCTTAAATTATACGTCTTTTTTGTTCTTTTAATTATATAATGGTCCAATATTCAACGTATTATTGTAATATAGATAGAAGTTTACACTTTCTAATATAAGAAATTTCGACTTTGTGAAATGTTTCTCGTTCCACCGTTATTGTAGCAACTGTTTAATGATTCTCTTTGAAAATATTTTCATTGTTTTCTTACAAACGCATTTGTTCACTTAAAACACACATTATATTTTTACCTTTAATTAATTCCGGTCTCTTTCTCGCTCGCAAACGCTTATATTAAAATGGAAGATGCGAGAACTGGGTCAACGATCCGCTAAATATATCGCAGCCGCAGCAGAAGATTTAATCGATAAAGGAATTAAGAGTTAAGTCAATAGTATGCAGGGCAACCAGTGACGGTATCTCAGTGACGTAATAAAACTGAAGTTTTTCTTTTATTCAAGGAAAGATTCATAATAGTCGTCATTTGCAAGGGCAATTATCATGATAGAAGGCTTGTATGTGATTCAGCACAAGAGATTCTCCAGAGAATACCCAATAAATTCGTTTTAAATAAAAAAACAGCAACTTCAAAAACTGACGTTGAGATAGCATAAAGAATAGCAAGAGCACAAACAAAAGTTTAAAAAATTAAATAAATAATTCAAAATATTCAAAAAAATTTTTTAAATAGCGTTTCTTCTCTTATTTTACGAACTACAAAATATACGTTAAGGGAATGATATATACTACTCTAGGCAAAATCATTTCGTAATAATAGCTTAATATCTTGTGTTCATATAGATGTTTTACAAATTTTCTCATAACTCTATACATTCTGCATTCAAAATTTTTAAGTGTTACTAGTAAACATAAAAAATTTAATGATAATTTTCCAGTAATTTATTTTCATTTCCTGCTTTTACATATTTTTTCGATAAGTTAAAGCAAAATCTTGTGTTCCCGTACACTGACAAAACGTTATTTTCCGATCATATCCAACCTTTTATCCTGGCTATTGAAACAAATTGTAAAACAACATTTCAATGTTTATTTTCTATTGCACAAGTACACTCAAATCCGCGTTTAATCGCAATTTTCGTTCGTAGTAATTTTGATTTACGATGGGATCTGCAGAGCTTCAACAATAATTCTGCTCGATAAATATCCAAAGTATTTCAAGAGCACCATGATAAACGTGAATCAAAACCGTGTAAACAAATTATTTTATATTAGTATAAATATTATATAAAATAATAATAAATCACTATTCATTAAAAAAAAATTCTTTTAGTTCGTGACCACATATTTATTTTGTCTTTTTTTCTCCACAGAACATCTACACCAACTTTTGCAATAACTCTTCTTTTGTGAAATAAATACCTTTAAAACTGAGTGCACCAAATGGAAGATACGGAAGATAGAATGTATTTCAGAAAACCTCTAGCGCGTGCGTGCGCTGTAATATACATGCTGCATTTGGAGAGTTAATTCGGCAGACAATTGCGCACACGCGGAACGCGCGTAATCGCGATCCCGGGAGCCGCGTTCGCGTATCAGTGCGTTCTAATTTGTCCGGCTGCAGCTGCTGGGATTGCGCGGCCATAATCGCGTATGAATGCGTGCAGTCGCGCGCATCGCGTGAGCAGCCGCGTTTCGTATCGCGCACACATAGTAGATTTTGGTGTGTTGATCCTGTTTGCAGTGTAGAATTTTCACGAGGTGGACGAATTCCCTTGCTCTATGAAAACGTCCGCGCGAATTGCGTCACACGTCAGAGTATCCCGCGAGCTTGATCACAAAACTGCCGAAATCACACACATACATTAATTTCTGTTCTTGCCAAAAATGACAATGAACAAAAAAGTAAATTAATATAATTGAAAAGTTTTTTTAGTAATTTCTAAATACAGTTACATGCAAACTATCAGATCTAATTGCAAATTAGACGTAACGTAAAATACTTTATCGACATTAATTTGAAAATATTAATTAATTAATTATTAGCATAATATTAATACGATCAATATATGTGGTACGTAAAATTACAAATTTGATACTAATATCTTTCATATACATATATTAAAGGGCACACATATCTTGCAAGTGTTAACTTCTCTTAAATATATTCTTTTCTATATTTTCTCTTTTAAGTAATTCACGCCAATGATCTTTGCTCATTTTTATGCGATCCGAAACAAGTTTCAATATTTATATTCGGAAAAACTGTTAGAATGGACTGTGGTTGTCGACGCTGCAAAAGAGCCTAGCTTTAAAGTTAGCAGGACATCGACATTGTGACAGAAAATGGCGACATTTACACTGTATGAAGTACAGTAACTCGGTAGCTCGATTTTTCGGTACAACACGACTCTCATCTGTGGTTTTCGAAATGGAAAAGTCCGATAATGGTGCAACTATTTAAAGTATGCCACCAGGAAACATATTCTCAATATTGCACAATGCAATTTCAATTATGTATATTCAACTCTTACCGTTTTATCTACGTTATCGTATTCTTCTCTAAAAAACAAACTTTCACAAAATATCAGGGATTTAGACGATAAATTATTATTTATTTACATTATCAACAGCTTTTTATAAACAAGTAAATAATGTAAATAAATAATTAAATATATATATATAATATTGTATATATCTGAGTCTTCGATATTTTGCGAAAGTTTTTTAAAAATTTTTAGACGATAACGTAAATACAATAGTAAAGACGAGAGATGAAATAATTAACTCTGCAATTTATTTTATTTACAGCACATTAGAAAGATACAAGAAATAAGTTATGGCATGTAATAGATTCATTAAATACAATGGTATTAATGAAGATAAATTGCATTGTACGATACGAAACTAATTTAACGATATTCACATAAATAGTATTTACTCTTATTGTGATTCTATATAGAAATATTATTTCATATGTTAGTTAAATAACATAAAAATAGAATAACTATTTATTTGCGATGATTTAAATTATGTTTGTTGCAAGGAATTTACTTATTATTATTTTTTAAAATTTTATTAAAAATATTAAATTTTATTATTCTGAAGCAAGTTTATATTTTATTTATTTATCAGATAAAATTCTTTAAAAATGTGAAAAAATCACAATAAAAGTATCATTTTAAGCATAAAAAATTAGCCAATATTATATTTAAAGAAAAATAGATGTTGCAGAAAAAATTATTGTAACAAGCTAAAAAATAAAATTTTGTTTTACACTGAAATATAACATTTTTAAAAGTATAAATAAATGATAAGTCAAGTGTTTGCAAAAACAAAAATGCATAAAGTTTGATAGAAAACGGAATGATTCACGCATGATGATACGTAAATCATGGTTTTCGAATTTTCATATTTGCTATCATCCGTATTTTAAATTCCAGGTTCTCAACCGGGTTAAACCTCTGTTTTGTATTCGTCTAAAGTTTGCTCAAGAAATTCTATCCGAATCGTATTACCTCGTCACGAGTGGCTTTACCAGCGCTTCTTAAAAATTGAATTGCGTGGAGACTTTAATGCACCAGAGCACATGCGTGAATCGTTTAAAAATAACATGTCTGTAGGCACATTTCAATTCCTTGACATATTCACATATGCACTTACGTTTATAGGATGTAATTTCAGTGCGTTAATAAGAGAAATATGTGGATTTCAATTTAAAAACTAAGCAATTTTTAAGTTTAGCACTCGGCAAAAAGTTGTTGGAGCAAGGTAGATAGCATTAACATAATGCGATCCGCTTATTTGGAAAGTGGTGTAAGTTCAGTTTTGAAACATTATGCATTTCAATGAGAAACGAGATATAAACTCGTGCGGCGTATCGATTTCGACAAGTTCCTTGAAATTGGACTTATACCACTTTCACGATACTCATATCGCTCACGAAGACTCATATCAAACTGCAGTAAGAGTTTATGCATCGCTGTCGAAGCTACGTCGACATTTTGAAGTAGTATTATCTCGTGTGAGAACGGAATCGTAATACAAATCCGCTCTGTAGAAATTACGATGTAACTTAGTTTTAGTAGTATGGTAGTATTTCAGTAGTAGGTACGTTCGATAACGTAGCCGTGACTTTTCAGTTATATAAAATGTTATCAAGTATAATTCAAGACGTTGAGGAATAAATACGCAAACGACCGTCTCATAATATTTAATGCCGTACGTATAGGCGACAGGTCATCGATCGATCGTGGACTTCTGTCTATAGTCGCGACCTCGACAAAGGTTTCGCGCGTTATATCTGACTTTACATGTTTGACTATAGATTCGCATAATTTTGCGTAACAATTTTACATATAATAATTTTCTAGGTATTTTAATTATATATTAAAATAAATATGACACTAAAGCAAATGTAAAATGCTTTTAATTTAATTGTATCGTATAATAATGTTATTATTATAATAACATAATAAAAAATAGTTGCTATTTATATAATAATTATAATATTAGATAATATTAAAAAATTTGAAATAAACACTATATATACATTTACTTTTAAATAAATATTTTGTTACTTAATTAAATTATTTTACTTTAGAATGTTTAAGATTATGAAACTATTACTATACGTATTTAATCTGTTCTCAAATTCTAACATTCTAAAATTCAGAAATTTTATATTAATAATTTTTACCAGTTACAATTACCAAATCGGCAAAATTGCTGAGGAATAATGAGTGATGATTTGGCTATATCTTGGAATTCTTGAATATTTATTGGTATGTCAGTGTTAGAATGTGAATCAATGTTGATTTTAGAACGCTCGTAATTTGGAGATGCAAACTTTACAGTTCAAGCTCTTTGCAATTCTAAGAAAGTTAAAAGTTCAGCGTCATAAGAAGTTAATTCAGAAATCTTAGTATTTGCGGAAATCGTATAAAATTTAAATTTTTAATAAAATCAAAAAATTCTAAATTTAAAAAAGCTTTTTGGCACGGTAGTATAAATAAGCAATTCTTTGCAGCGATTTTACCGATTTAACAATATGGATATTTCGCATACAATCTATATTATATATATATATATATATATATATATATATATAAAATTTGAGAATCCGTGGATACAGCAATTTTGAAATTTTTAGTCTCGTAATTATTGCAAATAAAACAACCAGTTCTGGTTGGATGATCGCCAAAGATGAATCCGAACCGCGCGATGAAACTATCGAAAACGTTCGGAGCTATCAAACTTTCATACGTCGAAAATTCACTAATACATCCCTATATAACATACAGGAATTGGAAGCGGCACTACACGCACGTGCACATATGCGTTCGCACGTGTACACACGTTCGACGAGTAATCTCGACCCCAATATCCGACTGACGTTTTGCGACGGTGACTGCATCTCCTTACTATTTCATACTTTGTCATTCCTGGGGGAAACCAACTCGCTTTCCACTTCTCAGGAAACCCATTTCTCGGGATATCCGAACGCGGGCGAAATAAAAGGGATAGCTGAAATAAAAGGAGTTGGTAAAATAAAAGGAGGGCAGTGGTGCGAGATTGCCGAGGTTTTGGTGCCCCAACATCCCTCTGCGATAGTGTCGAGTTCGGTTCCTGCCGTCCCTCTCTCGTCCTTCGCTACACCGTCGTCTATCCGACCTCTTAAGGTATATCAAGAAAAAGATTCAGGGCGAGACTCGAATATATGATTTTACTTCAGCGTCGAAGAATGATTACATATGTCGCATCAGCATATTCATCGCGGGATGCCCTCGGGAAAACGTAGAGATCTTCTTTAAGCGTATACCATCGGAAATTAAATTATTAAATCCGATGTGTGCACCGCCGCGAAATCAGCCGGAACCTCATGTCTCTTAAATCTCGGTATCTTCCTTCGGGAATTGCAACAGCGCATATGTACAGGGTGACTAAAATAAATCTCGTATACAAACTAATGTTTCGGCTAAAATTGAGTTTTGATTGAATTGATTGAAACATGGAATCTCATTTTTCTTTTTATGGTTAATTAAAAATATAATTATAAGATAATTAAATTGAAATTAGACTCTATCTTAATTGAGGTAAATATAGATAAAGAATTAAATTAATCAAAACTTTAATCTGAATCAAAATGATATGACAATACGAAGTAAAGTAACATTCTATTTTCGCTCAAATCAATGAAATATCGAGTCTACGTTAGAAGAATTGGATTTGTTGAACTTTCGTTCGAGATACCCGATATGTACAGAGAACCGATTTCCGAAGTGTTACCCCACGTTCCTTCTTCACCTTCTTCGCTTTCTGCCTTCTGCTTGCAAGAAAACGAGTGGCGGAAACGTTTGGCTCGGTGACCGTATCGAAACCTGACACAAGTGTATGCGTGCATATTCGGCAGCGTACATATAGTTACAGTTGTGTCTTGAGAAGCGTTCAACATTCACTTTAGTGACGTCGCGCAATAGCGCGATTGTATCTCGCTTCGATTTCATGTGTTCCATTCCATCGGAAAATGCTTCGCATATAACAAAGCGATGTAAAGTTCAATGACGCACGCGAAATAAAAGAAATAATTGACAGATATTAATGATACAGTAAGAAAACTAATTACTTTTTCTTGTCTGAAAAGCGCTGAACTAAAAAGTTAAAAGATTTAATGAATTAAACTCCAAGAACAGAAACTCGTTATATTAAATAGAGAGAAAATAATTTCTTTCTAAATTATAATAAAGATAATTATACAGTTTTTTATCTTTTTTTTATTTACTTTTCTCAAACTAACTTGAATGGATGAGAACACTATTATCTCCATCGTTATTTATCATTTGATAATGCGGATGATGATAACAATTTTTGCCAGTGTCGAAAGCAGAAAGCTATTAGTAATTTTATCAAAAAATTATTTTTTACAGTTTTTTAAAACATTATATTTAATTCTGTAATCTCATTAATAAAATTTTATTCTTAATTATTTTAGAAAACAGGTTTATATTTAATAAATATTTAATTTCTTAACTTCACTTAAATTTAAAATATTTAATGTTAATTCTTGAAAGTGAAAAAGCTCAAATAAAACTTCTAATGCAAAAAAAGAAAAATTTTCTGCAATAGCGATACTTCTCACCATTAGTATATAACACCGTGGAAATTTCATGTTTCTTTTAACTATCAAACACTATCATTAACTGACGTTGCTTTCGAAAGATTTATTGTTAAAATTGCTTAATCTTTTTTTCGCCAATTTTATTTACGTACTAAAATACTGCTGACAGTTAGATTTATTAAAAACTTTTACGTTATTTTACGCGTACAATTTAACGCATTTAATGGATACTCCCAAAACTATGGAGGTACATTGAATGCGACGATTAGCGGAGAGTATAACATACCGAAGGAGTGCACAAGCGATACGTACGGTGAGATTTTACTGCGGGGAATTTCCGGACAAATAGGAGCTAGGTACATTCGAACCATGGAACATTTGAGTTTGCAAATACTACGAATTCGACCAACTGAAAGACGTACAAGGTGGAATTGAATACCATAAGGTTTACATAAGGTATATATGCTGACAATATATGTATACTAAGACACGCATAATTTTTGATAGCATTTCGAATGTTAGATATATAATCTAGATTCAAACTTTCTGACAATTTTAATTAAATATTTCAAAAATAAAGAAATAGTAATTAAAAAGTAACTTAATTTCTTTTGACTTAAATTAATTCAACTCAACTTAATAGAAAATAATAATTTTAGAAAAGTTGTAAGTTCACTATATATATAATAATTTACTTTTCTATACAATTCCAAGAATTGAAATCTGAAATGTTACAATAAAATTTGCTTAAGAACATTTTTAACATTTAGCTCAAAATTAGGTATCACTGCATAGAAGAAGTAAATAGACTCATCTTTGATTGAAATATTTTATAAATATTTAAATTTTACATAACACACATATACTTGAGAAGAACATTGTTTTTATAATATGTTGTTACTTCTCATTTTTTATGCTTAAAGACACATAAAAATCAACAGTTTTCTATTTTAATTAAAATTTCATATTCTGTATAATGAAAGTCTTGAAAAAAGAGTTAGTGCAAAATTATCCAATTCTCTATTATGAATATCAATGTAATGTCGGTATCGTTGTAACACTCGAGGTGTATTACTGATGCGAGAGTCAGACTACGCCTTGTCAATATTGGTCTCAAGTGACAAAGGACTAATCAGGACTAGGCTCAGTGGCGGACATATTGCTTATTGCTGCTATTGCCTGTTCATACGATCTCACATGTGAGCCACACAACACCCCAATGTCCGGTAAACAATAAGGATATCGCTACATAGAAGTGAGACCGTGTTCAATCAGTTCTTTAAATCTTTAAATTTACAATGCCAGTTTTTTATACAAGTTTTTAGGTAACAGTTGGATAAAATAATATTTGTGGTACAACATTGTGGTTTCTAAACACACACACACACACACATTACACATTACACATTAATTTAAAATTGTAGATATAAATTTCGTAAATTTTCATGTTTGTCTCATAGTAAAAAGATATTGAAATGCAGTTATTTCTATTTACAAAATAATTGTTAAATAATTTATCTCGTAAAAGTGATCAGTTATCGCTATTATCGATCCTGTTAAAATTTCATCCCTAGAATGACTCTTATTTCCCTTTTGACGATCATTTTTTTTGTTTTATTATTTTTTTTCGGTACGACAGTCCTTGGCGAAAAAATAACGAGGAGTGATTTGCATCGCGGATACGCTCAGCAACAATGCATGAGTACTCTTTGCCCGATGAAAGCGGTTGTATTCTCGAAGCGACCGGAAGTGGTTCTTGCAATTTTACCAGTAATGGCGCATTCCCGGTTCTTAATCGTTGCATTTTAATTATCATTCTGTAGCATTTCTCGCGCCGAGGTAGCAATTAAAACCGAGGAGAGCATTAATCAGCTTGATCAATCCGAGCAATTATTGTTGCCGCGCAAAGTTTATTGAAAATATTCGACGCCGTTAATTGGAACTATGCGATGCTAATGATTAGTGAGAGACCCAAAACTAAAATTATTAAAAGTATTAACCAATTCGGCGGTTCATCGTCCGTTTTTTTTTTTTCGTCTCTCAGTATATGAGATTTGAAAGTAAAACGCAAGCTTCGTGGTGGTGAGATCAGCAGCTTTACTACACAAAACTTTTTACAGCTCTTTCTATCGACCGATTTTGTCTTCTCTATTTTCATTTGCAGGTGAAAATTTTGCGCACGTTTCGACGGCGCACAAAAGCTGACGGAGATATTTGTTTCTCGGCCGAGAGAACGGACGACACGAATGTTGTCAGCGGGAATTGCTTGCTGCCGGATTAAACGTTCGCGTTTCCATGGGCGATCGATCAAAAGATCGACTGTCGAAAGTGCACCGTTGTCCGGATCCGATGGGGCTGAACGTAATGTCAGCTCAATCCCCTGCGTGTCCCTCATCACTGCCACACTTTATCTGCACCGCGTGCATCCCGTGTGCATCCGTCGCGTGCATGCAGCGTGCGTTTGAGATCCTTTCCATGTTGCGTCCACGAACGCTACGCGATTCGTACATTACGATATTGCGAATATACCTGATGCATTGTTAAGTTTTCACCTCGCCATAATCCTCGTTTGCAAGTATAATGTTACGTATAGAATTAAAACATGGAGTAAAGCCGCATTTTTCCTTCCGAGATACTATCGTTATTTTCAATACGAGCTTTTTAAATTGCGAAAAGTACGGATGATGGAAAAAATAGAGAAACCCTCATTCCTTTCGAATTCTAGCGGGAGCTTTATTTTCCGAATGCGGTCATGGTACAATATCGGCTGGATAAATTCTTATTTGAACGCGATTAACGCGATCTTATTTTGTGGAATCGTCGCTTTCCGGACGGCGATACCGCGATAAATTAAAAATTACAAAAATCTAACCACCTCCCGAGAAAGGCGCGAAAGGGTAAAAACCTACGAAGGGGAAGAGAGGGAAAATAATTCCGTCTCCGCGGTAATCCGTAATTTAATTAACTCGGAACAATAGAAGGGGCTGCGCGAGACACCCGGATGGATTATCACTGCCCGGTGCAGTTGGATAACAGTATACATCACCGTATAAGCCCACCTACTTGGAGAACGCGGCGTACGGATCGGTGAGAAGAGAGAGGGACGGAACGATAAATCTCGCCATTCTATTTCCTCGGTCGCACGCTGGTGTACGAGAAATCGATCGAACCAATGTCAAGTACTGTCGCTCGTTATGACTAAACTCGGATCGTCTCCTAGTACTTTCAGTTGTTCCGACTACAATTGCAGACGCAATTCGAGGGAAATATTATATTCTGTGCAATCCTACGATTGATTGTAAAAATATGCGCAATTAAAAAATGTATATTCTTAATAATTATAGTATCAAAAAAATGAAGAAAAACGCTGAAACAATATATGCTGATAATATATACTAAGACATTAAGAAAAAAAATGGTGCGTACATAAAAAAATTCTAAACTTCTTACAACCTATTTTACCAGATTAATTTTAAAATTGTTTAACTAAACTTTTAAATGATAAGATATTTTTATTAAATCTAAAAATGTTTAAGCTTTTCACAAATAGACAGTAAAATTTTATTCTTTCGTAGTTTAATTTAATATTTGAACGTCAATCTTTGGAAATTTTAATTATTAAATTATAAATACAAACTTTAGAAAATAAGATAAAAATTATTTATTTTAACAATCTATTAAAAATTATCCCATATATATTAAATATTTCGCTATTACTTTCATATATATATATATATATATACATTTTTGTAATTTAAACTATTTTTTATACACACACACATATAGACACTTTTTTATTTATCATACATTTATAAAGCATACTATTGATTTTATTATTATTCTTAATTCGTATCACCAATTGCTACACAGTTAAATTTCACGGCGGTTTAATCTTCTCTGACGCAAATTTCATATGAAGAAAAGAGAGAAAGAGAGAGAGAGAGGGCCCTGTTCCGCTCATATTTCTCCAGCTTACGGATTCGGTGTATATTACAGAGGCGCAGGGCGGAAAAATATCGGTTCACCGATCGGGTCTCGGCGCCCAGCGCAAACATTGCGGTCGGAGCAAACAGGTGGCCCAATATCGGGCGTGTTTGCTGGCGGATTAGCGATTCTATTGGATACTTTATTCCGGAGCAGCGACGCCGATACCGACGCCCACGCCGTCGTCGAGAAACCCGCCGGGAGAGAATAGTAGACGGGACGGCACGGCGGGATTTATCGCGCTAGCGAAACGGCTGACGGCTAACGTTTAGCGGGCAAGTGCATCTCCCGTACGAGCTGCATCGCTCGAATTGCGCGGCATGCCCTACGGGGGGAACGTTCGATTTTTCGAGCGGCATGGCATGGCTGCATTTTTCACGACTGCAAAGGGTTGGTTCGTGTTGGTCTTCGCAAACGAGAAGCAAACGTTTGGCACATCGATTTTATTCCGTTTACATATGCGTTCGCTTTTAGATTAATCCTCAATTGCCATCAAAAGAAAGCATTTTTCAAGCTAATACTTTAACAAAAAAAAATACAATCAACTTTATGTTATTAACATCTCGTTAAGTTTATGCGAAATATCTATATTAAATTGCTATTTTTCTTAATTTAGGGTCGGTTGTTCCAACTTCTTCGTAAACTTATCTACTAGGTAAGCATGTGCCTATCTTCATTTCTTTTCTTAAATAAATAAAGACGAACATATATTTACCTGATAGATAAATTTATCAAGAAGTTAAAACAACCGACCCATATTAAAGTAATAAGTATCTTTCTGTTTTTAAATAATCTTAAAATGAGTAATCATATAGCATTAATTTCAAATAGCATTAATTTCAAATATAATATTCATTATTAACTTCATAATTCACGTGTGAACATTATAAATAAATTGGACTGATAATGTCATATTGTTAAATGAAAAGCGTCCTTAGCAGAGAAAAGTTTGCTTACTAAAGTCTATTAATAAATTTATCTTCTTCAATTTTATATTAAATTTTTTGTATTAAACATTACAAAAAGTTACAAAATACAATCACAAACATTTTAAGTATTTTTTTATTTTTTTGCGCTATTGATGTATTTTATTCATAATTTCAAAGCAAAAAATACTCTTTTCAAAAGACTTTAAAATCTTAAAAAAAGTAAATATCAATAACAGAAATAATTTTGCATTATGATTCGTGATTCTGTACCGCTAAACGTTATTTTCAGCAAAAACGACTTTAAAGTTCGCGCGTAACAAAACAGATTAATATCTGAATGATTTCAAAGTGTTCAGATGCAGTTGTAGATTATTTTGTCTAGACCTGCTTGAAATAGAAGTAAGCGGAAATTTAAAAATGTGACGAGTCTCAAACCCGATTTAAAACAGGCTGGAAAGAACTTTTTCAAGAGTTAATCACCATAGCTCTTTAGTCTTGAACTCAGTGTTTATTAAAAATTTATATGGTAAAAGAGGATTATATTGACAGAAAGGCTAATGTTAAAAAACATTAGTAAGTAATAAAAAATTAAATGTTTATGGTCGCATTTTGTTAACTTCTACGTATACGGATTATCAAAAAAGAGTGTGATTATAATGTTTGATTATAATGTGACTATTTCTGAAATCTAATTGTAAAAAGTTTTTTTACACAATTGATGATATAACTGTTCAAGAAATCAATACATAAAATAATCTGTCTTTACACGCGCGCGCATTATAAATGACAGGTAACATGACGTATAACGTGTACCTCTCGTAGCGTACATTTCTTTTTTTCTTCCAATTGTATTATTTATGATGTAGTAATACGATGCATCACGATGGGAAATTCTCAGTGCGACTGTTTGATAAGCAGATTTGCAGCTCTGAATATACATGCGATCGAGCATTTATGTGTTTGACCTATGCGCAATACAAAATAGAATATTCCAAATAGAGTACGTGTGTGCGTGTGTGAATAAAGCTTACACGTATTATGATGAACTTGCGCGTGGTTCATAGCGATAACGTTTAATCAGCGACCTGGTTTTGCAGAAACTTCAAAGTGTTTTGCTAATAGATAGTGATGCGGTATGTTGCAAAAGGGAATATGTCGGATAAACTAGTAGAAACCGATCTGCAAAAACAGAGACTAATCGGCTTAAGATATGAGATATAGATATATTGAAGCAAATAAAATAAAACAAACGTATGCTTTCTTGCATTTTTTGCGACGGAATGAAAGAGAGCATAGAGATTAAAGTTAAAAAAAAAACGTCTTACATACGGAAGATCAAAAAAATAATATGAATATCTAGGAAATGTTTCTTTTATTAATCCTAAAATAGTAATTTACGTAAATATTACAATACAATCCCCTCATATTCCATTCCTCTCAACTATTCTAATCCATTGTAGTAAGCATTGTTTCTGAGCGCTAAGCTATGCCCAATTGTACCCAATTATGCTATTAATCAACGGATAGTCCAACCCTATTATGTTGAAGATAATAATTATAATAAGTTAGTTGTGTTTATCAAAATAACTATTTCAGATATAAAATTTATGTGCCAATATCCATACTATGTGTTATTCAATAGTAACATCATTCTAGAGATAATAATAGATTAACACACCACGCATTTGTTTTAATATAGATTCTATTCTTGTTATAATAAAGTTAAATAACACTTGATTAAGTCATCAATAGAATATTGTATTATTTATTTTAGTAGAATATATTTTAATTGATATTATATAAATAATTTTGGAAGAAAAATTTGCTTGTTGGACTATTTTCGAAAAAAATGTTCCTGTATTCTTCAAAACTTAAATATATTTTCCGCTCAGCGTCTGATTTAAATACGGAATTATTGTGATCTTTAAGTGCAAAGTCAAACATTTACTGATTTTCTCATTTGATATCTTTTAAAAAAATGTTCTATTTAAAAAATGGTATAACATTGCACTAATGACTGTTTGAATATTGTATAATCCTATTTCAAACAAGGATGAAATTTGTATTAAAGCCAAATATAACGAGCCAATCTCTTATTAATAAAAGTAATTAGAATATTTAACAACGTTTACATTTTATATTTATTCTTATTTCATATTTATTATCTGTATATATGTTTGTATAACACACCGCAGTTCTAAAAACTATGAATTAAATTGCCAATATATTTGCATTGTTATTGGACAAAAATCTGCTTTAGCCGAAGGCGCATACTTATAATCTTCTTACGGAGTTTCTGAAGATAAAACTTTCTGAAGTACTCTCAGTGTGCTTAGGAAGTTCGCCGCAATAAATATCTATGTAATCTGCATTAGGATGTTTTGGATTCACCGTATTATCCTCTCATATACGGATTTTTTTGAACGACAAGCAGAGCAAAAACATACACATCAAAATAATTCAGGCAGTTTTTACTTCACGGCTTCGTACCTTTATAATAATCATTAACACGGCGTTAATGTACAAATAACTTCTAAATATTACCTATTAACTGTAAATAATACAAATGTCAATCATCTTGCCGCTTTACAGTGTACAAAGCGCGAACGCAACGCGCGGCTAATCGATTTAGCTAATTATCGCCTCTGAACATTTCGTTCAAATATCGCGTATCCAGGTCGTAGTCACCCCTCATCAAACCGACCTGTGAGCTCGCACTTTGATGGAAGTGCGGCGACACGTGTTCCGTCGTGCGATTCGCAGATAAGAACGGAATGCGCGTCCTGCCTCGAGTCCGGACAGGATAATTACCCCCCGTGCCGACCTTGACATTTGAACTCGAGGGTGCGCGTGAGGGGAGACGTCGAAAATAGAAAAGCCGATGTGGGATGCACGCGAGTACTCGTGACATAAATAGGTGGCTTAAGAACGCGAGAGTACTTGTGTGTGCACGCGCGTATCCGTGTATGCCTCTACTTCCTTATTGATTCCGCGAGCTCGGCCATGTATATGTGTGTCCTGCGAACGTGTATATTACACAGCTGCGGCGGCGCCTTCGCCGTCGAGATTTACACGGCCTTGAGATGCATACACCATTCAACCAGGAAGCGAGAACGTCTGACGGCCCTTGCGTAACTTCATCCCGAAAATACCGACCTACTCCACTTCTCGGCCTGAGAGAGAGTTTACTTTCGGTTATACCGTATCTACCGAACTCTGTGTATAAACATCTCGTGATGTAATGCGAAAAGTGGCGAGAAATATAAATGCACTCGGAAGATTTAAGCGAACATGAGTTCGAAATATCGCAGACATTTTGGTAAATCACATTGTCCTTTTTTTTTTGCTTTTATTGGAACTCGTTAACCTTTTACAATTAAAAACCATGAAACGATATAAGTTGTGAAAGCTAATAATAAAGGAGAAAGTACAAGGGCGAGAAAATTGAAGATGCACGAATGCATGTGCTATGTATGTAAATTAAATTACGATGAAATTCTCTTGAAAGAAGCATATATTCTCTGTCATCCTTGTATTAATTTTTAGTTCTTACGAATAATTCATATGATTTATTTTCTAACTCACTCGAGTAAAAAATGCCGCAACTGCTAAAATTGCTCGCGTGTGATAAATGTAAAAATAAACATTATCTACAGGGATAAAAAAGGATAAAGATTTTTATATCACAGAATATTCATGATTGATCCTAATTAAAAAAATTAGTAATGTTTGTTTTTTACATAAAAAAAATAAGGTTGACGTTAAAACATTTATTAGAGAGAGACAACATGTATCTCGATAAAATATGAGACTACTGTTGTACATCACGTTCCAGTTTCAGCAGCATAAGGTTTAAATTTCTTCTAGCATTCTAACCCCGTTTCTTACATCTCGGTTTAGAGTTCAACCCGAAGACGAAGATGCCCGGCGCGGTGCTAAACATTCATCTCGCGCGAGGTCGACACGATTGATGCTCGCCATAATGCAAACCGAATTGCCAGAGCCCTCATTCTACGAGAATGCCATTGTGCCGCGGCCATTTTTCACTATTTTCGCGAGCGACGGTGGTCTTGTCGACGGTCGATTCTGGAATCGGTAAGCGGCTTGGCGATGTAAATTCCACGGAGGTTGTGACTTTCCGAGAATGCGAAGAGAGGAAAGCCGCAACCATATTTACAAAATTGAGAATTATATGCGTACGGTTTTGCGGTTAAGCAGTTGTGCGAAACTTTGCGAGATTTATTCGCGATTTATTTTATCGCTGTTTGCATAATATAAGTATAGAACACGGGGTGGATTCGACAACAAATTCAGAATCGCTTCTGTCTTATACTATTTAAACTATTCAATAATTAAATTCAAATTTAATTTAATGGAGTATAACTGTTCAAAATTATTAGTAATTGAGTTTATAAATCTAATTTGAATAATTAAATATTAGATAAACAAGCTTTTGTAACATTTGAAATACATAACATTTAATTTAAATTAACTATTAATAACTGATTTCTCATAATGTCAAATCACGTATTAACGTGCACTAAATTATATTTATTTTTACAGTTTTAATTCAAATAAAATTTTAAGGTAAATATGCCTGGACTATAATTTCTTTCTTTCTTTTTACAAATATATAAAATTACCTTTGCTTCCAGCATCTAAGATCCACTTTATTTATCACATGTAATAAACCTAATAGTTAAATTAAAAACTTCATTTTTGTTTATTTGCAAATATTTAATATGAAAAATATATTGTGTTTTTGTAATTGACATAAATATTTTATTCTCACGTACTTAGTTTATTTCAACATATTTCTACATGTTATAAATAGACTTCTTAAAAAATAAAATACATTAAGGGGGCCTTATATTCGGCTTAGATAACTTATTCACTGCATTATTATCTATAAAAATAAGCGTGTACAAATGTGTCTATGTACATATGTTTGTATAAGTAAATGTGAATACTCGCATAATAAGCTTGGATTCATAAGTTTGCTAAATCTAAATAACTGTGTGGTTAATGCCATCCCTGAGAAACAAAATAAAAACTAAAAGATAAAATTAGCTAAGCTAACAAAATTAAAATTTTCTAATACAAAACATTCTATATTAATAAATCTTTTAAATATGTATATTACAAATAAATTTTTTAATACTATTATAGTTTAGAAACAAAGTAAAAAAGTTTTTAGTAAAAATATATTAAACATATTAGTACATAAGTAAGTACATAATTAGATGTCTGAATATATGTACGTAAATCTCATAAATGTCATTCTATTTATATTGTTATAAAATTATTGCAATAAATTAGGATTTTGTTTCTTAAATGATTTTCACAACAGACTAATTTTTTCACTTAATCTTATCTATAGATACAGTTTAAACTATCCTTATTTGGAAAAAAATATTTTTAAACTAATCAAGATATATTTTGTTTTCTTTCTCTCTCCGGTACATACATTCAACGTAAAAACAAAAGTCGCGCTTTTCTCAGGCTTCAAGAGCTTATAAAGTCGACTCGCTCGTAAAGTTATGTCTCATGTGTCCCTTGAATTTTTTCGTAGTCACACTTCTGAGTTGTCATATTGAAGTTATGACATAATACAGAAAACATTGGAAGAAAGTCAGGGATTAGCTGACAGGTAAACTGCACATCTGTAGGAGCGTGAGTGTAACGCATGCCGTTGGTTATTACCGTGTGAATGCCATCAAGCACAAAGTCATGACAGGACGATATTGCACATAAAGCAAATTATACGGCCTCCAGGCAAAATTATCGCGGCATGCAGTTTACACAGTGGTTAGGCGCGTTCTTACGCGTGTTATACTGCTGCTATTTTCAAGCGTGTGCCAGACAAACATTCTAGTAATGAAAGTATGTTTTATTAATACGATCACAACTATCAACATTTTCTTTGGCCTACTAGTTTTTATAGAATAATAAAAAAGATTCGTGTCAAATTTTACAAAGTTTAATTCTAGAAAAAATAGATTTTATGTATTAGAATATATTAATATATAGCATTTCTTTCTATTAATTTCTATACGCAAATATGTTATACATAGAAATTAAAAGTAGTTTTATCTTCTGCAATAAAAATTTAAACACATAAAATTTAAACAATTACTTTTGACAAATCAAAAAAGTTAAATTATATATTATTATATTAAATTAAATTTTTTTAAATATATTATTTTGTGTCATAAGATATTAATTCTTGATTATTATTCGAATTCGATACTAAAAATTTTAATTCTAGTAATATTTTATTTCGAGTAACATTTTCAGATCTCATTTATATTGCAAAAGAAAAAATAAAAATAGTATTACAATCCAATTGGATGGCAAGAAAAGCTTGAAGAAAATCCTTTATTCAGGATTGTAAACGAGAAACTCAGCTATCTCGCATACATGCGCAGGCAAGAATATATTCATATAACACGAGTTGCAGGCCATTGACACGAACGACGTCAAGTGCAAAGTCACGAGAATGCCACATTCTGTATAAAACGAGCAATATGATTCCATACATAGCTCAATGCATAATTCAACCCGTTAAAAATGATTTAACATAATCCGGTTTTTTAAAGCAAAAGCTAATAACATTTATTATTCTATATATATGTAATAACCAATTAAAAATTGTTGATTAATATTAAATCAATCATTTTAATACTTTTCTAATTCACAAATTAAGAATTTAAAGTCACAAAAAACAAATAACTGCTGAAAAGCTTCATAAATGAGTATCTTTTGTTTCTTTCTTCAATTCAATTAATTTTATAACAAAAAACTTGCTATAATTTGTAATTTTTATTAAACTGTAATTAAAAATAGATTATTAAAATATTCAATACTTTAGATCATTAATCTCTCACCTTCTTTATTTAAATTTATAATATCTATTTTATATGTTCCATACTAATTTATATATTCTGTTTCTCATTTATATTTTATACAAGAGATTTGCACGAAAAGAGACTTAACGGAACGTGATAACAAAGTTTGATAGAGGAGTTAATAACCAATTATCGAGCGCAGGTTTGATGCGTTACAAGCAACGTGATTAATTGTAACCGAGCAGCTTCGCATTTGGTAAGTTCATTTCTGCGTTATGCCATTCTGCCATTCCATCGCCATTCGGTGTTCGGCGTGCCGTGCCACGAGAGAAAGGGAGGGAAAAGGGGGTGAGCGACATTATACGACGGCGATATCTGGCAACCGTTGGGGGCCGCAGAGAGGGCGATTGTCGTCGGCCTCTATTGGCGGGCCCTTAGCCCTAACCGTGTGTGTGTGCAGGCGCACATTACCGGTCGCCCCGAGTTATCTACGTTGGCCACCTACGTTACCTCACAAGCAACCCGTCGTCGAGCAGCTGCACTGCAGGATCCCGATAGTGCACGTATCCGCGGCCTATGTGCAACGTCGAATCCAACCGTTTATGCGCTCCCTCGCGTCCCATTTCGAGTCTCCCTTCTCATCCGCAGTGAATGACGATTTTCGACAATGGATTTTCGAGTACGATATTGCAACGCAACGCCGATAGAATTATAATAATCCGTTACGTGCGGTTGCTCGGTAGCCACATTACAATCTTGATGGCAATTAATTACGTTATGTCATACTAAAATTTGTTCACAGTGAAAATTTATAATTCTCTTTTAAGTTTTTTTTTAAAGAGAAATCATATAATAATCAACATAAAAATAGAAGTTGTATGAAATAATTGTATTAGATATAGATATTCATAATATTAATTAAAATAAGATAAAAGAGTTTTATTAATATTAGATACAGAATATTTATATATTAATAATATTGGATATAGAATGAGACATTAAATTAGTAAAAATTATCAAATGTTAGATAATTTTATATCAGATTATAAAAGATTATATAGCTTTTATTTTTTGACAAAACCTAAATAATTAAGAAGTCGTTAATTTAACTTTTATTCAGTAAAATTCAAAGAAATTAGATAAAATTGGAGTTCATTAAAATGGTAGAATACCAGCGAGTTTTTTAACTCATTGATTGAATAATCGCGTTATACACAAAAATGCAACTTCGCTCTGTAAAAGCTGCATTTGCGCATAATACGTTTAATCGATTGATACATTTAAAAAACTTGTCTTGCCTTTCAAATTTTCGAAAAAAAAAAAAAAAGTATTACATATTGCAAAACGTTGAAAGCGTTATTGTCATGCCAGTAAAAAGCTGATATTAATTTCCAATTTTCGTGGACCCCGCGCATTTTGGACGTGATTGCGTTCACACCATGAATGTCCAAGCGCACATATACGCGCTGACGTCGCTGGAGGGTCGTAAGAAGGATGGATTAAGGGATTGTAGATTTAAGTCATGTCTTATCACGGGGGAGTTGTAGCCCGCGGGTTTTGGCATTGAGGATCATCGCGAATCGAGTCAAGGGTGCTTCTCTTCGAGTTTCCAAGGTTTTCATACGTTCCTCTATAGATATAATATATAGGCTCAAAAGCTTTGAAAACGTCGACATATGATTTCGCTAAACCAATGGTGTAAATTTAAGCCAATTGTATAGAGAAATTGTATAGAGAAAATTAGTTCATGTGAGAACAAATAAATTTTACTATGATAATCAATCATTTAATGTAACAATAAGATCCGTTTTACTAACAAAAGAGAAAATTTTTATTAAATCTTATTAATTTGTTTATAAGAGCATTAATTTGATGTTAAAGCAAAGAGTCTGTATAAACACATTTATAACATTTTACTATTACAATAAAATTATTAAGACTGGCAATCAAATTAATTCGAGATATTATTTCTAACTTCAATTTACGTTTGCGTTTGAAGTTCAATCATATCAGCAGGCAGATTAGAAAACTCTAAAAAATGTATTTTTATTGCATTTAATAATCAATATAAAAATTTATTAAGCACAAAGATTATTGTTAAAATAAAAATTATATTTCATAAATAACTTTTATAACTGAAAAGAAGTGAAAAGGAAGAGAGAAAAGAATCACATTCGATAACCAGTTATTTCCAACTTCGATTTCGCTACGCCATTGTACGGGTCGTCTTGTGCCGTGCTCGTTCCCCTGTTAAGTCTAACTCTCGTGTCTGGCTATACCTGAATACATGTTCACGGCTCGGCGGGCGACTGCATTGCAGTACTCCTCTCCTCCATATGCCGGGCCGGCATGCACCGGCCGAGAGACTGCATCGAGAGAAAGAGAGGGATTGGAGAAGAGGGAATAGGGGACGGCGATTTATCGAGTTTTCGAATTTCAAATTGCCAACCGAATGCCAACAAACTTTCTTATCGGATTATTTTACGAGTGATCAATATTACGATGGGAATTCCAAGTTGGATGCACCAGTTTACATCAATAAAGTGATAGTCCTTCGCAATTCTACTTTTCAGGGTCAGATATAGCGCACACTTGTTCCTCGATTCTTTTTTTAGATATATTTTTGTAAAAAGTTAATTATGTAATAAAAGAAACGCAAGTAACTTTTGTACTTGTAAAGTCTGAACTATCTTAATTAAAATAATAGAAACCCAGCACGGAGATTTTTAAAACTTTTGTGAGAATTTTATATTACTGATAGTAAGTATAGCTCACCGGGCATGACCATGACGTGTAATGTTAGAGAATTCTCTGACGATTTTATCCTCTGCGATCATACGCGCGTAAAATATCCCGAAAGAGAAACAGCAAGTTGGCTTACATGAAGACCCTTCGGGCGTAAAATAGGAACAATTGTTCCAAAAACGCATATGAAGCACTGCAACGGACTACTGAAATTTTAAATCACTTCATCCTTTAGTATATTATTCGAGAGATAAAGAGATTGAGAGAAATATTAATTCTTGTATAAAAATATACAACTCCAGAATTAAATTTAAAAAGAATATACAATTCTTAGTGCTAAAAAATTGTATGTTATTTTAAGAATTAATGTATAACAGAATATGTGTTTCTATAAGTGTCTTCTTTCAGAAGATGTATGAATTTTAATAATAACAAAGAAATAAAATTTCAGAAAGGTAGCAAACTTTATATTTCGAAAAATGCAACAAATTTCTTTCAAGCAATATACATACGTACAGAAAACTCATATTTTGTATTTTTCAATGAAACTAAACTAAACTTTCATAGAGATCTATAAGAATGATTGGTAAACACAAATATAGATTTTCGAAAGGATATAAAATTCATATCTTTTTTAGTAGAAAAAAAAAAACTAGATATTCTTTCATCATAGAGCGGGCAAAATTTCTTCGATCAACGTATATTTGGCATAAAAAGTTCACTTTTCTCGTTTTCGATTTCGATCAATATTTTAACTAGAACGCTGGGTGGAGGAGCAGGCGTATAAAAAGAATCTCATAAAAGGCAATGATGTCGTTCACTGTAATTCAACGGTTCGCAAGAAAGTTGCGGTAAATGACGGCGGTCCTGGCAGTTTCGAAGAGTACGTAAGATTGCAAAAGGAGCAAGGCTCAGTGAAGGACGACGATGTGCAAGTGCAAGTGCAGCGGGATGCAGAAGAAAGAAAGGGGGGGGAAGGAAGAAGAGGGGGATGGAAGAAGGAAGGATAGGTCGAAGGGAAACATAGAGGTAGAGGGTGACATATTTTCCGGGCGTAGCGTCGGCCCGTGGCAATTTTGCCACGCGTGTTTTTCCCAAGATTTATGTCCGGCCGTGCCACCGTTTAAACGGCGCCTCTTGCCTTCTACGGTTATTATCGCCCCGACGCCGGGCGCGACCCGTCCCGCGACGCTCCACGAGTTATCGTCCGATAACTGTCTGGCCTTTTCGGCAGCGCGACGCTGCACATGAAATTCCAAAGGCGAGCCCGACTAAGGCGAACTACGGCGACGACGACGGCAACAACGACCTCCGGATGCCGGCTCTCAACCAGCCGGCGCATCACGACGCGGTATTCCGGCATGTCGCAACAATACGTCGCAGCGAATTAATTTTTTATCGCGCGAGTCTTAAGTTTTATTGAGAATATTTTGGATAAGCGGAAAAAAATTACGACCGGACGAGTAGATGAGCATGATATAAATATGCACGAATATAAGTACTTATTGTTGGCAGATGCAGAACAAAAAGTAGGAAAAAAATTTGTATCAGAAACAAAAACATATATATTAAGTAAATGTTGTTGTAGAATAAAAAGTATCGTTTAAATATTTATAATAAATCATACTAGTGGAATATTCCATTTAACTAATTCAATTCGTAATACATGCGAGTGATTTGCAAAAATAATAATAAAGATTACGTTTATAATTAATTAGATAGTATTCTTTTCTAAATTATCATATTATTTTACTTAAAATGGCATTATATGTAATGTACATTTTTTTCGGATGTTTCTTTAATTTAATAGTACTTCTAGAATTTAAAAAAATGCTTTTAATAATATTCGCGACTGCCATCTCCATCGAATCGTAACTTTATTTCGCTAGTTGAGTAAAGGTAAAACAAGACGAATGAAAAGCGTGCGAGATCCTGAAAGAGCCCCGAAATTAGAAGAGCGGCTGCACGAGGCGCAGCCGCGATCCTGTTGGAGAATCCTTTTTGGGACGTCGATAACGCCGGCCGACGGGAAACTAATTTCTGGCCGGAAGATTACAAACGGACGATGGAACACGTCCGGTGGAAATTTACTGGCCAGATCGGTATGCTTAACGAAAAATCGACTTCTCGCGCCGGCAGCTTCGATCGGGCTGGACATAATTGCCGCAATTACGAGGATCCGCTGTCCGTGCGACCTAAAGAGGCTAAATCCTCCGCCTAATGAGCTCGTCTTACGTAATTGTTATTCCACCTGTCGCTCGCACCCAGAAAAGACCTGATGCGCACACCTAACGACCGTCGGTCTTTTAAAGACAATCTTTCTCAGAACAGACGCGAATAGTAAGTTTTTTCCGAGTCTAGACTATTTCTTATATATTTGATACATACGAGATTAAAAATTTTAATTTAGATTACTATACGACGTACGATATATAAGATTAGAACTTTGTTGCTAATTTTGCATTTAATTGGAATTCTTAATTTAGAGAATTCGTCGTTTTAATTTGATTGAAATCAGATTGTTGTATGCATTATATACGTATATATACGTGCATATATACTATTCCAATACATGCTAATATTAGCTACATTACTATTCAAACTTTAAAAGAACGTAGTAAAAAGTAGAGAAATAAAAGCAATAAAAATAACCAGGTCACTATAATAAATTATGTAGTAAAATCAATTTTAATTACAAATTTAAGTCTATTAAACTGATACAAGAAAAGAATAGGACCAGTCAATTATTTAAGAATAATTTTCAGACCGTGAAGATTCCGACCAATTCACGGCAATTTACACGAGAATTTGCCCACTCGTTTCGCTCATGAGACAAGTTTCTCGAAAAAAAAAAGGAGAAGAAGACGAGATGGGTCAGCCGCTTTCACATGTCTCGGCATTCAACGAGAAATTGGGACGAGCGTTTTAAGACTCCCTGAAAGCGGAAGGAGGAAGGGAAGAATTGCGAGGTGGGGGGGAGAAGAAGCGACGAAGAAGGTTCTTGTATGAACGAATTTGGAGAACGTCTTCTTTCGTTCCTGAAAGAACCGCGTGCACTTGTCCTACACTTGTTATCACCCTGTATCTCGATTAGCCCACACCGAGAAATTTTCTCTCGCGCGAACGACCTCGCCCTCCATTTTTCTTTTTCTTTTTTCCCCGCATTGCATACACCTGTTCTCCGCTTTTTTTTTTGTCGCCATTCGTGAAAAACGCGTCGAGCGCCTCGGGGACGACTTTCAATCGCGGTCCTAATTGCGTCGCCGTAAAAGCGCACTGCTACGCGCGGATCGGCGGAGTGTAGTCGTGAAGTGCGGCCGCGTGTGTATTCTCTTTGTCGTGAAAAAAACAGAATGTTTGACTCGAGTGAACCTTTGAATTTTTACCTGGCAAATGGATGCATTATGTAAATACATCGCTCGGTCAATTGCACATTTTATAGAATTTTGAACTTATATTGTTATACATCACATGAATTTTTTAGTCAGTTCGGTTAAATACTGTCTTATATAAATGCCGTAGTGATTATTCTAATTGTTCAAAAGTTTCCTATTCTACATTGGTCATTGTGAGTTGAAGAAATCTCTCCAACCATTTAAAATTCTTAATAAAGTGCAACAATACAAAAAAAAAAAAACGAATTACTCTCTTATACAATTTATAAATGCAATAAAAATAATATTTAACTAATTACGTTTAACTAGTTACGTTAATATTAAAATATAATATAAACTGTAGGTTTTTAGACATATTTTAGATTATAGACATATTAAAATTAGACGCACATTATTAAGTATAAGGTTTTCTTTTCGTCAAAACAAAGTCGATAGTTCGTCGACAAACATTTCCGTCGAAGTTATCGCCGTCAAGTTGCTGTCGCAGAAGAAAAATATCCGCGGGACGTTGTGCTGTGCGCCGCAAAATGGCGGACGGAATTTACCACCTGCAGCTGGACAAGCGGACACGTAATTAAGCCGAGCGGATAAACACGCAATTACCTCGGCGACGACGTAGGGGTAAACGCGGGGTTGGTTCGCCGTCGTGTTTGGTAGAACCGGCGATAGTGTTGGTAATGGGTAGTGTGGTGGTAGTGGAAGCGGGGGTGGCGGTACTGCTGTTGTCGGCTGGCTGGCGAGAGAAACGCAGGGAAGAGAAACAGTTGCTCCCGATCCCGTTGCTTCCCTCTTCCCTTTTCCCTGGCGTCACACCGCGCGCACGACCTTCCCTTTTTACGTTACCCTTACTGCAGGAGAGAGAGGTATAATAATGTTCGTCGCTGAGTGCGCGACGTGCGCAGCGTTAACTTTCCAACGTTATTAACCCGGTCGAGAGACTATGGATAATAATGATGCTGCCGAACATTAGGAGTTTAACCTTGTCATTATAAGACGCGTTACTAAAGCATTTTATGTCTATAAAATAATTTATATACTCAAAAATTCTATAAGACGTTCGAAAGCTTTATTACTTAACTATATAAAAGAACGCTGTAATTATGAGTTTATACTGATCATAATCATTGTAATTTAATTCGTATAGAATAGTAATATCTTCTTGACAATTGTTAGCGGTTAAAATTAAATTTAGCAGATTAAGAAATAAGATTTTGTACAATATATAAATAAGTCCATTTAATATTGTACATATATTTTGTGCATAGAAGTAAAAAAAACTTAGTCAAGGATTTTATGTTATGTTATGTGTGTTTTTTGCGAAAAAGTTTTATATTTCAGAAGTCTAAATGTAAAAAACTTTTTTTTTAACTCAGCTTTAAACAAATTATATTTCATGTGGCATTCTTTTAATGTAAGATTATGTCAACATATTAATACAATTTTCTTTCACTTTAAAGTAACTTTTATTTTATGATAAAATAATTATGATTTTGCAGAGCTACTAATTTATCTGCAAAAATGGTAGTAAATTTATGGAACTTGTATTTATTACTATTTATAATATAAGTTTATAATATAACTAACATAAGTGACAAATTATATATACAACATATATTATAATTTTATCAAAAACAAATTAAATTATTTTCGAATAAAAATAAAAAGCAGAAATAAAGTTTCATAAATTCAAAATAACTGATAGAAATTCTAAAATGTTTTGTAAAATTAAAATATTAAAGAGTTGTAATATTATAAATGTCATAAGAGAGAGAGAGAGGTTTTTCTGTTACTTTATATTTGTATTTCGTTGAAATATGTATCTATAAAAATATTCAAAAAAATTGTATCAGAGATCTTGAAACAAGTCTCTCTTTTCAATCCCGATTTTTCTGTAAACTTTTATTACCTATGCTTTTGAGAAACTGTACATACAATTCAATAAACTGTCAGTTGTACTAATTCTAAAATTGCATGTAATATGTGTAATAACAAATGTATACGATAAATATATACATGTAATAAATATTTGTGTACAATTCTTGTCCTCTTATCTTAACATAACACATATCAAGTCTCAAAGAGATGTTATATTTACTCATTCTACGTTTGCTTTGCTATCGCGCACCTAAACCTCCTCGTCCTTCTCTTTCTCCCTTCAGACATGTATGTTCGTTGCATTCACAATACAATATCTGTTAAAACGCGGTTAATTACAACGCGTTTATTCTCGACGAAATTCGCACGCGATGCGCATTCCGTATCGTATATACTATTATTGTATATATGGCAGAAAATTTAAATTAGTAGAACAAACAAATATCTTAAACGGCAAAGATTTTATCAAACAAAAATATAGAAAAATTAAATAAAGTATGTCTAAATAAATAACAAATACATCATGGCTTTCTATTATTTAAATTATTCGAGCCAATAATTTACATATTGCTCCGTACATCTAATAAAAAAACAACAAATAAATTACGTTTAAATTGACAAAAAATTCGAAGCACAATGCGAGATGCATTTAATCTTAAGCATAAATTTAAGAAATTATTTCTCGCGTATACGTAAAACAATTATTAATAATTCTCACCTTTTATTGCTTCGATTTCTATGCAAAATAAATAAATGGCGCGAAATATTTGCTTCAATAAATAGCTAATATATTTACAAACGTTAATCGCGGAAGTTAATTAACCGCGCGGGACGATAGTTGTTAATTGTGCACAGAAAATAATTGCGTTCCGGTGGATAATACGGCGGAATTTCGCTCCGCTACCTGCCAATTCGAGTTTCGTCGTGCGAATGACAATACCGTGTGGCTTTGCATATGTTGGAGCGAGCTGCAACTCAACAAAAACAAACACCAAGGCAACGCGCCAGTCAGCCTTACTTCTTTGAAATATTTCTTCCATTTCGAATAGATTGTCAATATGTGATGTAATACAATCGATACGACTTCTCGTTACTCGAATGTTTTGACCTGGCTATTCGTATATTTTCTGTTATCAATTTCGAAATAGAGAGTATTTTAGATTTTAGAAGAAGAAAAGAGAACATTTTAAAAATTTGTTTAATTTGTATGCAAACAAATAATATACTATAATAGTAAAATAATTATTCTAAATTGTATTTAATTCCTTTTTAATGATACTAATAGAATAATTAATGTTAATGACTTTATTACAAAAAATTGAACTTTTAACAATATAATTTGATAAAAAAAACTAGTTATGTGTTAAGTTATTACTATTATAACGTTTAGATTTTTATGTAGAAAGAAAGCGAAATTGTACAATTTCAATAAATAAAAATTAAAATATCATAGAATTATTATTTATTTATTAAGATCACGCTATTTTACTATTTTCAGAATGTAAAAAAACTGTTGTATTACAAATATGTAAAAAAATTATAAAATATACACTGAAAATCATTAGATCGTATTACCTCTCAATATTGGTTATTATTTAAATTTGTCATTAAAAAATATATAGATCTTAGTTATAAAATAACAATAAAACAAAAAAATCAGCAAGAAATTTTGTATCAAAACGGGGGGGTTTAATCTACTTGCATCGCGACGTTTACCGACTAACAAAAGGCAGAAGGATTTCTCGCGGCAACAAATCATCGTGGCCATTTCTTCGGTTTCCGCGGGCCGAATTTTCCGCTCGCCGACGCGCAGGATTGAAATATGGCTGGGCAAAGGAATCGCATCGCATGGACGCTGCTCCGTGGGGTAGCAACGCGAATTTCTCGTTTTCGAGTTCGTACCGGGTTGAGAGTTTATATTGTATCGCGTCGATTCCATGGGATTTTCTAGTAAACCTCCGTGATAAAGAGAACGTGGATGACTGAGAAACGGTCGGCGAGTAGTATTTCTTTTGAAAGCAAATAATGCTGTCGATGCAAATTTTGGCTATTTCTTAGAAGTTGTATAAATGATGTCTCAATATCGTCTTAATAACGTCTTTAACATCGATAATGCCATTTAACGTTATCTTGTTTGCTAGAATAATTAATAAGAAAAGTAAGAAAAACAGTAAAATTATGCAATTATAAATATAATTATAAATATATTATAAATAGCAATAATAAATATTATATATAATAGTTCGTTAGGTATGCAATTTTATTAAAACTTGTCGAGAGTAATAGCTTTATGAAGTTCTTTGATCATAATTTGTTAACCCTAACTACGTCACAAGTTGCGGCAGTGACCTAATTTAAAAAAAGTATTACAAAGTAAGGAGAAGATTTAGATGGCGGATACGACAAAAGTTGTAGCAAGGTTCCAGTAGCAATTTATTATTTTTTCGCAGCACGGCGGAGCTTTCGGGTGGATCAGGAGCGTGCTTCTCGGGCGCAGGAACCCGAACCGAAGTCAGTGCGCGTTCAAGCGGGCATAATCGTGTTAAGAACAATAACGGAGGTAATAATGGGACTTTATTACACGGCATCGTGAAGCCAGGTGCCGCGGCTGTGTGCTCCGTTACAACGCACGAGTATATAAGTAACGGGAGAAATTACGGCTCCCGCGAGATGCTGGATAGCGAATAACGGGGACGTTAACGCGATTTCAAAACCGATTTATATACAACGTGTTGTATTTCACAATAAGCGCAATAACTGCAATGTCCTTGTCGTAAGAAGATCGTAATAAGAAAAATTCAAGAATCATTTTTGTCTATCCTTATAAGTTAAAAGAGTTTACAATTTAAGTGAAATTGGAAGCTTCGATTTTATGATTCAGTATGAGCATTAGCATATTCAAAACTTATCAAAGACATATCAATATCTTGTTAACCGTATAATTTATAATTTATTAACTCATAATGTGACTTACATCCAAATATAAAAGCAACGATTCGCACTTTTAAATATAAGATTTATTCATCTTTTTGCAATAAATAATTTTTAAAATTAATGCAATAAAAAAAATGTTGAAATTTATATTGTAATTATGTTTTAAGATACTATATTATAATTATATTTTAGGATACAGAGATTTTTATATTTGTATTTTTAAACATTTAAAATTTCCTCAATTTTTAACATTTCTTTAGTTTTATGAATAATAAAAATAAATACTGCTGTCTGACTTCAATGTTGGGGAAATATAGTCTCAATGGATTAAATGCAATATCATGATGATAAGAAATATATATATATATATAGAGAGAGAGAGAGAGAGAGAAGAAAAGCAATTGTCACAGATGCCAAGAATATCTTGAGAGAGCAAGCGAGCGTTGTCATCTTGTCTCCATAACTCGAATAGCACCAATATACCTGCTAATGCGCTGGGTTGTGTTCCGGTATATGACATCAGGCAAATTATTCGCGCAAGCGTTGCCGAGCGACTCCTGAGGAGGTTCATTAAAGGAGATAAGGGCCTGTTGTGCAGGAAGACCGATCTCTTTCCCTTTCACGGAATCGAGGATCGACGTCCTTTACGATGCATTCTCCTCACCGCACCGACCGCTTGGAAAACTTTTGGCAAGGAAATCCGGAGGGTGAGCATAAGAGATAGGCTGAATCATGAGAAGTATACGAAGAGGGGGCAACGGGGTGAGCGACTTACTTTTGCGGCTGGAATGTGGGTCGCGTGAAAATGCAATCTTCTGGCTCGATGCACCGTGCAATGGCTGACATATCCGTAGCGGTTTCCTTTTTGCTAGATCATAGACGGGGACGCGATGTGGTTATGAACCGTGTGTTACAAGATAAACAGTATCTTATTTAAAAGGAAAAGACAATTAAGCTTTGAAACATAAGTTTTTCAAGTAAGAGCAAACAACTCATTGTACCTAAGATTAAGGACAAAAGTAGTTTCAACGAGATCTCATATGCTCTAAAATGTTACGTAATTTGTTGAAGAGATGATATAGCTATATAGTATTATATAGTAGTTAAAAACTTTAGAATATGTATAATTAAAGAAAAGTATATTTCTGTGTACGCGTGTAATTTTTTTATAAATTACATGCATGTTAAAAAGTCAAACTTATTATTCTTTCCTATCTAGTTAATCGTATTACTATTACTTATCTCTTATACATTTTTAATAATAATACCACTAACTTTATTAAAATGTAAGAAACAAGACTTGTTATGTGAAAAGACAAATTTAAGGAATACAGTACTTTTAGAAATAAGCTTCAAAAGAGAGAGTAGTAGTAAGCTTACAAGCTTAGATTCTTGATGCAATTAGTCTAATGTAGCAATAATAAAAAATATATACAGATATAAAACTTTGTAAATAATAAAAAATAGATACAATTAATATAATTAAATAGTAATAACGATAACTTTTATAAAGTACTGAAAATACGAAAGAAATGAATCTATCAAAGACACATATCAAAAGGCCCGCATGCCACTTTCTTCGAATATGAACGGAACAAGCGGTCCTAATGTCATGATCGTACACGACAGAATATATATCCTCTACTGTTTCACCCCCTGCTTCAACCCATTTGCTGTTTAGAAGATGATCCAGCTAGAACTTAACGGTTCGATACACGTGACCGATACAGCGGCTGCACTTCGCCATTAAGGCGTAATTGAGAATCGATAGCCGATCCTACACACTTATGTACCCGATATCGATGCTTCCCTCTGATTTTAATAAGGCGATATCGGTGCCTTCCGAGGCCTCGTCGCCTCGTGCTGATTTCCTAAAATTGCTGTAGGGTTGAATATCGACATTTTTGTAGACATAAATTGCATCGATCATCTTTGAATCTACATGCTCTCGTGTTGCATCATACGACCCTGAGCAAAACACCATTATACATCGTGCAGCAAATACGAATAACGTAGTAGTATAACGAATAAAATATCTACATATTAATCGATAACTAAACATTTTTATTTTTTACTGTTATTGAAAAATTTTATTCTTTTATATTAATGTAAATTATAATTATTTGTACTTTGTATTTAATTAAAAGAGAAATTTAATAATATTCTATAAAATTACATATCTCTAAAGTAGACAATTTTAAATGCATATCATATATAAAAATTTAGGACATATATAAATATATTTTTCTGATTATAATTCTTACTTTTATGGATTTAAATTTATTAATTATTGTTTATATTTTTTTTCAATTTTTATATTTCTGATGTTTGCATCAAATTTGTGATATTTGTGAAATTAAGTTGTAAATACGTAGTTAGTATTTAAAGACAGTTTCCAACAGTTAAGAAATTTGCAAGTAAATTATAAAATTTTCCAAGAACGTTTCTCCCTTTCTCTTTTTCCGTGTAATTTTTCTCGCAAATCCTCTATCATTCTGCTTTGCGATCTTCGAAAGTAACCTTTGTATTTCATCTTCAAAAACTTATCTTGCGAAACTTTTACGCGTAGAAATATTCAGAATGCTCATCTGTATTATTTCAAATATATGTATAAAGTATCTTTAAAAAATTATTACTTGAAAAAAAAATTATAAACATAAACGTTTTTAATTTGATAATTAAAAAAATACATTTATAAATCTATAAATTTATACTAAAATAATTTTTTAATATTTATTCTAACATTATCTAATAAATATATAATTTAATAAATAATGTAGTAAAAAAGAAAGTTTATCTAATTAAGAATTTTGAAACATCTTTGAATCTTATGTATATCTGCAGTATATAAAGATTGCTTGCACACGCAATGTTCAATTTTAAGAATTTATAAATTATATTTTCGTCTATATAAGTTAAAATTTTTTAATACTTTCATGAATTAATAAGTTCGGAATATATTTTATAATTTGTTACCTTTTTGATATACAATTTTTTAATATACTATTTGTAATTATAATGGCGAGGAAAATAACTATCACGAAACGTGATTAAATTAATTAAATTTTAGTTACAAAATTGCATTTGTGGATATAACATTATAATGCATGTAAGTTTAACTGAGAGTAATTAGCTACCCTGTCACAATGCGTAAACACAATTACAATATTCCTAAATGTAATTACAAAATGTCTTAAAAATATTTTCATGTGTAATGCCGCGATTTTGTTTTCTCTAATTAGCTATAAATTAAATGTTAAATGGAGTGAAAGTTATTGCAAATAATGCACACGATAATTACGCAAAAACATGAGCTTTCTTTTATGACTTTCCTGCTGGAAATAGATTAGTTGAATAGCTCAATTGGCTTACTCTTGTAAATCTGTAAATCGACATTTAATGACTAAATTTTTTCTCTCCCCTCTCTCTCATTTAATATTCTTCTTTCATGTCATTTCCTATCTCCCTTTAAACACTTTACTGTCCCCCCGCAGCGTAACTTTTTCATTTAAAAAATCTGTTAATTTTACAAAGCAATTCTGTTTTCATAAAAAGAAAAAATGTATCAATTATTTTTTTTTCTTTAAATTTACAATATTTAAACAAATTAATTCAGTTTTTTAATAATAAAATCACATTTTATTTAATCTTAATAAATAAAATAAGTTTTACTAGCTTTGTGATTACTCAAATTTTTAAAATTAAAATCCCCAAAGTTTTGTACTTTAAGAGATATTTAACAAGCAGAAAAATTACATTTAGTCATAACAATTTATTTATTTATTTAAATTTTATAGTTTTACGATTCGCTAATAATGCATTGATTGGTAGAATAAATATATCTATATTTAATAATAATTGTAATTTCTATCTAAAAATTTATATTCTACAATATAATCTATTTTTATTATATTTTTTGGTTTATAACCGTTACATTTCAAATATTTCTCAGTGTTTATTAAATTGGAACGCCGGGTGAACTAACAAAACAAAAAAATTGTAGTGAAAATGAGAGGCGGTGAATAAATCAAATAAAGTATACAAAAGAAGTGAATCTATTACAATATTAATATAAATGAGAATAATTAAACAAATATCAATAAAATATATAGATATAAAGTAAGAAGGCAGAAAACAAATTAGTTAAAATAAAATAATGTCATAAACAATGAACAATAATTTGCTAAAGATAGACTATCGCAAAACAACTTTCTGTACATAAAATAATTAAGTTTCAAAGCATACAACATTTAAACTGCAAGGAATGCAACGCATAAATAAAATCTATCTCGGTTAAATAATTAATCGCTCGTAGAGAACATTCAATATATTAATAGCTAGAAACAAAAAAATAATAGGGATAAAGATCGTATCACATAATACTTATGACTAAATCAGAGATTAATATTCATTCAACGCGTAGTGTTAAATCAAATAAGCTACAGGGCGTTAAAAGCTCATGTAAATTACTCAGTAAATAAAATTATTAATATTATGTACCAATATGTACCATAAAATTATGCAACCAAAGAAAATAGAGTAATGTAAAATAAAGCAATAACAAAATAAAGCAGTTATGTATCGCTAGAGTAAGTATATAAATTAGAGTATAGTGCACTTATTCGTGACTTAAACAGAGTTACAGTCTATAGAATTGTAAGCATAATACAATAATAAGCATAATACAATACTTTGGTAACTTGTGATATATATATACACATTGAATTGCCGTATGTAATATTATCAATGTCTATGTAATAAACTGCATAAGCTCAGCATAAATCTCTAAAGTGAAAAATGAAAAAAAGCAATGCAATGGTAAATGACGCAATGTGCAGAAAAAAAATGTAAGAAAGTAAGAGCCTCTAAGCCCTGTCCTGCTGTCGGCAAGCTGTATGTAATAAGGCTGATACAGGATGAAAACGTTCTCGAGGGCTCAACTGAATTCACCTTACAAAGGCTTTGAATACCTGACACTCTTATCTCGGCAAGCCGTAATTTCTGAGAGCGAGATTACTCGTTAGTGATGCTGGCGGCAAAAATACTGTACTTGGGCCAATACCAGATCGAACAGTGCAAGAAGAAACTTTGATCGAATATGAACCAAGTATAGAAACGCACGGCCACTCCTCGCAAGTCTCGTAAGTCTGATCTGAGCTCGATGATCTCCGCAGTAAGAATAGGCCGAATGACGCAACAGGCGCTTGGATGTCCCTTGGGGATTGCAATTATCCGGTCACTCGGGTCACCGGGAAAAATGACTCTTATTGAGCAAGTCTTTCGTCATAAGACAATGATCGGGAGGTCAGGCGCCCGTGTGTCGCGACGAGGAGTCGAAACCGATTCTTGCCTGCGTATTTGTTTAAAGCTGACAATATCGATTTTGTGCATATACGTCTACAAGTTTTGAACAAACAGTGAAAATGTGTGCAAAACAGTAATACCTCTTCTATAGCTCATCCAAAAATCATTAAATGAATGTATGAGCGCTCACAAACGATATCGTTATTTACGATTACACATCAGCGCATTGAAAAGATTAAAGCAGCAGCTTTGCGTAATCAACATATTGAAAATTTTGATGCCCATTTTTTCAGAGGACAGAGAGCGAGAGAGAGAGAGAGAGAGAGAGAGAGAGAGAGAGAGAGAGAGAGAGAGAGAGAGAGAGAGAGAGAGAGAGAGAGAGAAAATAAACAATCGATTATTGCTGGCAATATTGTTGTTAACGACATCGCTAATAACAAATTTTGGATATCAGAACAGACACAAGCGGCATCATAGCTGTGACTATCTGGCAGTCATGATTGCGTCTCTCAGCAGACTGAAGCGATGAATGCACTAATCAGTAGCGCACAGTTGACACACAAATTCGATAAAATTAAATACCAAGTGGAAATGCCCAACGAAAATGTTTTTTCGCGTTACTCTGAAGGGAAATTGATCAAACAAACTACGGGAGCAACAATTTTGTGTTGAAAATACGAGAAGGAATTGGAGTGGATGGATAATTCTTTTCGCATTGCGGCCTTTTATCCTCGAAGGGACGCTTTCAATCAGATATTGAAGGGTGTTTACTTTCGCAATGTAATTAAAAAAGAAATCTACAATATTAAAAATCTAAAACAAAAAATTTCAAAAATAAGAAATCAACAAATTCTTAAATAGTGCAAAAACAAAAAGTTATAAAAGTAATAAATATTAACGTATAAATATATATGTATAATATGTATAATAAATTGAAAAAAATTAATTATTCACATATATATATAGTGTAAAATAATTAAAAATAAAAATTTAAAATTAAAATATATTTTAAGCATAAACCATTTTTTTTTTTCAGAACATAATTTGCTTAACAAATTTAAGTAAAATTTTATTTTTCAATACTATTTAAATTTTATATATTAATATTATAATAAAACATTAACTTTAGAGATAATAAATAAAAAATGCTTATATTTCGAAGAAATATAAAGTATAAGAAAAAAGTAGAAACTCAAAAATCTTGTGGCACTTAGCTTTCAAATCATCTTATATACATAGTAACCGTTATTACGAAAGTATTAAAAGTTCTTCAACAAGATCGATTCTTAAATGACGATGAGAAAAAGGACGAAAGAACCGCATTTGAGGGATCGGCGCGTCGATCGCATAATTAGTCACGACGCGCCAAGGAAAGCGACGAGAAAGGCTTTGCGGAAAATAAGAGGACAAACAAGGGTGCAATGAATCACGATCTGATTTGTAGGCGTAGGGTGATCGTGCAGACCGGCCGAGCTCGTTGAAATTCCATGAAGACGTTGAGACTTTTTAAGGAAAAGCCGTTTGTAAAAAAGCACAGATTCCTTCCGGACCAATTAACTTGTCACGACATCAATAACGCGCAGATGATTCAAACTTCTTGCAAGACACGACCGTTTATATTCAAAGATTTTTATTCAGATTTTAATTGGAGATTTAATTAATTCTTAATTAAACTTAATGTTTCTCTTCTTTATCAAAGAAACAATAGTTACAACTTGGAAAATTATCCTTTATCATTGCAAAACGTTGTTAGTGTGTACTCGTAAATATCATATCGCATAATTATTAAAACTTTCTCTTTATAAAATGAAAATGTAGTTAAGCATAATTAATTGCCTCCATAATTTACGGGTCATATCTATTAACCTTTAGAGAACTTTTTCTTCGGTAGACGGATAAAGTTACGCTTCAATTATTATATGCTACAGGTCGGTGATTAATATTGCAGAATAATTTTCTGTAACGCATCTAATGTATAAGTCGTAATCTAAAGTAATCGTTATAGAACTCATGTTCGTTGTTAACTTATTACAAGATTCTTTTATACAGTTTCCTTTAGCAAATTACAAATAATTATTGCTGCTCAGTATTACTAAATAACAAAAATTTTGAAATTATGTATTATTATCATAAATTATACACACACATATATATAAATGTTATATAAATGTTCAAATTTAGCAAAGCAATTTAATATTTTTTTAATCCTCACAACTTATTTTACTATTCTTCAATTTGATAAAATAAGGAAAAGAGCTTAGGTTTCCATTTTCATAATTTAATAATATTAAAATTAATTATTTAAGCAAGTAATATTTAAAATTTAAAAGATTAATGTTTGAAAATTATTATAAAAGAAGTAAAATACCGAAAAATTTATTTTGTTAAAGAATCACTTTCTTAGACGTCTTACGATTGTTTGTTTATAGACTCTATGGTTGGTTTGCTTCGTTCGCAAAAATAAAAAAAAAGTAAGACGTAACGTGTTCAAAAACGATGTCATCGTTCTGTTCGTCAGTGCATTTTGCAATTAAGCGACAAATATTGTGCGACTGACCGCATGAACTCTCGCGAAATTGACTTGTGAGACCTTCATCACAAACTCTCGCGCAGATGTATATGTATATGAATATATTAAATATATCGCCGAAATGTAATTTTGCTCGGACTAGTTTATACAGAGAGTGATGAGTGGCTCGTAAAAGCCGATGAGTTTACAATGAAATTACATCGTCAGCCGAGCAGCGTTCCACACCTTATTACTGTCATTATGCTTAAACGATCTATCGTGTCGTGAATCAATTCGATAGCCAGATTGATAATTGCTCCAAAGCGAATGTTCCGTGTTCGGATTCATTTCCAGATCGATTTATATTCTGTCAGGATGCGTTTGACGCAGATATCAGAGCACTAAATGCAATTGCAATAGGAGTAAAAGTTATTATAAACACTTACAAATCGCATGTATAACGAGAAAGCAATAATTATATCGTTTAATTAATTGGCAGTAAAATCCCAGCAAAAAGAATAAGCTACGTAATACATTAAAATTGTTTAATAAGTTCTGCTGTGTATATTAAGAACATTTATAATGATTGTGATTTTCTCGACTGATTTTTCTCAGTGTACAATAATACATAATAATATAGAAAGTATTATTAAAACACAAAATAAAATAGAAAATCACCTAATTATTGTTTAACTGCAAGGCAGGACTAAATGTCATTTTAATGCTATCCAGCTATTCCCATCATTCGACCGTTTTTCCAAGTCTTCTTTTTACATGTAACTGCATGCGCGTTGCTCACGATTGTACCATTCGCGCAAATCAACGGCCATTACATCGGACTTGTAATCCGTCCGCACCAATCTGTCCGCGTAGAACTTTATGACTCCAATAACGATTTTACAATACGTACAGGATTGCTTCGTCGCGTGTATGTACGCGAGAGTGCACAAGGGGGTATATACGCGTGCACGCGACTACCTCTATTCGTCCGATATCCTTCGGTACAATTGCGCGAAAGGATATCGCGTGACGCGCTCTTCCGATTTTGCGACGGATTCTAATATGAGCGGATTCGAGTTCGAAACTAGAAACGAGACACTCTTTTTGAGTACCTTCTACCTTTGTGCCAGGCGTCGATTCTCCATGCCCGGCAGGCATCGGTTCGCGTTTAAATAGAGTTTCTGCGCAACACTTGCTAAAAAAATTGATAGTTGAAATGATAGTTTTTGGTTTTGATACCCCATGAAAAAAATTTGCAACTGAATATTTATACTAGGTAGAAATATAAAAAATTTTAAGCTTAAATAGTAAAATCATGTATTAGAAATTCCATATTGTACAAAAATAGAAATTGTAGAATACTCTCGAAAATTAATATATAATGCTGAGTGTTTTCTGTTCTCTCTTGATTTATAAATTTACCAGACCTCAGGATATCTCAAAATACATTAAAGTTAAAATGTAACTATGTTTAAAAGAATCCATTGAATCCATTGAAAATAATAGACAATAAATTCAATTCTTTGCAAAAGTCGATGACTGCATTAAAAATTAAGAGAGAAAATCTCGATAAATGTTGAATGCAAATTCCAGCAGCCCATTAACATTCGTTTCTAGATTAACAAACATGAGCAAGTGTGAATATGTAAAAGTTAAAAGTTTTCACAAACGAAGAATCAATCATAGAAAGATTCAAGATAGCACAAAATGTTTATTGTTTCTATTAAGATTTAATAAATAAATAAATATTAAAATAAAACATGCCAAATGTGATAAATACTAAAATAACAGCTATTCTAATATCTTTTTGTTTCGCATCGTACTACCTATTTAAATTGCACGGTATAGGGCTTTACTTCTTCTTTGTTATCAATAATTGAAAAATAATTGTACAAAAATAACTGTTTTTCTCATAAAAAAATTATCCTTACAATCGGTCCATCAACACGTCCTAATTTTCAGTGCAAATTTGACTAATTAACCAACGGAGAAAGCTGTCGGTGAAAATTCGACGAGGAGTAAAACAATCAGACTAACGCGAAAACTGTATCAGACGTGCAATTCGCACTAATTGTTCCGTCGGTCCTTTCCAGGCAGTTCCCATCCCTTTTCTCACCGGTGATAACTGCCCGCCTTCTAATCTCCGAGCTCATGCTACAATAGGGTGATGATTACCTGAACGGTGCAATTTGGTATCCTCGAAACGGAGGACACGAGGAGGAATGGATATCCTTCCTGCCTTGCCTCTCCATCTTCCTTACGCTATTCGAAAATGTGCTAGATATTACGTTCTCTTCTAAACGATTTTAAATCTAAAAAATGTATCTTCCAAAATTTTAGTAATGTAATCTTTAATAATGTAATATTAGAATTGTATAACGCATTAAATGTGGTTGAATTTAAGTTACTTCATTTACTTTAAACAATCCACAATTTGCATCAAAATTAAATAAAACTATTTACATAATTTCATATTCTCTTTATATGTGTGAATAAAATATTATTTATTTTGTATAACATAATTTCAAAAAGTTAAATTTTCTAGTTTAAATGTTTTAAATAATTAAATTTTTGTAATATTATTTTACAAGATGAGAGACTAGTGGCGTTGAAACAATATCATATTTTGAGACAAGAAATTATAATAATTATAATAAATTCTATTCAAAGAAAAACTGTAAGATTTAAAAACAGATTCTTTTCTATTCTTTAAAAGTTAAATTTAATACAATGCTATCTATTAATTGTAGACAAATAGAAATATTATTAACTTTTCACTCTCAGTTTCAATTCTCATAAGAATTCTGTTTTTGTTTATAAACAGCTTAAAAAAGATTTTTCTAATTATGTTGCTATTGAATCAAATAAGGTAATATATTATAAATATTTTAAAATGCAGAACCTGATTTTAGTTTGAGCTTTAAATTTGCTTCAGCTTAAAATCAGAAAAAATTTAGCGGAGTTATAATTGTTTTTTAGATTAAATAAAAAAAGTAAAAAAAAACTAAATTTTTAATATTTAATATTTAGTATAATCTATTAATCTGTGATTCTGTGTATTTTCCAAAACAACATGCACTTATAAGATACAACAGCATTTTGTTCAAATAAAATCATATAATTTTTACAGTGTTTATGTATGTATAAATCGGGTAATTATAGTAACGGTAAATTTGTGAAATACTTATAAAAATATATAAAAAGATAGACAATAAAATTCACTTTAATCGATCTATAACTGGCATTAAAATTTAGGACAAAATTCTATTTATAATTTTATGTGTCGTGTGGTACAAAAAGTATTAAAAAAATTTAGATCGGTAAAAAATGAATTTTAATTACCTTTTTTTTTAATACATTTTGTATAAGTACTTACAATTTATCGTTAAGAATTCTATGTAAAATTTTGACGTAAATTATAGAACTGAAATGGTTTTCATTTTCCTTCTTTTGTAATATCAGTTTCTTTAAATATCAATTAATTATACTTTTTTTGTTTCGTGTTAAAAAAGCTGTCTATAATAATATCATGTTTCGAATTACTTTATGTAATAATAAAGAGATGTTTTATTTTTAAATAATATTCTAAAAATAATAACTTTAGTAAAATAGTTAAACATTCAATAAAGCGCGCTTTTACTTTGAATGACCAAATTACTCATATTTTATTTTTAGTGTTTTTGGAGGAATTGCAATTTTTGATCGGAAACAGTGAGTATGTTTAATCGCGTGAGATCGTCGCGGGAATAGTTATCCATTATGCTTTCGTTTCTCGCTTTGTGATAGGCTGTATTTCTCCCGGCAGCGATCCATCTCCTTCTCGTCGCTCGTAGATACATGTACTTATCCGAACATCCGTCTAGGTGCACGTACATCTCTAGAGGACTATAGCTCTTCACGGCCCAAAAAGGACTTCCCATTCACTACTTCAGTAAGGTTCTTTTTCTATCTCTTTCAATAGTCTTTTTACTTCTTTCCTATCTATTTCATCCCCTAACAACGTAAACCCATAGTACTTGCGTGTAAAGGTGGAGTTGCGAATACTTCTATCAGTTTTCTTTTCATAAATATGTGCAGTAAGCACATTAAAAAAAAAATTGCAATTAAAATTTTGCGTAAATTTTTTTGTGTATATATGTATATGTATATGACAAAAAGTTTTTAAATTTATTACGCAAAGGAAATAAAGGCATTTTTTAGTCACGGTAAGTTCTGGTGCTTAATAATATTTATTATTATTTAATATATTACACTCCTAATTACTATTTTTCCCTCACAAGAAGAATGTCCCAAATTTTTTCAAAATCAAGATGCCAAAGTCTCATTATCGGTTGCAGAACAAATTTAACACACGATTAGTAGATGCACTTGTAACTGCGACGCTTAACGAGACAAGCAAGAAGCGCAATAGGATACGTGTGGTCATCGAAATGATTCATGCGTTCCGGAGCGGCGACAAAGCGCGCCTCCGAAAACTGACACGCTTCATAACCACAGAGGACGCACCGGACCGGATAAATGCGTTATTGGAAAGCAATCAGTGGGATAACGTAATTATCGAACTGTACACGCGCCACGCACAGGATCGTTATGACAACGCGACACGTTTGTCATAAACTGAGAAATATGCGGCTGTGTTCGCCGATCGAATATTTCCAGCGGAACGGCTATTGAAAATCTCAATTGGGCGAAACGCCGAAAATATATAGTACAACCGGAAGAGACGTGGGAATTCTTCGTTAGAGCCTGCGCCAGCTTTTTCAGTAGCGCAAATGTAGTGAATTTTAATTCACTTCAATTAATTTCGAACAGAGAGATTTTATAACAGTGGCCATTTGATTGAAATTCAGCAAACAAAATATCTCGCCTCTTGTTAACGTTAAATAATAATATATATTTTGTTCGCATTAAATTTTGTTCGGAATACTCAGTTTACGTATCCAGTATATTTTATCGCGTTAATAAATGTCGCAAGACCAGTTAGAAAGTAGTTCCATTGGTTCCATATTGGAGGGACATACGGAAGCAATGTCTTTCCCGTTAAGTTGTTCTGTGGTGAGAAACGTAGCGTCAAACGTGGCGAGAACGAAAATCAAGGTATACTCGAGAGTCGCTGGATGGAAATGGAAACCTGAGTGGAAGGTGGACAAGCAAAAAGCTATCCACCCGGGGGCGGATAAATATTAACTCTTTTATAAATATGAAACGCGCTCGACGCATCCTCTTGTTACGCCGACGAACGAGCGAGGCCGCAGGATGGAAATGGAGGAGAGCGCATGGGAATGGAGAATTGTGGTGAAGGTGCAGACTATGAAGGAGCATAATGTATGAAAATTGTGCTCTGCCAGCCTCAGAAATTAATTTATCATCACCGATGTCTATCGACACCGATTAATAATAATGTTTGAAATATTGTTGCAATATGGGTTCAAATACTTCAACCTTTAAATGCACTTTGTTGTATTATAAAATTATATAATACATAAGGTATTTTATTTTAATATATACATCGAAATATCTAAAAAAAACTATAAAGATAACGTTTTAGACAAAAGTTGTGTGGCCTGAAGAAAGATAAGTAATGGTAAGATTAATTTTTGAAAAAAATATCGATTCGTACATGATATAACTTTCTTAATTATTCTTTGTTTAAGAAGAAAAATTATCAAGGAAACCAATAGTTTAAAGATATTTTACTCTTTCTTTTGATACATTTCGATATAAAGTATAAAATATCTCTTAAACTATGCAGTCTTTCACTATTTGTATCTTAATACTTTTGTGTATAAAATAATAAGATAAATCAATTGATGTAAAGATAACACATAATTGTTTTAGAAAATTATGTAACTTATAATATGGATTTACATATATCTTTTTAAAGTAATTATGTTATATTATTTCAATAATTAATTTTACCATTGTCAAGATTCTCTTCAGATCACACAACTTGAAACATTTTTCTGTATCTTTCAAATTTTCCAAAATATATCGATGCAAAATTTGAAATGAGATACCCTGTGTGTGTGTGTGTGTGTGTGTGTGTGTGTGTGTGTGTGTAATTAATTGTTTATAAATTCAATTATAATTTTTTAAATTTATTAACAGGATAATACATGTACTTGAACTTTTTCTCTAAAACAATCTCACTTTCTCTTTTTGCAAAAATGCTCCAGAGATGGAAAAATACAAACAAGTGCTACGCTGTAAATATATTTAAAGGCTAAAGACTGTTTTCTCAGAAAGCATAGTCAGAAGAAGAACGGAAGCATCAGAATTCTAGAGAAACATTTCGCTACACGCGTAAGCACGGATTTCAATAAACTCTACTTCGGAAACGTATCGAAGGCTTTCTCTCTCTACGTATGGAAATCCGGTCCACCGGCTTTTCTCGCGTTTCCCGAGAAGATTCCGGGAGCTCGTATCTCCACTAAACAGCAGTCGAATCATGGGCGCGCGCGAGGAGACGTGCATTGGGAAAGGTGCACCCGGGATAGCTAAAGCCGATTGAAACAATCGACGATCAGTGTTCGGTGATCCTACTTGGAAATGGCGAAGGATGAAAGGGTAGAAGAGAGGGAGTGAGATCTCGCAGCCTCGTCCTCAGCACCGCGAACAATCTTCCCTCAAGGCGTCGACTAAGATAAATCTCCGATGGATGCAGCCGCCTCACGACAGAGAAATAAAGGCTGCAACGACAGTTTGTGGATAAATTTTGTATTGGCTTCTTTCGAAGGTCTTTCCATCATCGTTTTTAGTCACTCAACTATTGTCAAGAATTCAACGAGCTATTATACAATTAACAAGTAATTTCTGAGCAAGTAGCAAAATTTGAAGCTGAAGATTCCAAAACATGCTGTGTGGTTTTAGAAAATTCTATGGATTGAATAAATTGTTGCAAAAAATAAACGCATTAGATAAATGCATTACCGTCGACAATGAAAGACTTCAATTGTCTTAATGTTTAATTAATCTAAAATAATTTCAAGAAATATAGAGTAAAGATAAAAGAAAATCGGCTCTTCAACTGTAAGCGAACTTCTCGTGACTTCTCGTCGCTGTTGCTATTCCGAAATTCTCTATACGGACTTGCTAAAGGTTAATGCATTCAGCATGCAGTTTAGTAATTCAAAATTCGTATACGCGCACATGCATTTAACACGTAGCTTTGAAAATCCCAGGCCACTTATGATAATGAAATTATTTCCCTCTTGATACGTCAAGATGGCGAGCGTGATCTCCGAGGACATAATGTCGTCTTTACATTTTCATCACGGTTGCGCATTGCATACATCCGAGGTGATGCAGCAAGAATTTTAAAGATGCTTTCTGACTGTTACAAAATTGCAGAGTCGAATGAACATCTGTGGCTTAAAAAAATTACTTTATATTCATGCAAAGTTTGTTTTGCCATTAGACAATGTATTTTTAATCGCACGAGTTGTTGTTACATGAAATTTAATCAATTTTTCAAGTACTGTTGAAACCATTGTATTTCTATTTAAATTTGTGTATCAATATTTTCTTCACAAAAAAATAATCAATTTTTTCAAAAGTATGTTTCACCCTTTTAACATGTGAGAAAACATCTATACATCCATGCTGTAAGCTCGTATCGACACGTATTAAAATTAAAATATTGTTCTCTCACTAAATTTTGTATAAATTTGTTGTTTGTTAGATCTTTCAATTGGATTATATAGTGAAAATTCTATCGTGATATTCGATAAATGATTAACGACATCCGACTTGGCCGGAAGTGATGGGAGTCGGCGCTTCAATTCCCAAGTGGTAACCCATCGGATTGTGCCGCCACCCTCTCGTTCCGTCGGTGTGAAATTGTCGATGCAATCCCTTCGCACCCTCTCCCTTGGCATTCTCTCTATCACGAGATAGAGTAGATAGTGTAAGCGGGAAAACTCTGTGCATAAAAATTCTTGCCACGGATCAAAGTAATTTCTTCAAAGCCGCGAATTCCCGTGAGAATCGACGAAAGTGGGAAGGCGGAGTTCGGTAGTGTGATACATTTTTGGCTCCAAATTTTCCTCAAAGTGGCAACACAATGATAGAGTAAAAGAATAAATGAAAGGTTTGGCTGAAGTACAAGTGTTTCTAAGTTCTTTGTGTAGAATTATTCTCCAAAAAGATACCATCGCCCGCAAAGTATATATAACTACGTACTGATTAGTATATCTGTATCAATTGTACGTGAATGTAAGTTAGTCGTGCAATTTTTAAATAAGCTTATATTATATGGATGACCCATACTCTTTTCCATGCGAATTTCGCATCTCATTTTTCCCAGGCGATAATAAAAAATTTAGCTCGAGCTCGCAAGAAATAAGAAACCCAAGAAATTGTCGCTTCTTTCATCGACGTCACCTATTGCGCAAGCAGAAGAAGACGGGAAATTTTTAATTAACGGATAGAGAAGAGAATGAATTCTCGTGCGCGCGCGTAGCCGAGATCGACCAAGTTGTACTCGCCCTCGACGAAGAACAAACGCACGCGACGACTTGCCAATCGAACAAAGTTGGAAATCAGCGAGGGCTGTTGACATTTAATTTAAATCGAGCGAGACGAGCTTTTTCGTTATTGATCCCGACCGGTTATGATGATGACAGGATGTTTGTTACATTTATCTGACTTTCATTTTGCAACCGAGTTTCGTTCTAAGAATTATTTATATGTCGTGACCGCGCTGCTGTGATTTTGTCCAGGCAAAAGTGCCAGAGAAATAATTTGCCGTCTCCATCACTTGAAAGAATATGTATATGTGTAATAACATTTCTAGTGGTCACGATTATTAGATGAAATATGTAATAATATTTTTTAGAGTAAAATTCCCTCAATAATTCTAGTTAATTTTGTATGAGATACTATTTGATGTGACAAAACAAATTCTAAACATTTATTAGTAAAATACAAAATAATTGGCGATGCTGTGGAAAATAGAGGTTTTATAGATAAAATATGCTTCTATTTAATGGATAATTTTTAAACTTTGTTGAATAATTTTCATTGAAATAATCTCTCCATCTCATTTACCACTGCTTAGTTTAGTACTCGCTAATTTTGGTGGATAATTCGTCACTGGCTGCAGCCTCGCGTTTTTGAGAGACCGTCACGACGACGCCGTCGTGACGTGCCGGTCGATGCAATCCATTCGTTTCGAACGTCAGTTCCTTCGTCAGGGACCGACAGTCTCGCCGACACGTCCGTAATTATCTTCGCTTTCCGATCCCTTGGGAACTCCGTGGCAGCCCTAATTAACGCGCTACACAGCTCGGCCATTTCGCGTCGTAAATATTTTCGACGAGAGATGCGTTCCGTCACGCTCACGTCCGCCTCGCCGCGCCTAACAAAGTCACGTGACGAAATTCACGGATATCTAATTTAGTCAAACGTAATCACGAAAAACCGCACGTTTTTTTTTTTTTTTTTTTCAAAAAATAAACGTCCTGCAATACTTAAAAATGCAAATATCATTTGCAAAATGTTACGATTTTACCATTAATTATACAAAGTGTCGCAAAACATGTGGGTTAACGCTTGTAAAAAGATAGAAAGGATTGAGATGAACATAAAAGTCCAATATTGTCTTGAGTTAGGTCTTGGATTAGATCCACCAATAATCGAAGTATTAATTTTTCAAATTATGTGAATGAGAGCGCGCCGAGAGAAGAGCTCGATCCGCTCGAGCCATAACACGGAAGAAAAAATCTATCGTGAATGTACGATAGATTTTTTCTTCCGTGTTACTCGTTCTCGGTCTTCTTTCAAGTCTTTGTACCACTTATAAACATTTTTTTTTGCGACATAGCTTTATCACCAAAGGTCTTCTGCAACATCCTCAACGTTTCGGCGGCAGAATTATTCATTTCGCAAACAAAATTTAATGCAAATTCTTTGCTCAACAAAATCAGACATAATAAAAATCAAAAAACTCACTTTTGTATGTTTATAAAAACACATGTAGCTTTGCAGCAATTGAATATATTGACGTGAAACTCTGCACAGATGTCAAAGACAGTACTATCAACCCACAAAAAAAATAATTTTATGATCTTATAGTACCCACAAAGTTTAAATAAAAAATCCATCTTATTTTTTGATCACAGTAGTACTTTATATAACGCTGTTAGCATGTATTTATGTAATGGGATAATTTATGTTTCAATTTAATTTGATATATTATTTATATTCTATAATGGATATATTTATTATTTCATAATATATTATTGTGAATGAACGTGTATTCAGAGAAGCATAATGCAAAACCATTTATATCAATTAATATAATTAATAAACGGTTACATCAATCAAGATATTTCAACTTCAAATTAAGAATTATCAACTGTAATATAAATAACAAGCATTACAACGATTGCCGTTGTTGTCTCAGTTTCTTTCTGCAAAATATTTTAGGCGTCCATTTGAGTCCATTTGTGATATCTTAGATCAAGTTACACAAGAAGGTTGATTATATTCAATAAAGGAAATGTTAAGCTTTCTTTTCGAGGGAATCATATTGCTCTACCAAAATAAGTTTGTTGTATTTTCCTCCTTTCTTCTACGTGAGTGGATATTCTTTCACTATTCGTAGGCGGCCAAAACGCGCCGTCGAGAAAGGTTTGTCTTCGTCAAGCGGCCGAAAGGAGCGGAAAAGCGGCAGCTTTTTAGAAAGCACACTCTCTCCGCCTTCGTCTTCAAGACGATTCACTCGTCAGGGAGAAAGATGGTGTATTGCCGCTTGAAAAATGAATAACTCGCCAGGGTAAAAAGAAATTCTGCATTGTCGGGCCAATCGGGTTCCCAACAAATGACACAACACTTTGTAACAATCTTGTGTGGGGTTATTTCGGATTTCAAAGAAATCAACGAACTTTTTACGTTTTTGATCATAGAATAACATTAAATTACATATGTCTATATATCTGATGCAATCGTAAATTGTAATATGTTCTTGATAAGACAATATTGACTTTTATTTTCGGAAATGGGCACAAAAAAGTATTATGTAATGAATAAAATACGACAATGCACGAGAAAAGAATGGAACTGGGAGGTTAAGAATATTATTTTTCCTGCCACAGCGCTGCTCCACTCCTCGTAAACTCTGTCGTTTTAATTATTAACCTGAGATTAATCCACGACGTAAACCCCAACACATCCGGCGATGCATCCGACGATGCAGGATCCTTCTTCCCCCCTTGGCGCCACGTTCATGCAAGAAACTCGACGCGCGCGGCAAGAAAATTTCCGCCCTCGAGAAGGAAAGACAATTTCCTCTCTGCTTAAGGATCCTCTTTCTTCCGGCCCTCGAAACACCAGGCTGCACCCTTTAACGATGCTCGTACTGGATATGGTGTAAGGGAAGGTGAAGGAGATGGCAGTGGAAAATCCGCATAGTGCGCGCCCGCGGGATCCAAAGTTTCCAGCAACATGTAAGTGGGTAGTTAAACCACGCGATAGTGCCTCCGACTTCAAACCCTCCTTCCCGTTCCTGTAGTGTAAGGCACCCTTCACCTTCTACGCAACTCATCGTCCTAATTAATATCAATTTCGCTAATCTGTAATGCGAACGCCATTCCGCTCATGTCAGTTCACGAGAGTACTCTTCGTCGATTATGCGAGATAATTTAAATTTACAGCAACGCTGGCGTTTTCAGATTTGTTTGCGGTTCTATTTGACGTTCGCCATAACATATTATACTTAAAGTTACCAAAACTAAAAGCAAATTATAACGAAATATTTAGAAATCGCCGTAACATATGCTTAAAGTTACCAAAACTAAAAGCAAATTATAACGAAATATTTAGAAATCAAAATTGTGCAAAAACAGTGTACAAAGTTTGTATCCCGATACAAACAATTTCATAAGTTAAACGGATTTGCTAACAAGATGTAAAACACGCAATTTCAATTAAAGCTGCTAATTTTGAAGCTGCTAATTAAGGAAAAATTGAACATAATGCTGATAATGACAAAATAAAATAATGTAATTTTGCTTCAACGCCATAGATGAAATTTCAAGCGATACAGTCAATATAAAATTTTACGACTTTTACTGATGCCAGTATTATATAATAATAATTTTATTTATGCAAACATCTGCACATCAAATATGATATATTATTTCAATTTTAAATAGCAATATGAATACCTATCGGTAGTATGCTAATATCGAATTTAATACACGGCTCACGTTTTCGTATGAAGTGCCGACTACAACGTATAGATAGCATACGTATAGCTTGATATTTTAAATGCTAATGCGAACAATGGGATACCGATACAGATTCTCTATAATCCGACGTTTGTAATTTCAGATTTTGATTTCAAACTCAATTCGGAACTACCAAATTATTATTATCACAAAACACGAATACAATTACATATAATTAATCAAAATAAAATAGTTTTAATGCATTTTAACAAAATAAGTTCATGTTGTAATAATAAATATATTTTAATATTTAGTTTTCGATTATCTTACAGACTATTAATTACATTTATTATATTTATTTTATATGTTATTACTTTCAGATGTAATTTTAGAGAATGTAATAAATGTCCCAGTATTAAAATATTAATTTTCATAAGTTAAACATTACACCTCAGCCATAGATAAATTAAAATTAAAACTTTTTAATAATGTAAATTGTATGTAAATGTGTTTTTTCCTCAGAATTAATTTCAAGAGAATTTATAATAATTCAATTTAAGTGATTTGTTGCAGTCTAAGGAACATCTCTAATAAAAAAAAAATTTTAATGCTGATTCATAATAACTTCTTCTCTGTAATAATATAAAATTTTTAATTTCTTTGTGAATCCACAACTGGAAAAGTGCAATATTTTTAAAATAACCCATATTTACTTGATTTTAATGCAATAATTAATCGCGTCATCTTGATTCGTCGTCAATTTAATGAAGAGCAGTATTGCCTTTCTTTAGACACAGACGATGAGCTTGTGACGCTTTCTTGAGAGCAACTCGTGCGACAGAAGTGGCATAGAAGCTTATTGACACGTCAGAGAAAGAGAGACGGGAGGAAGGATTTTCCACGTCTGCAAGGGTTGGCGTTTCGATATTGGACTCGTTACATTCTTCGCCAATCGACAAGTTCTCAATTCTGCTAATTGAGCCGCCGAATGCAATAAGAGAATAAAAAGGGAGGAGTAGTCTTCTCTTCCACTTTTTCTCTCAACTCATCCCTTCTACAATCTCGAAGATCCTTGGTGTTATGTCACCAATGACAAGAATGTCGTGAAAAGTTGATGAGAAAAGAAGTACGAATTTATCGATGGATTAATTTGATTGATGAAAAGAGAAAAGAGGGGAGGGAGAGAAAAGTATATTTTCTCATAATCAAAATAGAAGTACAATAAACCGATTTGTATAAAAATTAAACTTTTAAATTCGATTATAACACGAATAAAACACTTATCAAATAAAAAACGCAATAGATAATACGTATTATTAAATAAATTAATTACGCGGGTAGATATCATTATTTTATTACATATTTGCTCCTTAAGTTCAAAGTATTATCAAAATTGTAAATATTTTCTTATAATAAAAATATAATATAATAACCTGTTTTTTTCTCTTGGTATTGTTGAAATTAATGCTTGACGCAAATTATTGAATACTCTCATCGAAAAAGCTAATAATATTTATTGGTCCCCCCCCCCCCAAGTTTAATTATAATGCCCTCATAGTTAGGGTTGAATAACCGTCTGATCCTCCGGAAAAATACAGAAAGACGATAACGAACGATATCGATCGACGAATCCACCATCTTGCTCGATCTTGGTATCGCAGATTAAAGGAAAATGGGAACAGGGATAAAGACCGATGATCGGGGAACTTCATCGGCGAAGTTTACTTTTATCGGGAGCAACGTGGGATTGAATTTCAATGTTATTACGGATAAGGAGAACACTATCGCAGCAGAAAGAAGAGGACGAAGTCTTAGAAACTTTACGGATTTCTTCGGAATTTGCAGAACCATGTCCGTGACGCGACTCGCAAAAGAGTGATATTATTTTGTAGCGTCGCCAGTTAAACTATCGCCTGGACATTTATTGAATATTAGCTTGATGTACTCTAATTTCTCTTTCTCTTTCTCTATATAAGACTATTTTTTCTGTAATTTTTAAAATATACGTTAGCAGTTGACCTTCCATGCACTTTGTTGCATTATAAATAAAAACATAAAAATATGTTTTAAAGATTGGCTTTTAATGTTATAATTAAGTAATAAAGACATAGTTGTATTTTGCAAGAGCACTATGAGATGTATATTTTTTGCATCTAATCACTTCATAAAGATGCGAAGCTCGCCGCAAAGTCGTCCTTTGGGCAGTTTCCGCGGATTTACGGAGATACAAGATCTTCGAGCAACCCGAGAAGACCACAATTAATGATCCCGTTAATTTAATTAATGTTCGCCATAAAAACCGCGGCCAGTTATGCTTGCTAAAGCTCGACTTCATCTCATAGCAAGAAAATGCAGGTATTGTTTAAAGCAAGAAATACCAGTAAAATAATGTAATCTTGTCATTCTTAACCCTAACTGACATTCGTCGCTTGTTTAATGTATTCAGCAAAACTTTAACTTAACGTATCTTTATTTAAAATTAACATAAATAAAATATTTTTTCATTTTGAAAGTCAAAATGCAAGGAATAAGATTATGTACTTTTAAAATTATTTAAGTTGTCAAAAATATTTGTCAAAGTTGTCAAAAATATTATAATTAATTTTTTACAATGTTAAAAAGATATTTGACGTATCAAAATTTTTAAGAAATCACACAGATAATTAAATTTATTATTGTTATTATTAAAACTACTGAATTTTGTTGTCCCATGAATTCAGTGTCACCTACATCAAAATTTTATTGTCTTGCATTTTCGAAACATAATAGATTGACCTATATAAGTTTTTCTTTCGTTTTCAAGGATTATAAAGTGAAGAGAACGAGGTGGTAATGCAGCAAGTTAATTCGCTTCCACGAAGGAAATTATGTGGCTTTGCATGCAGGTGCAGTACGCCCGCTGATTATTTCTGACCAATGTAGTCCAACATTTTTCTATAATACCATCGATCCGTAGTTTTAACATTTGCAACATGCGTGTTACCTCTATATGTAATTAATTTGCATGCGTTGTTTTAACGACGGTTAGTACTTATATTAGTATTTCGCCAAGAAAAGAACAACGTTATTATTAGCAAGACTCAAAAAATAAAATAGATGTTAATTTGTTAGACTTACAATTAGTTAGAGAACGAAAAAGTTATAATTATCTTTTTACATGCATTTTACTTTAACAACTTTATTAATTGTTATATATTATTAATGTATTAAAAATAAATATAATAAAATTACGAAAAAGTAATTTATTCATTCAGGATGTTAATCAAGTTAAAGAGTAATCACGATAAGAAAAATAATAGCTTTATGGATAGAAAAAATAAAGATAAAAATAAAAAACAAAGATAATACCGTTAACCATCGTAAAAAATCGCTCGTAAACTTCTGACTAACTAACCGGAAAACTACTGTAATTAAAAAGTGCGTACGTGCGTGCCCGTTAATAACTTTACGACGGAAGCGGAGAGTTGACTGTCGTTCGGCAAAAGCCGGGTGATATATTGCTTGCATCCTTCGTACTTTCTACACTGCTCATAGCAAATTTTAAAGCAACACATTATAACTTGCCTTTGCTATTCTAGAACCAAATTTAATACAAATAATAAAGAAAAAATTAAAGATAAGACTTTATTCTCTACACGTATGTTCCATATATCGATATACAAAAAAATCTAATTTTATATAAAATTACATTTCTCTCTCTGTCTTTCTATATGTATATGAACTCTTTTTAAAAATATATACTGATTTTTTACATTAATTTCAGATCAGAGAAACTTATAAAATTTTATCAAAATAAAAAAAAAATTTTATTTAGTTTCTTCAGTTAAAAAAGTATTATAATTTTGGTTATTTTTCACACGCAAAAAGTGACAATCCGATAAACCGTCGTCTGCGCTTGGATAGATTGCAACTTTAGATACGCTCTTGGATACATCGCGAACGATCTCGAAAGTTTAGCAGACTCCGGCCTCGGCGTTAACTCGGCAGAGTTACGATACTAGACTAGAGAGGCTTGTATCTCGGGGTTTAATGGGATCGGGACAAACTGGCCGCGGAAATTCCGCGGCAAAATAAAACGAGATAGCGCGGCGCGAGGCGCGCAACTTTTAAAACTACGATGGGAAATGTAATTTACTGTCGATGCGCGCAACTCGCGCGACAATTCCCCTGCTTTGTTCCTACGAGTTAATTACATGCAAACAATTAATTAACCCATTGGCATACCGTTTGTCTTTGCGAATGCTCCACCGAACTGCCCTTCACTCCTTCGGATTATTTATCACTGGTAATACAACTAATTTCCGCGACGAGTTACTTTAACTAACTTGAGTGTAACTAATTTTCTCTCTTTCCGTGCGCGGATTTTAAAACAGAAATCTACAGAAGAACGAGAAACTGTACTAGTAGAGATAGCTTTGCAGAAATTTGAGATAATCGAAGTGAAAATTTTGCGTGCAATATCAAACTAGTTGTACATACAACATGATCAGAAAATCACCTATATGTTGACAAAGATGCGCTCTAATAAATTCTGTTTTAAATTTTAAATAACACAATTTTAGTTCTACACCATAATGTTAGTTTTTAGTGCCATCTAGTTTCGTCGTGTATATTATGTTCATAATAAAATTAATTTATTATGAACTTCTTCATTCTCTTTCATGCGAAAAATAACGACTTTTTAATAAAATTTTATTACGGCAGCATAAAATAAGGTATTCCATTTATATTTATGTTTAAATGTGCAAACTTTTATATTAAATAAACATACATAGTTTCACAAAGTAATGATATTGTTGTATTATGAGTTATACGAAAATGAATAGAAGAAGATAAATATATCACTGTAACTCGTTTATCGAGTCTTCCAATTAAATCTTCCATTTACACACATCTGTTTATTTCAAAGTAAATATTTGTGTCATTTCATTATGGCAAATTAAGTTTTTTAATTTAAACGCATGGTTTTGTTCATTTCATTGTTTTTCCATTTATACAATATCATGGTTTAACGGATTGTATAATAGAACTATGAGATAGAAAAATGTGCAAATAAAAAGCAGATAAATATAGAACTGTTAACGCTTACCGATTCTCCATTCTGCACTGGCCTTCTTGAATCTTGCAGTTGGTTTTGAAATCCTTGTAGATCTGACTGCAAGGTTTCCCACGCAGACAAAGATTAAGCGCGTGATTGCACGTCGGCAATGCGTCTATCGGGTATGGATCTTTGTCTGCAAAAATGCGCATCAGAGAAAGTAAGTAAAAGCTCTTTTAAAAAGTTCAAAAATTAATAAAACAGATAAAATAAAATATTATTAATACGACAAAATACATATTATTTTTAACAAAAAAAAATTGAAAGTTATGGCAATAATTAATTATAAACTGTTTCAATAAAAAATAGCACACTTATTTTGTACAAAATTATTCAATTATTTGAAATTTTTGTTTATTTAAAATAATCTCATACATCTTTTAGTAAAAAAACACGTCACCATTAAAAAAATTGTTTTAGTATCATTAAAATAGCATTATAGTGATATTTTTATTTTTGGGCATAGAAAAAAGTTGTACAGAATACGGAAAGGCGAATAAAAGGAATAGTTGAGTACGCAAATTTAATTTCAGATCCAAAATTGACGTACATCAGTTGTCGTGGTATTTTAAAACAAAAAACTGTTAGAATGAATATCTCGTAACTCAGCCGTTTGTCATTTTTTGTACTTAAATTTTAAACTAAAATCAGATAACAAATGGAATTTTCAACAATATATACTTTCAATAACTATCAATAATTATTAATGTTTGTAAATAAAGCTCAATCGCGTTAGTTGCTAGACGCATTTTGTGTATGTAGCTAGCAAAATTAAAAAATCGCGAAAGTTCTGTTTTTCTGGAAACATTATGCTCCTTGTAATCATATTATGTCCCTTGAAATAACTATAATTATGATTTTTATAATTATGCCTGTATGTGTAAGCGAGAAAATACTCTGAACTTTAAAAAAATTTTTTTAATTGCGGATCATTAAGCTTCTAAAGTTTTAAAAAATCTACCACTTGACTCGTATCACTTGACACACAACGTACAATTTAGCCTACACTTCGCGAGCTGATTTTTTTTGCGGCCTTGCTTCCTGTTTCCACTTCTTTTTTCGAAGCACGGGAGCGAATTTAATCTCATTAAGTGGCGAAGCTTCCTGGTTTCGTAGCCGGCGCCGGCTGCGCAGCGGGGGTTTCCATTATCCGCCGTGCTATTCTATGACCAGCTTTCGGCAGGATAAATGTAATTAAGCTACGATCTGGAGTGGCCTAATTGCACAACTTATTACTTCGTCAAATTATTACTTATTGATGCCTTTATGCGCGTTCGCAATTTAGCCTGATTTATGTAACTCGATAATCAATAAAAGTCGATTTTTTATTCTAACTAATTTAATCGTCAGTAATTAAATCCAATTGACGTGATTTGATAAGATTAATCATTGAATAAACAAATACTCTTTTTCTATCTATATATAGGTCCGTTAATACATTATTAAAATAATTCGAAAAAAAATGGATTGGTATATTTTCACTCAGGGAACATTATACTAAATAAATCAGGAAGCCGACAAATATTAAGTATAGCAGACTATCGATCCACCCCAATAAACCTAAAAGTAACCCAACCATTGATATTTGAACTGCAAAGACCTTTTTCGAAGACGGCGATTCTCTCCGGAACGAAAAATAGGTTAGAAATGTAAAAAAAGTAATAGATATGAAATGAAGCGAATGAAAAGAAACGCATCGGGAATTATCCGTGAATCATTTGGAAAAGCTCAAAAGACTCGGCAGCGCGCATGAGTGAACCCTCGGGAATATCAACAATGAAACCTGTAGGAATAAAGTTACGTAGAATAGTGGGCGCGAAGATATCAGTCAGGCTTTTGTTTTACCGGTTCGTCCTGAAGAAAAACGTTTAAATGACACCCACGATTGATTCATCCTAAGTTTTCAAAATCGTATACGCATTTTACGATGCTGACTTGACATAAATTTGATATATTTTGATTTCGATGCATTCTTGTTACGATAAGCTGATTAGAAAAGAATTCGAAATATTGTTAAAAATATAATTGATCTATTAATCTATTGCATGCCTCTTAATAACGTCACATAATGTACATCAGAAAAATAAGCAATATATATTAAACAAAAAGTATTTAATATTTGTAACTTAAATGTTAAAATAATTATACATTGCCTAAAAAAAAAATTATTATTTCTGATGCCAACTATATTTATATTATAGTAATTAATATATTCATGATAATTAATTAATTAAAAATATTTTAGTCAGTGTAACACAGGGCATGCTATTATTAAGTACTAATATTATAATAACTATAAAAATAAAGCTCTAAATCATAATTATTTTAACATTGATTAGAGTCATAATGCTAATATAATAATGTTTTTCTTTCAACTTATGTAACTAAAAAAACTTAAAGAACTGAGCGTTATTTCATCGCAAATATGGATCACCTTTCAATTCCACGTAGTCGCACGGGTGGTCGAACAGGAAGTTCTGGAAGCTGTTGCAGTCCGGATCGACATGTGGCTCCCTGCAGAGACACGTCGGTCGGAAGAAAGTGAAAGCTTGTAGGGTGCGCAGAGCCGCCTGACACTTTTTCACCGTCACCGTTGAGCATGCCACTGTAACCACAAAATTATTATTAAAGCGATGCAACAATGTTTCAGCCAGGTGACAAATAACACGTGCGAATTTAACACGCGATACCGGCCATTGCAAATTGGCTTGACAGGATAACGTACAAACTACGTGACTAATGGCGTATCAAATATAAGTTGTCTAATTGTTCACTAAAATTCTTGTAAAATGTTCTATTCGTTGACGAACTTATACGCTACACTTATACTTTAAATTGATACATATGCGATAACTTTAAATCGCGAATGTGCGAGCGCGAAAAGCCGGCAATACGATAACGCATTCTCGCACGGATGTTTTTTTTTTTTTTTTTTAGAGCAAATCTATTCTGCAGATTGTTGTAAAACCCGATGACGCGAGATCTCCGTGGAACAATTAATTTCTCCATCCATAGCCGAACTCGTTTACTCTCGTTTCGACGATGATCCGACCGTTTTTGTCCAATTGAAAATCATAGAGCGCACAAATAATTTGTTAAACTGCTGACGTTTTTAGTGGCTATATTAAAATAAAACTGACAAATAACACAAAAATAAAACAGAAAAATCTTAAACTTAAATATAAAACAAAAAAATTATATTAGTGTTTTTAATTAAAAAAGTATGTTCTATTATTAATTATTCACGTAATAAATATAAATTATGTAATATAATATTTATATAACGTGATAAAATATAAAAATCAAACTATTAAGAAGATATACATAGAAACTGCAAATTATGTCATTCACCGCAGGCACATGTGTGTGTATGTATTCGATTTTGGATTCAAAACAATTGTGAAATTTGGACGAAAGTAATTATACTATGCCCGAATAAATTTATTAACAATATTGTGCCACGTTGTGATGTAGCAATAATTATTTGTCATAGTACACATTCGTACATTATTCGTTCTGTAACTAGATGATGACATTAATGTCTGCTATTATTACACGCAATGTGATTCACTTAATGTATTTATCATTGTCAGTCAGTAATCTTAATGTTTAGAGCTACATAATATTTATAGCTACAAAATTAAACCCGCTAAAATATTCCATATAAGATATTACAGAACATAAAATCCCAAAATTTAAATATTAAAGAACAGTTTTGCGAAGTAAACGTTTCATCACATTACAGAAAAGAAATTTCAATATAACTTGAATCTTGCAAATCCACAAAGTTTGCAGAAGAAAATTCATTATCTAATTGTCAAAATCTCTCATTATTTAATTTAATTAAAAAAGTTAATATACTGTATTTGATTAAATTAAATGAGTAGTAACATATTATATGTGTATTTTTATTAATTATTTGCATACAGCATTTGTAATATTTATATATAATTACCCATCTTTTTCCTACATTACTTTTCTGTATAAAACTTTTCAATTCCTTAACGTTTATTTACATTAATGTAACAACAATGCATATTTGCATTTTATTTTATCAATAAATATGTACATTTATTTCTAAAATTACAAAATATGTATGTATAACATAAATTATACGCTAAAGTAAATTTAGTGATAAAAGTAAGGCAAATACAGATTAATATGTTTTCCATATTAAATAATTTTTCATAAAACACTATTTTCTTTCTCGGTGATCGAGATAATTTCGATGTCCTAAATGTTTTCTTTTAAACGTTTCAAGGTTTACTCAAGATTCCGGCGCTCGCGGGTTAATTAGTATAATGTCGTTCGAAGAAAGAATAGAAGTGAGAGAGGACGCCTTAATTATTATCCCAAGACACCGTAAGTTTCGTAATAAGAAGGCGTTGCCAGACTATAAGTAATGAATCCAGATGTCGGCGTTACTGTCGACGTTGTCGTCGTCGCTAAACGTCAGACAGAAAAATGACAGCGCGAAAGTTTCAATTACATTCTGATGTTATCACCTGCCGCTTCCTCGTCCCTCTTCAATTCATTCCGTCAGTTTCAATGTTCAACCTCATCTCGCACTCACGTCCCTTCATTAAACATGAAGCACGGCACTTAAAAGGGAATATTTTCGGTAGTTTTAAACTTACAGACAAAAAAGTTTTTGCGAGGACTTTTTCAGAGGCTAATATTGTGACAGGAAAGTAATCTCTTACTGAGTCAGCTGTTTCGAATCTTCACAAAACGAATACTAATTCGCATCAGTCTTCTGGCAGGATAGACTGCGTAATTTCCGACGCGATAATGTCCAAATTACAAGATCAAAAAATAAAGAAATTATTAATTAATATTTAAAGAGGATAAAAAAATAGAATAAATTCTTTTTAGTAATTTCTAATATAGAAACTGAATCTAAAAAGCAAGATATCTGAGCTGCAATAAAATTCGCAATAATTAAGTAACAAAACAGAGAATAAAATTGTTTCAATGTAGTGTAATAAAAAATAACAAAAAATACCCAAGTAACACAGTCTAACTATATTAGCCGCGACAGCAAAAAAGTGGTAATAACAATGTTATAACGTTCGGTCAGCTTTGATTTACAGCTATTTGACAGCAAATGCTATTTTGATAAATTTTTAGCTGCAAAAGCGCTACAACAGCTAATAAAAAAGTCAAAATACTGCAACAGCTATTTCAGCTATTTTGATAGCTGTGAAGTCATTATGACAGACACCATTTTGCTGTGAAAAGATTATCATAATTTGTTTATAGCAAAATAGCTGAACAGCCAGATAGCAGCAATATTTTGAAAACCTAAAAATGTTATTCCATTTTTATTGCTACAACATTGTCAAAACGTTATAATGATGTTGTGGCAGTAGCTGTGCTAAACAAAAATTCTGTGATTTAAATTGCAACAGCATTATCGCAGCCGTTTTACAACTTTACGTGCTACTTATAGTGGTAATAATCTCTCATTAATAATAAAATAACATTACAAACAAATGGTAATTTATTATATAACAAAATCAAAAACAATTTTTAGGAAAGAAAAATTGTTTATAACATTACTGCAATCTTAATGCAATAATAAAAGTTTTAAGTATTTTATTACTCGTACAAAAAATACATAAAATCTCGAACTAATTTTCTGTTTTAAACTTTCTCCCTTTTCATTAATTAGCAATTCATTAATAGTTTCGAATAACTATTTTGATTTAAGTTTCGATAAACTTGATAATTACTTTTCGTTACACTGGTTCTTGACAGTTTCTTTAACAAGTCAATTTACTATCTGTAACAATTATATATCAAACAGAATACTACATTATACAAACTTTCTGCGACGAATCATGATAAGTATTAAAATTTTACTAAAATAAAAAGTCGCATTGTATTGACGACAACAAAATTAATAGCACTCAAAGAATATTCTGTTTCTGTATGCAGTTACAAATAGAAATTATTTTTATGAATCTTCGTATTTACTAAAACTCATATATTTCTAAATTTCCAATCAAGCCTATAAGAGTATAATCAGAAATTTGTCAAAATGGAAAGTTTTGCAATATGACTAAATGGCTGTTACGTAAATAGCAACAAGCAAAATAAAATATGATGAACCAATAAATAATGTTAATCCATTACACTGTTCAAAAAAAAATAAATAGCAGAAATAATTAACAATAATTAAAATGTAAGCAAAATATACATATAATAAAATTAATACCAAAAAAGTGTCAAAAATATTAAATTAAATTGCAGATATTTTTATTGACAAATTATCAAAAACGATTAATTGACAATTAGATTGTTGCAATTATGACAATTTCAATTATTATTGTAAAAATTTAATTTTTAAAATTTAAGAATAGATTGCTAGTTTTCAGGAAATGTACATCCATTACGCGAAAGTATGTTATGCACAGGCGCACAGACATCGCGAAAAAAGCTGGGACGGGCAAACAAACTATCAGCCGTTAGGAAAGTCGGAAAACGGACTTTTCATTCTCGTACAGCAAGCGCGAGAAAATATGTGCGAGAGCACAGCTTTGAATTCGGCGCTCTACTATCACTTGCAGGCGCGTAACTGCACCTGTTTTTGACGCGTTTGTGCTTTCGAACAGTTGTAATAATTGCAACCAAAATTCATTGTAATATTGCATTGTTCATAATATTTTTAATTCACTTGTTGATTTAACAAAATACGTTTTACAAACGCTCTCGTAAAATTTATTTTACGAATATAGCAATGCGTTTACTATTTCCTACATTCGTGCTGCAATGACTAATAATGCAGGAAAATAAATAATATACTTAATGATAAGTACGCGTACATATATTAATTAAATGTACATAAAGTAAATAAACTAGTCACGTATTACTTATTACTTATGTCAATAAATATTATTTCTAATACTAATTTTTTTGTTAAACTTGCACACAGATTTTACATTTCTTACGATTTTTACACAATAAATTATGCTTTTACGAATCTATTTTTAGTTATATTTGTCCATTTTTTGCAGACGTTTTTTTTTGCGCGGATCGTGTCCGACTTTGTTATTTTTGCGCGAGAGTTAAAACCTGAAGCAAAAATTTCTTGCCGAAAACAATGTTTAAAATAAATAAGGCTCGATTCGTCCCGTGAGGTCCTGCTCCGCTTTAATTATCGAGGTGTGTATTCGGAAACATCCTGCGGTGATGAACGGCACCGCGGCTCCATAAAAAGCGCAAGCGTTCCAGAATCGTTCTACCGTGAGCTATAATTCATGGATGGAAAAAAACTGTATCGGAAAAAAGTGTGCCAGAGAGAGAGAGAGAGAGAGAGAGAGAGAGAGAGAGAGAGAGAGAGAGAGAGAAGGAGAGCAGTCGGAAAAAGTTGCAGTCTCCGTGCCGAAACTGACGACGCGTATTCTCTCTTCGCGGGTTCGCGCTATCTTCCTCCCGCACTGACGCCATTGTGCTCGAGGGTCGTGCATGCCGCTTTGGCATAACAACGTACATTGTACTTCCGAACAATGCTATCCTTCTGTCAGCCTGTACAACCGACCCCTCTTTCCCTGTATCGCCGTCTCACCCCTGCCTTATCGCGCGGCGGGCACTCATCCTTTTTTTTCGAACCAAACTTTTTGAGGGAATAAACGACACCACGATTGACAGTTAAGAAGGGTGCGAATAGCTCGTGTCATTTTGAACAAGCACTATAAAATCGAAAAATTGATGATCTAACCTTAGGGCCTACCTTTCTGTTTTCTTTTTTTGAGAATCGCTTTAGCGATACAATTTTTTTCAATGATTATCTGTTTCCTAAGAATATATCGTAATAATTTGTTTCTTGTGAACCAAAAATATTTTGTAACAAGAGAGAATTGTTAATTTAGTTATTGAAACCTTAATGACATGACTATTAAATGTACAATGAGATAGTAAGATTGTGAGGGGCAGAAAATAATAAAAAAATGAAGAAAAATGTGACGGAAAAGAATGACTACTTCTCCAACATTAGCGATGCTAAACGATGATGAGTAGCAGCTGCGCACTCAAAAACTTGCTCAACCTGATGACGCTGGATTTCAAAGTCCACTCAAACACGGCCCTTCAACTTTCGCGAAAGTACTGGGTCAAGAATTTCCCTCGACCCCCTACGGTAATGGCCGCCACATTGCTCCTTTCTTGCAAAAAGTTTCGTTAGAAGGATGACGTGCAATTCAAAAATTTTTATATAATCCTGCGCTAAAATAAAAGCGTCTTGTTTATAATTTTTCGTATAAAGCATCGTCATCAACAAACCTGTTTTTCTATATACAAATATGGCTGCGCATATAACATTCAATATATATACTATATGTATCCTTTTTGTAATACATAATAAAAATTGTAGTAAAAAAGAAACGTAAGAACAAAATATTTAATAAAAACAAAAAGAAATAAATAAAATTTACGTGCAACTTTTAAAATCTTGTGTCATTGGATAAAAGAAACCTCTCTCTCTCTCTCTCTCTCTCTCTCTCTCTCTCTCTCTCTCTCTCTCTCTCTCTCTCTCTCTCTCTCTCTCTCTCTCTCTTCTTAAGTGCCGCCGTTCTCTCCATTTCGGAGTTATTGTTTTAGGTAGAGGGCGTAAATGGAATTCACGCAAAAACAGAGGCGACGCGCTTTACGTGCCGTTTCTAAATTGAAAATTTGTCTATTAATCCTTTCCCCTATCAGTTGTGTCCCGCTTTCTATTTCAAGAGGAAAATTACATTCTAAACCTTCTTTCAGAATTACGAGATGTGGTTCATCAATTCAATCTTCATTACAAAATTTAGATTTCCAACAAAAAATTCAAGTTTTTCAAATTTAAATAATTATCTTTGAATCACCTTTAATATAAATATGTATTAATTCTTTATTTGTCTGTTATATGTGTATTAATAAGAATAATATATCTATTATACATATAAATTTATTCTAAATAATTCTAAAAAGCCTTTTTCATTTATAATTAAATCTTATAATAAATTATTGACTATATATGTATTGTGATTTTAATATTTCAATAATTGCTTGTATTCTTTCGTAAATGTGTTAATGTAGAGATAAATAACTGTGAGGAGAGTTGATATATTCAGCAATTATAACAATATTGATTTAAGTTACTACGCAATATGCAAATATTTCTTTAATCAAATTGCAAATTATTGCATAATTAAATCGTGGTTAATAAAATTAATTAATTGTACAATTTTGTAATTTCCTTTTTAATTTTGCCAGGTGTATGTAAATAATGACATTTGTTAATTTATAACAGTACCATATTATGCCGATCAATTGGCATCAAGATACGACGTCGCGGATTATTTACGTCTATAATTCAGTTTTAAATGCAAATTAACGTGCAACGCTCGATCATGCATAACTAAGCTTATGTTCTTGCACCTACGTTCAACGACCTTATTAAAGGTAAAACTGAGCTTGCGTTCCGACGTTACTCGTATTCCAACTATCGTTAGATGATCAGTTGGATAACGACCGATAAACCAACCATCGTTTGATCATCGATAAAATATCCTCAATCTTGTATCAACATGCAGAGAAAATACTTTTTGTATCTCTCGTCAGACCCGATAAGGAAGTATGTTCCACGATAATTAGTAAAAAAATGTTAAACATCAAAAATTGTAAAGAATTTGTATGTTTTGCCAATTTCTATTGAGATACGCAATTATAATAAAAATTATTATGTGATACATTCTATTTGTTTCTTTTCTCTCATCTTATACACCCATTTTTTAAATTTATTAATAATGTTTAATAATAAATACATAATGTTAAATAAATAAATTTTTCCAAATTTTACAAGATTCCATATAAAATAACAAAATATACATGTTAACGAGATTACTTAGAGATATATTAAAAAAATAACAAAATAAATATATTAAATGATTGTCAGATACGCGTATAATTAAAGGCGTTGGTAAAAATTTAATATTTACATATAATATTCCTTCAAAGAAGTTATTGTATAATAAAACAGATTTGGGAAAATAATTAATTACAAGAAAATAATTATATTAAAGTTTAGCGGAAAAATTGTTTTGTTATTCTCTATTCAAATATAATACATTATTTTGCTTTAAAATTATTTGCATGTCAAAAAATGATTGATTCTTGCAAAATTTTTGTTAATACTTAGACAAAAATTAAAGATTGTAGAATATTTTATTAAAATGCAAACATCACTGTATTACACTAAGGATGATTAAAAAATAAACCGAAATGTTTGTAAATTGCAAATATTGAACAGTAAATAGATTTTATTTCTTACATACCAATAAAAACTATGTGCAATTCTTATCTGCCCGTTTTCTTTATTAAGGTTTGTAAAATATTTACAGAATGTGTAACTAAAATAAAAGACACGGAATACAGAATAAAGTGTTATTTATAAACTAGAAGTCACGGATTGTTAAACGTTAATTAAAGAAGAACACTCATTAATTATTCCGGATAAATCGTCACCTATTTTCGTCAATTGACTATTGAATCAACTAAATGAATCGAGAGGATAAATAATTCATATAAAGCAATTATATTTAAAAGCTGATAAATTCGTGAGACATGATACAAATGGGGTTTCTAGTTATCGATTATTTGCTTTAGTAAAAAATAACTTGTGTTATTTTTAACAAAGCAATCCCGAAAATAGTTTTCCATAATATAATCTTTCTCGATATTCTCAACGGACGTAAGGCAATGTGAGTGGTTTTATTTATGATTCTGCGCTTATGCAGGCCGCCATATTGCCTCCGCGGTCTGAAATATCACCGCTGCGTTGAATATATTCTGCAATAACTATTCGCCAGTCCACGGTAACGATGCAACAAGCGTTCTTTCTGTTCCGTTTGTAAATAAGTGAGAGGTAAATATTAAGCGACGTCGCGCATGGCATGTTACTTGTATATTTATTAATACAATTCTGGTTGGTATTTTAATTCTGAAAAATGGGATATGCGCAAGTTCGGCGCTGGACTTTTCGAGTAAAATACAACTGATGCTTCATAAAGATTTTGTCCACTAAAAAAAGAGAAAGTAGAGCACGTTTGGAGTTAATGCAAAAATTTAAATAAAATTTTACTACAAGATTATTTACCATTAAGAAATAATAATACTTAATAAGTGTAATTAAAGAAAAATAATGCTTTTTTAAAAATAAACTTTATATATTAACTTTATTTATTGCTAAAATAATTAAATGTCAAAGATATAATTACTAATAGAATTTCTAATTAAATTATTTATGAATGATTAATTTTAATTTAGAAGTTCTTTCTGAAAAAACTTTACATTTGACTCTTTTAAACATCAAACACATTAATCCAATGTTCCAATAATAATGCATTCTTTTTTAAATTAACGTTAAATTTCATAAATAATTGATTATGATTAAAAAGTTAAATTCCTCAGTTTGAAATATCGCTGATAGTGAATTAAAATACAAAAAAACTGGACATTTCTTGCACTTTAAAGAAAAAAAAAAAGGAAATAATCATATTTACAAAAACCAGTTTATGTGCAAATTCTAATATTTCAATATTTATAATTTTAGCATGTCATATTAAAGCATTCTGTTTTCAACATCGCAAACTTCTCGAATTCAAATGTATAATATGAAAACATCTTTATAATTTAAAAAATGTATATAATAATATATTTTGTCAAATTGATAACAATTTTAAAATACAGTTTTTAAAAATTAAGAAAAATATGTCCTATTTTATGAGAGAACTATTTTATGATAAAACAAGTACTATTATTTATAGTATTATTTTATATTCCATTATAACACCGAAAGTGCTATACGATATTTACAGTATATCGATTTAAAAGATTTTAATCAAATAATAAATATTTTGTATTATAAATAATGAGACCAGACGTTCTATTTTCGACGAGACAATCTCGCTTTCGACATGATCATTTTGCCATCCATATCAAATTTTAAGGTAATATTGAAATTAATTTTGATTTAAGTTGAATCTTAACTTATTCTCCGACATAAAGTTTGACTTAAAAATATCTAGTTACATTAACTATAAATTTCACAAGTTCTCTAACTATTTCTAATTTGAAATAGATAAAAGTGAAAAATATAGTGTAGAGAATTAAAATATCTCAATGATTTATTTCAATGACATTACTTGTCATTTTTATTACAAAGATAATACAACAAAAAGATTATTTTATATAACAACCAAACAAATTTCTCTCTTTGTAATAAACAACTGTAAATAATAATCATCCATAATAAATAAAATAATGAGATTTCTCAATTTTCCCAAAATTCTCAATATCATTTTTCAATATTATATTACTGTTTTTGTTTTATATTTACATAGTATTCAAAAATATAATTTTGCATTAATGTACATCTGGACATGTTTTATAATGTAAATTTCAATGTACATAGAAGCAATTTTCAGTAGTTATTGCATTTAGTTATCAATTTTATGCGAAAATATCAAGATTTTCTAATAAACTTTTCACGAATACCTTGCGTCACCGCTTTTCCGCGAATCTTTCATCCGCTCGCAAAGTGGCAAAATTTCATGGTAAAATGCGATTGGCCGCCCAGTCGATTCGCAAGTCAGCGACAGTGACTCCGGTATTGGCGTTGGTGTTGTGCGTCTTGCTGCACTTGCAACGACGAGCATGCAGTTCAAGAAGAGCGATACAACCTCCACTTTGGAGTCGAACCGAAATCTCCTGAGTGGTCCAAACGTGCCTTTGGACTCGCTCCGGGTTGTGCGCTTGACAGCCCGCGGCGGCTAACCAGCTGCCTTGGCAGAATCGGTGGAATAGATGGTAGTCGGTCCCGAGATTTCCGGTTCTGTGGAAGCGTCAATGTGTACACATTCTACCGGCAAAGCCCCTTTTGCTCACCCTCACCGAGCCGAGATGTCGTCCATTCCTCGAGGTTCTTTTTGGATTTATTCGTGTGACATTGCGAATGATTTTTCCGACGAGCGGACTATTATAAAAGACCATTAGTTTTTTTTCTTACTCAGGATGACGAGATAAATATTGAGTCCATTTATCAATGGAAACGTCTAATTTATATATGTCAAATAAAAATTTGAAAAATGCTTTGTAAAAATAGAAAAATTCCTTATCAACAGAAAATTCTTCCAAAATTCGAAATTTTACAAAATGTTGGAATAGGAGAATTAGAAAAATGCGCGTCTCTTAAATGTAAAGATAAATTGCGATCGCGATTATTGGCGATATTTTATTATTGCTATATCGTTTTTGAATCCCGATTGTATCGTAAATAAGTTACCGGGACTTCGTCACACAAGTCGTATACAACTTTTGGTGGAACACATTCGCGAACTCTCCAGTTCTACTTAGAATTTTAAACTTTCGAAGTGCATGTCCCGCAGGATTGGTGTGAACGCGCGACCGGGGATGCGTTACATGTACCATCGTTACAATCTGTTCATCATGCGAAACATGCCGCATTGACCGTCATTTTGAACTAGCTTTTAAGCCATGCCAGCTTTTTTTACTTGTTTGTGAAGCTCCGTGTATTGTCGATTTTTGGAACTTTTATTGGCCATTAGGAAACATAAAAACAGATTTTTTAAACTGGCTTTTTGAGTGCTGCTACTAACTTTTTGTGACGGATAAACGTAATATACGACTTTCAAATTGTGGAACGCGCATTATTCAGTTAACATCAAGGTTAACATTAATAAAAAGTAACAATCACATAGTACTGTATTTGTTAAATCGTACTATATTCGTCAGGATATAGCTACAATTTTAATTAGTTAATCATTATTTTATATTACCTATATTAATTTTTTAATTATCTAAATTATTTTCTGCAAAGATAATTTAGTTTGAATACGTTAACAATGATATACTTTAATTAAAATGCGTGTCATCTTCAATAATTTAACAACTAGTTATGTTTACTGACCTAGTTACACAGACCGCAATTTAATAACATATAAAAACAAATGTAACTTGTAATTAAATATATAAAATAAAAGAACAATGTATACATAATGTTTTATTAAATTACGTAATAAAATCTGACATACAAAACATAAAGAAAATAAAAATAATAAAAATAATTTCTTTGTTATTATTTCGTGATGTATTTTCTCACATTATTAATAAAGTTACTAATTTTTTACACATAAAATTACACATTAAATTTTATTATTTAAATTATTTCATTCCATAAATGTTTCAAATCTTAACCCTTATAATTTCAAAGTTCAAAAATAAAAATATTTTCACAATTAATAAATATATTACTTTTTCAAACTGTTACTTTGTTAACGTTATTCTTAGCTTGATGTCAATACAATTATAACATATATTCTCGTAAAAAGGATAAGAAGTTTGCTTATTAAAGAGCTCTCAAGTTCTTCAAATAGACCTTGATATAAAGGTAACGAAGCATTATAGTTAAATTTACCACTCGTTATGCGAGTTTACTTGGCTCGAGACTCGGTGGAAATACGAAATCGTATAGGCTGCTAACCTAATTCGTGTTTCCGTGCAGATCGTTAATGTCGCCCGAGTGACCGTGAATGGTGTTGTAACGTAATCCACAACCCTTATTTCGCACTTCAGTGACCCACAAGATGAATGTTATTGACTACCATGCTGGATCCCTTCCCCGGCTATCGACACAAATGATCGTCCCGAAACAATGACAAGCACCGTGACATATTCCTCGTTTGGTAACACTTTCTCATTTAATTTCACCCTTTACATCTTTTGTTCTTTCATATCATCGGACATATTTATTGCGTATCTGTTGAATATAACATGTCTATTAGTATTGTCGCAAAGTACTTGAATCACGTTAATGTTATCAATTTGAAACTAATCAATATGTTAATTTGCAAATATTTGACTAGATATTATGTCTTTATAATTTAAGTATTAATTATGTTATAAACTATTAATACTTCCCATAATTTTTAAGACACACAAAAGTACTCAACGAAAATCTTAGAGGATTGAAATGCCGGGATTCGAAATCAATATATTCGTAAATCAATGTATTCACTGGGCTTGCGATCGGCTGGCCGTTAATAGTGCGGGCCCCCGGAACGCACGTATCGAGATATCGATCTCAGCGGAGCTTCCGGCATGGCCCGTCCAAGCTGAAATTTCGGCGGCGGAAGGGAATAGAAACAGGTCAGCCGGAAGTTGTCGATGTACAACGCCGCGTTCCCACGCAGGTTATTATCGTTCTACGAAGCCGTACCGCAGGGCTGGCCATTCCGGTAATGTTATCCCGTTTACAAACCCTTATTTCACAACACAATACTTTGTAAGATGAGCCTCGCGAACCCTTATTTCGTTTCTCGCGAGATTTGTTCAAGCCGCGATGTTGCTAGATAGAAGTATTTTTCTCAGAATGAGAAAATTACAAGACAATGGGAGAAATTTGGAGGGAAAAAGTAGAATTTGATGCAGAAAGGAAAGCAAAGTTTTTTTTTAGTCAAAAGAAGAGTTAGAGAATGTTATTAAAAGATAATTATATAAAAATGTTAAATATTTTCTATTTGCAGCGGTTATAGTATTTTCAAACTTAAAGTTAAAAACATTTTTTAAGATGCTCCTTAAAAAATTAATTAAAGGTGTGGGAAATACCATGATATTTTAGTTTAAAAAAAAATCAAGAAAGAAAAGCATCTGAATCTCTAACCTTACAACATTTCATAAATTGCTGATTTTTTAAGAAATTTCCTGAAATTACTAAATTTATTTATTGAGCTTTTGCACTTAACGTTTTATTTTAATTAATAACAATGTAAAAGATATGATATAATTTCGTTTGTAAACAAATTATTAATTTATACGTGTCCGCTGCGAGATATGGTAATCACATCATAATTATAGCACTGGAAATCTGATCATGGTTTAGTCCAAATACGCGAATTGTAGTCGCGAAATCTAGTAGTGTAGCTAAAACAATATCACACTTTAATTTTGTTCAAATTTAATAAGAATATATGATTTCCTCTTCAATATTTAAAAAAGAAAAAAAAATGTTTTTGTAATCACAGAATAATAGGGGACTAATTTCATAAATAATGACATTGATTAGCCATGTTCGTTAATTTCAAATGTGTATAATATTGAGCGATGAGAGAGAGAGAGAGAGAGAGAGAGAGATTGATTGATCGAAGTTTATTTAGCTTTCTTAGCTATTACGTTTTACATAGATTTACATACATGCTTCTTTAACATCCGTTTAAATACATCAATTCTTTCACAACTTCTAATTTCTGTTGGCAAAGTATTGTATAATTTTACGCCCACGTAACACACGCTTTTTTGCGCATTTTTAGTTCTAACGAATTTTATTGCGATAGTCCCTTCCTGTCTTGTTTTTCTTCCATTTTCATTACTAATTACTTCTAGTCTATCCCTTAAGTAATTTGTCTCTATTTTATATGTAATGTAGTCTCTGTTTTATAGAATAAATTGCAACGTTTGTAACATATGTTCTATTTTGGTGTATCTATTATTGTAATATTACTCGCATAACCCGATTCTGTGCTACTTGCAATTTATTCAATTGCGTTTCTCTCATATCTACCAGGAGAGACCGGGAGAGACCGGGAGAGACTGGGAGAGACCGGGAGAGACGGGGAGAAACGGGGAGAGACCGGGAGAGACGGGGAGAGACGGGGAGAGACGGGTAGAGACCGGGAGAGACGGGGAGAGACGGGGAGAGACCGGGAGAGACGGGGAGAGACCGGGAGAGACGAGAGAGACCGGGAGAGACCGAGAGAGACGGGGAAAGACCGGGAGAGACGGGGAGAGACGGGGAGAGACCGGGAGAGACGGGGAGAGACCGGGAGAGACGGGGAGAGACGGAAGAGACGGGGAGAGACCGGAAGAAATAAGGAGAGACGGGGAGAGACCGGAAAAGACGGGAAGAGAGAGAGAGAAAGAGAGAGAGAGAGAGAGAGAGAGAGAGAGAGAGAGAGAGAGAGAGAGAGAGAGAGAGAGAGAGAGAGAGAGAGAGAGAGAGAGAGAGAGAGAGAGAGAGAAAGTGTATATATATATATATATATATATATATATATATATATATATATATATATGTAATAAACTAAATTAATTTCGTATATATATAATAAACAAACATAATTTTGCGAGCAAGAGATAAACCATGTTATGCAGAAAATGAAGATCTCTTGCAAGCGGATATCTCCGTGCAATCGAATAGTGTTATCACAGCTCATTGCAATTCGCGTATAAATGGCTTTCATCATTAGTAAGAGAAATTAATCAAAATTTTGATCGCGCGGACTAACGTTTATCTTGTTAATTATCGTTTATTTCTGCATAATATTATTAGTAACATTCTTATTATAAGAAATTATTAAAATAATTTAATTTCATAATTTAACAAATACTTTTGCATGAATAATGTATATCTAAAATGTTTTACAAGACTTTTAATCATATGTAAATTTTAAATAAAAATTAAACGTAATTTGTCATAAACCTTTTATAGGAAATTCTATTTACTGTAAATTAATTTACTATAAATTTGAGACTTGGATAAAGACATTTAATTATCTTGTTTACTTTATTCTTTAAAAAAATGTTTATTTTTATTCTTTAAAAGCTACTTCAAATTTATCTGTAAATTCAATATGGAATATAGTTCTTTGTGCTTATTTTGTCTTTAAAGTCAGAATTAACTTCATTAACAAACGAAAAAGATGACATTTTATAACTATGTCGATATAATATAGGTAGAAGAACAAAACAAAGTCAAATTATTCTTATTTTTCAGAATATTTTAATAAAGTTAAATATATTACTTCATTACGTCAAAAACTTTGAATCAATCGTGTGCTAAATTGGATCATCGATAAGATATCGACATGTTAAGTTATAAATAAGCACTAATTTTATAATTATTTCTATCATTTAAAATTTAAATAATAAGAATTTTTTAATATGTTAATTAAATTTTATTCTGTGACAAGCAGAATGATGACGATGGGAATTAAAATTTATTAATTTATGGTCTGATTAACATTTTGTTATTTATTTTTATTTAAGTTATCCGCGCACGTATTATAATTATGCATGCATATAATTATTATACATTATTATCAAAAAAACGCGTAACTCGTTGCATTTCACGTTGACACTGTTGCATGTTTAATCGCATGAATTGTTCATTGTGAAAATCTTGCCCGAGAAAATTAATAATAAACATTTCCGTCTCTTCGCTTTTTATTTTTATCGTTAGTGTGTAATAAAAAAAATTATTAAATCGAAACAATTGTTGCGCTCAACCATTGCCGCCGAGAAACATTTTTTAATCTATATGGCCGACTTATTTAAGCTTTCCCAGAATAATTGTCCTCGTGGGAGTGATTAATTCAATGACAAAATCGAAAAGGATAGAGTTGAATTCTCCACTTCAGCACCTCCAATCGTAATGAGAGAGATAAAACGAGGATAGCTTGAGAGGAGACGGTCGATGACCTCGTTCTCTTCCTATCTCTGTTATTCCTTCACCGTTTTCAGTCGCATCTTTTTCCTCCGTCGCATCCGAATGGAAATCGCATTACGGACGATCGCAAAGCGAAGTGTAATTATCCTTGACACTACCAAATTCTGTTGCCACGCTAGATGCCTATCGGTTCTAATTATCAGATTGACAGCGAAAAAAATACACATGCCAAAGAAAGTAAAAAACTTGAACTTTTTGCGTACTTATTTATCATAAGTTTCTCATTTTCATAAAATGTATAAGATTTTATTAAAAGTAAAGTAAACTTCTAATAAGACACATACTGTTGGAAGAAAACAGAGAGTAAGAAACTTCTGTAAGTAAAAGAAAAATCTTGCGATATGTATCGATAAAGGTAAGATTGACGTACTTGGGAGTTATTAAGTCTTGTGAATTATAAGGAACAGATAAACTTACAGATAAAAATAAAAATATTCTACATTATTCTTATTTCCAAATTGGTATATCAAGTTTGATATAAAAAAAATAAGATAAATTAGATTACCAAATAATTACTAAAAATTTTATATAAAAGTAAACTTAATTTTTCGGATCATTACCGTCAAATAAAAATGCATTTACGTGTAAATAATAATGCTACACTCACGAAGCTTCGTCACTTTCTTTCGTCTATCTCTTAATCGCAAACGGAATGCCGCTGTCGTGTAGCAAGAAACGCGCTCGAAGCTCTCGCAAACCTCGTCGTCGACGTGCAAAATGCAAAATGGCGCGTGTTGCATTAAAAAGCAGTTCGCCCTCGAGTGAAGTTGAGAGAGCGCACGAACGCCGTTATATATTTTATTTCGTTCGACATCGAGTGCGCGCACGCGGCTTTTTAAAACAAAGACACCGTCCATTGTGATTTATGCCGCGGCTTCCGCGCTCCTTTCTGATACCGAGGAGTTACGTGAATAATCTATCATGTAATCGTCCGAGCGAAAGTAAAACAAATGGCACTGCTTTCGGAAAGCTTTTAGCTTCGGAAAACCTACTGAGGCTTTTACTTCTGTTTCAAGAACGGCGCGACGAGCGATACCTTTTATTTATCAATGTCCGATACGTCCGCTCACGATACCTATTATAATTCATAATCCAAGCCATGGCCCCGCGAGTTTAATGAAAAAAATCGATAAGCTCGACAATAAAACAACGTATAAAAAATTATTTAGAAGATATTAAAATTACAAAGGTCTAAATATATATTGTACAAAGGCTCAAATGTTATGAAGAGATATCATAACACCTTAAAAAATGTTATTTATATTAACAAGATAAATAAAAATTTATTTTATAAGTATTACGAAATATATACTGTCAAATATCTATGAATTATAGCGGCAAAAATAATTTCTAGGAATTAAATGTTCGTCTATAAAATTGCCAGCAAGATACTTTCAGGAGTTCTGTGGTACTTTTATACGGAATTCAAAATTCAGACATTAATGTCATCATCGTTTCCATAAGAAATTCCTCGGGATTTCGGAGTCCGCATGCAAATTTTATGGAAATGCGGTACGGCGCCTCCACGTCGCAAAATTTCAAATGTGACGCTGTCGCGCTCGCGGCCCGCCTTTTATTTTACATGGACTAATATGAGATTTTACGAATCACATGCGACCCATTAGGGCCCATGATTATTACAAGGTAGGATGTATGAATAATATATCGCGCGAAACTAAGCATTACACGACCTATAAGAAACTAAAGCTCCCGCTAGAATTCTTATAAACTGTGCGACGACAGATTGTGCGGAACTATATCTCATTTCTCAAGTAAGAACTACGTTTGCTTGAAACATGAATAATAGATTATATAAATAAAAATATATAGAAAAGATAATGCTGACGTCGAATAAATGCGATGAGTTTTATTTTTCAGAATAACTGAATTGCATCCGATCGCGACTTTTATTTGTACAGACTATTTTTATCGATTCACATTGCGTGAATTATTGCTGATATAATCCGTATATGAGTAATATGTCCCGTGATATAAAAGAAAAATACATGCAAGCAAGACATCGATCGCGTTAATTCTTTCATTTCATAATTACCTTCAATTGTCGAATAAATTATATTTGCATATATTTGCAATCTCGTATATACAAGTTTAAATATAATTTAATATTATATACTGTAAGGTATTTGTATTATAATTAATCAATGTGTATAATCAATTAATCTTCTCCAAAAAAAAATATTACAAAAATTAATTAAAATATAAAATTAATTGTTTAATTCTATCAAATTAAAAATTGCAATAGAAATTAAAATTATGCCAGGCCTATCAAATTAGATATAAGTATCAACTATCTTGATTATTACCATTTCGATTATCATTAATTTGAATTTAAATCAGTATTGAAAATCACAATAAGCACGCATGGTTAACAACATGCATCAAATGAAGTGTTATTAATGATTAAATTATAAACCAGAGTAATTAATTAATTATTCCAAATTATATGAGAAAAGATAACCTGATTAACTCACCTAATTCCGGACCGCAGACTCTCGGTATAATCTCCAAAATAGCGCTGCAGGATGGATCCTCGTAGCACAATTGGCGGGCGTAGAGACAATTCAGAATGGCCATCGGTATCTTGATGCCGGATCCTGAAACAGGATCGACGCCATATTAAAACGCCAGTCCGTACATGAAGAATGCACCTGTAACATTTTTCTCGCGCCGCTGCGCGGCGGGCAAGATTAAAACCCGACGTTACGGTGGGAAAAGGAAAAAATAGAAAGGGAATTCCATTGAGATCAGTTCGCCAGCGCCGAAAAATTCGGGAAATTCGTCGTTATTACGGCAAATTATCGCACGACAAAATGCTGCTCGCAAGACGGAGGGGCAAGAGAGGAAAAGCGAGAGTGCGCAATGATTTAATATCCCTGCGATAAAGCGTTTCCGTTATTTATAACTGGCCGACGTGAAACTCTCCGACGACGACAAATTATATTTCATTAGACGCGCACGGATAGTTTGAATGAAAACGGGGAGTCGTGAATAAAATGGGCGCCTGTACCGACTCGTCATAAATCAGCACAAATAAATTATGACGAAATAATTTTTTTTTCACTTAGGTGGATAATTCGCGTTTGGGACAAAATTTATTGAAACGTCCTAGAAGTTTATTGATGCAATAATAAAAATAGTAAAGTAACAAAAGATTTGCACTCAAAATTACATTCTTGTCAAAGATTTTTTGTAAATGTAATAAAAACTACATGAAGTTACATTCAGTTATACATTTCAAAAAAATATTAATATATCAATACATTTTAAATTAAAGGCAATTGAGAGAAAATTTAGAAACTTATGAATTCATTTCGCATTTAGCTTCTCTCTGAATCGCAATCAGTGGATATTCACTGATTTGCAGTGGCATACTTATAATTGTGATAATCAGTGAATATTCAGTCTTTCAGTGATTTTCATTTCAGAATTAGTGTATTATCACTGAAAGATCAATGTATTTATTTCACTGATTGATAGGTGATTATAAGTATATCACTGAAAGTCAGTGTATTTTTACTGATTTGATCGAGTTTTCACTGATAATTTAGAGAGTTACATTGCACAAGATGTTTCCGTAATTACACTTTTAAATTACAGATACTAAAGAATAAAACTGTAAAAAAACATTTGATTAAATATCAACTTCTTGTAAAAATTATGTTATGGAAAAATATGAAAATTCAAGGACTAAAAGAGCTAAAAAAGATGTGAGCTTCCAATAACTTTCATAATACGTCTGAATTTGCACAAATTCTGCAATTCTCAATTCCGTTCATTTGAACATATGGAGATTTGATGGCGACCAATGACGACTACCATATTTTATCGATTGTATACTGTGCAAGTTTTTTCGTCACCACAAACAAGGTAAATTGCCGAGCGTGTGTATATAAAGCGTAAATTGTGTCGCCGTTAATGCATCGATAAAGCTGCGTCGAGATGAATCGGGTTTTTTGATTAATCAAACGATGTGATCAGCCGTGCATTGCGCGTAAAAGAGCGTAAAGCAACTTTTTGATTTCACCAATTTGCGATATGATCCATCCTCTTGTGTTTCGCTTTGTTTAATTAATCTCTCTCCATACATTTAACGTAGCTACTATTGGACATTTGATTGGGTTTTGTCTTATTACAGTATTTTTTGCAACTAAATTTTTTGCGTGTGTTTAAATTATGGAAAAAGTAATTAAAATTAATTCTTTTGTACCCTAAAATGATTCTATTTTGTTATAAAAAATAAACTACAATATATATAAATCAAATATAGTCTTTAGTTTTCAATTTTTATTTTAAATGTAACATTATAAAAATAAATCATGATAAATGGATCAATAAAAGTTAAAAATAAACGGTTTTGACACGTGACTATTTAAGTTATTACATAAAAGATCTCACTTATTTCTTTTCAAAATATGTTTCTCTTTCAGTTTATGACAAAGCAATATATCGAATGTCAAATAATATTTTCTTTTTCGAGCGCATCTATACTGTCTCAGTGCGCGGTGTCGAGAATTGAATCGCCACCGTGGAAATGTCTTTTCGCATTACTACCTATACCGGAAATGTCGTTGCCAGCGGGATTACATCCCGCGAGATGAACGGACGAGAGCGCCGGAGGAGAAGAGGGTCACGAGCTGTCGCTTATGATAGCTTATGATATCACAATGCGTCCCCCGTGCGCGCACAAATTTGTTTTGCGTTTGATGTATCGCGCAATACCGTAACAGGAATACAAATCCTTTCATCTCTCTTCGAGCGACGGCGAAATTCTCAAAGATGCTGGAGCACTTTCAGAAATGGCCGCTGTCAAAGGCTTCATTCGGTGCCCGCGATTGCAGAAATCCGTCTATTTCGGCACCGAGCGAGGAAATGCGGCATTGTGACCTGAGCTCTTTCAAAATAGCTTCCGTGGATTGTCAAAAATCTCGCATCTCCTATGAGACCTCGATCGTATAGTGAATTATAAATACATGAATATTTCCACGCGTAATTAAATTTTCATCTCTTTCGCTCTCCCTCTCCCTCTATCTTTTGTAATTCTGTTCCCTAAAATTTCCGATATTTAATTTTTATTCGATAATATTAATAAAATATCCATGTATGCATATGCATTTGTTTATTCAACCATTTTTCTACTTAGACATTACGTCGTTTACATAAACGGCTGAAAAACGTCGCTTTAATCGACCGCATTAACGTTACCGTTCCGCTTATATTCAAGAGCATTAACGTCGCCGCTATATACCAGTTAACTACTGCTGCTATAAATTCTCCTCTTATTCACATAGGACGATCGGAAAAATCCCGCTGTCACAGCGCTGCGCCCGAGCGAATGCACGCTCGAGTACGGTTACGAGGTGACTGCGCCTCGTATAGAGAATTTTTTATGGCCGCTCGTACCGCCGCCTAACCGCCCTCCTCCAGCACCCTGCTTGTCCCCGCTTCTCTCACCGAACGTTTCATAATTAATTACAATACAGACGGGAGAGGGAACAGTCCGCTCTTCTTTTATCGACTTCCGTTTCGCGAGTGGCTCGTAAAAATCCGTGTGCTCCGGATTTTTGCAGTATCTCTTTTGCTCTCGCTGTCTCTCACGCCTGTTTTATTCTGTTTTCTCTATCCCACACTGTGCTCTTTTTTCTCTTTTTCGTTTTCTCTCTCTCCCTCTCTCTCTCTCTCTCTCTCTCTCTTATTTCGAAAAATCTCAGTGACTTACTACCGTGACGAGAGACAAGCAAACAATTGCGAACGAGCTGTTAAACTCGAGGAGCGTAACGATGAAAACCTGCGTCGAGAGAAGTCCGTTAGCCGGAGCGTTTCTGGAGTCTCGTGTTACTAGGAGATCTGATGGAGACATTACTCGCCTGTATAATTGCTACAGTTCTCTAAATCGGTGCCATAAAATATGCAAATTCATAATAGTTATAAAAGTAGTAATCTTTTATAATGATGGATAAAAAATTACTAGGCAATAAAGGTCTGATATTAATTATTAAGTAGTGTAAAGACCGATAATAATTATTAATTATTGCAAACTAAACAGTTTACATTTTCATGTCGGCATTATGTATCAACTACGCACGCGAAAAAGATCCGCATACTCATTTGTTAAATTTACTTCGAGAATCACTCTCATTAAGGAAACATGAGCTTTCGAGTAGATACACGATGCTCGTAATGCGGTACGCTTGCTTGCACCAGTTGCATACTTGCACTTTCAAATTTTTTCGAGGCGCGGCTTTTCTATTCCGGCTGCAAATCGGTTTTTAAACCGAACGTTCCTTTAAAATTCAATTTAGCGAGTGGATTTCGCGCGCACGCTTGCTCTCAAGATGCACACCGCTTTATGTCCTGCATTAAAAATGAGTGGCACTACTTATTTTTCTTCCCGCCGTCGTTAACCGAGAAAGTACCTTCGCGAAAGACGGTGCAAGGAAGAAAGAAGAGTAGCAGAGATGGACAAAGACAGGCAGATAGGTAGAGAGAGGGGATGGGAGAGAAAGAGAGAGAATAAGGGAATTCCCCCATTCGCCTAAAACAACGAGCGATTATAAAACCGCGGCCAAATGCAACAAAAACGTTGGGAGGGAAGAGAGGGAAAAAACTGTACGCGGCTGCAACGAAGAATAATTATGTTGCGAGAGAACGGCAACAAACGGTGGTAAGGAGGAGATTTCTAGTTCCGAGCATAATAAAGCGAAATGGAAATATTATTCCACCCTCTTCCCTTTTTCTCTCTTCGTTTCTCTCGTCATTTTTACAATGAGTTGATGAAGCACAAACAATATACAGGCGTTTGTGGAAATCAGAATTTTTAAATCCGATAATTTGCGATAAAAAGTGTAAGGAAAAACCGTTTCCAAGCAAATAATTAGAAACTGTCCTACATTTTTATCCACTGAATATCAGTAATTGTGAATAAAATTTATTAATTTACATATACAATTTCTTCATATTTATTTTTTTAAGTATATACACAATTTTAAAGAAAGGTTAATAGTACGAAAGCACATTTTCTCTACTAAATGACTAAAACATCTCTGTATTTTCGTTATTATAAACCCTGTTAATTATTTAACTTTAATAATTATTAAATACACACACACACACACACACACACACACACACACAAAAAGTCAAGTAAAAAAAATTTTTGTTGGATTAATACACAATATCCAATGTCGCAAGATTGATTTATTGTGTATTATTTTATAAAATATGTTGATAAAATTTCTGCCAAACAATCCAGCAATATTTTTATCAAGTTTGTGTTTTCAAAAAAGATTCAGATTGAACGAACAATGTTGTTTGCCTGGTCGATTTGCAAGCGCGTTGTGAAAATCGGGCAACCATCGGTCACAATTATGTAGACGTGTTGATACTCGAGTACGTTGCTGGGTGAGGCAAGCACACGCAGGTTTATCGCGATGAATCATAATGCGTCGCATGATTACAAATTACGTGACTCCCCTCGTCCTCCGCGCCCTTCCATCATGTCGGCATTATTGTGGGAGTGGATATCTCGATATGTCTAGAAACTGGATTACGACTGTACAATATGGCGATACAAGCTACTCACAAAGATAAAGGGTTTTAACACGCACGACAGTTAGACAGGAAGGTATCAAAAGTGAGATTATGTCTTCCTCAATGATAATTATCTCGAAAGATATTGAATAAAAAGAGCAGCAATTATAAAAAATTATATTTTGTAAAAGTTAGAAAACTTTTACAAGAAACAAAAAAATATAATTAATATATTTAATAAGAGTGCAATTTTATATACAGTTCAGCTTCTACAAATTTTAACATTTATAAGTTTTTTTATCTTATATAATGTTAAATGTATACTTATATAATGTTAAAAATTTCAATAAACTTGTTTTTAGAAATAAATAAAAAACAAGTAAGATAGACATCATTGATAATATTTCACAATATTGTATTTCAGTGAAAGAAAATATAAAAATTTATAAATTTATATATTAGTAATATGAAATTCTAAAATAAATGCCTCCCTCAAAAATGTCAAATGTCAATCATTTGATTATAAAGAGAGTATAAATTTACCAAATTTTCCGCTTCTAGCGGAAAATAAAAAATTATTTATAGCATTTATTAAACGGATAATTGAGCTTGACGAGTTGTGGTCACAAATAAAATTCTGAGGGGCAAAAATCCAATAGGGAATTCATTGATTAAAGAATGAATGGACGGTCGAAAAATGTCGACTTCAATTTTCACCAGTTGGCGCAACACATCCCCCTTTTTAATTTATTCGCTTTCCGCCCAATTTTTTTTTCATTTGCTGTGAAATCTTTTAGCGCATCGATTATATTCGTCTTTTTCGTTTTTATCGAAATATTAACGTGTAGAAAAAATATTTCCAAAATTAGTTTTGTTTTATTCAATTATTAAATAATTATTCAATAATTATAAAAAATACTTATAACTAAGATTAGTGATTTATAAAGATTACGAAAATGGATAATTTATAAGATAAATTATAGTAATTTCAATAAAATTTTGTAACTAAAGAGAATTTTTTCTTGAATTATGAAAGCAACACACGAGGAATATCTTCCTTATCGAAGATTGTCGGTTTGGAGAATTAAATGAGCGCGAGTAGGTTCCTTCGGGATCTGGATGTCGCAGTGCCGCGAGCCCAGTCGCGCTATGCGGCATAATAATTATAGTCCTTCATTCGCGACTAACTTTACTGAGTGGAAGTTCGCGCGAGGCTAACTCAATTGAGGTAAAGAAAAAATGGAACTTAATGGTACTCCTCTCAAGAAGTCCCCGTAACAATTTCGACCCAAACCCTTATCGTATACCGCTCTAGGGTCTCAGAAGAACAATAAAATCGTATATTGCGCCTCAATACTATTTTCAAGAAATAGATATCTATTGTATATACGTATACTGCAACACTTCTGAATTTATATGCCGCGCCAAACAGCTGCGTAACACACAGGTGTATCACAATGGCAATAAAAAATTATGTTCTAAACGAGTCTCTTTTTAAATTATATATCAAATACAAATTTTGATCAATTCTATTAGAAATTGTTATCTAACAGATTATGCAGTATTTATGTATAAAGACGTTCCTAAATAGTAGCTGTAATTATAATAATTAATTTTAAAACTTACAATTATATATAGGTAAACATTTTTCCATATATATGAGTATAAATATTATTGGCAACATGGAAATCTTAATTAAAACATTACAGAATAATTATATAATAATTTTTGTAATTTAAATGTGTTTTCTTAGACTCTTTAATTAATAATAAATAAAATTAAATATTTAAAAAATAAATTAGAGTAGCACTGTATATAATTAAGAGCTTAGTGAGATGCTATCAAAATTGCTAAGCGACTCATTCCTTAGGTTTCTATAATCTTTGCAATATCATGACTGATATAACTCAAGATTCGATTTAACACGACACATGATCATCAACAAAATAAAGGGAAAGTGATATAATAGAGAAAAGGGGAAACAACAAGGAAAGGGAAACTTTCTCCGACAACGTTGTTTCCCGGATGGGAAATTCCTTATCGCGGCTCTCGTCTGGGGGAAAATCCATTTCAACATTTTCGTGCGCGGATATATTTAATTATCTCAGGCGATGGCGGACCTAAGGCCGGTGCCGGCGAAGTAGAGGATAATTCCGACGAAACTTTCGTACTCGAACTGCGCGTCGCGACCGACCGCCCCGGCGGAAAGTATAACTCTCCTGTCTTATTAAATATAGATCCAGTCGGCAATTGGAACTTCCGTCCGAACAGTTACTTCTGTCCTGTTTCTCTGTGTCTCCCCACCTTTCTTTTGTACTCTTACCCTCCGTTCTTCGTATTATAACCCCTTCTACTCGCGAATCGTTTAAGACAGCCAATATTGCTCGTTTTACGTCCATGCTTCTACACTGGAATTTGAGAAGAATAGTACTAGTATAAAAAGAAAAATATGGTATTTTTAAACCTATTGATTCAGTAATTTACGCTCGCAAAATAAAAATAATTATCTATAAAATAGCATCTTTTAATCATTTTATCTTTTGATTAATTTAGCAAAATTGCAAGTAATCTGATATATGAAAAATATACCATTATATGAGTCTTTCTATGAGAAATTTAAATTAACCAATATATAATTTTAAATAGACATATTTAAATATAATATATAAAATATAATTGTTATGTAAACACTATTAATTTAACCTATCTATTTTAATAGAGTAGAAGATAATATTATAATCCTTATACATATCGTAACTACTCGTAATTTCAAATTGTCATATAAAAAATTCTAATAATTATTTACAGAATTTGTGTAGTAATTCACAGTTATGTGATGGCACAAATTCGTCAATACAGAAAGAAAATAACAGTAAATTAATAGTTCTAACAAGAGCTACATGACGTCGACAGTATTGATCTGATATACATGATATATGTATAAGTGAAATTTTAAATCTGCGACCACACGTTGATTCGCATGGAACAGCCGTTTCATAATAAAACGCGTTTTACAACGAGCGGCCTGCTTTATCTCGCGACCGGGAGAGTCGCGATTTTTCAGCCGCTCGTTATCGCGCGGCCGACCGCGCGTTGCATAATTTGTTGGGCGTCCCCTTCGCGGTCGCGCATCGCATCCTCAAAATCCGGAAAATCCTCTTAGCATTCATATTCGGCTGGCTGACTCGGATACGAGGATTACACCGATTACAACGCGAAAAATTATCCTTCTCGACGACGCATACGGCGAAAACGAGCGGAAACGAACCAGTGAATTTATCACGGAATGCATTGTCGCTACAGCGTCCGCTGCTCGCTTACTTTTTATGTGAATTTAGTTCTCACGTTATTGGATTACTTCTAAATAATGTCTTTTAAAAAATTTTTAAGAAATTTAAAAGTTTTTCTATCAAGTTTGGTTATTTAAACTTAACTTTTTTATGTGTCAAGAATAAGTAATTATATTCAGAAGTTATTGTTTTATTCTAAACCATTTTTACAGATCATTTTAAACGCAAAAATATTTTTTTTAAAGGAATTGATGGTATCTATTTGTAATCAATTTTTTAAATTTTCCAGAAATTCTAGATACCAAAAAAAAGTTTGAATAAATGTTCATGTTTTTATATAGAACTAATTGGCAATTTTGACATTTTTTCACTTTATACTGCTAAACTTTCTATTCGGCATAGTGGCATTGTTTCATGATATTCGACATTTATCGTTCAATCTGTATATCGAGGTAAATAGTTCACTGCTTGCAAATAAAAACTACGCTACATGTATCGCAAATTTTTATAATACAGTTTTGTTTCATATAGTTCCTCTCCTTTTATTCTGCTGTCCTTTTCGCATAAAATGTGTGACATAGTCTTTCTGCTTAACACACCGTCAAAATAATAAAACAGTTTTCATCAAAAACTTGAATACGCACGAATAGACGCACTTGTGAACAGACGTAGAGACGAAGGGACGAGTGCGTTTAGAGATTCGACAATCCGGCGAATCGATATATGGGACACTGATTTTCAATTATCGGTCCGACGCGGAATTCGCGCACCCCACGCTCTGTTCATCCGTTCGACAGATCATGAGATGTTATCGTTTTGGGGACGTGCAACGGCGCGGACAATCGTCCTCGCGCTATCTGCAGCTTGCGCCGATGCACGAATTGCACTCGTCCGGGATTTACCAGGGATTTTCCCTCGTGCAGTTCGCTCGTTCGTACGCGATTAACGCGTAGTGTCCGCGTCACGAAACACACGTTGCTTTAAATTAAAATAGCGAATGTATAGCGAACGTCGGTGCCGCCGAATACGCAAATTATACGTAGCATGCTACAGTTGTGTCGCGGCTGTTTTATCTGTCGTTGAATTAATGTTTGTTAAAGATGTATTTAAAATTCAAAAGATTCAGAGCTTACAAACATACGCGCGCGTTCTTAAAATAAAAATTCTCAATCAATTAAACCACTGTAAATCTTAATTGCATCTTAATGTATAATAATTGACGATTCTATTTTCACAATTAAATTATAATTTATAATCAATTAGGTTTTTCTCCTTTATTTCTTTCTTCTCTCTCTCTCTCTCTCTCTCTCTATCTATCTATCTATCTATCTCTCCCTCCCTCTCTCTCTCTGTCTCCTACAATTTAATTATTTCGTCTGACGAAATCATAACGAACCAGAGAATGAATTCTCTAATACTAAAAAACCGAAAACCCTTCCTGTTTTTTCAGAACAGGATTTCGACAGGATTGCACGAGTCTCTCCAACTACGAAACCGATTAAAACGTTCCACACCGATGAAATACGTCCACACGAAGCAGCTATGTACACGATAGGACGGTCCAAAGGAGGTCAGGCGGGCGCTCGTTTAATTTCGACGGAGGCCGCGAGCACTCGATAAAAGCGGGTGTTTTTGCTGTTATAAATCCGGATTGTGCTACAAAGTGCGACCTGTTCGTCCACCTGCGATGATCGCTTGTGACTAAAGATAGATTTGCAGTGCGCGATATTTGACATATTGTAACAATTTTGTTGCAAGTTTTGGTTGAAAATCGCACTTTTTCGTGGCACAGAAATGTGCCGTATGTTTCGCAACATATAACAAAAATTTAAAATTGCGTCTTTATCTTTAACATTTTTAGTGTAATCGTAGCTCTTAGTTTAATTTTTACTTTACTCTCACAAATCAATTTATATTTAATGTAATTACTATAGTAAACTAAATTTTATATCATTTAAAAATCGAGCGGATAAAAATGTATACGTTGAATTGAACGGACAGAAACATTGCAGATAAATCTTGATAATCCGTTTCGATTGTAGGAGCGACGAATATTTTTAAGACCAAGATTATGCGAATTCAGATTAATGCATGCGAGTGCCTAATGGAAAGGTATAATCGATTCTCAATGCTGCGACCGCTTGTCGTTTCTCGTTATTGCTCTGTTATTAATGCTCGCGATGGATGATAACAATAGTCGAATAATTTGAAAATAATTTCAGATTGCGAAATAGCTGATTCGCAGATAATGCAATGCCAGGCCAGTATAATAATCCGCAAAATACGATAGCCACTCACTTCTATGACAGGGTTTGCCAAATAAAGTTCGACAGCACAATTTGTCCCATATCGAATATTTCGCACTCGCCGAATGAAGTCCCGTTTAATTTCAATAAAGCCCCGCGATTGCCGGCCGTCGCGTCGCTGTATCGATATAAATCAGGATTACGTCGTAAAAATGCGTCAGTACACGATGGCGGTCCGTTTTAATTCTCTCATGTAAATGCGCATATGTATGCATGTATTTTTATATACTAGAAATAATAGAGGTAAAGATATTCTCTATCCTGCTTGGCCTTTCCACTTCTGAAACGAATATTGTATAAATATTAATGTTAATACTGTAGTTTTGCACTTCGTTAAATTAATTAAACATTAGTTATAAAAATGTTTTCTCTTAAACTTGAACTTTGATTGATCTAAAACATTATATAAATTTCTCTCTTTAGAGCGATTATTTAAATTAATTTAAAAAACTAATTAACTTGAAAAATCTCGCATAATCATCTTTTTTTACTTCAATTTGTATTACTTTCGCTTAAAATGATTTCATATCTATACTTGTTACATAAATCTTGTATAAAAGAGCAGGTGGCACATTCAAATAAAGTTTCATGTATTAGGATACAGATGGTTTAATAATTACGTTTTAATTATAGATCAATTCAGAATGTACTCACAATCAGTCGATTGTGAAAAGCGGAACAGTTAATCTCGTGAAACCTGATGTTATTGAAGCACTGACTACGATTATAGTACACAATATTACATTACGCGACGAGATTGAATATCACGTTATTAAACGTTTCTGTTAAGTGATGTAAAACCAAATTGGTAATAATAAAGATAAGACTACGAAAAATTTCAAAATAACCTAAATATTTGCACAATCTAAGATAATTATTTTTGTATTATATATTTATATTTAAAATTTTATAATTTTATAATTTAAAATATTATATATTTTTTGAATTAATTTAAATAATATTTAATACCGGAATTGTATAAAAAGAAATCAAAGATTAATTCCTAAATTCTATTTAAACAATATATTTTGGAAAGAAAATAAAGTAACGTAAACAATTTTTTCTTGCCGTGCTTTATAAATAATTAATTTTTATTTTACGTAGGTATGTAGAGGATACCTATACATTTAATTTCAATCTATAATATCCATGAAATATAAATACCTTTCCAACGTATTCTTTTATTCATATTGTTATAATTTTTAGTAAAATAATAATCTTATATTTCGACAAAATAAAAAATGTGATCGTAAAAACTATGCAAAGAAAAACGGAGTTTTATGATTCGATAGATAATCCTGCAAATTAGTACAACAAAATATTTAACAACGGAAAATTTTGGTAAATTACAATGTAAACACCGAATTTATGCCACGCGATTGATAAATATTAAAAAACGCGGTCTTGATTATAATCGCACTTATTAACTAAACCCATGGCGAGATGAAAAATGGGAAAATGACGTTGATATTCTGATATACTGTACGTTAATAAAGTTAAGTAAATGTTTAATAAAGATAATTATTCGAAAATATACAATTGAAATACAGTATTGTAAACGCAGTATATTTCGAACATATAAATCTAATGAGATATACGAATTATTAATAAATCGATATCACGTTTTCCATTACTTCGATTCAGCAATTCATGGATTTACTCTCCGTACTCTCAATCCGAAGTGATTAAATTAGGTTTCATAATGAATGAAAAATTTAGAGCGCAATGCGAGATATACTCTAATTTAAACACCATTGAAAGAATTACCGTTTGTGTATTTAACTGTTATCATGCAAAGATAATTTTTATTTCCATTTTTTTAATATTTTCTAAATGATATGAAAAAATCATGCATGTAAAAAAGAAATTTGCTTCGATAAATAGTCAATATATTTGATTGTTAATTGCGATAACAAAAATTTCTGCTAATCAATTGTTATCATAAAAGATAATTGCGTTTGGCATCATCTAAGTCAATATAATCAAGTTTTGATAGGTAATACGACAACATACGTGACAACATACTGTACACATCGCTATTTGCCGACTCAAACCTCCTCGCGCAAATGTAGTGACTTTATGTATCAAACACGACGCCATACACAAGTCAGACTAAATTTCATAGAATATTTCAATATTTAAAATTTAATATTCAAAACATCCTAATTCTATTATTTAAACAACATTTATTTTTCTAATAAATTTTTTTATAAATATAAATATAAACAAATAAAAAATATTTAAAAAACATTAAAAATTTATATAGTATTTAATTATTATTATTGAATTATATAAATTTGATAATAAATAGTTTAGAATTATCTTATATATTTAAGAAAATAGACAAGTAATAAAGAAAAAATAACATAATTTTTCCACACACATACACGCGCGCGCGCGCCTACACAACTTAGAAAAAATTAAGACAAAAAATTCATTAAAATAAAAAATCAAAGAAAAATAAGTGAAAAGAAAAAGATACAAAAATATATCCTATAAACAATAAATAAATTGATTTGCAAGGTGTGAAAAAAACATTTTTTTTAACGCTGAATATCAGATTTACAATACGGCAGAATAATTTCACTGAATAAAGTTTCTATTCTCTCGTTGCAATTCGAAAGCCGGTGATATGTATTAATTGAGTAACAGTTTGCCCATTTTATACATAGCTACAATATATGGAATACAATACGAATTGCTACAACAAAAAACATTATAAACTCTTAATTCTAATTTAATTAAAGTTTCCAGAAAATACAATTATTTATTCTTATTTATACTTTCATGCACACTTTTTCCCTGACGAGTGGATCATTAATCACACATTGTCGCTCAACTGCATCATGCGATTGTTCACATCCGCAACCCGCAATTTCGATCGCGCGATTATGGCCGAGCAGGCACGCGTAAACGCCGTAAATTGCATAACCCTTGCGGCCGCGCATCGATGGCGTTGCAGTTAATGCAGTCGCCGATAACAAGAAGTGTCGTGCACTTGAGTACGCGCACGCGCGTGCATTGACATTCTCAAGCGTGTGTTAATTGGATCGAAGTGTTTTCAAGATTGTATTCTATAGGCAATTAGAAACAAGGGAGACGGTGTACGAGACATATGAATAAAAGAAATTGCGTATCCCGACGAGTACAATATAAATCGGTTAAACAAGTTCGAAATTCTTCTCAGTTTCAGAGAATTCAGAGTTCAGAGCTTACAGATGGCAGATAGTTTCAATAATTTGTTCGATACGGTAATAATTCACGGTTATGAATAATTGGATTCCGGTGAGGGTCGAACGTGGCGAATAATCCAGGGAAACATAAGCCGTGCGGATTACGAGCTTAGTATTCAGATGTTAACTCAACCGTATAATCTACTGAATCCTTTCTTGATTAAATTATCAAAAAACAACTTTTCTTACACAGTTTGTAAGAATTATTCAACACGTGAAAGCTTACAGAAAAATATTTTATCGTTTCTGATCCTAAAGAGATTCTTAAATTCTTACCATAGGTGAATAATTTTCTTTATTTGCCCTTTATCTTTTCTATTTTGTTCAATATCTTCTTAAATGTTTCTTTCATAAGCGCAAAAACAATCGATACAATTTTAAAACAGTCCAGATACACGGACGTCATTGAAACTCGTAAAATTTGCACGAAAGTTTTTGTTAATGTATATCGGATATCAAAAAAGAATTCTAAAGTTTATTAAAAAAATGTTGAAAAAAAAAAACAGAAAAGGCTTTGATAGCCTGTAATATTTTTGAGAATTAGTTGAAGAGTCTACTTTTTTTCTATACAAGAAAAGTACGGCCGAGACTCAGGAAAATTCAAACAGAGCGGGCAGTTTCAATAAACGCGTATTCGCTGGCCGGTGCGAGTCGCGTCTGAAAAATGCATGAAAACTTCGCCAAGGGAAATCAAAAAAGCGGACTCGTAAGTTAGCGGGATGGCAAGCGAGAGACGTGTGTAATATATATGTATGTGCATATGTGTATACATACATACGTACATACATACATGCATATCAATACATGTATACGTGCAGCTATCGATATCTCGAGCTCGTACACCTACAATTCCTCATAAAAGAACATCTGGTAGCAATAAATTATTATAAAACTTTAAAATTTTTCTTCTTTAAAGCTTATTTGCGATGTCAGAAGAATGATTTTTGTCAGCGTGTAAATCGACATAAAAAAACAACGAAAACTTGAAATCAAGATCCTCAAATGATAATTGGATGATTTATGATCTTTGTAATCTGATTATTAGCATAAAAAATACTTACCAAATATAATCAATTAAGTTTTACAATCTTATCGTTAAAAAAAATTGAAGAATATAATTGTTGCTCTTTTAACAGAATTTTCACGAATCTCTCGACATATTAAGAGATATTGTATCTACAAACTATAATTAAAATAAAATTGTATTGTAATTCTATTACAATAAATCAATTGTAATAAAATATTAAAGAGCTATGTCCTTCGTCTGGTTTTTTTCTCCTTATTTCTTAATTCAACAATAATTTAATGAAATTAACGTATCAGTATTTTTTTCTTAATATATGTTTCACAAATACTACAATATAAATACTACATTATAAATATTTTTAAAAAATCTCAAAATATAGCTCAAAAATATATCACATTTATAAAATATCACTTTCTTTAATTTATTATAAATATTAACTTTATAAATTATTTTACATCAATTTCATTAAAATCTCCTCTACAGATATAATTTTTTCTTGCAAAAATCATATGATAAAAAGCTAAGACGTACATTTCGAGAGTCGTCCGACTATCGATCGATAAAGAAATCGCGCATCCTTTGTCAAACAACTCGCTCTCAAAGGGTGGCAAGCCGACGCTCCAAACTTTTAAAAATACCCCCCAAGAACGAAACTAACTTCCAAAAGTGCCTATCTATTCACCAAACTCTCCACCACCTCTTCCTGCCTTTTTCTGTTCCACGACTTTTCGATAGCGATATGGGAACCCAAGGCGGTGGAGCATCCCTTCGAACGTCGTCCATTTGTATCCCTAGATGCATTATCCAATAGAGCGCGTCTTTAGTAACTCTTTTTTCTTCTCGCTAAGTTATAAAAAGAGAGAAAGCTAAGGAAGAAAGGTCGCTTTCTAATTCCGCGCATCCCTCTTCCGCTGACAAAAAATACTGTACAAGAAGAAAAAAGAAGTAAAAATAAAGTTAAAAAGAAATGCTACATGATTTATATGGATATTAAAAAAAAAAGTTTGCTTAAAAATTCAGCAATTTTGGCTATTTTGTATACAGATTTGAATATTTTACATCATTTTTGTGTAAGTCAAATGTAGTATGTATTTCTTTTAAGTCCATTCGTCCTTTTGATCGAATTAAAGGCCAAGCACGGCGGTTTCTCTTTTTTATTGAAGGGAATGACGAGTGAGAATGAAAGAAAGGTGGCCGCGTGCAACCTCAGTCACGAGAGCCAATCACGGCATAGATAATGATCGCGATGGAGGCGCACGCCAGCTTAGCGGGGATGGGTGACTTTAATTGTCGAGCAGAGATCGATTTGTCGCCGTGAGGTGACCTATCGTGCGCACAAACTACTTCTCACCCCCTTTTTTATACCGTACTGTTTGCCCCTTCCATCTCCTACGCTCTTCGGTACTCGAAACGTGAGTGCGTTTTCACGCTACGGAAACACTTATCGTTATTACGCCACATCGCTCTCAAAGCCACTGAAATCGAATATGAAATCCAGCGCGTGAGCAAAATTCTTCGACACGCTTTCGTACCCTATTTAAACTTTTTTTATCCAATAGAAGGTGACCTTCTTTGTTCGATAAATCTTCAAAATTACAGGAAATCACAATTATCTTCATGCTATTTATGATTTGACAATTAAAAAAGTTGATTACGATAGTAAAATTATATTTATATATTTGCAATGATGCGTTTTATTTTAAACGACTAATAGCAAACTCAATTAAACGCATTAGTGTGCATTGATGCACACATTAAAGCGGTCGTACGCAAATTGACAAAAATATATTTAATATAAATAAATAAATGGGTCAACCGCGAAATTTTTAATCTATTTTATTGTGCTATTTGATAAAATATATATCTAATCAATTTTGATGTTTTTATTGTGCAAGTTTCATTTTGGTCTAAAAATACAAAAACAATTCTAAAATATCTTTCAAATATTGATATTAAATATATATATTTTATAAATTAAAACTTTTTATATATATTTTTTTAACATTAAAGAAAATAAATTTTAAACGAAGGTATAATACTAATGATTACTTCTAATTAATATATTTATATAAAAAGATGTGTATAAAATTTTAATGTATAATAGCTTTAATATGCATCTAATTGCGCACTGATGTAATCCAATTAATTCACTGGCGCTGTAGTAGGTAAATGGAAAAATTTCCCAATCATATTTATATACATTTAAATAAGACTACATGATAATATTTTAAAACATTTTAACATGTAGTATTTAAAACTCAATTTTTAAATTGCAGAATTCTTCAAATTATTTTCAGTAAAATTTGTTACGTTTGGGAAATGGTCAAAACATTATAACGTCACTATTCGTCTATAAGATTTGCCAAAAGACTAAGAGAATTACAACTGAATTATTTTTTAGAGTCAATTCAAATCGGAGAGCGTTCTCTTTCCAACTATCTGCAGTTTGTCTTCATAACGGCTCTTATCTCTCGACAATTTGCGCACGGGTATGCTCCATTATCGATTTCGCTTCATTTCACGGCTAGGAAGCTGCGAGCGCAGAAAACGGCGAGGCGTAGGAACGCGCGGCATTCCACATCGGAATCGTCGCGATGTTTGCGGACGATGGACGGTTATTCGAGTTTCCATTTTCTCAATCGAAAAAGAAAAACCGTATTCGTTCAAGTAGAATTTCCTTTTTGCATGGAAGTCAACCAATCAATTTTTTTTCTGCAAGAATGATTCTAAATTACCAAGTTAAAATATAAGTTGATTAATAGTTGTCACAAAATTTTAATTTGATATACTAATGTACTTGATAATATATTGGTCACATTCACAAATGAGTAGAATTTACATTTAAAAATTAAATTGATATTTACGTGTTTTGCGATGTTTAATATTTTAAAGTTAATTTCTTGCTTTTTTAAATATAAAAATTAAAAAATTTAAATACAAATCTAGATGCTTGTAGTACAGAAAATTAAGTAATTAAAAATTTTGAGCTAAAAAAACAATGATAAACTTAAACCAAAGTACTTGTAATTTACTTTACCACTGGAGGATGTTTAAAGATTATTTAATTATTTGCGACATGCTCAGGAAGCGTACTCTCAGCAGGCGTCCACAAAGATCGTGAGAGGACTTTGAAAGTAACTGCGAGCTAGTTATCGATTATCGAGTTCCTGCATTTTACATCCAACCATTTTCACGATCGACAGGAGAAACCGAAGGAACGCGGGCGTTTCACGAGAGAATCGTTCAACGTCTATCGGCGATCGACGGGTATTCGAGTTTCCCGAGCGCGAAGTAATTTCTAAGGAGCAAATTGCACTTACAAATGCATGAAGTCGGGCTTTTCCGCTGCCTCGCATCTGTTTGCAATCTTAGAATCTTGATCATGCTCGAATCGATGAGACTAATAAGATCAACGAGATTGTAAGATCACCCAAGATGCGTAAAGCAATCTATAATCGGTTGCCATAAAAAAGTGTTTAAAATTACCCATATTTTTATTTATTTATTTAATAAGCTGTATGTACTTTTATAAATCCAGATTCGTATTTAAATTTTTGTTTAATATAATATTTGCTACTTTTACAATTAATTACTTTTACAAATAAAATAAAAAAAATTATATTAGAATATAAAATTCAATTAAAACTTGAAAGTGACGTTTACTTACTTCCGCTTCAAAAACTTGATTTGTTAAAAATCTTCATCTTTTATTCAGAACCTTTTAAACCTAAAGTAAAAACAAATAACATTTTTTATTCGATATTTGTATTGAAAGGAAATAAATGATTAATAAAATGCTCCATGTATAATTAAACCAAATAAATTTACTAATACCAATAACTAATAATTAAAAGCTCGTTGACATTTATTATGCTTATTACTAATATTTACTTTAAAAAAAGGGGGGTAAAAAAAGTTTAGTCCAAAAAATTCTGGAACAGCCCACATAATTGGCTATTCGTTTACCAAGTTAAACGGATGACAAAAGTGAGCGGAGCCGCGATATACCTGCAACAAATCTCCGGTAAGATTTATGTAAATTAAATGAGAGAGAATCCTACACAGGGCATGCGTTTTCAACGTTTCGTCGTCGGCAAAAGCCAGGAGCCTTTAACTCGATCTGCAGTCGCCCATTTATGGCGGATTTACGGCGGTTTTAAGCTTAAACGCGATTGTCTCGCTGCATACATCACCTAATGCGGATCGTCTAATGCAATCATGCTTTGTTTACCATCAAATTTACCATCAATACATCAATGAGATGTTACGCGAGACACATTTATCGTGTTTACGCGATGTTACGTATTAAAATGCGATATGTGCGTTGTATATTGTCTACATTATGCTATTCGACAACGTCCGCATTCATATACACGTGAGCCGTCATTGAGATATTCAATTTAATGCTTTAATATTTAATCAAATATGTTGATTAATAGTTTAATGGTACACGGAAATAATTTCATAATAAAAATTACTATGTGCGATAGCAGCCATCATAAAAACACACGTATGCAACCCGACGATAAAGACATGCCCTATATAAAATTTTAACAATTAAAAAAATATTTTCTATGACAATTGTTATCGGAATGTTGTCTTGAATTTCTTTCTAAAAATCTCAAATTTTCGTTTTAAATAATTTGATGATATTTCAATGATAAATTGAACTCCGAGTGAGCAAAATCGTCCTATAAAAGTAATTGAAAATTTTCACATTTTTGCATGTTATTTCATATTTTTGCGCGAATCCCACGCGCAATTTTCCATGAAACAATACGTATTGCGATTCGTTTTGAATTTCTCGGGGCAAAATATAAATAAGCGGGCTACATAATTGTGTGCACACCACTAAGCGCCGATTCCATGCTTGCATACGATCTCGTTAAGCGCAGTTATTACAGTAGCTAAAGTCGTTTTACACACGTGTAAAAGATAAGGGAAACTCCATAATTACCGAAAAACTCGGAAAAAACGCAACTGTATGTTCAGATTTTTCATGAATGCAGTTTGAAAAATAAAATTTTGCTTCGCTAAATTTTCGGGAGAATTCACAATATTGTGATAAAATAACATAATTAATTTAGGAATATGGTGCTAGCTGAATTTTTTCGGAAATGTTTCCCGTTATATTACTTCATAAAATTATGTATTTTTAAAGTAAACACGAATCTATTATTTATGATAGATCTTATTAGAATTTCGCTCTAGTACATTTTACATATAGAATTAATATGCAATGCAATTTCGGCTGTAGTGCGGGTATAAGCTACTTCCACCTGAAAATACACATACATTCTTTAAACTAAAATAAAATAAATTTTAAATTTGCAAATAATTTAACAAATAGGTCCACTTATGCTAATAATATTCCTTAACCGAATTCTACTTTTCGGGTACCATTTGACAAATTGTTTTAAATGTTGAATAAATTTTATGTAATAAAAAACGCACTCAAAATCTGACTCAAGAATCAGTACTTGTACGGAATTTGTCACTGTATGTACATGCATGGTATGTTGTTTGTAAAATTACTGGCTCGAGAGAAATTTTTGTTCTGAAAGCGTAGCACTATAAGCGGTGCACATGACAAAATACAATATAAGCGTAGATTACATTGGGTACTTTTCTTGAATTTCATGTTGAAGAAAATAAACTGCACTGAATTTTTAGTCTTTGACTTCCTGTCAGTTTCAAGCAACCAGCATAAGAAATTTTAGTATAATAACGTATACCTTCCATGCTAAGATAGTACTCAAACTTATTTTGAAGTGCATATTTTTCGTTCTCTTTTAGATACTCTGTTATGTTGTTTACGTTAATATTGTGTCCTGCCAATTTTTATATTACATCTAAAGATAAGATTAGTATAGTAATTGACTTCAAAGTGTGAATTATGCAACAACTTTGGAGAGTAGTACAATGAGTGTTGATTAAATTATGATTCTAGTGGCATGTTAGAGAACAAGGTTTATCGATCGGCTATCTTATCGGTAACATCTGCAGAACTCACAGATTATTTAAGCAGCCACCACAAATGACTATAAAGTCAGCAGTTACGTCGAGCCCAACCCATATGCATAATGCGTTCTATTAGAACGGGAAGCAATGTTTGCACGGCATAAAGCACCATGCACACTGTACACTCTATTATTTCTTTGTCCCCATCTCTGCTCTAACAAGAGCTTAAACTTATGCAACTTGTCCAAGAATTTGTAATATTTACCACGTGCGATAATCAGATATAATAAATGTATCATAAATATGAATGGCATATGCGCACTAATTAACATTCATGACAATGAATTATAATAAGCGTTGCTCTAGAAATTTGCCGCAAACAGATTGAAGGCTTATGAATTTTTCCGCTATAAATCTATTTTAATTAGCAATTAATATGTTTATTTGATTACATTCAATTCATTAACATTCACGCAAAATCATATACATCTATCATAAACGGAAAAAATTCAATTACTTTTCACGATTATAGTTTATTGATTTGTGTATTCAAAAATTCAAAACTACATGTGATATTTCTAAAACAAAAAATGTAATTAGTTAGAACATTTTTAATAACATTCAAAAATTTGAAAAAGAAATATCTTATCTTCGAGAAGAAATATACAAAATGCGAACTTATCGCAAGTATGTATGCAATATTACACGAGGTAACAAGATTTATACGCAGAATAGCTTGTCTGAATGTTGCGCTCGATGTGACGCTGGTAGTGAAATGCATTATTTTTTACATATTTATTAAGGCTGCTTCATCAGGTTTTGTGCGCGTGTGCATTTTTCAATTCCACACGGTCGAAAGTACATGCGTCGAAAAAACGCGATTTTTTTTCTCAAATCGCGTTAACCGCATGGCGTATGGTATATTCGCGTATGTACGCGGAATTGAAATTATAAAGAGGAAACATGAATAGGAACTGACGACGTCGATAACAACGGTGGCGATGCGACTTGCAAAATATAAAAAAGCTGATGTTCGTCGAACTAAGAATACTTGAATAAAATTTTACCGTTGGAAACTTACATAATGTAACACATGTGTAAAACATGTGTCTAGAATATGTTATTTACACGTGATCAATTTCAGATTTGCCTAAAATTGAAATCCATTTTCGACGTACCATTCTCTTTCTCACTCATTCACTCATTCTTTTTTAAGATAAAATTATATTACATAAATCAAAAAAAAAGTTGTGTGCATGTAAAATAAAATTTCTTACACTATATATTATATAATTGCAATAACAAAGAAGTTGTAATAAGTGTCAAGTTTTATATTATATTTGGCAATAGAAAATATATTTAATAATACTAATTAAATTGCATATTAAATAAATAATTATTTTCTCAAACTCTCTGATTTCGGTAATTCATGCAACTACAAAATTATGCACTATAAGAGTTTAGAATGCTAATGGGTTCAGCAGAATACATTTTGAAACATTATCTAAGTAAAACTTTGCTTTTCCACAAATCAAGGGAAATTCAATTTTGCAATTTCTTAAAGTCTTTCTCGACTAGTAACGGTAATATCATCAGCATTGTAAAAATTCTAAACGATTTTATTAGAATCCCAGAAAAGACACCCACAGAATCATATGTGAATACATGAATAGACAAAAGTTTTATATTTCCTTAAAATTTCAATTGTGTGCAAACATTTTCTTTTGATTTACTAGCGTATAGATTCATTTAAAAGTTTTATATCGTATGTTTTTAAGACTTTTTAATAAATCAATCGGTTAAATCGCAAGTTTCGTACAGATTTCAATTTATAATTCTAAGATATTCTCTTATTAATTTTAAATAGTATTAACTCATTTAATGTTTTGTAAAAACAAAAATATCTTTAATCCTTCATAATTAAAAACTATTCTTTCTTGATATTTTTATCACTTTTGAGTAAAAAAAGATTTATAAATAAATAGAATAAATTAAAGTAAAAAAAGATTTAGTAAATGATACATATACATAAAGTAAGTTAAATAATTTAATTAAATATAAATATAATTGTGATATTTTGCTCTTTTACTACACGAGAAAACAATTAAACAGCTATCAGCTCTTAATTTGTTCGCAGCGCACTGTTCTAAATTAATTACCACCACGAAGCCATTGTGGAAAATCTCTGCGCAGAAAGAGAAACACGTCTAAACGAACACAGAAAACGCATCGCGCGGTAAACGAAAGAGACTTCGCGCCAACATGTTGGAAATTTGATGTCCTGCGGCCGATAAAAAGTGCAATAACGCGCTACGATAGCACGCGCTTGTAAATCATGTTTTTCCACCGACGTAAATTCTCCGCTGCACTATGAAGCCGTCCGTGATCACTGCAGTTCCACGATTAAACTGTAATAAGCTTTTCCTCACGCTTGCTGCTGATTGCTAGTTCATTATTCGGCATTATATAGATAAACGTGACGTTCTGAATAACAATAGCTGAGATAAAGAATAGAATATGATGATTACTATTATCACGTCTGATAATGATATCTATATAAATTATTACATAATTTATTATTAGATATTAATAAAAAATTTTCGTATTTTAAGATTATTGATACGTAATTTAATTTTTTAATTACAGTTAAAATAATTGTAACCATACTTGTTAGTGTAATCTTATTTCGCAAACATGCGAAACATAGAGACTGAATTTTTTTAAAGAAATCTAACCCTGCCTTAGAGCCGACAATAACTTTTAGTCTGTCGGGATATTTATATCACTGACGTAAAGTATTGCGGAATGGTGAGAAATGTTTTGCTCGCGGAATGTTGATATTGTGCAGGAAGCAGAAAGTACAACAATATCTTTCGATTCCGTTCCGTCGCGATAAATCGCAGTTTCCGCGTGGTGTAAATTCTTGTCAATGAAAATCGAGCTTCGTTCGCTTTCTATTTCCTACGAAAAATTCGTCTACGTTTAACCATACTTTTAAGTACCGAAGTAAAACAATCGTTCCTTAATTTTTAGAGAATTTTACAATAGAATAAATTTAAGCAGGAATAAAAAATATAAAATTACCATTTGTATTATGAAAAGAGAACGACAGGTCTTTCCAATTTCTATGTTAATTTTTATTCTCGTTCATTGAAGATTCCTTACTTATATTTTAGTATAGTACCATAAATTGATCATCGCTACCATTGATATTTCTGATTCTCGTACTCTAACTTCAATTTGCTTTATTTATGACTGCAACATAAATTTCGAACGCAGCTTAAGACGACAACTTTTTTTTAATCTTCAGTATTTCTCGACGCGAGCGTTCCGACAGCGTCATTAAAATTAGCACGGGATATAACGAGAACGTCTCGATCGGTGATCCCGCTGGGGTCTCGATTAGCGGACAAGCTCTCGAGAAGATTAAAGGCGAAGTAGTTGAGGATCGGGCGCAGGCGCGTACTTAATGAAACGTAATTTCGCGTCCATTACGGCGTAAAAACGGCAGAAAAACGGGCACTCGCATACATTTTAATATGGCGCGAGCTCAAAGGGGACGAAATTTGCGCAAGTTCGTGTGCCGGCAATATGCGCCGCGGAAAACGGGCACAGATTCATCCGACCTATTTAGAGAACTCCTGCAATTTTTATTTCGCCGCAGAATGCGCGGTTGTCCGCGTCATTCTGTCCGCAATGCCGTTTGATCGTTAACTCTCGCGGAAGAAAAAAAGAATAATCGCGCCTCTCTATAGCATCGCGCTTAATACAGTTCCTTTTGAAGCAGTTTGCACGATTTCCCTTATAAAAACCGCAGAAACGTGCACATGTTTAATGGCTTAATGGAATTTTTGTATTTTTACTGAAAATAACTATAATATATTTCCTTCCCGATATTTTGAACAATCTTTTGTCAAGCAGGTCCATTAAATACGCGATAAAGATTATTGCTTCTCTCGGAAGCCGATTAAAGGATCTATAACAAGCGCGAAGTTAATTTACCAAACTTGTATGTATTTTCCGTGAATTATCCACATTCAGGGTATTCCAATTTACTGCTCCCCGAGCGCAATAGAATATGGAGATATTCAAATTTGTCTAACATAAAACACAAACCACTCGTGTTTACATTCCATCAAATTTCAAAGGGTCAAATCTGGCTTTAATTGCGAGCTGGCGAATGCGCCGAAAGAGACCTCGCAGTCGCAGTCGTCGTCACAGGATCCAATGTCAGGAATAAAATTGTCGTCGTTTGATTTATATAATCGTCGGGTTCATCTGGTCGTCGGCAAACACCCGCAAACGCCGGTCTCCGTTTTTCCGGGCACCTTCATCTCGGTAATTACTCGAGAGCCGAGAGTCGTTTTCCGTGTGCTTTCTCTCGCATTCAACGCAAAAAATACGCGCGCGCGCGCACACACACACACATACACACACACGCGGGCGCGCGGGTAGTCTATCCGGCTCGCACGTTTCGAGTGGACGCGACATCGCACTCTCAACGAAGAGGGAGAAAAAATAAAAAGGGAGGGAAAAAAACACATCCGCCCCACCGACCTCCATGAATCTGTAAGATCGCTGAGCATATCGGCCATATATGGTGGAAAAAAGAGGAAGAGGAAGCTTGACTGAAGGGGGATGATTCTCCATACGCGTCTCGCTCATACACCTTCGATCGGAAAACGAAGAGGGTTGAATAGGGTGTGTAAACGCGTATACAGAGTGCGCTGATATTAACACGTAAATCGATCTACGTGTAATTATTCACACAAGCATTGATTATGTAATTTATATTTAGCCGTGCATAAATAATTGCTATTATTAACTCTCGGACAGATTTATTTACTTTAATTTTATATGTGTATATAAGAAATTATATTTAAATATTTTTCCTCTTAAATAATCCGCGACACTTCTATAAAATTAAATTAAAGATAAAAACTATTTCAAGAAAATGTTATATTATTATACAAAAATTCTAAATGAAAGTAAATCTTTCAATTTGTACATAATTTATCTGACATTAAAGTGATATAAAATTGAAAGAATTGAGATATTGTGAGAAAATAAAATTATATACCACTAATTATTTAAGGAGAATTAAGATATTTTCTCTCAAATTAGCACTCAAAGTAAAATATTCCAATCTAACTTGATACTCTGATGTATATATTACGCAAAGCATATAGATATTTAAATTTACTTTTCCTAAATAAGAGAACGCAAATCGTTCGAATTTGCCTTTCAAATTAGGATAGTACAAAGTATCCAATTTACTTGCTATTTCCCGCGGAAATCTGACGCCCCTAAATTTACTTTCAACACTTCGCAGTAATAGCGAATACTCAAATTTACTCTCCGCAAGTTGCACAAGATCGCGCAACGCACTCTATTTACATTACGCGAATTGAAATAACTCGCAGCATAGGTACGTATTCAGTCTACCCTAAAATTACAGAAGACTGAAGAATTGAGATTTACCAGATCTACGAATCGCAAATCCGAAGTATTCAGATTTCCGTTATTTCGGAGACACCCAGTGCACGCACGCGTGCACGAGATCCCGCGGAATCCTCGGCAGAAGGTTGACCGGGAGTTGGGGATGAACCCAAATCTAGGGGAAAATTTTATCGTATATTCAGGACGTGCCCCGACTCACAAATGCACGGTCTGTTAGGAAGAGAGAAAGACGGAAAAGGGAAAGGATGAGGAAACGTTCCGTTACGTTCCTACGGGATAGAGGGGACAGACGGCCGAGAAGGACGACCAAAATCGTTGGATTTTATTGCCAGCTTTAAACGGTTTGCAGTCGAACGCATGCAAGACCCGTCGCGAAATTGCACAGCCATTTTGCAGCCATAATTTTTGCCACTCGCTACAAATCACAATACATATTTAAAATAGCGAAACACGAGATTTTTCGAACTTCGTCCTCTTAAAGAAAAATTTGCTATTTTCCGCGTTTCGCATTTAGATTATAATTTGAATATATTTTATTAACATTGCACTTTTTGTAGTAGTTGTATGTCTGCTTTAAAGAGTTTAGATTTCAAAACTTCGCTTTACGTAAAAGGCATATTTTTATATAAAAATAATTTCTTTAAATTCACACATATATATTATATAGTGCAATAAAATTTTCCGATACAGTTTTTTATAACATAAACATAAAGCAAACAATTAATTTATGTTTAAGAAAATATTTAAATGTATTTGTTTTCAAACTCAGAAATAATTCTAAAATAAAAAAACAATATCTTTCTTTCTTTCTGTGATATCGATATCTCTCTACATACCTATACATATTATAACACACACACACACACACACACACATTAAAATACGATTAGTAAATTTAATATTTTTTTTGTGCGGCAATGTAATAACTAAACAAATATATATATATATATATATATGTATATTACACATAAATAAAAAATATTGTATTTTATGAATTTCTTCTTCCTTTTTCTTATAGCATGGAACATAAGAATTGCAGGAAATGTTATAAACAGAAGTAAAGCAGTTTTTATCACGCTGGAAATCACAATAAAGCGGATCCGCCAGTTAACTTTTTAACTTGTCGCGGATAAATGCGCCCCTTTTAATTTGCTTTAACGCATCGCAAGGTGCGGGCGCGGCGCCGCGACGCGCGACTCGACGTCGACGAGTAATTACGCGGAGACGAGTGGAGACGAGCGAAGGAGCGCTTATGAAAAGCTCGCCGCCGCCGAACGACAATAATAAAACGGAGAAAAGTGGATAATAATTCTAAGAGCGACAGAAAGACTTTCGAGCTCTGGCGATTCTCCAGAACAACCGCGAGCTCGGTGGCCATTACGAAAAGTCTGGATTCGAAAAAAAAAAGAATAAGATATAAAAATAGAAAAGAGAACTATGGTGGCGCTTGAGATATTATTGCGCGTTGGCAAATTTCTGTACCATGGAATTTCATGCCAAATATGCAAACGTGCTCAAACGAGACACGCGAAAAAAAATGTGCCACAAATAATGTAACTTTTCCCATTTTGCTTTCGTTGCTTTGCGCTTTTGTGCTTCTTCATTTACCAACGCGCATCAAATCGACAATGCATTCATGAGTCAATTTTTCATAGCAAGCAAACGATCTACATACAACAAATGAATTCAACTTGTTATACTTTTTCATTTGTACAATGTTAAACTTATGTAGCTTGAGATGAAAAAAATTTGTTATACAGATAAGCATTTCATATTACTGTAATTCAGCAGTTCTTAAAAATCAGTATTAAATACAACGAGGTAACTGGAAGAGAATAATAGATTAATAACACATTTCAAAAATTTAAGCTTTAATTTTTTTTAAGATTAAATTTGTATCCGATTGCAAGAGATATATGCCAATTAACGAAATATAAAATCATAATTAAGATAATAAAATTATCACAAATTTACAGATTTATTAACGCATTCATAAATCATATCAACAACATTATATCATAAAAAACACATTTCTCTCTTTCTCTCTCTCTCGGAACTATAGTTAAAAATCTATTCCTTTTTACAAGGTCATAAATTCATAAATTATTGAGTTAACTTATTTATTTCAAAAAATAAATTAAGAAATGTAAAACCAAAAAATAGGTAATTCAAACTAAAGTTTCACGAGCCAATGTATGTCAACGTATTTTTTGTGTAAGTTGAATATAATTTAAATCTGTAATCACAAATTATATATCTGTGTATATAGGATGCAATTATCTTAATCAGGATATGTTAATATGACCAAATGCATCGGAAAATTCGCATTCTTCAAAGTTCGTCATCTGCATAATTCTAAAATTGCATGAGTGCAACGAGCGGATAGTTCCGCTCGACTGCACAGAATCAAAGCATCTTAAACACAGCTGCAATAGCAAATATGCGATCTAATTGAAAAGATCATTGACGTTGCATTCGGCGTCAGGTACGCCTATTCGCTAATGCATGCAGTTGGCATTTCTCCTCCAAATCAACCTCATGTATATACAATGCATCAACTGTAAATAGAATGTTGTATCCTATTAACTAATGCCAATGATAATTGAAAACCGCATTGACAAGTACAATAAGTAACGATATACATAGTTAACGATAAATAAATTTGCTACATTTACACACACAGACAAAATACAATGTAACATAATAAAATTGTTTTATGTTAAACTAAGTTTAAATCACGTAAAAAAAAATGTACGTATGTAGTATAAAGAAAGAAAACGCGTGCTGTTATAATTTAGTAATATAAAAATTTTTTTATTCAAATGTTAACCGCGAACTTTATTCTGACTAACCTGTCATTTCTCTTCGAGAGAAACCATTAGTAATTCCTTAGAATGATGTACTCTGTACATCATAGCACCAGCATACACTTTGAGATAATCGATTCGTGGTCGATCGATCAACGGCACACCGAAACGAGCAATTCTATCTTCCGCATAATGCATCAATCGCGCCCTCGTTACCGACAGCTTCATCCACCTCGTCTTCTAAAGACGGACACCACCGTTTCACCTCTCATCCGCCTCTCACTCTTTATGGGCAACGTTTCGTTCCTTGTCACCGAAGGATTTGCCAGTGACTGAGGAGGATAAAAAGAAAGAAGCTGAGAGGGTTGAAAAGCGAGCCATCTCAAAGATCACACAAATGTTGGCAAGGCGCTTGTGTCTGGCTGTTGGATACAGCGAAAGATTGATTGGAGAGAAAAGAAGGGGGGAGGGTTACTTTCGCACTTGTCTTATTCACGTCGATCGACATCTTGCTTCAAAATCTTAGCGAGTAAAAAGGGATAAAATCCACTGTTTTTAAATCTTACCACTATAATAATATTATAAGTGGAAAAAAATGTCGAAAACTCGCAAAAAATTTTTTCAAAAACTTGAATATATAATGTATATAAAAATAGGAAGAAATTCATTTTTTTGATATCGCAAGATAAGTCAAACGATTTTAATAGAACTTAATAAAATCACTCATAGTTTAATAAATAGTTATAAATGTCACGTTAAGTCATTTTTCAGTTCTTAGTTGTAGCTAACAATAAAAATGTAGCATGTTATATATTTCTTTTATTTTATTTAACTTTTTAATACTGATTGATATATCATTATTAAATAGTAAGTATTATTATTTTTTTAAAAAGATTTCTTTTATTCTTGTATTTGTTATTTGTTCAATTTTTCAAAACTGGAATTCGCTCTAGGATTCCGTTTTATTTATATAAGTCTGTATATGTTTCGTTTAGTTTGCTATGTAAGCATAGTGATGCAGAGTTATAGTTTAGGGATACTCGTCGGCAGTAGTGAGTCCGATGGATGCTGATTTCATAGTGAGTTTTGTGCCATGAGATACGTTAGCAAGATAGAAGAGATTGTTTTGGCAGCTTGTGTTAATTTGAAGAGAATTGTGTTTGACGGCGCGTCATTAATAATTAATTTTGATATGTGTTAATTTGAGATAAATTATTTCAAAAATCCGAAATGCCAGGATTTGTTTTAAATAATACATAATGTAATATAAAAATAATGTAATATAAAAATGCCTTTAAAACCATCTTTAATTCAATATGCAGTTTTTTCTATATTTAATGTCCTAGCAAAATGAGTCGGTCACATATCTTAAGAAGTAATAAAAGCAAAAAAGATGTCATAAAAAATACATTTAGAAAAAACAAAGTGCCAATCGCGTAACATTTTGAAAAACTTTAAAAACTTTCTTTTACGAAATTTCTTTTTTGTCGAATACACTTGGAATATACGAGCTAGACGTTTACGTATAATGCACCAGTAAACGTAAAAGTAAGCACCCTATAAACGTAAGTAGAATATAATCTTTACCTTGTTACTTTGAAAGTAAGTTTAAAGTAGTTGTACAACAAATATCTTTAACAATTCTTTATCAACTTATTTTTGTCGATGGCAATTTATTATAAATACAATCACGATATCAATTTAACTCTATTTATTATGTAATTTATCAGCGACTATTAAACAGCTTATTGTCAAAGTATAAGCAATTCAAAATCACAATTAAAGAATAAAAACACAAAGAAAAAATAAAAAAATACAGTAATAGGTCGGTTTATGCTTCTCCATTAAACCTTACTTTGCAACTTAGATATAAAATTATATTCAAAGCTTTGCAAGTCATGTTATAAATGCTATACTGGCGCTTTGAATCGTCTATATTTTGATTAACCCATATTATCTTTCGGTTCGGGAAAAAGAAACAACCTGAAATTACCACGTCCACGAGGAGCGGATCAACTCATGCGACGCCATTACCTACAACCCCTATCACCTCTGGTGAATCCCTTTATCCACCGCAGCTTTTCCAACGGCAAAAACGCCGGAGGTTGGCGGGGGTGCTTATCCACGAAGCGATACGGCACTGTCAGTCCTAAAAGATACCGGGTGAACGTGAGTTCGGTGAAGGGAAGGAGCGGGATCAGTGCCCATGGCAAACTTGTCGAAGTGGAAGTAGCAAAGGACGTATTATCCGTACGGATCGAATTGTCCTGTTCGTCATTCAAATTCGTTTAAGCTACCCGGCGGCTCTTCAACATGGATATCTTGGCAACTACGCCGGTAAGGAGAGCGTTATCTTTCTCTGAGAGATCCCGGTCCTCATGATCGATCCTCTTGGTCCTTCGAGAACGTCCTCGACCCTTCGACAGAGGACCGACCGGAGTAAGAAACACGAAGAATTGTTTCTCTCAACAAAAGTTGCGTTCGTTGTTGCAAAATAATGTGTTCTGTTTTCTTCAATATAAATAACTCGCCACTATCAGTTAACAAATTGTCGATAAAAACTTTTTATTTAATATTTCCAAGTAATTTATTAAGTTCAAAATTTTATTTTAATCTTCAATTTTAAATATAAATATGTTACCTAGTGTATGATAAAAATCTTTAGTAAAAGTATAATAAAATAAGCTCCACGTGAGAAAAATATGCAGTATATTAATTCTTATATTTTTTTCTATAATTTTGTTACTTGTTATATAAAGAATTACAACAATTATAACAGTGTGAATCAAATATCTAAAAAAAAGTATGTGACACACGAATTGATAGAAATCGTAAAGTAAGCGATGTAAATACGACGTTTTTCAAATTAAAGAGTTTTATCCTCAATTGATATCATAAATGTGTCTCGGCAACGGTATATCACTGTCGAGCGCGACCGTAGCTGCATTTTCTAAGAACATCCGCAGGAAAGTGCACTAAATCACTCGAACTAATGAACGACGTCAGGCGCTCGCTCGCGCTCTCTCTGGTAAACGCGCAGGAAGTAAAGCGAGATTCTCGAAAAGATCCTCGAAAGCTAAGTGGAAGAAGCGGCCGAGGGTATCGACTTAATTATGCGATGATGAAAACTCGAGATACTACCAATGTCCGTTCCAGTACAAGTAGTGATCCTCGAAACTCAGCTCGAATGACCCATCCTATTTCTCCTCGTTAATTCTAATTCTTGCTAGAGATTTTATTTTATTATAAGATTTTAAGCGAATTTAACGAAATAAAAATCTTTCAAGGTTTATTTTAAAAATAATATATAAACATACACAAATTATATTCAAAAAATGTAATGTTAACATTAAGTTTTAGTAAAATAATAGATAATTTAGGTAAAATAATAAAACGTAAGATGTATTAATATACTAGTTATATATAATAATATTAAATAACAAATTTATTCACCAATTTCGAAAAAGTTATTGTATGTATTACATAAAAAAATCAAGCTTGTTCAATTTGTCGTTGGGGATAAATTTTCTCTTGTATAATTAGTTTCGATCTCGAACAGTGGCCGTCCAATTAATGCCGGTAGCGCGTAGAGTCTTTATCTATTCATGAACAAATTATCCACCAATTATCTCCATATATCTACCCAATATATACTCTCGCACGTTCAAAAATTGTCTAACTCTAGCTTATCTTTTTATAAATTACAGAGAAAAACTTGAATATGATAAATTTTATTTTACCCTATAATTATAGGGTTCTATCTATAAATCTTGTTAAATCTATGTTCTTTCGTGTATGTTAAATACATATCATATTTTTGCATTTCAGATTAATATTTAAAAACTAAGATTTTATTTAAATAGAATTTAAGAGTAATAATGCAATAAATTGCAATAAAAACTTTTAATGAGAAAATAAAAATATTTTTCTATATGAATTTAATATCTTTAATAAAAATATACATAAATGCTTAATAGTATTATTTGCAATAAATTAATATACTGTTAATAGTATGAATAAAAAATTTCGTGCTATAAATAGTTATTCTATATTTTTCTTTATTCGATTGATAAACCTTTTATTTATTTTCACATTTTTTGTATTTCTTAATGTTATTAAATTTCCGCTATATATATATCAGAGATTGATATACTTCGTACAATATAGAAACACTTGAAAACGAAACAACCAATACTCTCATCTTGACGTCGTATATGATCTCGCGATAGAAAACGTTTATCACGTTCGCGGACGAATATCTTCGACGAAGAATCGTGTCTTACGCGTCGCAAAGTTTTCGAGAGATACGAACAAAATTCGTGATGCTGAGAATTTACCGAGTAAATGCGGCCCGACCGGCTGATTGATTTTACCTCTCGAATCGCATCACAGCTCGGTTGTATTCGATTCGACCTCGACCGAGTTACGTGTTCGCATAAGAGAAAATGACAGTCCTGGAAAAGTTTCCACGCAAAGGAAGAGGACATAGAAGTGTTAAAGAAGAGGATTCAAATATTTATAGACACATAAAGAACTAGTTGAAAAGAGCAGAATAAAGAAGCGTTATTTAGTATAGGTACATCAAATTTCAAATCTTTTTACAGATAAAACTTTTATATTTCACAGATGCATAAAACTTGTATTATAGATAAAATTACTATTTCAATTGCAAAACGTTTCTATTGGTTATCTTTTCAAAAAACTATTCCTTTTCCAATTTAAAATGTATCAAAAGAGATGTAACTTTCTAAAATTTAATATAAAGCAATTATTTAATCATTCACATTACATGCGTGTTTCTATTATAATAAAACGTAGTTAAAACTTTTGCTAATCATAAAAAATAAGGAAACTTATACAGTGATAGTAAATCTCAATAATTCGTTATCATTTTATTCACAGAACATCAATCGAGCAAATGATATTTTCTAATACATAAGGTACCTGTACCCAATTTGTCTCACCTCCCCATTTTTAAATCAATATTAATTTTTAAATAATTACACAATAAATTTTATAGATAATGCTAATAGGTATATCACTCAGGAAGTCAATATGATGTATTTATGCTAGTTAACTGCTCAATATCTCCTTTCTATGGCTTGTAACCACTCTTTATTCAAATTGTGTTCTTCTGAATCTAAAATTTCAGAGGTAAATTTTTTCTTTGTGTATCTATTTTGTAACAATTAGAAATATGTAACAATTATAAATATCCACAATTCATATTTTATTGTAGCTCTTTATTTTGGCTCTTGAACATTGTATTTATTTTAAGTTTTTATTAAAACATCTTGTTTATAATTAAAGAAAGAAAGCTCTTTGTATTGTAAAACCATTATGGTCAGAGACACTATTAAAAACACAACACATCTTATTAATATACAAGAAAGTTAAGATTCTGTTTCTTTATTTAATATTTAATTTTTAATTAATATTTCTTGTCTTTCTCTAGTTAGTTGAACCTTTTTGACATGTAAAAATTAAGATAATGCTCCTTGTAGTAAATAAATACAGTTTCATTATTTAATGAATAGCTGCATGTATAATTTTTTCCATCAATATGTTAATAAGTGCTTAATTAAACGTGTTAATTCTGTTATTTCGCATTTTTTCAAAAATCTTTACGAAAAAAAGGAAAATACATTACTAAGCCACATATGCTGGGTATATATGTAATCAACATGGCCCAAGTGCTATTTTTTTTAAATCTTTACTATATTTATGTATTTGAAAATGTTTTATATATTTTTTTCAGTTTCAGAAATGTTTCCTATTTTTAATCTAACCTTTATTTTTCAATTTTCGTATTCACCAAAAAATGAGAAAAATCTTCAAAACTTAGGGGAGAGGAGGGGCATATTGGGTGCTGATACCCTTTTACATATATTAATCACATAAAAGTTTTCATTAAATTTTGACGAGAAAACTTGATTCAAAATTTTTTGTTGACTAAGTTCTTTTCACTCCTTTGAGTGAGCTCTCTGTGTTCTCTTAAATTTTCCAACCCTTTCCTTTATCATCCCGTATGCCTTCATGAGAGATAGAAACGAGACGAAGGGACACCTGCAGGTAGCAGCTGCACTTTAGAAGAACGGAAGGGAGATCGACTGCTCGACCGACACGTCTCGCCCTTTGATACTTTTCGAGAACGCTTTCATACGCTTCGGCGATCTCTCTCGATCCCTCTTGTAATGTGAAGGGCTTCTGAATAAACGTTAAAGATGGTGCAAGAGCTGCTGGTCGAGTGACAAATCTCATGTGTATATATAATATGTAATAAGATACCTTTTATCTTTGTTTCTTATCGTATCTAATACTTAGTTAATTTGTGGCATGAAATAAACTTACATATCCGGACAATTAATTTCGTGACTGTAACGTCACAATAAATTAAATGTATTAATATTTCTACGTATATATTATTTAATAATTATATTTTTTGTAAAATGTAAATCCAATATTCGCGTTTGTTAGACATTTCTTTTGCGATTTATCTCATTACTACGGGCACTTAACAGAACTTGGTTACTTCAACTTCGAGACCGGAGATATCAATCTTCCCTGTAGGAATATTTCTCCGACGAGGTGAGTTCCACAGGAAGAAAGATTTCAAACTATGTGTGGCGCCTTATCGATTTTTCATTACTAGTTTATCTTGTGCTTTATTGACTGAAAACTTCGTTAGAGCGGGAGTTAGCGCGGACGGGCATACCTTTGACTTTTAACGAAATTGCAACGGCGATCTAATTATTACGGGGGTACGATTAAATTTCTTAATGACAATAATCACATCCGAACTATGCGGAAATACTTATAGAATGCCAGTTCACAAATCTTATTTTGTTTTAGAAACAACAAATAAAAGATTTGAATTGTAAACAATTTGAAGCTTTCTTACACAGTTCGAAGTTATAACTCATTTTAATTTTAATTTTAATTAGATAATCTTGATAAAACAAATTTGCGTTTTATCAACCGCGCCGTTACTCTTAATTGCCTGTTATTGTTAAAATTTCTTACGTTAAAATTTTTTACGTTCATGATTTAGTTTCTATTATAATAATAGGTATGTCGATATTTTCAGCACATTACATATTATACATATTGTTATATTAAACATAATCTCTGTATTGTTTCTGCCATAATCATTGATATGTCCGAATTCTTTCCAATGGAAACTAACACTACACACGAATATCATCACCATGACGGAACATTCAATATAAATAACCTTCTATATCAGAAATATTGTATTTCGCATGTTGATACGTAGAAAATACCTGTCACTTGGCACGTCATGCCAAATCTATTCTGGATGTTAATATTTCAATTTAGCTACATGCATCTAGCTTTCATTTGAGAAAATAGTTATTCTTTTTAAAAAAAGTTTTTGTTTCTTGAAAAAATGTAATTATATTGCAATAATTTTAAATCGTTGGTTGTCAAATAATATCTTACTCAAAATATATTTAAAGATATCTTTAAAAAAATAAATATCTATTTAATAGAGTATATTAAAATAGATTTCATTCTTTCTCTTAAACAAAAGATTTATATATAATATATTAAAAGAACTTTAAAAAGAACAAGTTAAATATATATATATAGAAAAAAATAAAAAATAAATTTAAAAATAGTGTAAAAAATAAAAAATTATGTATACATTGAATATTCTTGTATACTAATTCGATTAATGAAAAAAAAATGGCTAGCCACGGAAAATGGCATTAATATCGCTGGAAATACTGTTAGTGGATAATGAGGGTCTCGCATGGCCAAAAATACAGTGTTTCCGGCGAGGTTGCACTCGATCCAGCAATAATTCACCATCGATTTCGAGATAAACATTGCGTGACGACGATGGAACACGGATACCTGACCCAGATTCGGATGCAATTACATGTATGTACACATGTAGATATTCGCACACATATTCGCTCAGTATAATTATCGACGGCGCTTATCGTTCCGTCGCGTTCGAGATTCCCGAATTTAGCTTGCGAAATTAATTGCAAAAATTGATCTTCTCTGTGCAGAAACGGCGATAACGTTACTCGTGATTAATCTAATATACGTACCTACGACTGACCATTAAATTTTCGGTTATGGACTGTAATAAGACCTCAGCAAAACTTACCTGAAAAAAAGAAAGAACATATGTTAGTACAAAAAAATTAAGCTCTATTTATATTATATTTTTAAAAATAATCTACTTTAGCAGAAATATTTATGAAATTCAGTTGTTATTCTGCGCAGAGATAAGAACAAAGCATCATTATTGTATGAGGGATAATGAATAAATTGTTAGTTATTGTAAATGCAATATGTACGATTTGATTATTAATTTGATATATATTAACTCACAAAAAAGTAACACATTAAAATTTTTATAAAACAATTTCAGAATGTAAACTTTCTTATTAAATAATCTTTTTGCGGTTTAAGATAACTAGATTTAATATTTAATTCTTTCATTATCAAAAATCAAGTTAAATTGTGTATTACAAACTTGTAGATAAATATAATATCATCTCAATTTTCTTACATTATTTCAGTCGAACTCTCTTATCACAATCATATTTCGAATCTCAATTATTAAAACATGTAATATATGAGACGTTATTAAGACGTGAGAAATAACAGCCCACCATTAAACATGTACCATAAAAAAGAAGCAAACAAAAAATCTAATGAGAGACGGTCGGCTGGACACATTCTATATATTTTTTAGACACGCTACACGCGCGTTATACGTGTCGTGTAGGCATGCATTCGTGAAGTTGCCGTGAGATAAAAGCGTCATAAATGCGCGGTTCGATTGCGCGGCCGCTGATACTAAATGCGCACCGTCCGCGGATCGACGCAGGCATTACACGTATGCAAATTATCACGTATCGCCATTAGATTACTTAAGCGCAATTAGTGTCGCATGGGACGCGTGCACGGTATCCTAATTGCTACCAAGCCACTTTCAACGCGGTATGAGCGCTTGAAAAAGATTGTCCTCGATCCACTGTTTTCGATAAGCTGTTTAACTAGCGATTCCTGCTGAATACGTATCAGTAGCATGATACGGAAATATCCGTTATATTATCAATAAGAAATAGGTAGTATATCCATTAGCTTTAATAATTGCTTTCCTTTACTTACAACAGCTTATAAAAAATTATTTCCCCTCAAGATATTAATTTGTATATTAAGAAAAATATATTTGTATCTTCTTAGATTTATATATTAAGACAATGTTATTTATGTGTCTAATTATGTGATCAGATACATAAAAAATAGTTGCAAGCTTCTTAAAAAGAAGAAAATATAAACTTTCTTTCTTATAATTAAATCGATATTGTCAGGAAGTCTGAAAATCGATGTATCAAATGGGGAAATAAAAGACAAGATATATTTTCTACACATTTCTTTGATATAATAAAAATTGTCGAATTTATCAATTCTATCCTATAAAAGTATTTTTGCAGTACATTTTAATTCAACAAAATTCATCGTTCTATTCTTCTCTATTTTTGCTCTATGCTGCTCATACTTAATGGAATCCTTGGCAACCGGCCGATTCGTTCTACATCATCGTCATCTGAGTGGATTCATTCCTCTCACCGGAAAAATGTCGGAAAGTTTAAGGGATGCTAAGGATGTAAAGCGAAGCTGACGTGAAAAGAGATGCGAATATCGGCGTTGATCGTCCCGGATCGGCCAAAGTTGTAGATGGAAGGCGTGAGAAATTTCAGTTTTATAGTGGCCTGAAAAATTGTCGTTCGTATTCGGCTGGCATGAAAAATCATCTAGAAAACCCGGAAGATCTCTATTCGATCGACAACTATCACTAGCATGTTAAAGCTCCTTCTCTAGTTAGGTAATAGGAATTAAAGCGTTACGGAGTCAAATTTAAATTTTTTATATTGAATATATATGAAATATAACACAATTATAAGCTAGTAAACTCTATGGCCCTGTATTCAGAACGCGCTTCTAAAGACATTAGCGTTTTTTTTTGGTCATTTTTTCCTTGTCGTCTAATGAACAAAAAAGATAGAATAATAAAAAAAGCGCACTGACAACTTTACAAGCGCGTTCTGCATACAGGCCAATAAATATTGATTTTATTAATTATTACAAAAATACTCAATACTTTTTCAAATAACTTTCTTAAACAAAATAGAACATAAATTAAATTATATTCTTTTCTATTTTATAATTAAATAGATTAAGTAAATTAATATAAATCTGCAGGACACAAGTCTATTCATCAATTTTAATCAAATATTCAGAATTCCGTTATGCCTAATCAATTCATTTTTGATGAAATACGTAATTAAAAGCTAGTCGAATATATATGTTAGAAAGAGAAAAAATTAATTAACGGATTATTTTACTTTAGAAATGTAAGCTCTCTTCGTTCTGCTTTACCTTCCTTGCAAATCAAATATTTCGGCGACCTGTTTCGCGCCGATCGATGATCGGTAAACTTTTGAATAATTATAATGTGAGGATGATATATCAACGACAATCTGATTATATATAGGCCGGATCAGGCAACCAGAAAATTGGAACTGGCTCCATCAGCGGTACGGAGATCAACCTTTACTTTCCTCCATCCTGTCTAATAATTCGCCTAGTTACTCCCTCAATTTTCATTGGACAACAAGGGGAAATTTACATAAACTTATATTACTATAATTAAAAAATGATTACAAACATGCAAAAGTTAAAGCTCCTAATCCTTATATTCTACACAAAAAATTATCATTGTTTAGAATTAACACCGTTAAATTAAAAAATTATTTCTTCAAATATTATATTTAAACAGCTAATAAAACATTTTAAAATTTTTAAGAAAATAAATAATAATTGAAATATTTTTTTCTTTAGCATCTTATTTAATAAATCCTATGATATGTTGTTAGATGACTAATACATGCATTGCTTTGGTCTAATGTTGTTTCAACAAAGAAATATTAATGATAACGCAAATTTTTCTTTAAATAGTAATGAGAACGAAGTCACGATAAAGAGCCTCTCGAAAGTTTACGCCATTTTTCCGGGAAATTTTCGATCCTCCCTTCCGTCGATGGCATCTCGACACCGACGATTTATAGCGGCGCGGACGCCGCGAAAGTTTGTGCATAAATTTCATGCCGATTCGAAGCGCCGGCACGTTTCCCTCTTTTTGAGTTCTAGGCTTTCCGTGACCTATCATAATTATAAGGGATGACTAATGTTATCCCGCGTCAGTCGATTACAATTTTTGTAAAAACGCATTTATGTTTTCTGCGACCTGTTAACCCTCTTAAAATTACAGCAAAATATTTCTTTCTTTACACCTTATTTGAATTACTAAACAATTTGGCACGATTAAAGAACTTTCCACTTATTCTTTATCAGTAGCATCACATCGTGAACAAAATTGAAATTTAAAAAATTTAAATTATATGACAATAGTTTTTAGTCACAAAGTGTAAATTATCCAAAGAAATTTTCAAAGGGAGATATACAATTAATTTGTTCCACACAAAACATCTAATTTATTCATTGCATAAATAAGCTATCTGAAGCTAAATCAATATGGTCAGTGTGGTAGAGAACCATTAATATCCACTCTATTGACAATTAACTGATAGATGTAAATATGGTTGCAGGATAGGTATATCGGACTACGCGATGTATATTTATAATAGGGATAGATGATATTGCATCCTACGCGTAACTTAACGACAACATAATCACAAACAAAATAAGAAAAATAACGCTCTCGTAATTTTTCATACTTCACGACTACTCATATACATTATGTTACACCCACGAGATGAGAAGCAATGTGCATAAAAATAACGCTACCTAATAAATACAAATTAATTTTGCGATGAATAATGCACTGTTTTTAAAAGAAGTACAAAACATTTTTAACCAGTAAGTTTCTGCACTAATACGGATTTAGATAAAATGGGGATTTTTCATAGTTCATGGAATTTCGCATCGATAACGAGGAAAAGGGCAAAGCTGTCGGCGCGCATTATTTTTCGCGCGATCGTCGCGCTCTTCGGGGCCGGCGACAGTGACGGATCGTCGGCGACGTCAATAATAAAATAAAAGCGAGTGGCGAAAAAAAATGGAGGTCCGCAGGAAATTGATGCATGGAGTCGAGCGGTCCGTTGAACCGCGGACGGCGTGACTCCCTCATCGAAGAGGTATAATTCCGAGTGAACCGCGCTACTGGCCAGTAGCGAGAAAAGCTTTCACTTGTTGCAAAATCAATTTCTCGCCCGAAATACCTGTCATCATCGTTTTGTCGTTTACTGGCACTTTTCATCGTTGCAAAATTAAACGTTGCAAACCGAAATATAGTCAAATCACGAAACCAGCAGCTTTATAATTTTATTCACAACATCTGAATCGATTGATTTTGTTTATCGCATATACGCATCGATTATCATATAAAAAAATATAAAATAAAAAAATTTTAAACAAATGTAATATGAGATCTCGATAAATTTGAACTATTATTCGATTTTCCATAGTGCTAAAAATTTGTTTTAAAAATTATTGATAATTTTTGCTCATCAAAGTAACTCTTTTTAAAATAATTTTAGATCTGAATAATGTAGAAATAATTAAGTAATTAAAGTATAAATTTGTCCAACGTTTTAATTAATATTACTTGCGTGTTTCATCCTCATTTTTGTGTTACAGTATTCCAAAGTAATGCTAATCTAACTCGAATTGTCATGATATGATTTCAACTGAAAAAGGATTATTCACAATTGATTAATTAGTATTCATTTAATAAGTAGAAATCGCAGATCTGTGATTAAAGAGAATATACGTGCAATATGTTATCGATACATCGGGCGACGAAACATTTCCATCCATATGCAGATATCTCGTTCCTCACTCACCTAATTGATTTGCCTAATTGAATGAGCTTTCAACGACCAGCGGTTAGATATGAGCTTCGAACATGTAACCACAACGATAGCATATTCATTTATGAAATATAACATCGTTTTATCGTAACAATAATCCACGGTATTTTTAAAGAAAATATTTTTAAAATTAAATGTATGTGTTTTTTTTTTAAATAAAACTATATCGATATAACTAATAACGCAAAAAAATATATATAAATTAATGTAGAAAACCTATTTATTATTTTAGTTCGATAAAAATATTTTTTTCCAAAATATTAATAAAACCTAAATTCCAAGATTTGTTTTATGCTGGTTGTGTTTTGCAATTACAGCTTAAATAAATTTATATTCAATAAAATAATTTGTTAAATAATTGACGTTAATATGTAATAATAAATAAACTGTTTCTAGAAATTATTTTGCATTAACACTAAACACTACTTACATATACTATTTAGTTATATACTATATACAACATACTATAAATATATTAGTTAGCATTAGAATTCAGTTGATTTTCTTGCACGATAGAATTGTATTAAAATGCAAAGTTTATCTAGATTTTAAGATGCAGATTGCACTCTTTAAATTTAACGTTCTGTGATGAAATTTTCCACGTTTCTATTAAAAACAATAAAAGTGGTTATTAAAACTGATCATTAAAAAGACTGATTATTATAATATCATCAATAGAATATAAAACTATAAAATATAAAATAGATCTTTAATAAATAAGTAAATAATCAATTGATTAATATTTACCTCTTACATATACCCAGATAGCAAAATATCTCCAAAATTCCTGCAGAATTGATAAACGCTATTAAGAATATTGGTAAATTATTGGTCTAAGTATATCCACAAAATGAAGCAATTTTAGATCAATCACAAGCTGAATATAAAATTATCAATTATTGCCCAATTTCACACTAATCAAATTAAATATTTTTAACCTAAAATCTTAAAATCAATTGTAACTCCATAATGGCTTGTAATCCAATATTCAAATGTCAATTCTGTATTAATTACAGAATATTTAAATGGAGAAACATAATATATATGTATGCTTCTATAATTAAATTAAATTTTTAAGGCGTTTTGCAAAAAAATAATTATACGCTTTTTTAATCAAATTTATTAATAAGACGTTGAATTTTTTTCACACTACAAATAATAATGTAATTTTATGTGTACTATTCTCTTTACACGAACATACACTTTTTCATGCTATTATTTCTTGTCACGTGGAGACACTTCAATTGAATGCGTTTCAAGGGGTGCTTTCCATTTACATGATTTGTGTCGACACTTGTGTGGAGAAACAGCTTTTAAATAAAAAAATTTATAATTGATTTAGAAATGATCTAGAAATGACCATTTAACGAGTACAATATTTGAGAAAAAAGTGACTTTATGTTTTAAAGCAATAATTGTTTGAAATATGTCCGCTTATAGGATCAATAATTGATCATTGATAATTCAGATTTTACATCCTATTTATTAATCAATATCTAAGAATTAGTATAATGTTTCACTTTTCTTACGGTCATATTTGATTAAAAATTGATCAATTATGTTGTTCTTCAATAAAGTGAACGTAGAACTGCCATTTCTCCACGATTTGCTATCTGGGCACGTATCACAATTCACAATATCACAATTTTATTTTCACAATTAATATGTTATTATGCTACATTTTTGCTTTTATTAAAATAAAAGAAATAAAGACAGAATTTAAAAAAATGAATGCATTACTATTGTCTACAAAAATTGTGACAGACATAATATGTAATACAGTTCATATCACTGTAAAATTTAAAATATATACTAATCTTTTGTTTTTTGTTAATCTTTTGTATCAATACTTAAAAAATAAGATTCGATGATAAGTATAGAGAATATAAAAAGATTCATATCGGCATGCCGAGCAGATTTGCATGATGTTAATTACGACGTAGTAATTAGGAAAACTTCACCGACGCAGTTTCAATGATCCGCTTAAAATTTTAGGAGGATTTATTAGTTTCGGTAGTAATTTCATTATGGAGAGCTTCCGAGTTTCATCGACATTGGTAGCTGCATATCACTTTCACATTAAACACATAATTAACCATAATTAGCCAGTAAATAAAAATAACTATTCATTCTCATGAGTGGCTCATAAAATTGGAAATCTAGATTGATTAAATAAAAATTATATTTAGAATCTTAATATAATAAACATTTAAAATATCATATTACATATTATCTTTCTTTCTTTCTTTCTAACCAATCTTTTATGACTGAAAAAAATTACAATCTTAATAAATAAAAAATAAAAAAATAATTATTATTTTAATAAATAAATTAAAAAACCAGCACAATATTATTTTTTATTAATCATATATTGATTATTATTAACAATAGAAAAAAAATTATGTTTCACAATTCTTTTATTTTTAATGTAAAATTTAAAAAGTGATAAATTTTGAATAATTTGATATTTATGATTGATGTTATTACATATTACATGATATTACGTTCTATAATTAAGTCTAAAAATTCAAATCACATTGTTATTTCTAAGTATTCTTTTCTAAGATTATTTCTAAAGCTTGTCATTATTTCCAACAATTGTTTTATAATTAAATTCGATCTCGGTAAAACAAAAGCTAGAGATCTCGTATCAATTTTTTATTACGTAATCGATATAAGTTCTGAAAAGAGATACCTTCTTCAAATAGTCAATCATCTTTTCTCGTATTATATGTAATAACATAAATGACATCGATTGAGTTTAAAAGAACACATTTCTAGCTGAGAAAGAATTCCCAAAATATTATAGTAACGTAGAATGTTTTCGTAGTATGTTCGTAAAACTAACAAACGCGAAAAATAACATTCATCAAACGTCAATCTGTGATCTCACCTGCTAAGTATGGTGGATTTTCATTCTCAAATAAAATATACGTCGTAAATATTTAATGGGCACGGCATTATCCCCTAACTGAGCGTATTTAGCGTTGCAATTATAAAGCCGCTTGCAACGGGTGCCGTGACGTTTACAGAAGCGACTTGTGCTTCCGTCTCACGTACAAAGCGGTTTATTTCGTGCCAACGTTCTTCGTCGTGGGCTTAATTAAGGTCATCCAACGCTCATACACGCGCGAAAAGGAAGCAGCTTTGACGAACGCACCCGTGTTCGCGCGCGTGACAAGACATCCATGATTAACGATCGAATGAAACAAGACACGACAGAAGATAAAAGATGTCATCATCCAAAGATAATAATTGTACGGATATATAATATACATCAAAGTTTTCCTCGCGCGTTCTTTGAATCAATGCTTTATATTAAAATTCAAACAGCTATATCAGATAACTAAATTAAAAGATTAACACATTCAGTTCGTGTTTCTCAATACGTCCGTATTGTATTAATATTGTATTTATCGTATTAAAGTGACTATACACGTTTAAATAAAATTGTCAAGTATATTTATGCAAGTTAACCGGAATGTGCGTATTGTATTTGCAATATATGTCAGTTTTGTCCGCATTCCGATAAAATGCTTCCAATAAGCACGTGTGTGTACATGTACAGTTTAAAAGTAATTAAGTAAAATATACACTAAATTACTCTTTAACTTTAACAAAAATCTAACAATGTGGATATAAAAAAAAGCGATAAAAAAATTATATAAAAACATTTCAAAGAAAATAAGTATAAATGGAACATTACGCTAAGTAAAATTTATTTTACTCTTTTCGTGTATAATATCATTCTTAATATTAATTAATTAAGTTCAGCAATTAGGGATATAGAAGGAGCAATTAATAAGTATTTTTTGTGTTTTAAAATAATTACTTTTATTTGCGACGCCAATTTTTGATCCGTATTGAATCTGCCACACACTTCGATTTATTTAAGCAAGCCAGTTTTATGCATTAAATAATTTTTCATATCTGCTCTAGTTTTGTGTAAGTCAAAATAGCTATGCTATTTTGTCATCTACGTGCTCCAATAAACTTGCATAAACGTGCTTGCGCATACATACTTGACAAGTTTGCTTGAACGTGTATAGCTGGGTTTAGATTTCAATATTATCCACGCACGACAACATTCTACTTGTACATTTATCAAAGAACTTATTTGGCTATTCCAACATTATGGCAGAACTTCGGAGTGCAACTTCAAGGATTAAAGGGACAAGCCGGGGGAAAGGACATTCATATCGCTGTACTCGCAGTGCGCATGATAAGCTATGCAAATTATATAGAAACTACGATATGAGCAGACCGAGTCACCGTATTGCGTATTTACAAAGTTGGTATCCTTTAATTGAAATTATATATAAATGAATTTATTATACATCTAAAAACGATTAAAACAAAAAAAAAAACAAGAAAACAAAGAATTATCTTTGTTAATTTTTTCTAGATAAAGATTTCTTACAAAAAATTAAAATTAACATATGTCAAATTTTGTATATTGGCACAAATATTTCATATTCATTGTCTATACTTAATGATATAGTTTAAATAATTTCTCTGGTTAAATTTATTTATCAAGATATACATACTCTTCTGTCAGGTTATAAATAAAAATTAAAACCGATATAAACGTACATATATTGTATCACGTAATAATTACAATAAAAACTTGTTTAAACTCAAATTAATCTAAGCCACAAACCCCCGCTCTCCAATTTTGATTGTTTTTTCAAAAGGCATTTGTTCGATTTCGTTTTATTCTTTTTCTCGAAAATGACGAAGCTTCATTCGGATCGAAACGGGGATTAAACGCGCGAACGTGGTGGAAGGGAAAGTAACTCTTCAGAAAACTTTCCGGGAACCGGGATAAAGAGTATAAAGGACTATAAGAAGAAGTATTTTTAGATGGGAACAGCAATCTATCCACAAAAGAGAGCCGCACGCTTGATCGGACGAAGCATCTCGGGTTCTATTGTCGCAGATGCTGAATCCGTTTACGGCGATTTAATTGAGCCAAACTAATAGGCTATTCAAAGGCACGACTTCGAAAGACACAGACGTTAAAAAAAAGCAAGACCACCGAACTCGTAAATTAATCTTTGGTTCTCTTGCAATGAGCTAATTATTTTTAATACCGTTATACGAATTTTTTAACACAGTTACTTGCTTAATTAAGATACATCATTAAAAAGATCAAAAACGTATTTAAACGTAATTAAGTACCTTCAATAAAATTAATCAAAAAAGATTGTTAAAGACGTTTCAGTTAGGCAATTTTTATGTAAAAAACGACTAAAGCGTTTCTACATAAAATTAAAAATTAAATTTATTTTCTATTTTTAATATATTTACAAATTAATAATATTATCAATAAATTGATAACATGATTAGAATGAATGTAATCATTTAATTTATAAATTATTAGAGCTTGAGTTGACATTTAATATAAAGAGCTATATTTTTAATCGATTAATATGAGAGAATTAATATTTAATGTTTTATATAAGTTCCCTGTCATATTTATCAATATATGTATGATATACAATTTCAACGTATAATAAACTAATAATTAATAACATTTACGATAAATTAATAATAATTTCAGTTACGCATTAATGTTAAACATAAAGCGTGAATATTAATATTTTATAAATTTACAGAGTTATGTATAGGGAGATAAAATGAATTTTTTGTAATATTTTTATCGAATACTGTCAATTGAACTCTGAATTGATTCAAACGTGAATAAATACGGTTTTTAAAATTTTTAGTAGCTTTGATGTTTTTCCATATCTTCATAAATAATCGTATACATGAATTGATTCAGCTTAATGACACATAAACAATGTGGTTACTGACGAATTTAGATGGATTATAATAAAATCCACTCCTGGATATTGCATCACTAATATTGAAGATTACAATTAATATATTTTTGTATGTTTCAATTTCAATTTCTATAAATTATAATAATAAACATGTAACAATGCTTGTTTATAGAATAGTTTAGAAAAGTCTTTGTATAAAAGTATAAGTATAATATAACATATCGACTTAATTATTTTAATATTGTCGCATGAATTTTTTAATATAATTATTTTTGTAATTAAAATACATTATTAATGTTATTAAACAATGTTATAAAATAATTAACTCTACGTAGAAGAAGTAAAAGTTTAATTTGCAGGTTCGATAGTTGCATGAGAAATCTCTTTTAAAAGCTTGCTTTTTAAACAAATGATTTGACTCTATTATTAAATTACCGTAAACCGGATTCAGCGTCTATGACAATGATAATAAGAATGAAGCATTGTTTTAATAATAAGCAAAAAATAATTGAATATTAATCTCGTTTCAAAGCTACACAAAAGTTTCTTCATCTAGAAATTAATGACAGAGTGAACGGCATTGTGAACAAATCACGTTTATTCCGAAAGGTGGGACAATTCGCCTGATATCATGCTTTTGTTTCTCCGCAGGGTCGCGTAAAATTGGACGAGTTCAAGGCTCTTTCTTGGCGGACTCCATTTCGAAGTGTCGCAAATTGGTCGTACGAGGTCGACACACCTCGGCAACAGAGTTAAGTCGCTTTCTGGTTAGAGATGGGGTTGTTCCGGCGAACCCCCGTTAGGTTCGCCGGTGTGTAACTGCGCGTGTCGCTCTTAGTGACGACATTTTAACTAGAAAGACCATTCGAACAGTCACGAACAACTTCCATCGTGTACCTCACGCGCGTAGTTACATCGCAACTTTGCAGGCTCGGAGATTCCGCCTCGTTGTCTTCCTGCGAAACGCGACGACGTACCCCTTCTCGCGATTCTCGATAACGCCTGCCATGTAATTCTCGATAACTTCTCATCCACAAATCACAAAAGCGATCCATTTGTTCTTTAAGTTGTGCAAATTGCGCAAGATGTAAATTATCGCAAATTGCGAAATTAAAATTAACTTAAGAAATTATTTCCAAAGAATTTAAGTATTAGCATTAAGTATTAATAAGTATTAGTAAAGCGCCAAAAAACTATTATATTATTAATTAAAGTTATGTATAAAATTATACGCAATTATACATATACATATACATATATAATATATATAAGTATATATATAACACAACTATGATGAAATCAATTTTAAATATATATGAATAATGTATATATTCACAGTGTTTTTTATTACAATTAATGACGACTTTTCAAATTTATGTCTGGACAATAAAGCGTCAAGCTATCAGTGTCATACTCTGATGGAGCTTATTACAGATTCCGGAAGTAGAATGTGATATATTGTGAAGACGAGGGAAGACCCGTCGCTGGAGATCGCATTTCGACTTTGGCTTAACGAGTTTTCGCGAGATACATTGTCCGTGGTTTAGCTTCAACTTTCGGGGTGGTAACTAACCAAACGCCGCCTACATGCTCGCCTCGGCGTTTTGAAGCATTCCGATGTGATCGCAATTATCCCGGAAAATGGAATTGTCAAGAACAAATACGAACGGTCTTGCTTGCTCGTGCCAACTCAGAAATCATACCGACGTCATCTATTTTTGGCTCATTTCCTAAAGATTACTTCAAATGTTAGATGAATCCATTTTCGTTCAACTTTCGATTATTAATACCATACCGTCTAATTGAAATTTGAGCATAATAACTTTCTATAATTGTATATTCTACATTTATATATTCGATTTTATAACAAAATATTATTTTATTTTATATGTTAATATTTCTTAGCACTTCTACATAATGTCCATTTCTACTAATATAGATTAGCTTTGATTTCGATTTAACATAGTCTTAATATAGTACTTTTCTTAGTGCAAAGAATTAGAAAAATATCAAGACCGAATTATAAACTAAGATCAAAGTTAATCTCAGAAATTTAAAATTAAACATTGTTTAATAATTTTACAAAAAGCCGAAACTTTTCTTCCATTTGCAACATTTTTTTATATTTTTAATGATTTTTTAAAATTCTAAATAATTTTACGACAAAATCTACAAATCATATGTTGCGATAAATTTAAAAATTGTGTCTATTGTTATTATATCTTTCTTTATTTCTTTATCTATTAGTTCTATTTATTTTTCTTCCTATTAATCCAATGATTTCAGTACAATATATTCCGTAATCGCTTACTTCTATAATACGCATCCCTTCTCCCGGATTCACTAAATCGCTCTCGATCTCGCGGCGGGACATTCTCGATCGCCAAAATCCTAGCGATCGAGCATCCATGGCATGGAATTCCACATAAGACATTCCAACCATAGCCAGCACCATGCCGCCCATTCCGCATAGACTGCAACAATCCGACTGTTCTTTCCATATGATCGTAGCAAGATCGAGAGCTAGGCGATTAAGGACCTGAAAGGCTCCAGTTTGCACTCTATTTCGCGCGCCATTTGGCAGATTCGCTTTTACGGTACGCTTTGTCTTGAAGTAGGTAAATAAGTGAATTACCTACGTGCTCAGCGCACGAAGTCGCACTTTGAGTCAGAGTTAACGATGTTCTATTTCCGTTTAAACTAGTAGAAAATGCCGCAATTGTACAGAGTAAGAGAGCATGCTATTGCTCTCAATCGAAAAATCGATAAATTCGTTTGATAACATCACGGTTATATTTGACAAATTGCAATAATTTTTTTTATCACAACAGATGACCCCTATATCGTGAGAATGGTAAATAATAAAAGAGCTTGGTCCACAGAGTTTGCGTGTTATCTCATTTATGATGTAAAATTCTTTATTATTTGTATATCACTTGTCGTCTACAGTTACCTGATTTTTATCAAATTAACCTTAAATTACAGTATCTAATACCGTGTAGCACTCGTATACAACTCATAATAATTTAATTTTAAAACCGATAATTCTGAAACTCTATAAATACTCACGTGTATCATTCATATACGTATCATAGTGAAAATATTGACGTACAGCTGAAACTGCACCGCTCTAAATGCAATGTTTATCGACGTTGGCTTAAAGCTTCAGATTGTGGTAGCATACAGATCAAATTTCTGTTTAAACTGTTGGTCATCCACGCCCCCGAGGGAACGCTCCGCGCGAACCAGGCGCGGTATGCACTAACTACTTGCGAAACTGCACCGAAATCGCTAGCCCGCGAACTTGATCCTCTCCTTAAGCGCTCGAATACGAATCGCGCGCGCTTTGTGAACTAACACTAGAGCAAATAGAACAGATCGAATTAACCCACTAGATCTCAAAATTTCAAAATTTTGACGAAATATTATGAAGACTATGTGAAAATAAAATTAAATATATCTATAGTTAATAGTAAAAGTTAGTAAAAGTTAAATATATCTATGATTTAAAATTTGGCAACTAAAGTATTTACAGCATGTGTATTGTAAAATGCTTCATCTAGTCATTCTGCGGAATATGACAAGCAAGTAAAATACTTGAAAAATGTGATGCATCAACAGAATGTTTAAAGCAATTTAAATATTTAAATAATATATTTAAGTCAACAAATTAACACATCTAAATTATAAAAATAGTATTCTTTAACTTTTAGTAGTAAATTATCTCAAATTTATATTGTCTTTATTATAAAAAATATAAGTATAATTAAAACAATTTAAATTGTTAGAAATTGTAAGAACGCAAAATTTAGAACTTAGTCTATTTAGTACGTAGTCTAAATAAACGAAAATAAAATAGCATTGATCTTATTTCCTTATTTAACTTTAAATTTTCCACGGTTCTTTAAATACAATTTTTCTCGCTTGGCAAGTATTCGTTAGCGTTGTCAATTGTTAAATCGTTCCTATTCCCAGCGAAGCATGAAAGATAAATGCCTCGTCAATTTAACGTTCGTTAACGAGAGCTTGGAAAAGCTTGGCGAAATGGGTTATCGTCGGAATATTTTGCATTTATAAGCCATAATGTTGGACGAACAAAACGCTCAAGGGATACGTTTCTTAATTACCACAATTAAAAAGATTTGCGTGCGTCGCGAGTGTTAATTTGCAGAAATGGAAATCTCAGTTATTCGTACACTCGACTCATGCACGCACTTTACGTAAAATTTTTACGTATGTACGTGTTGGACGAATTTCGTGGTCCTCTTTCTTTTATGGCGTATTACATTGAAGCTTGTTTAGCGCTTGGTAGACGGTGAGTTTCTTGGTTCGCATAGTTCCACTCGTCCTCAACAATTCCCCCATGGGGACCCAAAGAACAATGAAGTGGCATGCCTGGTTACGTTAGAAGTAGCAAATCCTCGCACATGTATACCCAGGAGATTAATCAAAATCTTCCACTACAACGCGCATGAGAAAATAGCTACGTTGAGTCGAACTCGGAATTAATTTCCCGCGTAAATATCGTTTAATGTCCGCCTCCACTTTACTTAATCACTTTTCATCTACTTTTGATTAATGCAGTTTTAAAACAATGTTAAAGCATAAAATATGAGAAAAGATTTGTTTCATTTTAATTAATGTCTTTTTTAGCATATTACTTTTTTCTGTCTATATAAACATGCATTTTAATAATTTTTACATTTTTTTACAAAGATAAAAAAAATGTTTAAACATTAAAATAAAGTTTTTAAAATGTTACTGTAAGAAAATATGTTTAGAGAAATATCTAAAACAAAGCTCCATAATATATTCTAATTATAACTGACACTATATAAGATAAATTATATAAGATAAAGTTTCTCCATATAGAAAGTAAAACTTCTCTGTACAAAAATGGAAAGATAGAATAAATTATTACTATTGAGAAAAGTTTACAGAAAACCTTTCAAAATTAACTGTACTAAAGTCTTTTAAATAAGTTTCATGTTGTAATAAACTTTGAATTATTATCTTAAAATTTCCAAGTTTATCTAATTTCGATAAATCTAGCATCCGTATAATATTCACTTAATTTTTACTTGTTATTCTGTTGAATATTCCATAAAGGCAAAGTAACTTATAAAGGCTCATAAATCTATGATTGTGTGTTCCAGTGCCATAATTAACGCTCGGTGTCGTTTTTCCTTCTGTTTCGTTCGAGAGCTTACGAGATCGATCGTTGGATTACGAGGGCCACTAAACGTTCTCGTGGTCGCGGCACACTCACTTCAATCTTCACGATACGGATCTGTAATCCCGTGATTAGCTTCGCACCGACTTATATACGCGCTTGAATTTACGCGAGAAGGTGCCGAAGAGTTGGCGGGGAAGTGTACCATAATTCGAATCGACCCGAAACTGAATTTAGGTGCCCTTAATAACCGGTCGGACCGATTTTAATAAGGTAATGTTAAAGACTGCTATATCGACCGAATATAATGGTAATAATAATAATTTTGTAATATAGTAATAATAATTTATGTTATTTAAATTTTAAAAACCTTAAAAAAGCTAATATCAAAATTAGATGTAGTATAAGAAAAAATTAACACAATTTATAATTATTAATTCTAAATTTATTAAAAAGTTAAACAAAATTTAATTAAAACAAACCTAAAGAAACATCGCATTTAGACAAAAAAATGGAAATAATATAAAAGATGTGTAGTAATGCGAATATATCGTTTAATAATTATAAAAATCATATAAAAATTTAATCAACTCTAGAATCTCTTACTTTTTTACATGTAATAACAAATCGTATCTAATGTAAGTGAAGAGATATCGAATAATCATATTACTAAATCATCAATCACGGATTAAGCTGGCAACTCGACAGCTACGCAAACAGATGTGTTTGTTACGTGTTAGCCGATAAACGAGCTCAAAAAGGAGAAATTGCGGTGATTTCAGTGAAGCTGATCGTCTCAGCTTTACGAGGCGACTGTGAGACAGGGGAATAGGCACCTACGTGCCTAATGGGAGGTCGCATCGCGGCTTAGGTCAACGAGCTTGTGCAGACGACTCCTTCTCCACCGTTGCTGCGGACTTCACTCCGGAATTTCAAACGTATCCGGACCGTGTGCCGTCCCATCGTTCCAATATCCCCCATGGGGATTTGTCAAAGTGTAGTGATGCCATTCGGAGACCAACAAGTCCACTAATACTAAACAACTCCCATTGAATTCCGAACAGAGCAACGTGAACGGCGCCGGTTCTTATGGGACGAACAGCCGGCGCCGTAACGTCAGACTGCACGAAAAGATCCTATTATTTCTCACCTCGATGACTCGTGACTAATTCGGCATTAGTAAATAACAGAGATAATATACGGTTTTATTTCGTACATTATTATTATACCATATGATTAAAATATTTTAATTTCATTGTATTACATTGCAAAAGAAATTTTATCTCTGACACACTCGGAAGCTAATTCGAATTAAATGATTGCATATATAACATCCAAAAACTGAATTTTGCCTTTTTCGAGGTAAATTATACGTACGCGGCATTCAATCGAGTGCTTACAAACAAGAAACTTTTAATGAATAACACACCGATGGCAAAAGGGGGGGGGGGGCGGGAGGGGGAGGGGTTCGATAGATTAATCGAACACGCGACAAACGCGACAAACGATCGCCGAGCGGCGCAGCGGGGCGTTTGGAATTCATGAATTCGTTAACGAGCACAGAATTTTCTCTCTCTCTCTCTCTCTCTCTTCTCTCTCTCTCTCTCTCTCTCTCTCTCTCTCTCTCTCTCTCTCTCTCTCTCTCTCTCTCTCTCTTTTAAAAGGCGCTTATCGCGGATGCGGGCCTGCGCGAGAAAATTAAAAAACCGATCGCCCCGCGGTGCGCAGCAATTTTTCAAGCGTTACTGTCGCCGCTGTCATCGTCGTTGTTATTGGCCTCGTTGCCGTTCGCGTTGTCGTACGACGGGCCTTTTCGCGGGAATCACGCGAACCAGGTATCAATCAGGCGTACCTGCCCCCAGCCCGGTATCACGATAACCCCAGTTTTGACGAATATGAATATATTTACCCGGCAAAACGCGCGACACGATAGTCGTTAGACGATCAGTGTGACATGATTTCAGAAAGATTTCTGACGATCTTCCCCTCCTGGCAAAAAGATATTTCTTATTCCCGACACACTACAATATTGATTAAATAACTCGTGCAAAACTTTGCTTTTTACGAGACTTAACTTTTAGGGCCGTCCCTTAGACTTAGACAGTCAGGACCAAAGTGCCCCAATATTAAAATGGAATTCAATTCCCCCGAGGAGAAATATTCTCCATCTTTCAATACCAGCGATATCAATAAAACGACTTTTCTTTTCACTCAGAGCTTAATCATTTGCGAGATATGTCTTCAAATGTCAATATCTTATTCGATTAAATATACAAATAATTACAACTAAATTGTATTTAATGCAGTTTTATAAATTTACAATATATGCTGATTATATAGCGAAAATATGCCTGTAATGTTTCTAGTTCTTAGACATCAGTTATACATATACTTGTCTTAATAAAAAAAGTTTTTATAGCTATTTAATTAATTTATGCCTTTTTCAGAACCTCATAAATATGTACAAAATAAAAATACATTCACTATACTCGCGTATAAGTTTGAGAATCTATAATTGCAACCTCGTGAAAAATCGATACGTTCTCACAAGAAGCTATGGTCACGTGCTTACTAGCGCGTCGAGCTAATTTTCTAATTTCCAGTTCTAGTGTCCTAATTTGCCGGCTAATATCCCATTAGGCTGTGCCTCGTCGCCCGCTCCTAATTCTGTCGTTAATATCTAATTAGCCATCGGGCTTGCAGTCGATCCAGCTAGAGCGCCAGCGGAGCGGTGCACTTCCTCCAAGATTCGCATGCTCGCGCGCGTGCTTGCACGAACGTGCCCATTAGTCACTTGAAATTTATTAACCGCATCCCAATGCTTTCGAGCTTTCGTAGAAACTTCGAGGACGAATGGAAAAATCACATCACGTGAGAATAATTTCGTTAAATGCTTCCTCCCTTACGTATCAACGAAGCAATTTAATTCCAAGTTGTAAAAGTATAAAAAATTGTGTAAAATTGTAATTTCTTTATACTCAATTAATAAACTTTCTAGTTTGTTGAAAAGATTCGCAAAAATTTCTTAATAATAAATTGAAAAATCCTTCAATTTGTCTGTAAACAAGAAAATCTAAAATAAACAACAAAACTGCTCGACAGTTTTATGATGTATTACGTTATACACATATAAGATTGCTTCATGATCGCTCAAATAGAAAAGAGAAAGATGAGAAAGATCGAGAGCAAAACGTGGCTGTCGTGGTCTCAGAGGACTGGCCGAAACAATTAAACGGAATACCTTCAATCGTTTATTTGCCGCAAATAACTGGCGGAAGGGATCGTTGTAGAAAATGAGTCTTGTTGCCCATAAAGGCACGAAATTGGGTATGCCGATTATAAGTGCTTCACTGGCTACGAGAGACCACTACAACCACATATATATACATATATATAATATATATAAAACCACATATACATATACAAGTCCCCGCAATATACTTCCTTAGATTCGACTATTCATATTTTAGATATTTTTCTTTTCTTAATCTTTATAAAATGATATCTACATTATTGTAACACAAGTATATGCAGAAATATAAATAGGGATTTTTACATAAATTATATAGAAAGAACTCACACATAGTTATATATTTATAAATATATAAAAGACTATAAAAATGCAATTATAAAAAATCACAAATTTCCAAAAATTTTTAGGTGCATAACAGAAATTTGACAAAATTAATACATTATCTTTACACATACATAATAAAAATTTTGTATATTTCAAGTTTCAAATTTGAAACGTTCCTATTCTCTGACAAAAATGTATTATCTTTAGAAATTGTGCAGCAAGCAGATACTTTGCAACTAGACAATTCACCAATCCAAACTCAAGATAAATTTATTGTGATCACTATCGTGGTATTTCTTTAATTAGCAGTCACAATAAAAAAGCTAAAAAAGTACAGAGTCGCGGAGTCATATGTGCCTGACAAAGTGCGGCCGCCATCCCGGGCAGACGTATAAATTCACGACTCTTTATTTTAGTGGTGCGCGTCCAGCCGCAAAAAGGGGATAAAGAGTCGACAAAAAAAAGAGGAATAAAACGGAAGTCGCACATCCGTCCGTTCGCCGGAAAGTGCGGCTTGATTAACGAGCCCGTTATTGGAATTAGTTATCCATAACGAGTCAGTGCAGGTACTTTTTTTTGCCACCAATGGTGCAGCACCACTTTAACTTCGAAATATGGCAAAAATGAGGATGGAATAGAGAAGAATGTCGTCTATCGTTAATGCAAGTGTTTAAATACTCTACGAAGCTCAATAAAAAATCACGTTTTCTTGTAGAAAACGTGTCTATTTTATATATTATTGGATCGTAAATAAAATTTTAACGCTATTTATAGAATAACAAATAACTTAAACAAAAACAATTCGGTATAGAAAAAAAAATTGTTTTTAAAAATTTTATGCGCTGAATAAAATAAAAAAGCTATTAATTTTACTACATAATGAAATAAGAATTATTCCATTAAGAATCATTAATTATTCCATAAGGACGTTCGTATAAGATTAAACTCAAATAAATTCTAGTTCAATAAAAGAGTTAATGACTTTATTATAAATTGTTGTTTCTTTTTTTAACATTAATGTAATTTTCAAATAAAATTATAGATTTACATATATTTTAATTTTTATCACAATTAGATTTATAAATACAATATACTCGTAAAAAATATCGTTCAGATTAACTATCAGTAGCTAATGCATGCAAAACAAGCTTGTTTATTCCAGCCAAAGAGGTTGGAGGATGCATCGTTATACATCGACAATCCTGGACCTGTGCACAGTACGTCCTTGGTATGGTACATGAATTAATTCATAATACATCGTGTATGAAAGCCTCTGGCAAATTCGAGATTGCGGTTACGAGCCGAATTTAATGTGCAAACTCTCTCTCTCTCTCTCTCTCTCTCTCTCTCTCTCGCGTGCGTGTGCGTTCTCTTCTACTCTCCTTATATCTTCCTTTCTCGCTCGACTGGAGCAACAACTTCTTGACACAACAGAAACTTTAAAGTCAGCTTAGTGCTTAAGTCGAACCAAAACTTTCTCTCTCCAATCCTCCTGTTACCCTTTCTCTTCCTCCTCAAAGCTTATTTTTTCACTATCGCAGCCCTCGTTTCATCGAAACATCTTCACTCAACAAATGTGTCTTGACGGAGAAAAACTCCGGAGAGTGCTAGGACTTTACAAGGGGCTTAACGACAAAACTTCTCGATTAGGGTGACGACGAAAAATTTGCGATGGCCAAAAGTTACATATCTGTTGCGATTTTTCAATCCCAGCCTCTTCAACAAAACAGGCGCGAGCATACGATTAATCAAAAAGACATATGTCGGACGATAATTTGTATGCTCACTAAATTATTCAAAACAATATTTAATGTCTAGACTGGCGAATAAAGTTAAAGATCGTTGATAATCGCAAAATATAACCTAAACCATTTACCTTGATCCTTTCTTTTCCGTCGTAGCGTTAAATCTTTATATATTTAATTTAAATAGTAACACTATTGTAAACTAAAACAGATAAATGTTGCATTATAATGGAAAAGATAAGAAGAATATATATGTATATATATAAATATAAAATCTAATTTAAGAGATTAACATTTTATATCATTAAAACATAAAATTTTTAATAAGCATATAAACGTACCTAAATTTATTATGCACCTATTTTTAAAAGAATGCCTTTGATACTTATTGATTGTTCATAAGAGATAACTTACGGCGTGATTACATGAAAAGAACGCGAGATTATGGAAGGAGCGAGGAAAGATCTACGGGGTGCATGCTGTTTCTACAGGGAGAACAGGATCGCCATATAAATCTGAAAACCGTAGTTCAAAGATTTTACTTCTATACTCGCGCGACGAATAAATCTCATAGCGGTCCCGAATGCAGGAATCGAGCCGAAAAGCACGAGATTTCGTGGACGATTCGAGGAGCGCGCGCGTTTTCCCGGCGAAGTGGCTCCATTAATCATCATTTGTCGAAGCGATTGCCACGATCGAATCGTGCACTCGATTAATCACGACACCACGAGTAGGGATAAAGCTGAGAGGAAGCGGAGTCGTCGCGCGAATTTTCTATGAAATTTATTCGCCAAGGTAATTTAAAACCACCCTTCGGATGTCACCGTTTTCCTCACAAAGAGAGTGAGTTTATTTGCATTCTTTTGATCTGCTTTAAAAGAGGTCAATTGTTAGTTTGCTTTACGAAAAAAGTTTGATTTTTTAATTTCTGTTATCTACTTCGAAGCAGTAGACATAGATTTTTTTTTTCGATTTTTTAAAGTAAATTTTTTTTTAAATTCTCTTATTTGCTTTAAAATAAGGATGTGCATTTATCAGTTTTTAAAAATTATTAAATCTTCTAACACTATTTTTATGCAAATCTGTCAATGTATTACTTGAACGTTAAATTATAATAAAAAATACATTGATGCTACAATATAAATAATTCGTTCAGATGAAAACGTGATGTGCGATATTGTTAGCGAGCACTTCCAACGTTTTGAACGATAAACATCAGTAAACCCTCCCAGCGCATGTGATAAGCGGAGAAGCCTGGATTATCGATATTCCTTGGTAAACCTTCCTCGAACAACTTTCACGATACCGTTCGATCCCTCAAGCTTTCCGGGATACTCGTACAAAATTGATGCGAGTATCAATTTATTGGTGCCAAACAAACACGCGTTTCATTCGAAATATTCTGTGATCACGCAGTAACCATAAACATTTCCATCATATTTGAAGTAAAATAGGTATTCTAACAATGGGAAAATCGATTTTACAATATTTCCTAATGCGATCACTTTTGTTTTACACATGCATACATACACACATACATACATACATATATATAATTTATAGTTTAAATTTAAGCTACTAAAAACAGTTTAATATATAATTTTTAATATAATGCAAAAATATACAGAGTTAAAAATTATGTATTATTACAGTAAAAATTCTAATTCACATTACGTGAGTAAAAATAACTAAAAATTAAAATCTATGTTAAAAATATATTGAATCAAGAGAAAACGTTTTTATAAAATATATATAGAATCTTTGAAGTGATATATCCACGAGAATGCTAGAAAAAATAGTTAAAAATAGTAGAAAACAAATTTATTTGAAGGATATATCTATAAGAAAATATTATTTTAAGTATTTTGTGTAATAAATAAAAAAATTTTAGTATTTTTACAAATATATCCTTTTTAAATAAATATTTCTATTCAATTTATTTCAATTTTTCCTTAGTATTAATATCCATCCAGATAATACAGGAAATTCTAGGTATGTCTATAAATGTTCTGAATACGCGAATATTCATAGAACGTTTACAACAAACGTTAGAATCAAGTCATTAAAATCAATTAATTTCAATTTGTATTTACAATATCATGATCAAGATATTTTCTGTCAAAAATACCGTCTGATAAAAGAAGATATCAATAAAACAGTCTAGTTCATCTTACAGCCGCACATTTCGACTGTCAAATTATAGACCGTTCAATCGTGATGCCATTCAATCGCAATGCTATTTTCCCTCTCAGTATGGAGTTGACCATTGAGACTTGTTGTGTATCCGATTTCGTTGAAGTTTCATTTTCCACAACAAAAGCAAGGCTAAGTAAATTTTCAAAGCAAGAAAAAAAATTACTATATATCAATATTGATTAATTTACAGTGTTTTAATCTATCCCTAATTAGTTTATTAATAAATTTAACACAAATAGTTAAAAGTAATCTCTTTATAGAATGTTAATTTAGCAAGTAATTTATTTTATCATAAAGATATTAATAATTAATTTATTGTTAATGTCATATCACGAAGAATAATTTTTTATTATAATGAGAATCTTTCATAGTATTTTATACAATTTCTATACATTTTATATAATTTCTCCACATAATCTTTATAAAAGATTTAATTAATTTTTGTTATAAAAATTTAGTCTCTAATTTCATACATAACTTTTTCTTTCTAATCAGACAAAAGGTACATTGTACAGCTGTAATTTAACAATAATAAAACAGTTTGTCATTTTATTAATGCATGGCAGATTTCTGTGTCATAACAAAAATGTATCTTTTGTCTAATGAAAAAAGAAGTTATTTTTATTTTCTCTCTCTCTCTCTCTCTCTCTCTCTCTCTCTCTCTCTCTCTCTCTCTCTCTCTCATTATTCTAATCTAACATAATTGCTCACAAATTATCCCATGTTGCACTATTTACTAAAAATAAATGTTGTTTTGTACTATTTACTTATTTCTCTTACGATTAAGAAACATTTTATAATTTTTAAATATAAGCATTGTAAATGTAAGCCATTTTGTGATTTATTGTTTTTAATAACATGCTCGTGTCTAATCAATGTTGTGCGTCAAAGAAAACTATACTCCTTGCATTATGAACAATGCGTATGCCTATACTTATGCACCGACGCAGTGTATGACCCTTGGAGAAGCCCTCCGTATCTTCATCCTATCGCGCTATGAGCCCTTGAATTCATCCCCAGTTCCGGTTCTCTTCAATCTCTCCGCGGGAGACTTATTGTCTTGAGCGAGCTGCTTTGATTCAAAGTCATCGAGAGATACCGGCCCTCTCGAGGAACGGCACGAGTGATGTTCAAGCTCTTTGCTACCCTTTTCTCGCTTCGCGTGTAATGTAGCCCCCTCAAACTTCCTGTCGTGGCTTTGAAAAAACTTTCTATCGCGAAAAGAATCGCGGAGGTTGCTCTTTAGGATTAAAACTTTCGATATTATAATCGATTTTATAGAAGAGAAATGCAAAGGTTCTTTCATTTATTATGTAAAATTAAATATTTAGTTGAATATCGAACTGCATGATAATTCATTTCTCTTAAAAAATCATAATTTGATTAAAATTGAAAAATAGAGCACATTAATGACACCAGATGTTTAATTCTTATCTCACGAGCTCTTGCCACATCGAGTTTTCGCGTCAAATTTACACGTCACTTTACGCAAAAATAAATTTTTCCGCTATAGCGGATGTGTAGATACGTGGTGCGATCGATGTAATTTTCTTCCTAGCTCGGCTGCTTCTGTAAACTTACAGGCTACGTTATGTGCAATCATTCACCGTTGGTTTTCTTTTCCGGACACTTCATTTTTCATATTTCTCGTCGCAGTCGACGTACAGTGACACTTTCGATTACCTGTGCAACCTCCATGCATGTCAGTAGTCATATATGTGCGTTTCGAAATATACTGTATGCATTTTTTTTATCGTTACCCTTTTACTTCAGTTATTTAAATTTCATCGTAAACTTTATATGCTTAATACATAAGTAACATAAAACCAAAAATAATAAGTAAATTCATTTATAAATAATATTACTTAAATAAATATTTAAATTAACACCAAAATACTTTCTATCTTTGCAATTAAATTTTTTAAATAATTTTAAAAATTGTAAAATGGATGAAACTTAAATTATAAAATTATTAAATAAGAGAGACATATTACATCATGTGTATGTAAGATTTACCATAAATATTAAATGCATACGATATTAATTACTTATTATAAATATTACATTTGTAATTTAAAAAAATAAAAAAATATTCATTAATTTAGTCTATCAAATATAAATATGCAAACAGCATCATTATAAAAAAGATATGCTTTAATTATCAAAAGTTACAAAAGTCAAGACTTTAACTCTTATTAAAACTCAGCTAGAGTTCTCTAGAGACTGCATATTACTGCACACAATGCAACCCCGGTGTTAAACGCGGTTATGATCAAGTTATTTATTCACGGCATAATTTCTCTCGTGTTTCTACCTCTCGCATCATCATCTCTTCTACTCTTCCGCTTTTCACAATCCCTTTCCACCGTTCTCATCTCCCTTCCCAAATACTTCATTTCATATATCTCGTCCCTTCGACGTATTGTCGCTTTTTGCAATTTTCCATACGTTTCCGCGTTGCGTATTTCATGTCACGCCGACTGCGCGTCCCTCCGCTATTTTCGCGACGCAGCAGACTAGATGTTATCGTGATGAAGCAGATGAGATGACACACGCGCCCGTAAATTTTTAGCCTATCTGGCGTAAAAAAGTCGTATCGACTCATGCAACCTGAATAAAGTCGGAACTGTTGTAAAAAAATTTTTACTCTCGTTGTCAAATATTTCAGATAATTCAGATGAACATTATTCTAACATTAGATCACTTAATTACTACTAAAATTTACTATACTTTTAGTATATTTTACTAAAATGTATAATAAATTTTACTATACTTTTAGTCAATTTTACTAAAAAGTATAGTAAAATTCCTCGAGATCACACGTTTTCTCACAATTGCCAAATTTTAAAGGTAAATTTTAAGAGAAAATTCTCTCCGTGTAGCATAAGCATTGCAAAAAATATTGACATTCTTGCAATCAGCTTAAGAGTTATAAATATAATTATTTTGATGATCTAACAAAGTTATTTTTTGATCTGAATTCACAACTAAATTTTTGATAAACTTTAGCAAAATCATTCTTTAGATTAATATTTACCTATATAATAGTATTCGTAATAATTACAAATAACTATAACAACAGAACAGTACAAATTTACTTTTGGTTAACATGCAAATACGGTAACCTATTCTGTGGTATCAAATTTACATACCGTTCATTAACACAATACTAATGACAATAATTTCAGAAATAATCATCACACCTCTAAAATAGTAATTCCGAGAGAATATAAAAACAACTTACAAGATTTCTTTAAAAAAATCATCGTTACCTTTAAAATTTAGTTTCTTCAATTATTTATCGTTATTCAGTCATATTAAAATTCTTTCTTTAAATGTTCTGTTTAAAAGTTCACACTTATCAAAAATTTAAAACCTGCTTTGAAAACTAGGTTGCATGTCATGTAATTCATTTAACAGATAAAACACTTTGTATTAGAAAAACTTTTAAAAACATTGTCAATAATAAATGAAAGAGCAGTAAAAAGCAGCTATGTGACATTTCTTAAAAAAAAATAAAATAAAATAAAAAAAAACATGCATATTTAATTAATTTATTATCTTCTGAATGACTACATTAGATATTTCAGATAAAATAAAGAAATTGGTCACATAAGTTAAGTTTACGTGCCTATAGCATGTTGAATTAAGAACTGCGTACGTACTATTTTTCATTATTGCGAAAGCATCACGTAAGGCTGCTGATTCTTGTTCAAGTCATCCTTCGGATAAGGATGCCCGAGTATGTAAGCGGGGATGGAAGAGAGTGCTATAGTTGGTATGCGAAGGGTTGCCTGCGCACCGGGTTCGCGTATCCATCACGTCGGTTCGAACGGCCTCAGCGAAGCCCGTCGTCCCTCACCCTGCGAGCCATGATAGGGCTGGGAGAAGACAGATGCGACCCGTGCCTCGCCGGTGAGCCACGAACTGACGCGAACCAATCTCCGAGTCCTCCCCCATGGTACCCACCGGCAACTCCGGTTCGTACGCGACCCCGAATGGCTAAACTGGCTCTATCCATGCCACGTAGCTTGTCTCGAAAGATCAACAGAGCGGTCTAATTCCACGTTAAACGACTGTAACAGACGGTACTTTCGAGCTTTGCAAGCCATGGGCGATTACGCCACGGTGTCGGAGGGTAAAGCGCTCGTTCACTGATCCTCCAAAAGCTAATTGTACATCGAAAGTATTGGAAATGAACGAAGACGACAGACTCTACTCTCCATCACGTAGAAAAGAAAGTGAATTTTATTTTAATAAAAATATATTATTAAGTTCTTTTAATAGTAATAATGTAATTTTTTTTTAATTATTAATATTCCTTAAATTTGATTTCATCATAAATAAAAATATTTACTTGTGACTCTTAGGAAGTAACTCCATTTTTCTCAAACCAAAGAATTTGAAATATCTTGTAATAATCCTTTTTTGTTAGATATAAACAGTATATTCAAAATAAAATGTAATTAAACGTTAAAAATATTTTACAAAAATTTAGCTTTTTTATATCGAGGTTGTTATATTATGTCTAGTGCTTAAATTGCAATTCAAATTGCGATATTAAGAGTGCCATTTCAATAAGGCTAGTACCAACAAAACAAGTTTAAGACAAAATGGCACAATCTCTGATCTAAACGTGTTCTGTCGTCTTAAAACATTAACTGTATACCATTGAAAAAATACCGCAAGATAAAATTATCCTTTGTAGCTTATAAAATGCACGTCGTTCCACATAAACGTATCCTGTGAACTCTGCGACGCAGTTGTTGAATTTACATCGAACGTAAAATTGCTTTTATCATCGCGGGAGCTCAACTTTGAAGAGAGTGAAAAATTTTTTAAGTCGGATCCCTGCCAAAAAAAACGGTCTACACTAAATAGATTCTTGAAACTCAATAACTAGAGCGATATTGGTCTCTCTTGTCTCCTCTTCTTTTCTTCTTCTGCTATATTTATTCCTCCTCCCAGTCTGTTCCTGCTTCCAGAACCTCGTTCTCATGTTCGTACAAGTGTATGTGCATGCTAATATCTACATAAGGTGTTCTAAAATTGCACACTTTTTTAACTTATAAAATCTAATAAAAGCGTATTGGCAATACCTTTTAAAATTTTTGATATCAAATGTTTAGATAAGTAAATAAAAATTTTAAAAACTTCTTTAAAAAACCAACTAAAGTGCATTTGTTACTTAAATGTGTATGATTTTTGATAAAACAAGTAATAAAAATATAAGTTTGTTTAAAAGCGTATTTATACATTTTTACATTTTCATAATCCATTATCAGTATAAAAGTGCTTAATTTTCACAAATTTGATATAATATTATTATTTGTTAACTTCCTTATTGATATTTTTCGTATTTTAAAAAGAAACATATGGTTTCTAGAACACCTTATATACTTGCGTGTATGTATTCGGTAGGAAATCGATTCGAAGTTCTCGTGTTTCTCATTGTCAGCCGGGTAGCTTCCCTTGGACCACGCGTTTATATTGCAAAAGGCGCTTGTATCTTTCCCTTTGCCTATGTAGGATCGCAAATCCTTCCAGGATATTTTCCGATCCCGGCGACATCCGGCTTTAACGTCACCTTGCATTTATTCAAATGCGTTCCTTGCTTCTCTCACGCTTAACAACGCTTATATCTGTTCTCGTTCCGAGCATTTTCTTTTTGCACAAAGCAATTTGTCGTACGATTGAAGAGTGGGTAGCGCCATGAATTTTTCAGCTTTATTGCGTTTCATTCCGTCTCGTTGTGGCATTCTCGTGACGATGAAATCGATGTAATATTGACAATTTCGTCAACCCCATGCTTTGTTGCCGCAAAAATAATTTGAGTCAACTAGGACGCAGAAAGTATTGCCCTTCTACAATTTTTATAACTCTACAATTTCTTTAAAATATCTAACATTAACGCGTAATGCAACAAAAAGGGATATATTTATGAAAATATTTCTAAATATTGTGGTATATTCATGATATGCAAAAATAATATTAATGTATCAAACATTAAATTCCATTTTTAAAGATTAATAACAATCAATGATTGAATAAATCCAATATTATTACTTTGTATATATATGACTTAAAAGTTATAGTGATCTTGATATGTCAATAGACATCTCGCGTTTCAAACAACTGTAGTTCGCACATGCAATAAACGTACATTGCTGGAATTAATTCCTGAAATTGAAACACTTCCGAGAGGCGCCATACGATCGGTTATAACGTTTTCAGCTTGCCGTTGGATTAATGTCGAGGAAACCAGTGGATTCTAGGACGTGAAGTAACTCGACAGGAATACAAGCCGTGGCAATTCTGCAAGCTCTCCTTCTAAAGCGGATAACGATCTGATTCCGATTCACAGTATTTGCGTACACGTACCACGCCTATGAGAATATGGGGGTGATTGCGAATTAGAAAGTCGTTCGTGCAAAGTCAATGAAATTGATGAAAATGTGAAGTATCACTACTAAACTATGTATTGACAGTAATCGGTGCTGCACATATAATTAGATAATTCAACTTTTCTTAAATGTAGAAAGAACTGATATGTACAAATATAAAAAAATATATGCAAAAATGTATTATGTTTAACATAATTTAAAAAATTTTAAGCAATATTTATGTAAATGTATAATAAACATTTTTATATGTAATACCAATAAAAAATTTTCTTTCTATAAATACATATTTTACTACGCTCATAAAAGCAATATTTAGCAGCCCTCCGATAAAAACTCCGAAGTAAATTAGTTCAGTCTATTTTCAGATGTTACATCCTCTTACATAAACAACTAAATCAGAGTCGTACTTTCTAATGGGCTCGACCATTCTGCTTTAAGATAAAAGCAAATATGCATAAACTTCACAATTATAAATAAAACACATATATTTGCTGGCATTTTAAAACTGTGAGCAAATGATTTTGTTCGAAGTATATATTTGACTTGATTATTTATTCGAAATAAGACGAAGTAACTTAAAGAAATTGCGTCGGAAGCGAGTAAGCAATTTTCCGTACGTTTGGTTACATGGTGTATTTCAAACATCTCCCTTTCCCTCTTCATTTTCCTGCCTTATACGTTTCCCCCTACGTACAAAGTATCGTGACAGAACTCCGGCACGGCTTATCCGGAAACGTTTGATCCTCCCCTCACGCCTGTCCCTTAATCCTGCGGGTTAAGCTGCTTGTGGTGGCGACAAAGCGACGAAAAGGATCGCTCGTTGTGCCTTCGGTTTGTTCCACCTTTATGTATAATAATACATTGCTTTCCATCTACAGAAAGCGAACATCATTCACCATGAATAAATAGTAATCCCGATAATTATTAAGTTTAAGATATTGTTAGTAATTATAAAAGCTATCTAAAATAGTCGCTTTTCAATTTATTCAAAGTCTGTTACTATTAATTAATGTATTATTAACTACGTTCTATTTACTTTCTTGTACCTCGTTTCATTCAAAATGTGTTAAATAACTTTTTCCTTAAGGTGTATAAACATTTAGATTACTACTTGCTATCGAGTGTGTTAACAGAACTAATCAATTGATCGAATCAAATACGTTCTGTCATTCGAGCAGCAGGCACCGAGTCTGCTTTTAATCGGATTACCATGATCTTGAGAATCGTGACACAAAGCATCGTTGTCTAAGCGCGCGCTTACATATACCACACTGATGTCCCATTAATTTTCCGATTGTTGTACGTTTGTCCGACGTATACAATACTGTTTGACTTGTTATTTTAAAATTGATTCTCAAAATCAGATAATAATTAATAATTTTCAACCAATAACTTTTTATTTATCTTCTATTAAATATTAAATAATATCAAAAAATATATATATAATATATATATATAAAACAAGAGTATATTTAAACGTGTCTCGTTTCAAATCGAATAAAATAAAAGCACTTCCTGTTTCGAAAATGAGATTTTATACTTCAGAATGTCTGATATGATTTTAGAGAAGTATAAAAGTAATAGTAAATCTCCAAAGTTATCAGAGAAAAACAGGTCGCAAACTCACGCAATTTCCCGAATATCTTCGGCGTCGCACCAGTGTCGGCAGTGCAAGCAATATCGATAACTGCACACATCCCAACATTGGCGCGCATTAGCCTCGTTCGTTGAGAATTTATACGGGTATTTGAATACAACCTTCGGAATATTCTTTCTACAATTGGTATTCGTTCATCCGTACTGTGAGACAGAGATATTTTAGAACAATGTCTATCCATAGCGAAGATCTGTAACGCGCAACAACTAAAAAAATAGATGGCTAAAGAAATCACATGTCTTTAAATTATTTTTTAAATAAATAAGTTAATTGTTAAATCTTTTCTTAACGCCATAACTATCATTATAGATAGTTTCAAGTTTGTTTAAAAAAAAGGAAAGTTAAGGAATTAGAGCAGCAGTTTGCACTCTAGAATTAAAGAAGATATTGCTTAAAGAACACTAAAGTCATTCCTGTTAAAGTACAGGATAAGGTCTTATAACTCCGAAGAAGAAAAAAAGTTCATGTTTATATTGCACATGTCAGTTCGTCATGCAGTGGCAATTCAATAATATATCATTCTAAATTAGGTGCATTTCTATTATTTAAATAGTTAATATAAAAATTAACTAAATTTCTTATGCAGTATGTATATCATAATACGCACAAGATTTAAAAATCTCAAAAAATCCAGATAAAAATCTATATAAAAAAATAATTATGTGCAACATATAAAATTCCTATTGTGATCTCCAAAAAACAAAAGCAATATTGAACAAATTTTTCCTCGTTTGCTTATAATCCCATTTTTATTTAACTTTTTGTGAACATTGTTAAAGATATGATAGGCCTACATAGTTCTTCATTTGTTGCTCACCAAGTAAAATACACTTTGCTTTTCTTTGATGTATGTTTTGTGCCGCTCGCATACTCGTTCTTATCAGTAATCAGAGGATCTCATGAGTGAAATTAAAAATTCTGCGGTGCACACGATGCGATCGCTGTACTACAAAGAGCGGTTTGAACACTTTGTAAGAGCAAAACGTTAATTAATGCGGTAATTAATTTTGTGGTTGCTTTTACTATGGCGGCTTCAACTCTGTAACGATACTCTTTCGAACGTTAAGCACCAAATATTTTGTGTGAGAAAGAGTAAATATCTCTAAAATGTGAAGTGTAAAGAAAATAGTCATTTGTAATAATGTTCTGTTTACTGTCTGACAATACGAGTTATATAATGAATCGTGAATAAAATCTAGAAAAGACATTATGATCTTTTTTCGAGATATACACATACATGTATGATTTTTTTTCTCAGAGTGTTCCAGATAATTCATATAAATTTTTTAAAATAAAGAGAGTATAATACTTTTTATTGTAGATTCGGATTACATGTAGAAAAATTTTTAAACTTTTGTCTGAAAAACACTTTTTCGAAAAATACCTTCACACACATTTACTTTTAAGATTATTACATTTTAATGAAAGCATTTTCAGAAAAAATTTTTGAGACAGTTTCTTTTTTTGTTACATGTAATCCAAATATTCTATAAAAAGTACCTGTGACATTTAGAAAATTCAATATCTTGGTTGTCCATTTCTGGTCGAAACGGGAAATTAAAAATATCGCTATTCGAGAGAGCATACTTGTATTGCTTATCAACATTTTTGCGATTTTTGACAAAAATCACTCTCTTTTATTTTACAAGAGATATACGGAATGGGACACTTTGTATAATTAATACTCATTTTATGCGTATCACATCGCATCAGAAAGAAAATATTAAATATCAAAAACGCAGTGTATGTTACATTAATATACGTACCATAAAATTAAACTGAATAATATACTGTGCTAAAAAAATGTTAATTAAATTTAAATATTTTTAATTTAATAATAATTTTCTTCATTAAATTTATATTTTTTAGTAATATGTAGATTTATATTAAATAAAAAAATTAATAAACAAAAATTAATTTATTTGTTCTTTTCCTAAACATTTTTCCTATTAAATTGATTGTGTTAATTAATTCTCGTGTTCACAATAGTTCTCGACAGTCAATGGTCCGAAAATAAAGTTACCGGTTAACGGTATCTCAACAGAAATTGGATCGCGGTTGCATCAACTTTTCGATTTCCTCAATCTGGAAGAACGATTGGATGAGGCAGGGGGCCCTTTTCGTGTTCGAATTACTTTCCGTGTATCGTACAATGGAAGGAATTCGCTTTCCGCGATGCACACATACCGCCAACAATGGTGGACAATGGCAAAGGGCTGGTGGTTTGGAGATGAGAGATACGAACGAAGAGACAGGAAAATAGGAAAGAATTACAAAAGTGGCTGCAGCGGAAAAATCTGAGACGATGAATGAAAAACTCGAATAGCGGTTCACATATACGCGTTAAACATGAATCATAGATAGAAAATTTATCACAGTACGTATATAATTGTATATTGTAATATAACGTAGCATAATTGTATATTGTAACATAACTTAATTAGTTAGTAATATACATATATAGATATTATACATATTTATAAATACATACATATTATATTTATTTATTTATTAAAAAATAAAGTAAATAATGTTTCTTTCAATAGTTTCATTTCTCATATATTCAAAACTATTTAATGAAAACAATGAACCTATTTACATTGATTTTGCATATGGAAATTCAAGTATAATACTTGAAAACCTTGATAAACTTCAATGTCGCAAAACACACACAGACACACACATACACATCTCATACAATCAGAATAATCGATTTATACAAAAACTTTAGTCTACATATTAAAGTTTGTAAAGCCATTAAAAGGCGAAAAGTGGGGTGATTCAAAATCTCAAAAGTCTCCGGTTTTCGTCTTATCGTGAATTCTCATTTCGTACTTCTTGAAGTGATCCAATTTCTTTCATGTATTCATCATTATATCACTGCTCGAAAAGAAGAATGCAAATAATTTAAGTAATAATTTTAATGAGAATAACTTCTTTCAATTGGATTAGTTTCCTGATATTTGATTAGCCCGTAGTATGACAAAGAATCCACTAATATATCCATAAATTTAAATATAATAAATAAATATAAAAACTGGATAAGAAAAAATTGTAAATATCATATATGCTCTCTCACTCTCTCCCTTTTTCTTTGTCTTTCCTTTAGTTTTTCTTTTTTCACTTTTTGTTATAGTTTAATCTTGCTCTCGCTATTGCGGTTATCGAAAGGCCATCGACTGTGCACCGCGAAATGGCGAGCTTGTGCAGCAGACTATAATGTTGGCCGATGCACGTAAAGGGGAAAGCAATGCGGCGGAAGAGTTCCCGTTTTCCGCCTGCTTCTAATGCTGCTTGCAACGGAAGTTGGTAAATATAACTAGTATCGAAGGAATCGCTTTGTTACTGAAAACTAAAGCGAGGAGGAAATGATTACACAGCGGATCACGAAGAGATCGAAACTTTACAATGAACAAACACTCCTTCGCTTATCGCACACGCTCTCAAATAAATGTTTTGGTTTTTCAATTGCACAATGTTAAATTACTTCCGCGATTACGAATGCTATATCGATCAGCCTGATAAATCCGACAACGATTACATCATACAAAAAGAACATTATTTTATGTCACTAATATAATAATAATATACGATAAATAGTATTGCAACAAATAGTTAAAATAGAAAATGTAGCAATATTTTAATGGTATATATATGTGCATTTTTTCAAAGAATGTACTTGTAAAAATACGATTTAAAATGTATATTCAAAATAGCACACATAATTAACATTTATTTTAAATAATAAAATTATTTATTTTATATTTAGATATATAATAAATAAATAAAAAATATATTTTTTTTTATATTTTAAAACATAATATATTAACAGTTATTATGCGATATAAACAACATAAAAAGTGGTAAGAAATAGCGAAACATCTTCGCATTGTTCACAATAAACCTGATGTAAAGCTTTGTTGGCCCGAGGCACCGGTATTATTCCTGCTGGAAGACATCGTTGTCGCGTTCGCGCTCTTAGAATCTATCGGAAATTTCCTTCAATCAAATAAAAGCGGTGTCGACTCGATCGATTCTCTCCTATCTCTCGTTCGTACATCATTCAACCCCTTATCAATCTTTCATCTCGGTTCATCTCGCGGTTCACATCGCCCTAAGGGATGCGTTCGCGTCCTAATCTCGAAGTGTAGTTGGCGCTCGTCCACCACTACTATCACTGCTGGTGCTGTTACTAACCTCGTCGAACACCCGAAGATCAGCACGCTCGATCGTAACCGCGCGTCGCTTCATAAGCGATTATTTTATCACCGTAGGGCGATCTGCCATTTTTGATGCTCTTTGGTAGTGTTATTTTTTGCTACAATTTTGCACATTAATGCAATCATTATGCATTCATCTAACTAATTCCAATGTAAATTTCAAAATAACACTAAAATGTAATTAAATTAAAAACAAATTTAACTAAAAAAGATGGTTAAAAAACTTGTATAATTGTAGTAAAATTATTTTGTAGTAAAGTTATATCAGAAATATCATTTTTATAATAATTATTACTATAATATTGGTAATAGTAACCATATAACTTACAGTGGATGCTTATAGTGAATCTTTAGTACAACTTATTGTATTAAAATCTCTTTTGATTATCGTATCATTTGGCAATCGTATTATAAGTTGTATAGATCAATATTATGATTATGAATACTTTAATATAGTTTAAACAAACTTTAATTTATTTTGTTAAATAACTATAAAAATATAGTTGAGCCAAAAAATAAATATAAATTATAATATTATTACTGCAACTATTTTTTTCTTTCAGTACGTTTACTTTATTTTTAATTTTTTTCAGAAAAGAAAACTTTGTCCCGCTATCAATATTCGCTTAATTTTCCATAATCCATCTTTGTAAATAATCTGACATTTAGTTTACAACCTAGAAGAATCTATTACCAGAAACTACGAGGCTTTTGCAAGCAGCGACAAGAGATATCGCCCTTTGTTGTTGGGACAAGAACCGATCGATCGCAACAGCTAGCGGGCTCGCGTATATTCAAGGCTGTCTTCTTCACCAATACCCAAAATCGATTTCAGATCTAATGATATACGATAAGAGCTCTCTCGTTCCTCTTCCCTAGCTCTTCCCCCCGTTATTAATCGTGCGAGGCGCATAAACGCGCACCTATCAGACGACCCAAATGCAAAGTTACAGCGACGTCACGCACCCTACATCTCGTAAGGCGTTCTTCCGCGTTTCCGTCCTCCTTTTACCACCGACAATAATGAGATACCTCCTTCATCTCGTCTTCCTCCCTCGCCCTACAGAAAATCCAAAAGCGAAATAGGCCGATATAATCAACGCCAAACGATGCGACGTTCTCGTACTCGTGTCATGAGAAAATATAGCCTGAGATACATGTAACCGCCTAATTTCTGTAAAATAATAGCTCAACTTTCAGATTAATTAATTTAAATTTTTTGAATTTTAAGTTTGTGTTCTCCTATTAATTGTGTAAGATTATTAACTGTAATACTGTAATTTAAATGGACTTTAAAATGCAATGCAAATTTAAGATAAATTTATTTTTAACTTAGATTGCTTTCATAATTACTAGCACATTTCTCAATTTCCTAATTTTACTACGTTTTTAATAATCGTACAAGCAAAAATTGCATATGCATAAAAAATATAAAATTCTGTTATGTGAATTTATATACATTCTTTCAATTTTTTACACCCAATACCATTCTGTTATATTTCTCTTAATGTTTATATTTATTTGCAACATAAAATCCAATTATAACATGATACATTTTGGTCTGGATACATTTATTGTTTATTGCATTTATATTTTATATTTATAGTAAATTTAAACGTTTTAAAAAAATTATTTTTTTCTGAATAATTTTAACGTTTAGATTTCTATTATTAGTGTATATAAGTATACATAAAAAGAATGTGTGTGTGTTTATCTTTATACAGCACTCGTAGCAATAAAATAATATATATTAGCGAAACTAGCAAAAGATATCGCATTTAATCAGTCAAGCTCAAGCTAAAAAGGCTTAGTTGACAAATGATCGATTGAAGCAAACAGTGCGTGGCTAAGCGGAAAATTGTCAACCATGAGTGTTTATTCATTTTGTAAATGCGACTGAGCGCCGGATTTCATTCACTGATGCATGTTAATCGTAGCTTATGCACAAACGCTCGAAATTTCGAGCGAGCGAACAAAATAAAATAGAAAGAAGACAAAAGACAGAAATAAATCCGACATGGATTTAATGAGAAATAGATATATTATATCTCATAAAATTTATCTCTTTGTTAAATTAATAATAAGCTATGAGAATTTCATTTAACTTATAATAAAGATACTAAAGAGATCAAGCGATTTTTTGGGGAGAGGGGCATGTTACATTTTAAAATAGCAAACAGTTTAAAAGAATTAAAGCGGAAACAATTTACTACCTATATACCATCTACTATTTCGCGAATGCAAATAAACGGCGGAACGTGAAAAAACAGCAAAAACAAATTTACCAATTAATTGGCTTACTATTGAATCTACCCATGTATCTTTAACGAACTTGGGCCCTTTATGTCTCTTGCGCGGCAGATTTACTCTCACAGCGCTATTACGACTTGATTTGGATATAAAACAGTAAACAAAATTCTTCATATATCAAACACTTGTAATATTCTAAATACACACGTTTAGTACTATTTAGTATCATTTAGAATTATAGAAAAAAAAACATCCTTGAAATGTTAACGAATTGTTCGAGCATACATAAAAAATCAATATCAATAGTAGTATAGAATATGTTAAAGCCAATATATTCTGTTTAATAATTTCATTATTTCTCTTATACATAAGTAAAAAATCTAATTGCTTACATGCATTTGTGATGTTTAGATTGTTATATAATATTGAAACAAAAACATATAATGTTTTGCTTAATATTATTAAATTTTTTGTATCGTCTATTTTAATTAATTAAATATGTGTATCTAATATATTGCTTGATTTCTAAATAATAATATTTTATTATAAAGCACAATTCTTTTATAAATAAAATTTTGTTAAAAATCTACGTAATTCTGTTAATGCAATAAATATAAGTTTTTCTAAATATTAGTTATGCACTAATAAACAAACGTGATGTCAAATAGAAAGTACAGCTATGTTATACATATGATGAACTATTAAGACAGATTGACAATTGACATGCAGTGCGTCAACAAATACAATCAAACACCGTGATTAATTAATCGCATTTCTTTCATCTTATTTTCATATTTCTCGGGATTAAACGTCAAACAGCTAATGGCAAGTATCAGAGAACCGGCCACCCATTTTATTATTCGAAGTATTATGGGAGCCGGACGCAACCGGGCACAACGACAGGCCAATTAACGGAGAGAACGATTTAAATCCTGTGACTCGTTACAATGAAAACGCTTTTTGAGGAGGCTGTTATTATTACCACGGCACAAGGTACCTTTGATGCCGCGATTCCGAATAGATAGAAGGAAAACAAAGCCGACCGCGGAAGAGAGAAATGGAAATTTTAATTGCGCGAAAGGGAGAATCCCCGTATCTTACTCTCTTCACTCTCTCGCGCGCATCCTCCCACTCCTATCCATTTTCTGGATTATTTTCAGATCTTGACGGTAACATCCTTTTTATTTCCGTCTGTTTCATTACGCTGCTCTCTCGTGTCAGCCTCTCCTGGCTCGAACGAATGAAGATTAAACGCGCAACATTTAATGCCGGTATCGCGCTTTCCATTCGTGCAATATCGTATTCAGCTATTTCAGATTAAATAGCAAATAATAAAAGTAGCAAGTAGTAATAAGATCGCGATGTATTCATTATTAAGAGAGAGAGGGAGGAAGGGAGAGAGAGAGAGAGAGAGAGAGAGAGAGAGAGAGAGAGAGAGAGAAAGTGTGTGTATGTGTGTTTATTGTTAACAATTAACATCATTTTAGCTATTTTCTCTAATTGCTTTATTATTTCTGTAAAAAATAAATTCTTGCTCAAGCTTTTTAAACTATTATTTATAAAATAATTAACAATGCAGACGAAAAACAAATATAGAAATGGCAAAAATGGATATTTTCTTCATAAATCTAACTTTTTTCTTGTACTTTTTAAATAATTGTTACTTTTATTACAAATTCGCTTTTATGTTACGTAAGATATAGTTGCAATAAATCAATGTTTTCAGAAAAAACGTTCGTTAATAATTCAATCAGGAACGCAACTGCATTTTCAGTCTCGAACGTAAAGGAAGTGCATTCACATGCAGCATTGTTTCGGCGTTACATATATGCCAAACCATCGCGAAGCATTTCGAGTCGATACAACAGCACCCAACGCTCCGAGAAACGCCTATCGATTAAGGAGCATTTCAATGGGCATCGTTCGTCGATGATAAGACGTCAGACGCACAATCGCGCACTGCCTCCGATATAGCGTTGGAAAGCGCGCGCGTATCACTATTGTATCGATTGTCACTCAAAATAGGACTATCAGCAACAATGACGATGCATGTCTCTCTATTGACATTTAATAATTCCACGAAGAATATAGTAATTGTAAAGAAAAAATATAAATATACGAGTAAAATAGAAATAGAATTTATATTCAAATATCAAAATGTCATTGTTTTTTTACCAAAAATATCATCTGATTTGAAAGTTATATACACACATATAACAATAAATTTTATATCCCACATTATATTTTAAATAATGTTCAATTAAAATTTAATTTCTAATTCTTTTCTAAATATGAAAAAGAAATGTGATAATGTCAATGTTAGTAACAAGTTATAAATAACGCTCTTACTGTTACTGTTATTTTTTTATAATAATTATTTTAAAATAACGTTACAATTTTTCATAACAAAGCTGTTATACTCATTAAAAAATAATTGCAGTTTTGCTCATATTTCTTTGTTTCACAAAAAATATATTTCTTAATCAAAGAATTATTTCTAAAATCCTAATATTTCCAACAATCTTATTTTTCAGATAATTAAAATAAAATAAAAGGTTTTTGAGTTTCAAATTTTTAAACTCAAAAACCTTTTATTTTAATTTTTTCAATAAATACATATTTCTGAAAAAAATATAAATATTTTTGTTTTCTTTTTTAATTCTAAGTTATTTATTAATACAGAGACATTTACTTAGTATTAAGTCGTTATATTCTTTAATGTTTTGATTAAAAGAAAAGTTTGTAATTTATGTTGTAAATCTGTGAATTAGTATTACAGATTTAAAATGTATTTTTAGCAAAACTCTTCGTGACAATAGAAATGGAATTAACTTGTTATTTTTATTAAGATTAACAATTAATTTTTTGTTGTTATTTTCTCATTTGTTGAATCCAGCATCTCCACATAATCTTGTTCCTCTTGTGACAAATTTTCATGGTATTTGCTCGCCCTTTGTCCACGCAGAGTGCCACGAAACGAGGAAGATGAAAGAAATAATAACACGAGGAGAAATAACTGCGACAGGGAGAGCGGAAGTCGAGGAAAATGGAGTGTATATGGGCAAAAGGGTGAACAGCAGGGGGTTACTCGCAGCTACGGGATGAAAAGAAAGGGAGGAAAGCAAGAGAGGGCTGGCGTATTCGCCATAATAATTATCGCAGGCTTTCTTCCTCGCATGTTGCGAAAGCAACAGGTGGCCGCGCTCGCGCGCACCACTCGCAATCGCACAGACAAATCATTCGGGATAACGACGAATCGCAATCGAAGTCCGGTGATTAGCGAGCCCCGATGGAGACTCGATTATCGTCGCCGGCTGAAGAGCGACCTCGATTGCGCGGTCGAAGCAGAAAAGATATCGAAGCCGAGTTTTCGCTCGCTCCAAACGCCACGAGTCCTTTTGCATATTTGACTCAAAATATAATAGATAATCTCGAATTTTTAAATTCGAATAAGAAAAATGAAAAATTATATTATATTTTTATAAGTAACTCAGAAATTTCTTAAGCAGAAAATAATTTCAATTATATAGTTTAGCACGTTATATTATAATATTATATCGAAAATTCAAAATAGTTACGTCTTGATCTTATTTCGCTAATGCAATTAAATACAAAGTTAAAGAAATTATAGTTTTAATTGATTTTATTGCATAATGTAAAATTATTTACGTCATTTTATAAAGGTTGTTAGAAAGTACGTATATAATTTTAAGAGTATACAACCGAAAGACTGAAAAGTCAAAGTCGACATACAGGACGTTATTGTTTTAAATGACTGCTGCAGCTTTTTAGCCCCCTCTTTGTAACAAGCTGCGTAGCTAAGAACTATTTATATCAATATGCTCAGTATGCAATCATCCTAATGGAATAGTACGTAAAGTTTAAAGGAACAAGAGGGTGCCTTGGCCAGCTTCCCGACTTTCCTGTTCACGCCCTTTGCACGGAAGGATGCACCTTCAGGGGACTATTTGCATAGACTGATTGCAGTTTCAATTAGGAGAGAGCGACGTAACTTTTTCGCGAGTTACAAAGGCGCCGCGGCGAGTGGAATGGAAAAGAAAAAGGCTGAGGAAAGAAAAGAGGCGGGAAAAAGCGAGCAAGATGGAAGAAGAGGAGTTTGCCGTATCCTATTGTCGACGACACAATGGAGCCGGCAATCCTTCGACTGATGCGACTGTTTTTATACTGATGCAAAATGGGCCAATTCATAATCGGAAATTACAGTCAGACAATGTAGTGAAAAATTTTTGTTCATAATATTTTTATGTAATACAGCTGGAAACAGCTTGTTACAATAGATAAATATATAAATTTATTTTTACTGTATAAATACCACTTTTTACAAGTTTTATCGCATAATCAAGAACCATTAATTAATAAAGCAATTTGTCCGTTTGTGCTTTTAAATTTACTCGTTATATAAACTTAAAAATTATCATATTACTTAATAACTTTATCCCTAAATTCGACAAACAGGTTTGACAACTTGATTTCTTTAAATCTTATTTACTGCAAAAGCAATATAAATACAAAATCATTTCTCTAATGCCTATTATTCATAATAATCTCCTGTAGATTACCTATATTATCTTTCACAATTTACATCAATATGAACATAATTTAACAATTTAATATTTCAGTTGACATATTTGATGAAGCGTAAATTTAATTTATGAAATTTGCTCGACTCGTAAATTATAACGCTCTTATCAAGTCGTGAATCATTCGCGCCCGCTAACAAGATCCAAAAATTTCATAAAACCGGACATGTCGTCGGCTTCCCTTAAATCACGACTGGCGGCAAAAAATGCCGGCGACGACGACGATGTTGCGCGTTCCGACGGAAAATTAATTTGTCTATATAAAACGGCAGGGAAGAAGAAACGCGTCGAGACATGAAGACGATGGGGACGAAGAGAGATAACCCGCGGCAAAACCGTGCAACTTTTTGCACCGACATCGCAATGTCGGAATCAATTTAAAGGAAATCGCGATCAAGCCCCGAACTACACAGCCATCTCCTCTCTTCGCAGTTTATCTATAACCCGTGATTTATGCATTTTCGGCGTAATGTTCAATCTAGTGAAAGTTTTTACACAATATAACACGAGACAGAGTAATTAAGTTAATCTTTACAATTTAATTGCAATTCGCAATTAAACATTTACGTAAAAATTACTAAAAGTTGCAGTTACTATTCCTCCGTTTTTACTCGCAGTCTTACTTTTTACAATAAAATTGCAAATCGGAAAATAGATAAAAATTTCACTGATCCCTCCTGTGCTTCGTTTACGTAGCTACTTTTACCGTCCGTCCTAACAACGAAACAGATAAAATGAATCGCATCCCAGTATAATTCAAAGAGCGTGGTCCTTCTATCTCGATCGCGACGATATATAAACTGAGCGCGTGTACCGATGTGTATCACTCGAAATTGAATTTCGAAATATGAACGCGGTCCATGTCCAATTCTCGACACATGCACACGTCTCCATGTTCACCCATACATACGAAGTGCGCACGTACCTATACGCTTGCATGTACATAACATGAGCATAATAGTGTGCATGGACAATCGATACTCTTCGACCTACTTGTGGAAAAGAGCATAGGAAGCGGAGCACATATGTGTGACAGAAAGACATTATATACCGGTATCTCTCGAGTTATAATGATCCGTAGGACACTACGTAACGGGTCAATGCTTCCAATGTGAGCCTCTCTATACTATTGCTTGCGAAAATGTCCCGTCTCAAAGAAGGAGTCGCGCGTTCAACGTTCGACAAATATTCTGCTATGACATACGGACAGTCCGACAGTTAGTTGATCGAAAATATATCTATAACGTTTGTAATGTTGTCCTTATTTATTTATTTTCATTTTATTTCGTATGCATTTGTATGCATTTGTGTATTTTCTTTATATGCACACACACGTACACTGAGAAAAAAATGTTGATACGACAAAATTTTCCAACTAAATTAAAATTTTGTCAATTCAAGAATTTGTGCATTTAATTTAAATGTACAAATTTCAATTCAAGTATTTATATATATAAAATATAATACGTAAATAGACAAAATTTAATTTAGTTGAAAAATTAAGTCAAATTAACATTTTTATATAAGTTAAACTTGTCAATCGGGATTTCAATTTTCAAGCGCTATTGATACATTATTAGAAAAAAAAAACATTATTTAAAATTAGCATTAAAAAAATTAAATTGACAAGAAATAAACATAATGTAATTAATAAAATATTTTAGAAATTTTGTAATGTTCTTTATATTACGTGAATAAGCAAAAATAATTATTTTTAAAAAAGCATACAAACAAATATAGTCTTAAACATCTATTAATAATTAAATATTCATTAATTATCTGTTCAAATGTAAATTGGACAACATTCTTGGCTGTAATCCGAGAATAACTTACTACATCGACATCTCGATTCAGTCGATCTGTTTCGTGTAGTTCTGGCACAAGCGCGAAACATGCGAATGCGCAGTATGTGTCCGTTCACACGTCCGAGAATATGGCATTCCAATAACTCGCCAAGCGACGTTAATTAGCCGGAAACGTGGAGGAAACGGAATTTAGAGATTGCCATGCACGTTTGAATTTTTGCGAAATAACACGACGTATGGAATTTCCATGCTGTAATTGTTGGCGTAATCGTAACTGTAAACGTAATTTTATTAATCTTGAAGAGTAAGTACCGAGTGTGTTGTTTTCGATTTCATTAAATCCTCTATTTTATTTGATATCTTTATAACATATTTATTTCTAAAAAATATATATAATATATATATTTACAAAGAAATTTACAAACACATTGTATGATATAATTTCACTCATCCGTCTAATAATTAAATTATCTTAATTTCAAAATAAGCAAATTTTAAAAAGTCAAAATCTTTTAACTTTGTTTGATGTTCTTTTAATGTAAACATTAAACAAAATTACTTTCAAGCAAATTTTTAATATTCCAACGCACATTTTTAATATTCCTTGTAAAAACATATATAATTCTTCGTAACAATGTTGGAAGTAAGTGCATTAATAAAACATATTAGATCATTGATCATTGCGGAAAGTTCTTCGATGCTGACGTATGTTTGCAATCACGAGTTGGCTGTTTTAATAAATTATACCAGCATATAAAATACGAAAGCAGTGGTCGAAGTATACTTTATTACTTCGAGAAAGTCAATGCGACCCTACTCGACCGCACCCTGTGTCCCAACGGAAATTATCGAATCGTATCGAGGTACGGCTTTGTAAAACTAGCCGTCCGCAGGTAGTTTAATTAAACCTCTGTCGCTAATTAACGCCGATTTTATGGCATCCACATCTCTCGAGATTTGCATCACAGCCGAGTGATTTCGAATGATTTTCAGACCTTTAAAGCCCCACAAATCAAAAAGCGAAAGAATGCGCGCTGCATAAACTGTAATCCGATAGTAGACCTCAATTTTCGTTAATTTACGTTCACGTGGATGATCAAATGAAGAATATCATTCTTATCATTTTTACGTAATTATTCGTCCGTAAATGTCTTTCAATATTGCGATAAAAAGTATGAATTGATGGCTTGTCGTCCGCATGAAATTTCTCACTGAGGAATTATCCGATTATAAAGTTATTTCATAATTAAGAGAACTTGGAAGCAAAATTAATAAGTATGATGTTGAAAATCTGCCGCGAACGTTGCCATCGACAGAAGCTTCTTCTGCAAAGTTTCTAAAATATTACAGCAATAGAAAAAAAATTAATTAAATTTTATTATTGCGAAAAGTAGGAAGAATACTCTGTTCTTTTTCTTAGAAACAAATACATTAGAGACAAATCTTAATATTTATTAAAAATCAATTAATTAATGTCTGCTGCTAAAAATCTTTCTAATAGATATGCCTGCCGCAATGTATCGATATCACGTCGCTTTAATATTCACAAAAAAAAGGTTGCACGGACGCAATTGACCTTAATTGAAAAAACTACCATTGCCTGAGCCAATTAATTACAACGAATTAATTCGCTACGTAACGAATTTTGGCCGACAATCAATGCTACGTAACGGACGCACTACGTTGCGAATTACGATATGCGTTTAGAATACGCACGAGCAAACTAAATGAGCAATTAATCACGCGAGTATAATGAATCGCGAGCTCATGCTTTCGCTTTTATGCAGGCAAATACGTCGAAAATGAGTAAGGATACCGAAACGTTTTTCGCTTTCTTGTTAATTCAATAACAATTGAAAATTTTTAGGAAGTTCTGTATGACAGATATAAACAAGTAAAAAAAAATGACACTACATATAATATACAATATTTTATAAAATTGTACATATATTTTTTTATAATGATAATTCTAAATATGTGACTCGCTTTATTGTCTCGACGCTTTTTGATTGAATCATCTCGGTACGCAATGCGCTTCTTATTCTTTTAATTATGAACTCCGCAAAAATTGACTATCGTGCTAATGAATCTTAGGGAATCTTTTTTTTTTTGAATATGAAGAAAAGGAAAAATAGCTGATACCCACCTTTCATATTATGTATCCGCGAACGGTCCGAATGTGTCATTTGATGCGAATCATTTAGACTGCGCGCGGAGCGGTGAGGTTAGGGTAACAACGCTAGATAAAGTCAAGCTGAAAATCGAAATGTGCAATGCGTGTCGAGCGCCGTTCCAAAATACTCAAAAAACGCTGTACATTTAAGCAAAAAGTTGCTACTTTATATACGCCCATGCAAGCTGAGAGCTTGCTGTTGCTATAATATTTGATTCGCGTCATCATTTAATAACTGTATTCACTCACCAACCGATCGGCTGCTCCGTCGTCAGACGTTCGGCGTTCAAATGTGGATCAATCAGCAGGCCGCAGGTCTGATTACAATCGCGTCCGTTAATTAACGCCGATCTAACCAGTTCCCGGCGTTCCCGGCACTCCCGAATGACGTTCGTTGCGGCCAAAACGTCGTTTCATTACAAAAATTACGTGCGACGCACGAAGCGCGAGTGAGATGTACGCGCGAAAGTTCAGCACGCAAACGGCAACTTCTCGTGTGAGTGATTCGCGTCGTTCAGTCGCGATTCGAGAAGAGACACAGTTAGTCATTACTGGACAATGCACGTCCGCGTTATTTGACACTACACGATGAGCGACCGCCACCCGCGTTTCGACACTCCCGAAAATACTCGCGGAATTCGTCTCGTTACGGAAGAATCGTGCGGACGGAACGGACGGAGCGAGCGATGGCGCGCGACAACTGTCTCGCGCGCAGGCGCGAGGGCGGTGACTACTGCGTGAGTCAGGCGAAAAGCGCGCGTCTTACGAACGAAAACAAATCGTCCTAAACTGCTGCTTACTTTGCCTATCGCGCTATAATATTCCGAAATCTGCGAACGGCTAGATGTTCTTACTTTTAATAGGGTGAACACTTGGAGAGTAATAATACCTGTTTTTTTAAATAGAATTATCGAGGTTATAATTATAATCAATAATTGCTTCGTGCGTAATGATCGATTACTTTTAATAATAAATTATTACAATGTTAACGAGAAAAGAAATGTACAGCTTTAATAAATAATAATAATAAAATTTTCAATAAATATATTAATTAATAAAACATTACAATATATAATTTACAATATTTTATTCAAGTTATTAATTAAGCATCAATATTGCAAAAATAAAACTTAATAATTTATATAAAATTAATTATATTAGGTTAATTACACAAAAAATTAATAAATATATATAATAAATATTTAAATTTAAAAATACATTGAAAGTTTTATGCATACTGTAGTTTTGTAAATCTTGCTTCAAAAGACCTCTAAGAATTTAATAATAATATATCTACATAAGCAGTATAGCAGCGTGAAAAATTTTTTACGTATAAATTCCTTTTATTTCAATACATATTTTGCCTCTTTTTTGTAAAGTACTTTTAAAATTAAAATCAAATAAATTGCGCAAAGTTAAAACGAGTTGTCTTCTCTTTTCTAAAATAAATTAGAGATAACATGGTTTAATTAGAATGCGATGATTGCTGTATATTTCATTCGCAATATTTTTGAAATTTATTATTATTATTATATATTAAAGACACTTTTGATAAATGAAAAAATGTCACAAATAATGCTAAAATAAATGACAAAGAATTTTTTTATGTAACCGCCTAAGCAGTTAATGCATTCAATGTCGCATTTATTGCCCACGAATGGAACATCGCAAACAACCAGGTATACGCTCTGCGAAACACTTTAATTAACACGCTACGACGATCACTCAATCTTAATTAACACGCTAGGCGGAAAGTTCACGTAGCATTTGCATAAATTAACTCTTTCGTGCGCATATTCATTCTTCTGTCCATTACGTACGTACATAAGTAATAATTTTACGTTAAACAAGAATTTCTTTCGTTAATGTAATTAGTTTTATAAGTTGATAGCAAATGTAAACGATTCTATATTTACACACTAATGTCTTAAAATATCTCAAAATATTTATTTTTAATCTTAAAATATAAATGTACTTTAATTTGTTACAACTTATGCTAAATAAATTATGCTAAATAAGATTAAATATATAATGATTTATATATCACATGACAATTTTAATCATTAAAATGTTTCACATATATTAGAATAAAAAATATATTTCACTGTCTGTAATTAAAAGTAATTAATAAAGGCGTTGTTTATCAATTAACTATAAATAACTGCCTTCGCATTAATTTAATATAACATTTTATTACTCTTCGTATTTTTCCAGTTTTCATTACATTACATAAATAGTGTTAATTTTAATTTTTATATCTTTATAACTTTAACGTATAATTTAAAAATGTAACGTGCACACACGCACACACATTATATTACATACGTTTCTATAAATTTAACCTTACAATTAATATTAAATATTTTATTCAATTGGACACTTTATTTAAATTTCACAAAAAATATTAATCTTAAATATAAAAGCAAATAGAGGAATAAAAGTGCAACATTTCTTTTATTCGGGATACGGATAAAATCTGGAGCAAATAAATGAAATTGAAAGTATCTAGAAGGAATATCCGCGCACAAAGAATGAAAGCGAAAGGAAAAAGATTGAGCTGCTTTCAAATGAAAACTCAAAAAACTCATCCGATTTCAGTTAGACAAATGTGCTGTCGTTTTTATGTTCCAATTTATATAGGTAGTGAATAAACTTCCAGTTTCTTATCATATTGGCCAGTTTACCAAAGCAATTGTTTCTAATGATTCTAATAATCTTAAATCAAACATTAACAACTTCAAATTTGATTATTTTTAAAGACATTGATAGATATATACATTGAAATAATCTGTGAATTAAGAAAATACTTAATGTTAAATGTAATAATAATAATAATTAAACAGTAATAGTTGTGATAATTAAATTTGCAGAGAGTAAAAAGTAGAATTAATCAATCTTCATAGCATTTTAGATAAAACCGTACATGTTCTATGTTTTAGGATAAATAATCCGCATTTTCACTCTATGTATTTGCGTTAATATAAATATCTATTAATTAAATAAATTGTATCTACACACAGGACTCATCATCCAATCCGCTTATTATGATTTGATTTACGTACACTATATTTCGCCAACGGCATTAATTTCTCGCCGCATTCAGTTCGCGTTTATTCGTCATTAAGCGTCGCCGCGATGAAAGTCACGCAATTAATTCGTCGTGCGATTGCCGTTTGTCCGTTGCACACGATTACCGCGTGGCCGCAAAATGCCGCCTTTAATTCGTTCGGTACTACTACCACCATGCAGCTGATAACGCTGCCAATAAGGTCTCGTTAAAATATGCGTCCGCGCAGCAATTAGAGCGATCAATTTTTATTGTACGGCATCGCGCTGGAAATTTCGGACAAAACATGCCGCGGAGACAAATAATACACCGCTGCGTTGGACGGCTGGTTAGCAGAACCGATCTCTCGTGTAAAATACGGTACTTTGATGTTGACAGAATATTGATACTTTTCCCTCAACAGAAGAGATGTTTTCGCTATTTATAATCTTTTAATTTTTAGAACCAAAAACATGTTTAATATTTTATTTTAAAAAAAGATAATATAATTGTAATAAAATATCATCAAGGTATGTATTAATTTTAACAAAATCTAAAATATTTACTTATTTATTTTTATTTACAAAAATTAAGTGTGAAATTAAAGAAATAAAAAATCAAGTTTTACTTTAAGTTTCTCACAAATTTAGTTTTTACGAATTTCTGAATTTCTAAATTTTAAAAATTTTGAATTTTTTCTGTTTATACAGCTAAAATTGGAATTTGTATTGTTCAAGGTACAACCAAAACACGAATTTGTGCCGGATGTGATGAAAAATTCGATTTATCGATACAATAACAATTCAATCAGAATGACAGGATTTCAATGCACGATGTAATACTTGATATACATACATATTATCCAAAATGATAATTTGACAATATATAAACCAAGCTGTCACCCGATATCAAAATATCGCACCATATTTGTCATCATTGTAACGCGAACATCTGTATTTCTCACATGTGTAAAATCTACCAACTTATATATCAACAATAATTTTACAGGAAAAAAATCTTTTTTTTTCTATAATTGAATAAATATGAAGACATACAACACGTAAATCATTATTCAATCCGTTTTCACATTTTCAATCATTTTTGAGCGAGCTTTTCCAATAACACTCCAATTGCCGGAGAGCGTTTCATTATATGTATATATTTACAATGCATATTGAATTATCGCTGTTTGATTTAATTAATCAACCAATACTCTTTTCCATTTTACCTGCATTAAACCATATTTTTGCAATATATCATCATTCATTTTCTGGATTTATTTTTTTATCATTAATATCGCAATATCGATGAGGGTGTACAATTATATTATTACAATCTCGCATACCAATCATCCAACTTCTAAATTTAATTTTCCATCACAAATTCCTGACAATATTGAGAATATATTACACATTATTCAATGAGCATAAAATCAACAATATTGAGTAATACTAATATGAAAAGATACCTTTCCAATTCCGTTTCGTGTTAAATTATTGTATAAGCACTACAGCAAAACTAATTGACAATTTAAAAAATTTTAATTGTGCAATCAAACTAAGTATAATCAGTTTACACAGATTTGAAATATCTTTAAAAAAAATATTGGAAATAAATTTATTTTTACTCAGATAACAAAACATAAGTCATTTGTATAACATTATGACTTAGAGTTATTTTCATATATGGTTAATCAAAAGTTAACTAACTTATAAATTAATTCATACACATTTTCATAAGCTTATAATTATATAAATTAAACAAATTAAATTACGCGTGTGTACACATATAATTTTTAGTCTATTTAAGCTTATACTTCAAAATCAAAGTATATAATTATAATAATATTTAGTAACCTTTCTCTATAAAACTATTTATTCTTATAAAATAATAAATTTTTTGTTTTAATATTACTACAAAAACAAAATTAAAATCGATTCTTTCAAAACTAATATAAATACCAAATGACGTAAATACAACAGTAAAATAACATAGTTAATTCGTCAATTGTCGAATGTAAATAATAAGTGTGACGTTGTAAATATACATCGCGGAAAGATTAATAAAGGAAATGTCAATAAATAATCAAATAAGTGACATTATTACATCTTAAATAGATGTCAATTTAAAATGTCTAATTAATAATGTCTAACTAAAAATGACAACAGCTTGCTACTTTATTTTGATCTTAATAATACATTTGCATCAATTTCTTATTATATTTCTAGAAATATAAAGTCGATTCTTGAAATAAAAAAATATTGAATTCTCTTTTAAAAAAAATTCTATACTTTCCTTATACGCGAGATGTTTTTAACACCGACAGAAACTTATTTGTTTTTGGATGCTATTAATCAAAATTAATTTAGAAAAGATCTAATAATTTTTCTTTGCTTTAGTCTTATTTCTTATAATTCTTTAGATATTAGAAAAATTGTTAAAAACAATTCCAATCAAATTCAACATGAATGCATAAATATCCAATGTCATGTATGCGTAAGTATCTGTGATCTATAAGAACGTCTTTAATATTTTTTTTTATTTCACTACTTTTCTCGGCTTCGTTTTTACGAGTTCGTTCACTTCTGCTTTCCGTTTATGCTACTCGCTTTATGTCGCTCGTCTCGTTGCTCTCGATCTACGTTCGAGATCGATCGCGCATAACGCGAGCGCGTGCACGCGCGTTGAATTTCTATAGAGCAGAATTCCCCATTCATTCATACCGTTTGCTTGCGATTTCACCACAGATGTATTCATACGAATTCATATCGCGCCTCCTCGAGCTTTCTTGATCGTATCGGAAATGCAGTACGATGGATGCAACGCATACACACGAGGCAATTCAACGCTCAACATTTCCTTAACTCGTTGAGGTTTAAACTTTTTCAATTAAAAAAAAAAAAAAAAACATGTTTCTTGTAACTTTAATATAATAAAATTCTATAATATAAAAATACCGGAAAAATGTCAAAAAGTTTAAATAAGGCAATATTTTAACTTAATGTCACGTGTAATATAAACTGATTTTAAAGCAGTTACATATTTAAATAAATTGAAGAAATATCATTAAAGACCCAGAACGATTTTTCTATATAGGCTATTGGTACGATTGCATCATAATATCGACGATAAGTAGTCCCCTGAATATTAACATGCGAACGCGTTCCCTACGTTCTGATCGTCGTTACCTTCTTACGGCTTTACGTCCTGGTGCATAATGCAAGTCGAGTTCCCAACGGAGCGCTGCGAGAAAACCCGTTTGTCGCATAAATTCGTGCGAGTACGGGAAAACCTCCCGGTCGGCATGCTCGCGAAAGGTATGCTCGTGCGAATCTGCCGCAGCTGCACTCACCGTGTGTCGTTCGCCATGAGACGAGCTTTATCGCGCGAAACGCGTGCCGTTGCGAGGGCACGCGAGGAATTTGCAAGCGGAATTCCCGTTCCGGCCAAAGGGATGTTTTTTTAGAAGAGTCTGTCTTTGCTATTTACAAACAGTTCCACTATTTACGAACGTGTATCTCTTGATTAAAACTCGCTAGTTAATCCGTGGTAAAATATTTTTTCTTTTATTTACAGGAAATAACTATCTAAAATCATTTGGAATCAAGAAACATCATAAAAATGTTTTATTCTTTTATATTTAAACTACGTAACTAAGTGATTTTTACATTCGCAAAGAGATAAAATAATTTCCTTTATCAATTTTTCTTAAAATAATATTTATTGAAATGTTTATTAAATACGATTATTATGTTGCCTTATACACACACACACACACACACATTATTAAAGTAACACAAATATCATATTAATGAATGACAAAAAATTGTATTATTGTGTACCTGATATCCTTTTCTATTTCTATGAAAAAGAAATTTTTTACACAAGACGTTCCACGATTCCCTGCCGTATATCTGCTGCTTCTCCCTTTACTTTCGAGAGAAATCTCAGACCGGTTTATAAAGTTCCTATCTCACTGACGGTACGCCTTTATCTCTGTATAATTCTCTGGTGGAGCGATAATGTAAAATTTAATCTAGCTTAAAGTTTTGCGGCTGATGAAACCTGACAATTTTGGTCCCGTCGGATCGTGCAGGGATTCAAACTTTAAGGTCAACTCCGATAAAGTCGGCCCGTTATCGTACTTATTGTGTTGACGTGTTACTTTTACGACACTGATTTTTGCCAATTGTATCTGCTATGTATCAGATATCCTGCGATTTTTGCTGTTAAAATTCTCTTCTTCTTCACGCGACTTTTCTAGGCCGAGACTACGAATTACGTCATTGATACACACGCGACAAGACTGGAATCAAGTTTTCATCGCGGTCGTTTCTCGCAAACGGCAGCGCAAGTTTATCGGGGATGCCGGTAACTGGGTAAAGAGACCTATGCACGACGTGCTCTCTTGCTTTTACGCGGCATACTATAGCCATCTCATGAATCGAAACTGTTTACGAGAAACATTGTTTCAGATCAATATTGAAATGTTATCATAGATCCATACCTGGAAAAGGTAGCGAAGCTATGGTTCGTTACACAAGTTTAACATTTATAATTAAGCAGATGGTATAGGAAAGAATTAACATTTGAAAGCAATTATAATTGACGTCACTTCTTTACTATACACCATCTTTCCAGTCTGCTTAGTTATAAATGTTAAACTTGAAATACAAATTGTACTGCTCGCTCTTTTTTCAGTATAAAAAAAGCAATTAAAAAATAATTAATTTTATAAGCCATATATAGTGACTGAAATTGTTGCACAATTTGCACATTTTGGTGTGAATATTGATATTTATATTTTATTATTTCTACAAACTCACACATATTGTATAATATTGTATATACAAATATCAATTATTTTAACTTACATAAAATTTCTGACTAAATGTGTACAATAATTCCCCATATTGATTTTTTAACATTCCGAAATTCATGCGGAAATATTACATAAAAAAACCTACGCATAATACTCGTTTATCTCAAATATTTCACACAATAGCTGAATTTCTGACAAATTAGCTAATACGAAAAATCGCGCTGTCTGTTCGAACACAATTATATAATTCTACAAAGTCGGAAGAAAAGGAGAACAACCATTGCAATTTCTAGAGCTATGAATATTTTGCACGCGTTGGTGTTTCTTTTCTGTAGTGCCTTCTCCGCGGTACGTTTGGAACGCGCGTAGTGCATAAAGCGCGGAGAATGCAAGCGCACGAATTCAGTTTGACTTACAAAGTCCACCGGCACAGCGGAGTGCCCTCGAATTTTTCTCCATCGCACGTTTTCATGCGCCCCCGGCTATCGCGCGACGTGCTTTAAAGCATATATATAGTATATCGTCGTCAATATAAGCCATCGCAACGATTTCCTATATTCGCAATCGCAAATATGTCACCTCGATAAAATTTATGAGTAAAATAAATATGTTATCCAAATAGTTCAGTTAAGATTCAATTCACTGAGTTTTCTAAATGTTTTATAGAGAAACTCAATATAAACTTAAGGTAATTTTTAAGAGCAGGTAATAATTATATCACAGAAGTGCAATGACAAAATTTGTTGCACCATTTTAGTCAATTTATAATTAATATACAATTTTTTCATAATAACGTTTAAACATGTGATAAATTGTATAATTTTCCATTACTGAAGCTTATTTGTACATGAAAGATATAGAATTTCTATATAAGTGTATGTTGTGTGTGTCTAATTTTCAATCATATCTATTAAAAGAGAGAATAGAATAAATAAATCACAAGCATTAGTCTGTATTTAACTACTAATCACTTATCTTACATAATAACATTATAAATAGGAGAGAGAAAGAGAGAGAGAGAGAGAGAGAGAGAGAGAGAGAGAGAGAGAGAGAGACAGAGACAAACAGACAGAATTATTATGTTATTTTTAGGCAAACGTGAATATATGTGACAGTGCTCAATTAGGAACTATTATTAGGTTTAGAATCGAAATAAGGTGGTACGAAGGTTTTAGCGTCAGCTCCTCCAACACAAAGGGACAGAATTTCCCGGGATCTGCAAAGTTTACGAGGCGCAAAGTCGTGCTAGTTTAAAATTTCAGCGAGAGTCTCGTTCTCGTAGCCTGAAGCCATCGCGCTAGATACTCTTAATACATCGCTGACTCTCTCGAAGGCGAACTTTGAGTAAAAAAGAGTATTCCTTGGTTGTTAGGCGTCGACTTTCTTTCATCTTACAATAGATTCTACGGAAAATAAAGATTTGTGATATGGAAGAAAAGTATGGTAAAAGAAGCTCTGAATTGTTTAACCCACAGCAAGTAATATTATATTTGTAAAGTACGTTATAATTAGTCCTTTGTAGAAAAAGTAGAATGACTATCTTGTACATTTCAGTGAAAAAAAGTATAATAGTTAATAAGACAATAAATGAAAAAAAATTTCAGACAATCCTTTGCCCCCCCAAAAATGTTTAGTGGCAATAATTGATAGTTGTGAATTTTTAATAATATATATTTATTCTTTATAAAAAATGCATTGATTTAGAGAAAGCTCACTAATACTAGCCAAACGATCTTCCTCTAATTTGAGTAAAAAATGTTTTATATACATATTAAAGTAAAAATTAATGCATACAATAAATGCAACCGTAGAAACTAATTTGATACTTGACCCGAAAAAGTAAGTATATATAGTACAAAAATTATAGTACAATTTGACAACAAACAAAATTTAACAAATACATTAATCACAGATTATAAACAAATATGACAAAATTTAAAATAACACAAAGATAGAATTAATTATAAACATCAATAAAATAATGTCATTGGATTTAATAAAATTTATATATTAATAACTTAATAAATCAATTAAATGCATGATTGATAGCCACTAGTTTATCATTTTAAAAATGTAGCTATTATTAATAATCTATCTAAGAAAAATTTCGTTTACAAACAATCATATTGCCGGAACAAACGAAACGAAGAAAGCAAAGAAACGGCAACAGCGACAAGGATGCGTGCCAGGTGAAATAATCAACGACACGTCGTCAGTTTCCAGAGAGGACTGCTTTTCTAAGCACGTTTCGGGGATAGCGGGGCGGGAGGAGAGCCAAGCTAAGGAAGTAGTTACGGAAGAAAGGAAGTCCCGTGAAGAAAGAGAAAGAGGAGGATGTTATCTTTTATCTACTCGCGAGTTACGACCGGTTGTTTGGCGGAGGCCATTGTACCGTTTCTATGGTCAAGACACGTAACGTGCGGAAACAGCAGCCTTGCCTTCTCTCGTCTCCTCCCCACCTGCGCGTCGCGAGCGGAGATGATCTTCGCAAGAGAGGAGAAACATTAAGTTATGAAACTTCTCCACCCGATCTCTACGTCGCCGATCTCTTCTAAGCAAGGATATTTATTTTCGTATTTCTAGTCTCGAAGAAGCGAAAGATTGAGCACGAGAAAGAATCTTTTCGATGTTGCGCGATATTTATTAAGTATAATCGTCCGTGTAAAGTGAGAATCTTCCGGGCGAACAAATTCTTATCAACAGACTTCTACTTGTCGAATGACCAGTATAATAATTTTATCCAGAAAAATTCAAGTCTTAGAAAATTACATATTTACTAGTCATTCACATAGTACTTCTCAACGAAAAAGATAAATTTCTTTCGAATACCACATTTTTGTAGCATCCTCCTTTAAAATATTTTACTCTATTAAGAGCACCATTCAAGGATGACTCACAAATCACCTTCCAATTTGCTCTCAATAAATGCACCAACTGGGAAAATTTTTGCTTGCAAGATTGGGGACGTACTAATCAGCGAGCATTCATTAGTCGTCGAGTTTGGACAAAGTAGCAGAAGGACGAGAGAACGTATTCGGGATGCGACGAGTAGGGATGGTTCGAGGGTCGATCGTCCCCCTGTCTAAGTCCGGGGGATAACAGCCGGATTAGCGCGCGAGGATGCAGCGTTAATGCCGCCACCGCCCGCCGGGTTCCTCTCGTTCCTTATGCACCGACGCACTCCTGATGCACTCCGCCGAGTTAAACTCCTACCAAGGAAAACAGTGACGGGGCCACCGGCGGCGAACTTTCGACTTAAGTCAGCCAGCCTGGCAGCCGACTTTCGACGCCATCTTCGCCGACTCGGGATCGGCGAAAACAGGATTTCCGGCTAAGCGCCATTACGCACTCCGCGCGGCAGCTGCCGGTGTAAAACGTAATAGGATGCGCGGTTTGATTATAAAACTAACAGCATGGATTTGTTGACGTCGCATTGGGGTGAATACCGTGCAATTCCTCTTGCGGGATGTCATAAATAAATCTAAGATATGCGGCAGAAAATATCTATGAAAAAACATTATTTAATAATGTTTAACAGTAGGTAGTATTTAACAGAATGCTTGTCTTTATTTCTGCTCATTGTTTTACCAGGCCACTATTTCTGTAACGTGGAAATCGACATAACTTGGTTTTGTCCAAGAAAAATTTATTGGTGTAATTAGTAAATATTTTTAAATATTTATCACAGCTCTATCAAACTTTAAACACTTTAAATAATTTCCTATTGGTTATGTTTTACTTCTAACATGAATATTAAAGTATATAGGTAAAAAAACGCTTTTAAACCATATACAAAAGTGTTAAAAAGCCAGTACTTGCATGTATTTCATTCGAAGTATGCAAAAGTCCTTTTCGATAATGCGTGCCTCTCGATTGTGAAATGCCTCATCAGAAATTATAAATGCCTTTCGCGTATTCCCTTTATTGACGCCCTTTACCAAGTCGAAACCCCCAAGCGTTGCAGTTATTGCAACCGGTCGCGCAGCAAAGGCGGATTTAAATAGTTGCCGCCGGCGTATATGAAATATAGATCGGTTTCAGAATACTAACTTCCGCCCGCTAATTAGCGTGAAAAACAAAGGCGGTAGAAGGTTTCCGTTATTTCCGCAATTCGTTACTTTTCTTTTAGGTCCACACGCCCAAGCAAAACGCAGTTAGATTGTGTTGACGAAGCGCTTTCCGGAGCTTCAAATAAACAATGTAACTGAAAGAAGAAAGAGAGAGAAAGTAAGAGAAAAAGAGAGAAATTACGTCTTAAAATTTTTACTTCGCGTTCTTTACGGTGACGAGATTTTTATGTCATCTGTGAAATTAGAGATAATTCTTTTAAGCGCAGTAAAAAAGCAAAGGTTTTTCTTCTTATTCTACGCAATACGTAATTATAAAATATTGAACGTTACAGAGCCAAAAACTCAAGTTTTATTAACTTAGATCGTTATTATTACATTTCAGTAAAACTTCCACAATTTTGCACAATTGTTATTATTTTTACGTAAACTGTTCTTTACTACGGTTTCACAATAAAATATACAACTGTTGGTAAATTTAAGAGTAGAAGCGATACAGCATTGCACTTTTGTGGTTTGAAAGTGGAACAATAAGTAAACAATGCCGAATAAATATTGACGCGTGACGGGTACCGTTTGTTCAACTGCAATACTTGATATTACTAGCCTTTGTTGATATTTAATCGTATTTTGTTAGTAAGAAAGAGAATTATTTCAAATTTTTTAAATTATATTTATTTCAGGTTTTTAATATATTAAACTTGTTCGTATGTTTAATCATTTATAAAATGGAGAGAAAGAGATAGAAAGAGAAAGAGAAAGAGAAAGAGAGAGAGAGAGAGAAAGAGAGAGAGATAACGAGTTAGATTTAAAAAAAATAGAAATAAATTGTAAAATTAAATAAATAAATTTGCGTAATATGGAACAATAAATGCATAAAAATATAATAACGAAATTATTAATATCTATATTTCAAAATAATAGCTAACTAAAAAATAAAGCAAAAAAAAGAAATAAATCGTCTCTCTTGTTATGATATAAAATACTTATTAAAAGTTTTTTTATATTTTTTTATAATTCTAACAATAACTTCTACTAAATAAACAGCAACTAATAATATAATGTAAAGAGATGTCATTCAAACTTCGAGTAACGCAATGTTAATATTCAAAGTAGAATATTAACAAAGTTAAAAATAATATATTTACTTTACGATAATGTAATTTTATAGTAATTTTACTATAACTTTGTCATGTACATATAATTAATTTCTTTACATTAAAAAGATTATTTTAATCTAATTTTAAAATAATATGTCAAATTCAGAATTATTTGTACAATAAAAAAGTGGATTTTGCGAACGTGAAATATATATTACACGAAGAAATGCAAAACTTGTCAAATACAAATGGAAATCAATGCAAATTGGAGAATTGTGGTCTCTTTATTCGTTATTTGAAGTGTAATATATAATCTCGCTAAACCGTTGCGACATGTTTAATTCTGTTTATTATCTTACAAAAAAATATTACCAAATCCGAAAACAGACATGTGTGTTTGCAGAGCATGAGAAAAGTAGAAAGAAAAAGCTGTTTTACTTGAAGCAAGAATTTTTCACCTTCCATTTCTCTGTCAGTTTTTATATATTTATATAAAAAATACATTTTTTAATAATTTTTCTTAGCACTTAAAATTTTATAAAATTGTAACTTGTAGGAATAAAATAATTTTCCATTTTAACGTACTTATATAATTTTAACAAATTTGCAAATGTAAATAATTAAGATATTTTACTGCGTACTACAATTTGAAAAATCAAAGTGTGAGAAGAACTTTCGATTTAAGTATTTATTTAGATAGCGTATAGAAGCGGCTTTGTACCGAGGAAACCGCGCCGCCGCGCTTTCGCAAGTTGGGGCGCGTAATTGCGCTTAGCGCGAAAATCCTGTTTTCACGGATGTGCCCCGACAAACGACGGCAACCGAATAGCGCTCAGACCGAGTTAAGTCGAAAGTTTCTATGTCGTCATGACTCGGTTCGGAGTTAAACTCAGCAAAGTGCGTCAGCGGTGCATCAGCGGCATCGCGAATGTATGGAAAGACAGTAACGTTGAAGCAACGATTAAATCGTCGAGATGCTTCACGAGACACTCAAAGAGACGCGGTAGTGCTCGAGTACAGCTATTCTCTGCGATGCATTAAGACAGATAAGAGAGAAACTTGATTTGTTAGTCTAAGTGATTGGTTCATCAGCTGTAATTGAAATGTAACAAAAAGATCTGATTTGTTATAGCAGATAAGTAAAAGTTTTAAATACATAGAATTACAAATATAAAAGAGAAACTTTTCCTTCTTTTTAGAAATAAGAGAATTTTATTTTCAGAAATTATAGAAAATCTTATGATAATTACTATGTTAATTCTATAGGTTTTAGCAAAGTTATTTAAAGCTGAACTAAGATCAAAATATGGTGGAGATATTTTCCTGCGAAAGTATAAGCTTACTTTTAAGCTGTCATTAATTAGAAGTATTATCATTAAAATATTATTAGTATTATTACTTAAGTTTGTTATAAATGCCCTAATCACAGTTCTACAATCCGTTTACTTCAGCCTTCAGCCGCGCTCCGTGCACTTCTGACGTACTTCAGCTACAAACTCCAAGGATAACAATGACATGACGGTAAAGGACGGAACTTCCGTCTTAAATCAGAGCGAGCAAGCGGTTTCTCAACCCGGCTGTTCTTATCCTCTTGAACCACGTTCGCGAAAACAAGATTTTGCAGTTGACAGCCATTACTAGCTTCATTTCGCATACGGTTCGCCCGAAGCCGATCCGCTGCAATTTATATCTGTTTGATTTCCTGCATCTTGCTCTTGTTTTGACCTCGCAAATTCGTCAGTCACTTGTCAGAACGATTTTCCCGAGTGCGAAATTCATCATGGATCCGCTTTGCCACATCCAATGTACATACGTTACATCCGATGGTATCGGCGTATTTCTGATGTATTTCATTGATCGTAACTTCAAAGGATTGGTCAATATGAATTAGTTTATGCCTCGTATAGCTCTCATAGTTTATTATATACCATATAATTAAGAAATTGATGCGTAATTATTTTCTACTACAGAAATGGAAGAAGTTAAAAAGTAGATTAAGAAATTAACACCAATTAAGAAAAAAGCACCTCTTGAAACAAGAAGTATTGGCTTATTATTATTAATAAAAAAATCTGTTTTTAGTGCGTGTAGCTAACTAATAATTTTACATAAGATTAAAAATTATTTATACGTATATAATTTTATAAATTAATTTAAAATATATTTTATTTTGCTAATTTAGGTAATACCAAATTTAAAGCACAAAAGCAAATACGATAATTCGAGTTTGATCAATGATCAGTTAAGGTACATGAATATTTTGCGAAATAACTTATACTGTTATTCAATTTGCTTGCATTGAAAATTGAGTAAATCAATTCTTTCGGAGCTTCCATTCAAATATCACATCTGTCAATATATGTATCTACATGTTCATTGTATTTTTATATTTAGCTAAAAAGTAGGATTGCACTTGTTTTGCAATACAATAAAATATCAAAAATAATACGAAGAAATTTAAATTATCTGCTACAATTTAGAACAAATTATTTATTACACCTTTTTAATTGAACGTTTATATTTTTGATATTTTGCTGTATATTAATTTTGTTTATTAATCTCACACACACACAAAAGATTATTAAAATGCAATAAATTTAAGCTAACATATAAATGCCTATAATCACGAAGTATTTTGAGAAGTTTTAAAATCCGATTTATTTTATTTAAATTTAACAAATTATTATTATTATTGAAAGTATTTCTACATTTTCAAAAGCGAAATTATTTTAAATAATTTACTAATTTAAATCGCATTAAAAAACATATGTAATTTATTATATAATAAGTTATTTAAACACGAAAATTGAAATATGAAACTATGAAATTTCAACCAATATGTTATCGTATCTTCCGGAGAAGCAAAAATTCTCTGCATTATCTCGAAACACGAATATTATCTCCCGAAAGACAATGTTTAGGTCACGACATCGTTATATTTTTCTTCATGCTTTGCTTCGGCGGTATTACCAACTTATAACATATCCAAGTCGTTCGTATTTCTTTGCTGCGATCTAGAGGAGATGAAGTAATAAACTAAGCCTCGTAGTTTTCAACAACGATGTCGCCAAGATGCACCTGAGGAAACAACGAAGCGATTTCGCAAAGTTCTTTCTCGTACATTGTAACACCATGTGTCCAACGAAACTGGAATCGCGCTCGCAAAAAGAAACGAACGGTCAGTTTTCCTCACTTTGTTTACTAGCGGCTTGCGATCGTTCGATTTTCTTTGGAGAGAAGATACTGAGAACGTCGAGAATACTATCTCGTTTTCTTCCTCTTGTTTGGTTCGTTCCTTCGTTTGCAATAGAACGAGCAACTGATACGACGGATAATAAATGTTACTCTCCAGCGATAGCTCGATCTTTCAAGCAGTAACGATTTTATGTTTTGATTTTTATTTTACGTTACTCTTCAAGAAAGATCAATTTAGATCATATGTTTCTTACTTAGAAATTGAAATAAAACTTACTCTTTTATTATATTTTTTTAGACTTGTTACTCGTAAACCTTTTTGTTAATTTATTTCTTGTTTTTACAAAATAATTTCCCTTTCAATTTTTTTTATCAATATGTAGTGATTTTATTTGTCGATATACATGAAATGTAACAGTAGCGTTTGCAATATAGAAATTTGCAGCACAGAAAATAGTAGATACTATCAACGCGCGCGTGGAGAATTCGATTTTATATTGCAACTTTTTTTTGTATTTGATAGAGATCACAATTTAATTTACTAACAAAAACTAAAATAAACAAATTAAAATAGATTTTTTACGTATCTTTTTCTTTAAAATTTTATTGCAGATTATTTTTTCCTTAAATAAATTTTTACAGAGTTCCATATATTTTATGAAAATTATTTCATCGTATGTCACAGCGATAGTCTGCGAGGACTTGGGTTTTTACCTGATGCATCTATAATTATCGTTTTTTGCAGGCAGTCGATCGATCGCGTCAAAGACGACACCTTTGAAAAATATTGTATAATACATAATTAGAGCATGTTAAGGCAAACGCCTAAGACGAACGTCAAGGCAAAGAGTGCAGTTGATAAAAAAATCGTTAACCAATTATAAGAGAGTATAAAACTAGCTTAAAACGATTTTTCACGGCATGATTAAGAAAAGCTCGCAAAACCATTGTAGCAATTATGGTGATCTATTAATCATTAATCTGTTTTGGATCATTAAAACAGTATTATCCCCCTATAAAATTAATTATACGTTAGATCATTTATACATACTTAAGTATATAAGGAAAAGTATACCATAGTTTCGAATACTGGTATTGATATACAGGGTGTTCCAGACTTACTATTACGCCCTATATATTTTTTACTTAAATTATATTTTTATATACTTTTTAAAATTATAAATAAAATAAAATTGTTAAAGGGCAATATCTACATGTTATACCTTTAACTAATATATGTATATAAAAAGTGTATATATTAAGAGAACATAATTTCACATTATTCTACCTAATATATAAAATTTTACATAAAATATATGAAAATTTATTTGAACAAACTAAAGTGACGATAAAACAATTTCATATTTCCTATAAAAAATTATTATTTAAGTAATAATATTTAAAATATAAAATTAATATTCTGTAATATCTTTTTAGTTGAATAACTAATATCAATAGAAAAAACTTAACAATATATATAAATTCTTTTAAAGTATATCTATGTTATTTTATATCTTTTTGATAAAATAGAATAATTCGTGCCAAATGCAGATTAATCCTGCTTAGACGCAATGCAGTTCTCACCAAGACGTTCGTCTAATCCGCATTTTCGCAAACGGAAACGAGCAGGAACGAGCGGGCCGACGAAGCGGCGGTCGTCGTCGCCGTCGCACTCAACCCGATCGATGCCCCGCACGAAAGTGAGGTCACGAGATTCCGTCGTTTCGTTTATAATTTCGCCGTGCCCCGTCGAGGGAAATGAATCGCACGTGAGCGCAAAGACCAGAAGGAGCAAGAATCGGAGAAGAAAGCAGCCCGCCGCCGAAGAAAAATCAATATCGTCGCCGGTGTGTTTTATAAACGGCTGCAAGACGCGCCATCGACATTTGTGTAGAAAACGGAGACTTTTTTTTATTGATAACCATTGAGTTATGACACGTATACATACGTATGCACTTTGTTACCAATCTTGATTCATCGTAAGATTTATAAAACGCGATATAATTTTGGATCGCGCGATCATAAGAATATTACGCTCACGTGATACTCGCGGTTCAGAAGCTATATAGGACATTTAATACCTATTTCCAGTATTTGCGGAATCGTGTATTTAAAGCAAGAATTTCTAAAGAGCTTGTAATGGACAAATGAGGTGAAATGTAGCACCGAATGAAATAATTATTTCGAAATGGGAACGTCTGAAATATCGTAATTGGATTAATTATCGTACATAAGGTTAGGTAAAAGCGGAGTACAAACTTGAATTAAATTTATTCTTTTAGAGACTTAAACATTTGTCGTCTTTTATAAAGATTATAAGGAAATCATAAATTGACAGGATAAAATCTGATTGTTGAGATATCTTTTATGACATTATTAAAAAATTTATGCCAATTGTTACATTCGCAAAACGCGGTAATGGACGCTGAATCCGTCGTGATTGGATGAGATCGAACCATTGAATAAATGACGGGAGAACGACAGTATCGGGAACGACTCCAGTCGCCGGTGACATTTCTGAATCGCGTAATCGGCATGCGCGCTCTTTCGTCCGCGTTATATAATTGCACTGTACCGCGCTGTGCGGCGACGTAGCGACGGAATTGCCGGGACGTGCAACGGACCCCGTTTCTCCGTCCAACAATAATTTATCCCCGGCTCGATGCGCCAGGCGTCGGTTTATTGCCAATATATCGTTGCACCTCCGGCGTACTTTCCTAATCTGCATCGCGCTCGCGATACATCGAGTGTCTCGGAATTCACGGCGAAAGGAGATCGTGCGCAAACGGATGCGCTTTCTAGTGCCATCGGAGGAATGATTTAGGCATGCCGCCATAACCTATCGACGACGGAAATCTCTTAGTCGGTTATGCTTTGCAATAAAAGCTTTATAGTTTATTATTATTTGGTCCGTATCATTTAATAACGGAAAGAATTAAAATTGCCTTAATAATATATAAGATATAATAAAATTATGTTAAGTATAAAAAAAATGTTTATATAAAGTTAAATGGTCTATTTTTTTTTATTATTAACCCTCTAGAGTTCACATTATCTTATTGCCATTCAAAAACATTTTTTACTCATCTTATTCAAAAAAATCTTGCGAGTACAATCTAACGAGATTTTTTCTATTTTTATTTTACTTTACATCTAGTTTTTGATAGCAAAAACATTATATTTCAATCAATGCTACATACACTTCCATTTTCAGTTTTTAAACACGTAGCTGAAATAGATTCTGAATTTACTGATACATTTTAATAAAATCACGTGGAAAGTTAACATTGCAAATATATACTATATAGTCGTTAGAAGATTAGTATCATATTGTTATTATTGTTATCGTGTATTATATTAATAGATATTCATTCTTTCATTCTCCGCAATTTATAAACCTTTTTATTTCATAAATGCAGAAACAATGGATTTACGACACAGTAACACAGTTTATGTTGATTCAATGTGTTACGTGCATGTGTAACAATTATTATCACCAAAGACATGGAAACACATAGCTAAATTTAAATTCGCGACATTGCAAGAATTTCCCAATGTTGATTTGCTCCGAAATATCTAGTGGAAAGAGAGTCGATGGCAGGCGCGAACGGCTCGACTCGATTTTTAATTCGATCGATACGCATCGCCCGAAATCGAATCAAACGCTTCTACATGTGGTTCAATCGCTGCGGTATTTGCGTTTGCATTTTCGTCAGGCTGAAGCTTACGTTTCTTATGTAACTGGTACTGGCACGTACTACCAGATTTCCCGTAAAGTTTATACACTACTAAAATCACGCACAAAAAGTAATTTTTGCTCAAGTCATAATTGGTAACATAATAATAATAATAAAGAAACAAATAACATACGTATAAAACCTAAAACAAGCATTTAAAAAATAAAATAAATTAAAAACATTATCTTAGTTCTTAGTTTAAACTTTTAAAGTATTATATAAATTTCTATATATTATAATATGAGATTAGATTGTAATATACATGATATTATAATGATAATTTAAATAAAGAGAAAAAAATAATTAAATTTAGATAAAACCTGCTCATTATTTCTTTTTGCTTTTTTTATATATATCTTTTAATAACTGCCGCTGGTTTTAGAAATACTTTATTTTACAAAAATAATTTATATATAACATATAGAAAATTTTAGAATATTTTTCACACATATTCATCAATGTTTATATATATGTTGTATTCTAAAATTATTTAATAAAAAATATTACAATTTATTTATACCACAAATTTTTAAATAAAAGTTAATAAGGAAAGTTTACATGAAACAAATTGCTCGCGCCATAAAACTTATTATTTTCGACGGGACTTGCATTTCAGATTCTTTATTACATTTGTAGATTCTTTTTTTTTCGCACAGTCACCAAGAATTTTTTATTTCGATTTGGAAAACAAGATGGAACTATGACGACAATTTCACACGCCACGTGGCGTACCAACCACCGCCAAGTTTCTGCTTTTAATGTCGTCATTGATCCAACACGCGAATAGATTAAAAAAAAAAATGTAAAAACATCATAATGGAGTAACTACAAAGTGACCTAGCGGCAATTGTCGCTTGTACGTTATTTTCATTCTAATGTCTCATTCTCTTGTTATCGAACATTTTGCATAGCAAAGAAATGGTTGCACATCAATTTTGTTTCTATAAGGACACTAAAAAAGAGCATTTTTTAAATTTTATTTCAAAACTTTATTAAAAAGATATTCCAAATTTAATTATTATCCATTATTTTTTATTCTCTTATTCACGTGTCAAAATTGGCGACAGCATTAAAATTGGCCTATGCTTACCGGATGGCGTGTAAACTCGTCATCGTCGCGAGCGAAGGCCGAGGGCGGGGCAGCGGATCGTCTACGAGAGGCCTCGACGTTCATAAATGACGGAGGAGGGTGATTACAACCCTCCTTTCATTATACGCCTTTGCAGCTCAGCGATGATTTTGTTATTCAATTGCTGCGAATCAAACTGTCTCGCCAGTAAATTTGCAACGCAATACCGCTCATGTAAATTCAACTTCTCTATATTTAAATTTGTCGCTTTCATTGTTAAGTATTTTTTAGATAAATAATTAGTCGGAAAATAATATACGTTTTATTTATAGAAAGTTTCAGAAAGTCAATATATACCATTACTTTTTCCTCTTTAATGTTATTAAATAACGATATAAGTTCTAATATTTACTATAAGATATTACTGTACAAGATGTAGTAATCGAAACTTCTTTTTATTTACAAAAAAATGTTTTAATTTCTCTTATTCTTATAAAATATTTATTAAAAAAGATCTTAATATAGTTATTCCAGCGTACATAAACTCTACTTTAAATATATTTTTATTTCTAGATTTTTCCTATTATTTATCCATATACATTTATAGATCGTCCTTTTCGGTATTTCTTTTAAATAACTAGAATTATAAACATTGGAAAAGCGGTATTGTTTTCTTAAACCACTATCTTGCTGCAGGATTATTATTTTTAAACGATTTCTATCAAACTCCGCGAATATCTGGATTATTTTCAAAAAAAAAAAAAAAAAAAAAAAAAAAAAAAAAAAAAAAAAAGGACAAATATATATTCTCATGAAATCTCAATATCCAAAGAGCGTCACAAAACTAAGAGAGAAATTCAATTTCGCTATATATGATAATAATAATAAGTGATAAAACAAGAAATAACCTACATAAAATAAGCACATAAAAGAAGTGCATTTATAAATTCTAAAATCAGCAAACTATTCAAGCGCGGTCAAGTTCGAGAAATCAGTAAGGCGGAATCGATTTCCCGAGAGGGCTACACGGTCTCTCTCCCAGGCATATTTGCGAAAGCCTTTAAGAGGCAAGGATTCGTGTCATAAATGCTCGCGTATCAAAGAAACTACGAATGGCGCACAGCAGCGAAATATTTTTATAATGCCGTCGGCCACACGCTGCTGGCCGAGAAAGAAGGGGAAAAAAGGGGGGGAAAGGAAGGGATGTCGTAGGAGAGGACACGCGAGGGGGCGTCAGGTTTCGACACGAAAGCTCTGCGAACGAGCGCGTTTGCAGGCCTTATCGCGACGTAGGGCCCTAGGTAGAGGCATAACCCTTCGAAGGAAAGATCTAATCTGACCCCGGCGGTTTCCTTGGACTCGCCGCTGCTCGTTCTCGTGCTCGCCGTTCTCTTACGCCCTCCGCAAATACCGTCGGCACCCCGTCCCACCTTGAAGAACCACCCTCTTCGCACCCCACACGCTCTCCCTTCTTGCCATCGCGATCGCGGTCGACCGTTTACTACCGTCTCGTGGTCGACACGATGACGACGATGTCGCACGCCACTCGCGAGAGCGCGAGACCGCTTGCACGCTCTAAACGTGAACGATTTTAAGTGTGTACGTGTGTGCTTGCCGGATATTCCGGCCGCGCTGAGTTGTGTGGTCGATCATTTATTCATACATAATCTATAGGGCAGGTAGCGAAGTGCAGTTTGTCGCGAGCGACAACGCGCCGGGATCGAGCCACCCGATGGGGGTAGAACGTAATCCCCGTTAATTGCGTTTTACAATAAGACAAACTAAAGATATCCGTTAATATTTACGGAAAAAATTTAATCCTAAAGAATTTCTTCAATCATATCTCTGTTGAGATTTGCGAGATGAAAAGGTTAATCCGAGTTAATTTCTATTGGTAACAGTGATTGAAACTTCGATTCTCTCTTCTTACTAAAAAATATTTTAAAAAGTTTTTTTTATAAGATATGTATTAATTCATACTAATATTTATATGGACATTTTAAGAAATTTTCATTACTCTTAATCTTTCGCCGTAGGAATAAAAATTGCACCTAAACTTAGCAATACTAATTATTAATGATCTGTCCGTGTTGCTGCTTTCCTCTCTGTTTATATTTAATTAAATTTTTAAGCTAAATTATTTTAATCATTAAGATATTTTTAATAAAGTTATCCTCACCTCAATAATTTCTGTTTCAACTTCAATGCAAGAATATAGTTTCGTATCCCGCCTTATAATTCTATTGTTAAACATTAGAATTTTTGTCTGTAAATATATTTAAGTTTTAGTTAAACTTTAAATTTAACTTTTTTGTTGGTTATTTATGTTTAAGAATTTCTAAAATCTGATTGAATTTCACTATTAATTTCAAATTATATCGCTCATTTGTTACATAATTCAAAATTACCGTTATTTTTAGTTATTTACAAAAAAAAAGAAATTCTAATAAAAATACAGAAATGCACTAAATGATACTTTATATTTTGGGGAGGAATAATGGCGTCGGTGAGAACGGGTGTGAATTTGGAAGCTCCGAAGTAAGGAGTAGTGAAGTGATAATGGAGGTGAGAGGGAGAGTAGGAAAGTGAAAATTTAGGTAGAAGAGGACGAGTGGTGGTCGGGCGATTGGAGGGAAGCAGGAGGACGGCGGTAAAGGAAAGATATGAAAAGATATTGTGGTGGAGTTTTGGAGATAAGAGAAACGAATATGGAGTTAAGTAGCCGTGGAGAAGAAGAGGACAGTGAGAGGGCGCTGAGAAGAAAGGAAAAGTCGGTTGGCAGGAGATGAAGACGGAAACGAGGAAGATGACGAGAAGAGGAGAGATGGCGCGGATGGAGAAGATGGTGGAAAACGGGTTGGCAGGAGTGAGGCGGCAGACGGTAGCGAGCTTTGGGAACGCAGATTCTCACAGCACGTGGTCCGTCGAAAGGAGAAGATAGCCGACGCAGAAACAGTAATAGCAGAGTGAGAGAAAGCAGATGAGGTGAAAATAGAGGCAGAGATGAAATTTAATCATGAGGAGAAGAGAATGGGATAATGAAGGAGATGGAAAAGGACAGAGTGAAGGAAGAAAGTGCAGTCGAGAGGAGGATAGAAGAGACTGGAAGAGAATTAAGAAAACAGAGTGAAAATGCCAAAAGGGTTGAAAGAGGTTAGGGAAAGATTTAGAAGTCTGGAGGCGAGACTGGAGAGGTGGCAGACGGGAGAAGAGGACTTGGATCCAGACAAGAAAGAAAAGAGGGGAAGAAAGGTATGGAGAAGCGGCCAGGGAGAAAGAAGAGGAAGCAGAGGGGAAGAAAAAGACGTTCGGATGGCGACAAGCGGAGAAGAGGCGGAAAGGGAACAAGGAGCAAAGAAAGTCAGGGTAGAGAGGGAGCGGAGTGGAGAGACTGGTGGGGGGGGGGAGGAAGTAGAGACAAGGAGGAGAAGAAAAGGATGGGGGAGAGAGCGGAGAGGGTAGAAGAGGCAAAGGATGAGAGAGAGAGAGGAAATGCTGAATTAGAAGGGAGGAGGAAGACAGGAAGAGACGGCAAGGAGGAGGGAGGAAGTGACAGGGAGGAGGAGGGGGAAGAGGAGGATAGGCGGATTGCAAGAAGGAAAATAAGAGTTGTTTTTGGTTATAGGTAGGAGTTAAAAAGGAGGTGATAATAAGGAACAGAAACTGGAGAGAGGAGAGACAGAGGGTAGAGGAGGAGGCAGAGGATGACGGAGCCAGAAGAATTGGAGTTCGGGAGAGGACAGTTAGATGGAATGAGAGGGGAGCAGAGAGGAATTAACTTGGAAGCAGCAGTGAAGGCATTTGGAGAAGGAAGCGAGAGGGGATGGAGGAAATGGAGGAGAGGGAAGAAGAGGAGGATAAGGAAGGGGAGAGAGGGAGAAAGAGGTATAGAAGAGCCGCGGAGGGGAGGAGGGGTATACGTCTGTAAGGCTGCCCAATGGCCAGGTTGGTAGGAGGGGATTAGACATGTAATATATTATAATGAGATATTGATAGGGAAGAAGTTGGGGGACAGGTGGACTTCCGCTTCGTTTACAATTGTGATTGTCTTATTGTATATTTCGTTCCTGTTTTGTATTATATATTTTATATATGTTATATCTTTATATGTACGGCTGATATGTAGAGGAGTATGAATGTATGGATAAGAAGTGTAAAGGGTTTGGTGAACCCTTGAAAACACTCTGGTAACCCCGAAAGGGAAATCGGAATAAACTTCTATTCTATTCTACTTTATATTTTTTATTCTTTTGCGATCAGTTATTATTACATAAAAATGTTAAATGTTAAAAATATTATTCACCACTTTCGATTAAAATCCAATACCCATCTTGAGAAGTAAGTCCCATGTTTGTCATGCAAAAAGATAAAATGTGTTATTTCCGCAGCAAAATGTTAAATAAAATTGGATAGGATCAAACCAGATTCCTCATAGCCGATCCCCGAGATCGAGGTACATCGATTTGACATCGCGACGTCTCTCGTCGACGCCCGTCAACATTCGTAACGATGCGAACGCATGGTGAATGCGTAATTGCATATCAAGCGCGTTTAATGCACGCTTTGCCGAATGTAATCTTTCGGTGGCGTCTTCGCCGAACGTGTATCGACGATACGTGCACGTGTACTCTCGCGTGTGTGCATGTGCAACCACCCGGTCCACGTACGTACGGGGAGCCTACGTGACCGCGGTCGGAGGCGCCGACTAGCATAGCATTATGGCGGTTGTAACTCATCGCGAGCCGCCGCGTTTGCGGAAAAATGGTGGCGGCGGTTGGAAAAATACGCCACGTGCATTTCCGAGCGGGCTCAATCGCTTGGAAAACTTCTATTTTACCGCGCTTCCGATTTATCGCGGGCACGTCGCGAGCCTTAGCGTGCTTTTTGCTTTACGCGACGATGCTGAGACTGTGTATCACTATCGCGTGATTTTATTTCATGCAAAAGACATACATTAATTTTCGTAAAATTAAACATTTCCAAATAATCAAACATTATTTTTCTTAAAAATAATTAAGCCATTCGCTTATATCACTCGTTTGTTACAACAACGACATAACTCGAAAAAACAAAATTTTCCAGTTTAAATGTTTTGAATTATTAAAATTTTTTAATCTTATTTTAACTCCTCCCCCTACACACACATACACACACTATTTTATGTGTGTTATGTAATAATAACTGATCGGAAAAGAATAAAAAATAAAATATTATTCAGTGCATTTCTGTATTTTCATTAAAATTTCTTCTTTTTGTAAATAACTTAAAAATAACAATAATTTTGAATTATGTTGTTGTAACAAATGAGCGATATAATTTGAGATTATTAGCAAAATTCAATCAGTGATTTTAGACGTTTTATCGATGCATTGAAATCAAGCGCAAATTGGATGGAAAATTATTTTGTTCTCCAGCGACAGAATTCGACAACTTTGTCATAACGTATTTAACGCAACATAATAATTTTAATTAAGGTAATTATTTGTTGTAACATTGTACAAGATATTACAACATGGGGAACGTCAATATGCGAGCGCATGCCATCGGCCGTTCCAATTATACAATAAACGCACGCACACTATAAGGAAGTCTGATCAAAGGGCGAGAATGTTTGTTAATGATTACCCTGAAATGGCTGCGTAAATGCTGTAGAAGCCAGAAATGGGAATGCTAAGCCACTTATGATGCAGTTACATGCAACTAAAGCTGCGTACTTACTGCGTTGCAATGCGAGCAATTAAAATTTTTTTTAATTGTTGTACTGAGTTTTGTTTTATCATAAAAAATTGATCATACAAATTAATTTTTTATTAAGAGAAAGACAGCATTAAAAATAAGTTTAAAAATAATTTTTAGAAATAATCAAGTCCTTTGCTCAAAAAATGAGTTTAAACAATTTATAAAAATAGGATATAGTAAAAATGTGATATTGATTTCACATCTCAAAGCTTTCAAAGCAACCAAAATTCTTCCATTAAATGTAATTTCGGAATATTCTACATCGATCACGAGCATGTAACTCGTGACAGATTTAGGCGAGGGAAATTCATATTTGTCTGTTAATAAATAAAGACGTACGGTAAAAAGATTGAATAAATTTACTCTTTTCAACTCCCAACTCCATTCTAACCAATCACGTTACGGATTTAATAAAGTCAGCCGCTGTTTTTATTTAAACACGGTCGGCTACGGCGCATTTAGCAGGCATGTTGACACGAAAAGGAAGGTGCGACTCGTTTCGGTAATCGCATTACATAAATGCGCATGCACACGCGGATGGCGAAGGCACGAAGGATGCGTACGTAAGGAGCCAGCCAGAGTGCTCGATAAATCGCGTTCAAACGCTGGTGATATTTGCGTCCCGTTTACCTCCCCAGGAGTTTACTCAGAAATCGTTGGCGCGAACGAAGCGCAATTCCTACAGACGAGGAGCCCGTAATAAGGGTGTAAACGATGAACCGACGACTTGGCGTCGCGTCGCGTCGCGTCGACCACCTTCGCGATTCCACGAATGTGCGTGCTTCACGATTGCCGCGGCGGTAAAAAGTCCACGAAAAGATTTTGCTTGCCTCTCGCTTCGAGGAAGCTGCTTTTTAAAACGCATCCCTAGAAATACCGTAATAAACAAATAGGGACGAGAACGTTACGTTGCAAAGTGTGCCAAAAAACTCTTTACAAATCGAAAACTTCAGGAAAATAAATAGATAATAATATTTTGTGTAATTAATTACAGATAACTTACTTTAAATTTTATTTGAGAAAGAATCTTAATGCAAAGTTGTAACATTTAGTTGAAGAAATTCAGTAAACCCAATTGGGTGTTTATTTTATATATAATTTTTAACAAAAAAAAAGATTTGATTTTAAAAAGCCGATGCACTGATTTTTCGCTGAAACTGTTTGCATGCGAGTCCAATACAATGATTGACACTAAGTTTGAAGATCAAGCTTGACGTTCTCCATACGTTCAGGGCTTCCACTTTAAAGCGTTTATATTCTCAAAACTCGCGAGAGTGTAATATCGAGGGCTGCCTGAGAGATTGATAACGGACTCGATTTCCAACTGCATCCGGATGAAAAAAGCTATTTCATGAATTTGATACCCTTCGCGAAACCGACAGTTTCGTACCATACGTATTTTTATACGCGATGTGCAGCGAAGAAATTTTCTATCGACCGCGAATCGTTGCGCCGAGCGAATACACTTAATTCGCAAGATTTCTGGATGACCGCAATTTTTACTATACGCGCGCATTTGTTTGTATATCCTGTATCTCTATCTCTTCCCCCCCCCCCTCTCTCTCTCTCTCTCTCTCTCTCTCTCTCTCTCTCTCTCTCTCTCTCTCTCTCTCTCTTGCAAGTAGCACAGAATCGAGCTATACGAGTAATATTACAATGTAATAGATACACGAAAATAGAACATATGTTACAAGCGTTGCAATTTATGTCTATAAAACAGAGACTACACTATAATGTATGTATAATTATATTTAAGATTTTACATAACTTGGCGCCAAATTACTTAAGGGATAGACTAAAAGTAATTAGTAATGAAAATAGAAGAAAAACAAGACAGAAAAGGACTATCGCAATAAAATTCGTTAGAACTAAAAGTGCGCAAAAAAGCATTTGCTACGAAGGCGTAAAATTATACAATACTTTGGCAGCAGAAATTAGAAGTTGTGAAAGAATTGATGTATTTAAACGGATGTTAAAGAAGCATGTATGTAAATCTATGTAAAACATAATAGCTGAGAAAGCTAAATAAACTTCAATCAATTATTCTCCCAGTTATTTTAAGCTTACAAAATATTAGTAACAAAAACTGTATTAAATGTAAGTGTACTAACTGTACTAAAAGATTCAAATGTGTTCATATAATCTAAAAATACATTGTATTTCTTTAACAGTTGACAGATTATGTCCATGATTTTTTCAGAATGACAATCAATTTTTCAGAATAGCTGGTTGCTCACGATAAAAAATCTCTCGAACGAAAACTCTAAGGTAATAATATTAAAAAACGCCATTCAAGGGAAAACACAATAGCGTTTTGCAAGAGAGAACATCATTTCGTGGAAAACGTAACGTTTTACGAACGGATAGTTATAACCGATGATCGATGAGGGAACGGACGCGCGCCTTATTTTCCTTCTCCTTCATTCTTTCCCCTTTCCCCCTCGTTTTGTTTCCTACTTCTTTGCCGCAACACTATTGCCGGAAGTTGCCTTTGCCCAGCGAGCTCGACCAGGAAACTTTTGTCTCGCAGGCAACCAGAGCTTTGCCGATATTGGTTTCTCGAACGTTATTTACCCTTTCCCCTGATCCCCGGTCCCTCGCGCACCCCTTGAAGCCTGCATCAAGCGGTACCGCTGGTTCATAATAAGGGTTCGACGCCCCGCGAGGCGTCGACCGATACTACTAAATTCCGATGGCCGTAAAGCCCTATTGGTTCCAACTCGCTTATGTACGTTTGTCCTATCTTTTTCGTATTTTTCTGTCTCCAAAAGTATCTCAAAATATATCATTTAAATATATAATTTACAATAATAATATAACAATCTAATATTTATTATAAAAATTAAAATTAATTATTGTACTTATTATTATAATTGTTATTATATTATGTGCAATATTGTATTACGTTATTATCTTATATTATTGCTAGTATTGTTATATTATTATCGTTGAGTTGTTACGGTGAAATCTATCACGTATTTTAATATCGTATTTTCTCTTTGACTGCAAACGACGGGCTTTCCTACAATTACTGTGTGTTGCTTTAATGATGTATTCTAGAGATTAATTAAAGCCGAAAATCCTGATATATGAAAATGTTAAGCTCATAACAATTTTCGAATTATATATGTTCAAAGTAACTCAATGATATTGATACTTCAAGTAATACATAGTTAAATTATAAAAATAAATATATAAAAAGATTAAATTAAAATGTTAAACATTTAAAAAAAAAATTTTACAATATTAAAACAATTATGTAATCATTTTTTTAATAGAATAACAAATAAGATTATTTTTTATTAATTTTAATTAAACAATATCTTTTTACTTCCTAGTTTTAGTGAACAAAAATACATTTATGAATAGTTCTATTAAAACTGTAAAAGCTTTTAGTGGATAGATATAAGTTGTTGATTGGAAAATTTCTAATCAATATTTTGAAACAATGTTAAATATCTGCTGTTAAGTTGTATTTGCAACAATGTATAAAAATAAATGACTATAACATCTATGACATATTTCATTTACATAGAGGTAATAAGTAGATTTCTGTCAAAAAAATTATTTTATAGTATTAATTTATTAATAAAATGTTCATAGATTTCTATCTTTTAAATTAATCATATAACTTATTAATATATAAAGTCAAGCCTTTATACCATGCCAACATTTTAAATTTTTATTTTCTTTTGTTCAATTTTACTTGAAATTTAACATAAAATTTAGTTTCTTTTTTTAATTGCAACTTACTCGTCCCGTAAATTTTATTTTAATTAAATTATGATTTCCTAATTACTTAATTTATCTCATTTTGATAGTCAAATAATTGCACTTCAGTGGTCCATTTTATCTTAATCAGACTCTGATCAGGTTTACTTGTTTCATTTTGGTTTAATTAAGCTGCGCAGCAATGTATATTTTATTCTACTTAATATGTATTAAAATAATTAACACAATTTATTTTAATTTAATAATAATTTATAATACTTATCCTAATGTCATAATTTTATTATTAATTTAGCCATTTATTATTTGATTATCATTTATTTTATGCATAATCCATTTTACTTTTTGTATTTTATTTTACACAAGGATCGGTTGATTTTATTTTTATATTCTTCTAACATTCTTCAATAAATTCATCCTAATATGTATTTATAGAGGGTGGATGTATATACCTTACTATTTTCAATATGCTTATCTTATCAAATATGTACCACATATTTAATATAATAATACACTACACTAATTTACACTTGAACTAAAACTTATAGAAATATCCTACTTAAGATGAGATTACGTTTCGAGGCTTTAGGTACAAGTTGAATTTATCTTAATTCAAATGACACACAGTATTAAATGTGCGAAACTGTCACTATATACATACATACATTTAAACTGACATATTAGTAGTATGATTTTAAATAGATATACATATATAAAATTCTCTCTTGTAAAAAATTATTACTACAAATAATTAAATATATCTATACAGACTTGAAGTTTAAGTTTTTCTGAGAGTAATATCTCCTACAAAAATATTTTGGACTTTTAGTAATATCATTTCTACTAAGAACTCAATTATTTAAACTTCTTATGTTTTCATTGCAAAAGGCCAACTTGTGAAAGAGAATCATAAAAGTTAACACAGCATGCTACTAAAGACACGAAAAAGTATGCGTTAAATACTCCGCGTTTTCAAGATACGCTAACGGGAAAATTTCCGTGCTGTCGATTTTAACGAGTATCGAGGCTTTCGTCTGGGTGATCAACAAGGTCGAACCGTATACTTTTATCTTCTTATTTTTAGCACTCATCTCCGAGAGCGCGTCTCTCAAACGTATCTTCTTCGACACGGTCGTGATTGGATCATTACCGCTCTTAATTGGAAAATCAGATCGCGTAAAAACTCGATTAAGAAAAAAAGAAATAGTCAACTAATTGCCGTTCTTTGTAATATTGCATAACCGCCGTAAATATATGGAGATAGAGATGCTTGATTTATTCATTGATTTCGTTACCTCTACAATTTTCGCGGTTGCATTCCGTACTTACGGCGATTAATCTCGCTCAACGTGCACATCCTGCAGTCGCATTTCATTAAGCGTTCTCTCCGGACGAAAGTCGTTATGCACGTCGTTGGCACGGCAATCGATTCGCGTAAATTTGATTCTGAGGATTACAAAATGTTTTAGCTTGTGTAAAATGCATTTCAACATTTACCGTCTTTTGTTTAAAACTTTTATTCAAAAAAATCCTAAGTTATTAAAAATCGTAACAATTGTTAAATATATATTGTTATATATACATATACTGTGTGTGTGTGTAAGAAAATTAATGAAAGAATTAAAAGTACCAAGAAAAATTATGTTACAACTTCATAAAAATCATGTCTAAATTTATACTTTTCTTGCAATTCCTTTTTCCGAATACTTTGACAGCGCTGCATAACAAAATTCTCCGGAACACAGTCTTCTTGCAAATCTATCTTTGCATGTCTTTTCTCATTTTGAAATGGAAGCAGTCCCAGAGGCAGCAGGAAACACCACACTGCCGTGAGGTTGACGCGCCCTCGGAACGTTCGAGCGGAGTTCGAGCAAGGGTGTGTTGGAGATGCAGACAAGAGCGAGGAAGGAAAGAAAGAGGAAGGAACGAGGGAAGAAAGAGGGAGAGAAATAGGAAATATCCTAGTCAGAGTGAAAAAGCTGCGACGCGACGAGTAGAAGACGCGAGAAGTGGAACGGCGCGAGAGGGCTTATATGATACGAGTGCTCAGCCGGCGAGCTCTTCTTCGCGATGACGTGGAATTCCGGGGGCGGTCTCGTGAACGCGGCTACTCCGTCGCGACGCCGGACGACTCCGGCGCGCATATGAAACGTCATTTCACGTGATTAACGGCCGCGAAATTAATTTTGCGCCGCACGGCGCCGAACGTGCTTTAAGCGTCGTCGTTCGGGGAAGAATGCACCAACTATTTTGAACCGGTACGGTCGATTACACCGGACGGCGAGCAAATTTCGGTATAAATGTAGAATATTAATGACACAGTTAAAAATTGAAGTACAAAGAAATGTATTCATTATTTTATTTTTGTTTTCCTTAGAATAAGTTCACTAGAGAAATTTTATCTGTAATAGATACAATAAAAAGTCATATAAACACGTATGACTTTTTCAGTCATGGAATAACACGTATAATGCATTATAAGAATTAAAAGAAAATATAAATACTTTTTTTAAAGATTACTGTTGCAATTCTTTTGTAAACCTTAGCAAAAAGAATTAACTGTATATTATTATTTTTAACTTGAAAAAAAGTATAACATAATGCGACATTAAAAAACTAAATTATTTAATTGAAGGCACATTTCTGTACTTCAAATATAACTTCCTTTCCCTGCAAAGTAGAAAATTGAAATTAGGCAACTGTAACGGAAATTGAAAGTTTCGTGTCTGGTTTAAAGCTCTAATGAAGCTTCATGCTAAAGCGGTGTTATTGGGACAGCCGAAAATTTCTGAACGAACGACCAGAAATGTCGACTTGGAGGCACTTTGGATTTGTTCGAAGGCAAGCTCGTTATGACGTTACCCCGCATAAAGTAGGTCGCATGAAAATAGCTGTGATGTTAAAACCGGTTCAGCGTGCGATTTAACATTATGAAGATATTCATCCCTGCCTCTCCTGAATCAAGCTTCCGTACTTTGCTCAGCGATCGCATATATCTCACATATGTGCGCTATGTGATCATAATAACAAGCATATGTTACAATCTTTCAAAAATTTCTTTTTTAAGAAATCAATAAATAATATAAAATATTATAATATATTATTTATATAAAAATATAAAATTATAAATTACTGTTTATTATATTTTAATACCAACTGTAGTGTATTTATAGACTGTTAAATTATTTAATTAGTTAAAAGATAAATATAAAGTTTACGTGATTATTTAGTGATTGCGTAGCATTAAATATATGTATTCTAAGCTTCATTATAAATTCAAAGACATTTATAATTTTTATATAATATTTAAAAAGTTTTAATGCAACAGAAAAATGTCCAGTACATGTGCGAGAGTGCAACTGAATTTAAATGTTAGTAAAAGAACATCGAGAATAAGTCGCTGATCATTTTTATCGATTATGTAACTTTCTTCTAGCACAATTTTCTTTCTTATTCTTATAGACTTTGGAGATCTACAATGCGTACAATCAGGTCAAAATATATAATAACAGGAGATTTAAAAAAAATAGGATGAAATATGTTATACGAGAGCTTCATAATTTAATTTCGCTTTTTAAATTCCTAATTTAATATTTTATTTTGACAAGATTTTTTTAAAATGAACTAGCATTCTTATCTTTTTTCTCACTTTCTCCCTTTCTCGTAACATTCTCTTTCTTCCTTATTTTCTATCTTGACAAATATGAAGGGAACTTCGAAGTCTGAAATGCACGACATAATTAGGTAAAAAATTGTAAAACGCCATAGACGCTGCATCATATTTTTTTATACAAAGATAATTAAATTACAAAAATAGCTGAAAATCTTCTCAATGTTGGTGCAAAAACTTTTCAATTTTAGATAATAAAAAAATTAGAACTTATGAAGAAATCTGTCTTCAAAATAATTTTAAAATAATTTTCTTTCCTTTACATCACATAAAACTGAAAAAATATGAATAAAACAAATATCATTTACAAGTTATAATATTTGTCGGTAACAAAATAAACTTATTAAGTTAACTATAAATATAATATTTATCAGAAATAATTCAAAAGTTTTTTGACAATAAATTAGAAGAAAAGTCGTACAAGTTCGTTAAATGTTTTAAGTCTACAAGAAAATCGATATTACGAGCGAACCAAAATATACTAGTGGCAACGAAGAGCAGTTCGTACAGTGTAGAGAGGAGTATTCTGCAGCGTGAATTCGGCGTGCTAAGAATCAATGAATTATGCAACGCATTGAACGATAAATCTCGAGACTAGCCTGGTCTGATCGGATTAAACGTATTTCGTTATTTATACTCCACGCCTAGATAGAGACAATGTTTCGGACGTACGGCGATTCCACGGGGAAACGACCAATTTCCATCGTAGAGTATCTACGAGAACTTCAGCGTAGAAATCAATATTGAAATATCAATATACGCCAAATGACATACGCCAATCTATTATATCTATAAACAAATCTAATTATTTCAAATAATCTTTTAATTTTTCATCAATTTATGTTTTAATACAATAATAATCGAAAATCAAAGCCGTTTACAATGTTTATAACGCAATACTTTCACTTTGTAATAAAATTTTTAGTGAAAATATTACAAATTTAACAACAATTTAATTACGTTAAATTGCTACCCTTTGAGGTAAACTATATGTCAGAAATTAATATTTTATATGATTTAAATTGTAAATTTCCATCGAGTTCAGATGAACGTTGCTTTGTTCCATATTGTATAACACAAATCAATGCTGCTATAAAATGTGACAAATTGTAAATTTAATAAATATATGTGTAAATTTAACAAATTTTACTCTGATTCTGTAAATATTATCAATTTGTAACATGTCAATATTAATGTAAATAAAATATTGTAACATTGTTTTGTTTCGATGACAAAACTTCCGATGCAGTTTTCGCGAATTAGACAACAATTCGAATATAAAACAGTACTACTAAAAATATTTTTTTATAAATATTTTATAAATTATCGCTATAATTCTGAAATTTCACGATATAAAAGTTGATTTTACTTTCAAAATTTGTTGAATGCCATTTAGTTTCATTTTGCACGACGCGATACAATTCTGTTGCGGATTATGATGGATTGCTTAAGTGCTTAACTTTCATCAAAATTATTATCAATTCTTAGGGCAAAGTTTCCCCGTGAACGCAAGTTTTTTTAAACGCTCGGCTCTAAGTTTTTTTTTCACGTTGAATTGTTTCGCCCTCGATTGGTCTAAACGTTCATGAAACGTCGGCCGATAAACGGGCGATAAATTGGAGCCCACCCGGACGATCATCTTTCATCATTAAGCACGTAGAACGCGCCAACGCAAACTTCCGTAGGGAATGTAAGACGATTCTCTCGCGAAAGCTTATTTCGGAGTGTCACGGACGAGAAGGTGCAAACGAATCGATTGCAATTATACGTTTACGTGACTCCCGTCGCTCCTGATTACTTCGCGAAAATTCAGCGATCCTCAAAAAAGAAACCGACTACACTTTGTGAGCTCATAATCGCCTACTAGGAAATTAATTCCACGATCGTTAAGCAAGGTATTCGATGAAGCAGATCACGTTTCGTCATTAAGTCTCTCCGATAGGCACTTCGCAGAAAACGTTTACATAATGCTCTCGAAAAAGTAACTTAGTAAGTAGAAAGTATATCGTCCTTTACAAATTTTACCGACATGTAGTGAATAGTTAATTGGAATGATTACATTCTGTGGTATATTAGACAGATCAAAATTTATAACAAAGATTATTTTTACTAGTAGAAAGAGAGAGAGAGAGAGAGAGAGAGAGAGAGAGAGAGAGAGAACATTAGTTTATAATTCACCAATCTAAAAAATAACTAAATTAAAAATTAATAATTAATTAATCATATAGATTTCATTTTAAAAAAATCCGTTTTGAATGAGACATGTAAAAGAGAATTTAATGAAATCATTAACATTCAAAATAAAGTTGCATATTTCAATCTTTTCAATTCTTTTTGGTTTACTTTTTAATTAAAAATTATACCAAATTATATACATATTACTAATTAATTAATTGTTTTTTACTACAACACAAAATATAACAAATTCCATTTTAAAGAGCAGAAAACGAAATAAATAACAAATAGATTAATAGCCTTTTTCAGAGCAGAATTAATAAAAACTCTATATATTAAATAAAAAGTTATTCGAAACTAAATGCTTTAAATTTCGACAATAAAATAAAATATATACGGACGAGTGTATTTTAATGTGGCCAATGTAAGAGATTAATTAGATCCGCGTGTAATGCAACGAAAACTACACTTAACCAAGTTTTTCATCAACATATTAACGAAACTGCGATGTGTGTACGTGCAGAATATTCGTTAAACTTCTCTCAACATATTAATAAACTGCGACAATAGTATAAAATAATACCATCAGAATTGTACATATTTATATCATATAATGATATAAATATAGGTAAAGATATGCTCATAATAAATAACAAGAATAAAAGATTCAGCATAAAAATACTTAAGTTAAAAATACAGAAAATTACGATTAATGTTGTCCTAAGAAATTTTTTTTTTCGTCAAAAGGACTATTTACAGGAGGTCGTAAGTAGTACAAGTCAAGGATACCCGAGTTCACGGGCATCACATATAAGATCGACGAATAAACTGGATCGGGTTGATCGTCTTTCATCATTAACGCTCTCTATAGCCACGTAGACGATGCCTTACTACACGAGGAATTCCACAAGGGGTACAAACGACTTCCACTCTGGTCTGAACTTACGCTATCGCTCTGGCAGGGAGAGCGTAGATAACCTTCGATCGAACGCGCGACCTCAATCGAAGTTCATCCGAGTACGAGACCGGAGTCCGCTCACACGGACACAAATAATGCGATCAATTACGCGGTAACTTTCCTCGTCACTTTATACACTGATAATAATTATGGTGCAATCGCGAGCTTCAAGTTAATACAAAAAAGTCGAGAGCCGCGCTTGACTCATCACGACAAATCAAAGTGTTTTATATTTATAATATTAAATTTTCTAATTTATTTCTTAAGTTTATATTGCATAATTATTATAGATTATTCTATAATCTTTAATAATATAGGCAATGTATTTTATCTGGATTTTAAATTCTTAAATCTACATCACAATCTATAATCTATACCATAATCTGTGTCTTATTTTGAGAAATCTATCTGTTAACTTTCATTAAATTTTTTTTTATTTAAAGAAGTTTCCTGTAATCATTGTCGAAATAATTTTGTGTCTTATAATAAACATTTTTGATAAAATCAGAATGTTAAAAAATAGCATAGTTTAAATAAATTATTTAAAAAAATGATATCATATAAGATAAATTTGATTGCATTAATATTTTTTTTATCATGTCGTCCTTATACGAATTGAAGATATCAGGTTATATCAGATTGACGATTAAATTCATAATGCGAAGAACTTGAGTTAGTTACGCATTGTTAAATTAATAACCCGTTGTAACCGAATTAATGATCCACTCATCCGCGAACGAGAATCATAGTATCCAGTAGCTGCGGTTAGTGGAACGTGGCTAGAGCATACCTACAGTTATTGGTTCCCGTTCAATTATTGGACCCTGTCCCTCTCTCTCTGTCAGCATTCTGCTCGAATAGAATATTATATTATATGGTAAGCAAAATGAGAATGCCCTTAAAGGATGTCAATTGTACAAAATAAATCTTATAATTTTCTAAGTCTTATTTTCAAAATTTTTGTTTTATCCTAGTTTATGATTATCTTTATAGAAATATAATTATACATACTCATATACTTTTGGGAATTTGCGTGTAAAAATGTTCAATTATGTATAAAATATATGTTTGTCATCATTTATTTTGTCTTTTTATATGGGTCTGATTTTATTTCAAATTATAAATAATTTTATAAGCCGTGTTGCTATTTCACCTAAAAGTGCTTTATTGCCAGCTTCTTTGAAATATTTTGTGTCAATATTGTGCAATATTTAATTCCGTAAAAGCACTAATGAAAACGCTTTTCTACGACGGTTAGCCAGAACGCCGTTGTAATTACATTGGAATTTATTTTCCAGTCCGTTGCCATTAGTACCGGAATATTATTTCATTGTTCCACTAATAACCGGTGTTGTATGCGAATTGTATAAAAGCAGATTTTCGCGCTTGTAACCCGGTTTATGCTCCCCCAATATCTCATTAAAAATCAAAATTCATCGCGTTTGCCGTTGACTTTTATCGATGAGTGCTATTAATAATTATAATACAGTTTTTCTATTTACAAATAAAACAGTAATTTTTAACTTACTCATATAATCTCTTTTCTTTAGTACTTAATATTAAGTACTAAAATATATATTTTATACCTGCCTATTATTATCTTTATAATATTACAGAGAAAAAAGAGGTGATATATGTAGTTGCGGTCTCTCAACTACACATAATACTCAATATAATAATATTTGCTGTTAATGCAAGTACAATGTTGATACTGCAATAGTATATATTATTATATTAAATATATCTGTAGTTGGCAGTCCGCAACTACACATCTTATTGGATATATTATACTTTTTTTTAGTGTATGAATAATGTACGATGTTATGTACTCTATGTATTAAATAAGTATCGTCTTTTTATTATTTCATAATTTAACAACACTTAAATATATATCTTAAATATTCGTTTTAAATATCTAAAGATTTTTTTAAAGAATTCGGGTAGAAATCAGTGCAACAATGGCAGACTGTCCATGATAAATGAATATAAATTCACAGCGGAAAATGGGCTATATGTAGTGACCCTTTATGTGCAACTATATATCAGATAGGCTATTCTTTTCATATCAACTCTACGATCCCTTGAGACGACTTACCGCTCCTTCCGGTTGGCGTCGGCGCGGACGTGGACCTGCCGGTGGGCTCCGGAATCGGGTAGGGTAGGTCGCAGCATTCCCGCTCGGGGAATTCGCTGGCGCGAGCGCAGCAGCAGGACAGCGCGACAAGCAGCGTCGTCAGGGTCGTCAGTAGGGGCCGCGGACGCGACGTGAGCGTCCGGGCGACGCGCGCCGTTAGACCATCATACCCCGTCATCGGTCCTACCAGTCGGCCGAAGCCGATTCGAGGACTGCGAGCGATTCTGCACTGTGAGACCTTCCTCCTCCCGACCTCCTCGCTTGCAGCATCCTGCGAGTCTTGATACCGCCCGGTCCCCCAAGAGCCGTCGCCACCGCGAGTCACCTCGGTGGTCCCCGCGGCGCGATCCTCATCGTCATCACACATACACACTCGAATCCTACACTCGCAGGACGAACTCCCGCCAGCGGAAGCGCGATTCGTCCGTGGAATCGATGGCGAGAGGAAACTTGCAGGGACTATCTCAAAATCACACTTTTTATTTGAGAACTGTGTCTCTATCTTAGTTCAGTTGTTAATACCCATAATCAGTCCTTAACTAGGTGATAATTTCTTGAGCAAGTCAACTAAATGCGGAGTTAAAGGATGCTTCACAAAAGTGTCCATTAAGTTTCACCAGAGAAACTATGTGTCACAGATTTGAGAATTTGATGAATTAACCTCGCAACTCCAGTTTTTATAATAAAGTATTAATCGGTCCTTCACTTAACGCTGACAAATTACTCTCCCGACATCAAAAATGTTCCTGGTACATCACGAAATAGATAGAAAGTGGAAGAGTCTAAACACTTCAATAAAGTTTTCATTGTATCGGTTTTCCATTGCCGATAATTTTGCTTGCGCGCAGCTACAGGATCTATAAATCATACCCCCAGTATCATGATTCTTATTTTTATTACGATACACAAGTTCTTAGGCGAACCAAAGTTATGCACACGCACGGCGAAAAGATCGAGACATATTGCTCTTCGCGGAAGTATTCAGCAAGATTATACTGTAAGAGAAAGCCTTTCCCCCTTGCAGACTCATAATTCATAAATCCTTCCCGCGATGTTACGAATCTTTTTCTAGCGAGGCGTTAAACGGATAAACACTTTGCAGAATACACACTTCATAGACACGTTCTCCAATGCTTTTCATTAAAACGCTACTCGCCACCTACTTTAGAGATCTTTTTTCTTTTCTGCAAAAAATCAAGATCCGTTCTAGGGCTTGGAGCATCTTCAACCATCAAGTTTAGGACACATCCAAAAAATATCGCACTATATACTCTCTCCGCTATTTTCCGCATCGAATCCTTTTACTCCTTAAAATTCGGGATCTACAAGACTTCCGAATTTAAAAACAGCGAGGATCTTTTGAGCAACGCACGGCTTTGATTGGAAGAATATCGAAACTACAAAAAGAGAGAGACGCTTCTCTCTCAAAAACCAACGGTCTCGTAGGTGGTTTCTTGAGGTAGGATCACGCGGTCTTCCCATTCAATCTTGTTGAATCGTAACACACACGCACGCACACACACTAGCAATCTACTCGGAGTCGAATCTCATCGGTCTTCCGAAAGATCGAGTCATCTACGATCAAGCCAAAACCGATCCTGATTATCTTCTTCGTGCGATCACGCTAATTCTCGCGACCGTTATTCACTTACGAGGAAGTCTAAATTGACAATCCACGATAACGACTGTCATACTCTTGCAAGACCGATCTCACTCGCAATCGAAAAATCTTCCTCAAAGTGGATCGTTTTAGTTTTTCCTCATGAAGCGCGTCCTCCTTGAAAAAGTCTTGTCCGTTTATAATCTCCACAAACTCGAAAACGGTGTCTTCGCCCGAGAGATCTCCGATAGGATCTCGTCCTCGTGTCACGGCACTCCGCGATCGCGTTTTCCCGTTTCGGAGCCGAGAGCGCTGCGTCGTCGCGGCGTCCCGACGCCCAATGACGTTGAGGCCGTTCGCTGTACGAGCGAGAGCCACCGCGAGGACGCCCACCTCCACCGACCCTTGCACCCTCCGCTCGTCGACACGCGATAGCTTCTGCGCACGAACTGGCGCTGCTTCGCTCGCCCGTGTGTATACGGGGTGTCGCAGACTTACTTCCTGTCGCATGCAGCAAAAAGTAAATTACATGCTGATGGCTTAATGCCGTGACATTAATAATTTTCAAAAAATTTTGACGAATTAAAATACATTGAGATTAACGAAACTGTACAGATTAAAATTAAAAATCGAAAATAAACTATGATAAGAATAGATTGAGGCTCGAATTAAAATTCGGAGACAATTCAAAGAGCAAAATACTTGCTTCGTTTAATTTGAGCTTGTACATTGTTAGTCTTAATGCATTTTAATTTGTTTACGTCAAAATTTTTCGAAAATGACTGCTGTGTCATGGTATTAAACTCTGAAATTCTTTCCAACAAAGTTTAAAAAGACGTTGCCTTTTGATTTCCAATTAATTTCAACGTAAGAGAAAATTTCTTTTATATCTTTAATTATCAGAGGATTTGACGCTACAGCAGCGCACGTATTCCGTATGTCTATAGAAATACAATCAAATTGTAAATACAGAGAAATAATAGAAAGGATTTCGTGTTAAGCTTTACATATGAGAAACTCAAAGAAGCAAGTTTGCCAAAGCAGAAAAATTCTCTCTCATCGCGATTTTTCCAAGGGAAAAAAATCAACTCGTGAGATTAATCGGTTTATTCGAAAATCCGCGGCTCACAAGAAGAGAGACAATGCGGCATGAATCCGGGACACCCCATAGGTACGTATGCAGGTGTGTGTGGCCGCTCGTTGCAGGTGTGCAGGTGGAGTGCTACGACGGTGTCCCCGAGCGGCGTCGTCGTGTCGAATCGAGCCGAGCGGCTCCGAGCGAAACTACCCCCGGCTAGCAGCAGCTAGGCTGCCGCCGCGCTGCACCGCGAAACGAACGTGCGACCCTCGTTCAGCGTTGTGTGCGCCGTTCCTGACCTCGTTTTGCCCCGGCTTGTCGAGGTCGGTTACGCGGAAATGCCCGCCGGCGCGGCGCGGCGGGCTCCACTACGGTCGCCGCTCGTAACTGAACTAGGGGATGTTTAAATATAACGGGGTATTGATATCTTCACTCGTTCGGCATCAAATACCGCAAACATCGATGACTATTCGATACTTTCCATGAACAACGTCGTTAGTTTACTTACAGTATGAGCATCGTCGACGATAAAAGTAGCTTCTACAATGAATCAACGGAAATGAAGACATACAATTATCATAAATGTGCGGAAATATTTCTGTGCTGCAATTTATGGCAAATTGTAAACGTTTTTGTTGGGATGTAACAACCGCTCCAATACTTCGCATTCAATATTGCATTCCAAATATTGTTGTGAATTTATAATATCGAAGAGTTTAATATCACATTCCCCGCAATAGAAATTAATTACAAGTGACTTTGTTTCCTCTTTACATATTGTTATGAAAAATTAATATAAATATCAATGTTATGAAATTTTTAAATTTAATACAATTTAATTTTTCAAGCCTACAAATAACTAAAATAAATTCTACTTAAAGTATGATAAAAAAAAATTGATATTTAAAATTTAATAAAAGAGAAAGGTAGAAAGTTTATTAATAGAAAAGTTTATAATAACAAATAAGAAATAAAAAGTTAAGTAATTGCATTAAGCATTAATATTATTAATGAACATGTCATTGTACAACAAAAAATAAAAATTTTATTCTATATCTTTTATAATAAATTTTTTATATAGACGACATTATTGCAAAAGACATCATACTTTTATATAAATAAATTTAATTAAATACCATTGCTTGCGTCAATCAGCAAAAAGTTGGTATGTCCGGAATTAACCAGCACTAAATGTACATGCGCGATATATTATTTTACCACAGTTTCAGCTATCGACAACTTTCCATCCCGCGGCTACAAAATTGGCATTTGAAATCACGGTATAATTTTTTTGGTCGCGTGTTCCAGTTTTTATCCCGTCCTCTTTCGATCAATGAGTGTGAAATTAACCCGCAGCGTTATGCTTTGATTATATTATTTGTTGCTCGTGTAATAATGAATCATTTTAAAATCATGTATTTTTTTGCAACTAAGATGACGGTTCTAATTATATGTCATTGAAGGTTAAACTGATTTTCGTATAAAATTTAACAACCAATGTTTAGAAAAAGTGTGTTAATGTCAGTAGTAAATATTCTAATTTCAAAGAAAAATTGTTACATATTCAGTAAATCGATTATAATCTTTAAAAAAGAATTGCAAATACCATTATCTTGTAAGTGTAAGTTTAAAAGTAATATTTAATGTTATATAAAAATATTTCTGACAGTTGTCAAATTTTTAACTCTAAAAGGTTGTAAATTGACATATCTGTGTTCATTAAATTATCATGTATTTCCTTTATAAAAATTAATTGTATTTTTTAATCGGAAAAAAATACATATAGGTCACTACTGTGTATGCTTAAATATGTTACACAATCAAATTGCGCAAAACTATATATGAAGTTTCTAATTCTGGTCAGGTTGCGCTTTGTTTTATATCACTAATGTAAAAGGACGCGCGCAGCGCACAATCGTAATTCAGTTGCGTCCATTAAACGCGATTGAACTAATATTGGCGCGCGATATTAACTAAGTTTAATTGCTAGATTGTAATTGTTTGATTAGTTGAGTGCTGAAGTGCTGATGGATCACGTTGAATCGATTTCTGCTCTTCGTTTGATTACAATCGTTTCAGGTTCAATACTTTGTATAACATAATACTATTATTACTATATTTGAACACTTTGAGTTATTATACTGAATAATCAATTAAATATTTAACATATACTTTGTCTTTAACCCATTTTTCTCACACTAGAGAATTTTTTTCAATTGTCTCAAATACAAATTTAATTGTCACACTGATCCTCACATAACTTTTTAATATTTAACGTAATATGTTAAATTATTATATCTTTACAGTTCAGTCACATTCACGTACGTAATTTAAATGTTTTAATATAAAATTGATTTACAATTAAGTAAAATGTTAAATATTTGTACGTGTGATTGTTAATTTTTACTCGTGAAAAATCAGAATTGACATTCTTAAATCTGACCTTGCATATACGACTAGAGGTATACATCCTTAGAATAGAAATTTATACAACGTGTGTGTATGCATAATACAAACTTGTCGGAAAGAACCGACAACATATTCCTGTTGACGATATTCCTTTCCAGTACAAGTAGAGTAGCTTGCATCAGCAAGTAGCACAAGCATCTCACGAGTCAGACACCTGCGGCAGTAGAGCGTTTACTTAATAAAACGAGCATCGTTCTTGTCAGTAGTTAAAGTTTACTATATATCTGAGAAATCACCTTAAAAGCGAAACCGATACAATGAATCACTCCTAGTACCAAACAAATTTGCAACAAAAAATTAAGCTCATATTTGTGCTTTTTCTTGAATGTAATTTCCTGCGTACGATACATATCTATTAGCAGATTGTAAAAAGGATCACAATGTGTACTGCATTTTTTGCAGTAACAAATAACACGTTTACTGTTTATAGTTTAAATTTTTTTAAATAAATTAAGCTATTTTTAGTAATAAATCAATAAATAAATATTACGTCTCAAATTGATAATCTAAGATAATGTACTTTATATAAAATTGTCTTTGTAAAATTTATATCAAACAGAACCTTTTCATTATTACAGTTAATTTTTATTATAAGTTAATTTCTTTAAACTATAATTAAATTAAATTAAACTTATAATTAAATTTTTAATTATTTTAAAAATTTTATAAAAATATAAATCAAATCATTGTTAATCATTGTTAATCATAAATCTAATGTTCTATAAAAGTGACAATAAATAGAAAGCACATCCGAAATATAATATTCCAAATACAAATTTAATCAAAGCCAATTCTATTGCGTCGTTCGATTATATCTTTTCGCCCATTTTAAAGCAGACTATACGATTATTTTTAGCGCAATTCTAAACTGGGTAGGCCATTCAACAACCCTATACTGAAATGTATATTCGAAAATCTGGAAAATTAAACTGTAATATATTACTATTATCTTTAGTATGGAGAAGAATATGCGATTGACATGCACCAGTATATAGCAGTAGAAATTACGAAATTAGCGTAACAAAGCAATATTTCACAAGATACCGTGAGTTTATTTCGGCAACTGCAACGTCACTGAGTGCAAATAGGATTCGTGAAAGAAATTCTAAAGGTCAGGGAGCCGACGGTCACGCAACCGCGATCGTGCAATGTGCGCCCTAAGCCACAAGAGACGCTCCTCAAGTTCGGTGATTTATCTAGCGCTTGCGAGTACCCGATGTGTATTTATAGCGTCGGCCAAGTGCTTCGATCGGTCACTTCGGACGAAGTTAAAGGCCGTACGAGGTCAGTCGCGCATGTCGTTACTTGGTATACTGGCTACTGCAAATGATTCGAAGAACTACAGACCTAATCCCAATCTGTTTACTTACAATTTAATAACGTTAATATTAGTCTATTATATGTAACATTAGAATTAAATACCTATATTTTATTAATTTTATGACGCTGGTAACTGATAACTATGACGCATAAAAAGTAAATAAGTGAGCAAGAAAGATAAAAAAGACAAATTAAAATAAATAAACAAATTATAATTACATGTAGAATATAATTTCTGGAAGACAGCGTAATTCATAAACAACTTGTTTTGACACTTACAAAATATTATTTTAATATATATAAATTAATTTATTATTACTAATACACTAATCTAACACCAAGCTCTTATTCGTATAATTTTGCAATAATTTCACTTTAAATTCAAAATAATTTTTGAAACTGTTAATCGCCTTTACCTGTTCAAAATGGGTTAGATCAAACTGGATTATTAAACTATCAATAAATATTAATCATGTAATTAATTGGGCGATGATATCAGTGTATAATAACGTTGAGAACAAATTAAAGTTACCATGTTATGGGATCGAGAAGTTATTTAATCAGAAGAATGAAGTAATGCGCTGGAAAATAATGCAGAATTTATTCATGGAGTTCAATTTACGCGGAAAATTTAATCATGTAATTACACTTTGGCTACCTTAATGACAATTTGTAACGTGGTTCGGCATGTGCTTGCGTAACGATTATTAGTGGAATCCCGCTAATCAGCGGTATAAGCGGATTATTGCGTTGATATTGCGGAATGATAGACACGCTTAAGATTGTTACCAACGAGTGACATGTTATAGATAGAAAATTATTTTGGTTATTTAATATTTAGACAAACACATAAATATCTTATTTTTTATAATATTTCTTATAAACTCTTCAGTTATGTTACACTTATTTTTTAATCCTTTGGAAGTTTTAAAATTTGAAATTATGTTCTCAATATTGCTATAACAATATTGACATTTTATAATAACATCAGCTAAGACACCACTTATTGGACCTAAGAAAAAATAAAGTAAAAGTATCCCTCTTTATCAAACTTTTCTTAGTCTTTTAATAATTTTTAAAGACTGTATCTACTTATCCGTAACGATAAACATTTTAAAATTGAATATAGAATATAAGATATAAAGTCTAGAACAAAATTAATTAAATTATTATTTTAAAATTAACCTTAGAAAAAATGTAAGAAAATTTTCTATTATTAATAAAATGTACACAAAATAGTTTGCCAACATTTTGTAATAGATTTTTATGAAAAATTATAAACTAACCAAATTAAAGAAACAATTTGCGGTAGTATGGCTATTCAGAGAATACAGAATATATATATATATATATATATATATATATATATATATATATAATTAATTAGTTATTGTATAATAAGATGGCAAATATAATATAATTAACTTGATATCAATATTATAAAAGCTGTAACTTATTTAATAAACGGTCCTAAAATATTTTAACGTCTTATCTCTCTGATAAGATAATAATCTCCCTCTGTAATAAATTAAGTAAAAATCGATTCTTCTCATTAAAGACTTAAGTTTTAACTGAATTGCTCCGCCCGTTTTTTTTTTTAGGTTTAATCCCCCAATAGTCCGAGTCCTATCGAACCCCTCTCATAATATGATCGATAAAAGGGAGTATCGTATCTTAATATGATCGTCCTTGACTTTGTTTGATTAGGTTTGTTGGCCTCGTCAAAGTGAGTCGGTAGAACGATCACGTCTTGAGCAAATCTTTCGAATTTAGCGTGAATCCTTTATGGGAAGAACACGATCGATCGACGCTCATGACAAAGTTGCGAATCGTAAGCTAGCCGCATAATAACCCTTGGCGATAGCGAGGTGCATCACAACACTGTGATTTAAACTGGAAGTAATTGCTGTGTATCGAGATTTATGGACTACAACTCGCGAAGTTTGTCGGTAAAAATACAGCTTGTGAAAATAGTGAAATAGTGGATAAAATACCCGAGCAATTTAAACGAAAATAGACGATATCTACGAGAGAAGACTCAATTGAGAAAAGGTTTTTGGCCTCAGTTTTCTTACGATGCATATAAAATTATATATATATATATTTTAGCTCGGATTTATCCGGATTTATCTCGCTCATATTCTTGTAAACTTAGAATCAAACAAAAATGCTAATGTCTGAATATCAAATCTGATTCTCTTTAACATTAATGTAATTGATTAATTAGCCTACGAACGTGCTTGTAGAATTTTTCTTATCATTTTTAACTAACGAGCAAATGCCATTCAGATCTGATTTAAAAATAACTTAGAACAACCGTAATAGACATAAAATTATCCTTATCACAAAATAATATTCTCTAGATAAAAATATAACGGTAAATATCGAGATAGAAGGAGCTCTGTGTGTAGATGATACGCTTGAAAGATTAATGAGCGCGTAGCGAGGAAACGAGACGCGATTCAGCGACGGAGTGAAACGGTAGTTTCATCGTTTTATCATATACGCCGGAAATCACATTCAGTGTGATATAATAGATTCGGCGGTTCGCCGATGCAACGTGGCAACGAGACGAGTGCTGTGGGTTGCATCGGGATCCAAGTGCACTGGGAGTCAACACCAACGACAGTCAACACTCAACGTCGGTCTGCGGTCGCGGGCGAGCTGAAGCGACAGGCAGCAGTACCTGCATAATGACTCGACTGCAGCCGTGCACTGCGGTGCACGGGCTGTGCGCGATGCACCGGTGCAACCGGGCCAATCTCGTGGCAAGGCCACCCGCGCTGCGAAATTCATCAATGCATCTTTCACGCGTTGGAGTCAGGGTCGTTTTAAAGGATTTGAATAACTTTCCTCTTTTTCGCAGGTGCTATATATATTTAAATGCACATGTACACATAATTTATTATGTTTCTCTTGTAGTTACGAACTGTTCGAAAAGATTTATAAGTTCATTTTTTAAAGAATATTAATTTACTCCTCTTTTAACGTCGTGATTATTATAAAACTTTATTTGAATTGTTATGTTGTAAAAATTAATAAAAATTATTAGAATTAAATAAAATTATGGTCAGTCTTGTTTATTATATATTATCTTATCTTATAATTTGTTAATAAGCTAACTTATTTAAATTGAATTTCTGAATAAAAAGTTAATACATCTTTATATTAACATATATAATTAAATTGCTCTTGACATCAGCACAATGTAGTAATAATAATTTTATTTTACGATTTAAATGTTTTTCTGTTGCATATTAGTTGAAAATTTTTAATCATTACATTTGATTTATGCCATTGTACTGATCTATTTGTCAACTTTCTGTTTTCAAATATTTTACAAATAATTAAACAGGTAAAATAATAATCAAATACCATCAGTGGAATAGTAAGAGACTTTACTGTAGGAAATCTACCACCGTAAATGCAGGTATACTCACATAAGTAATATATATTTTTGATAACAACATATATATTCCTGTTAGATAATTCATAGGTTTAGTTTGAAGTCTAAGAGCAATTATGCCTGCGATAACTGAAATATGACATCACTATAATTCAGTTTTATTTTAAACTAAAGAATTTAAGACATTCTGATACTTAAAGATACTTATTTATGAAACATTCGTATACAAATAATAAATTTGACACTGCGTTATAAAGCCTAGTTATAATCAGATCATATTTATGGCAGATGATCGAAGCAACTTAATATTTATATTCTTTAATTGTCTCCAGACTGATATATTGATTTCACTTGACGATCATGAAAATTTACTTAGGCTTGTTTTCATTATGTATGATTAACCTGTAAAAGATTAAGTTAGATTAAGTACAACTTAAAAATTAATACATACAATTAAATAAATTAAAAGTAATGTATGTATATGGTACGTATATGGTACGTTAACTTTAATTTATTTAACCATAAGCTTATAAAGTGTGCACTGTGTGTTAACATAATTTTTCAGCTACTGTTCTTTTATATATATAAAATTTTTACCGCATTTCTAAACAGGTTGCAAAAACTCTCGCTTCGTTGGACACTGATGGTACTTGATTATTATTCTTACATATCAATTTAGTGTGAACTTAATACTAAAGTACCTTATAACCTAAACCAATTAAACTTTTCTCCGTTTTGCTCTATTTCTCGATCCCTATTGACCCCTATCGGTGATGTTAATAATCGTCATCTATTGTCGCAGTTTAAGATAAAAAGTTCCAGACTTACCGACACTGAAGCGCAACAGCGGGGTTAAAACTGCATTAACCTATAAAAGTATAAATACAAATTAAAACAGTGTTGATCAAAGCAATCAACAATCAATCAATAACAAATGATAATAAATTATTTACCTCCGGTTGTCCCGCCGATGCCTGATGCCTCCTTCTTCGCCCCTGGGGTCTTCCACTCATACCATTGATACTTTTTCATAATATTTCAGATTCACCATTTCACCCGCGTTAACTACTCGCGTACTAACTATCTGAAAATCATGCGATACTGTGTACGAGACAAAGGAGCAACGCGCGATTCCACGAAGCTACGATTCCGACGTTGTTTACGCGACACTTGCGACACGAGATCATTCGCGAAACACGTCGATGACGATCATCCGTGCGCTGGTCACTAAAATATATCGTACAGCACACTTCGTACGACACATTCAACGATAATCACGAGCTCGATACCGCCACGGTGAATAACGCAAAAGTAACGTGTGAAGCGACGTAAAACGTTTGGCGTAACGGACAAACTAACATGGTGGAAAATTCGTAAAACGCGCGGCCAACTTCACACGAGTAGATGCCGCTGTGTTGGTTATATTCAAGCAGAGAGAAACCTCCGAGCGGTCATACGGTATATTTTCTTTGTCATCCCGTCAATTGAATCGCTGCGATTCCGAGCCCGAATACACTCACGCACAACACACATCACCGCGCTCCGTCTAACCGCGTAGTGCGTCTATCCGTGAGTCATCGCGCGCTCGACTGCGCGACCGACGTAACCTACACTTGGGCGAGCAGTGCCGAGTCGGCCGAGCAGTGCCGACTACTGCCGACTGCCGAGTCGGTCGAATGTAGGTTACGTAGGTCGTAGCAGAGCGCGCGACGGCTCACGGACAGACGGAGCGCGATAATGCGTACGTGATGAGTGTACTCGGGCTCGCAGTACAGCGTAAAGGTCCGTAGATAATGTGTACGATTGTTTGGGTCTTTTCCGTGCTATGATTCTTTGATTCTGTTCCATGCTACCTGGGCTATATCCATAAAGTGTAATGCATACTTGTAAAACATGATTAATATGCGAGATCGAATCTAACCTGCTGCTAAAAATATTATAATCAAACTATTCTTGCAAAAGTGTTTGGCAAAATTATGATAAGATGTGTGCGTGGATACTTTAGAGAATACAAAGATTTTTCGGACCTTCGTATTTCCGATTGTTAATAAATTATTTCTTCCGAAAATCACTCGTCTTAAACATTGTCTTGCATTTGTACATTTCGGCACAAAGCGTAAAAGCAGTCGTTAAAAGTTTATTTTATGTTTTCATGTGCGCGCGGATACTTTTGGGTAAACAAATCGTTCTCGGGTCTCAATTTTTTTTTAATTGTTCTAAGTAGTTTCACACGCGATTGTAATTATTAGCGAGTGTTTGTGTGACAAAAGGAACAGGAGATGCAGGCTTGGGAAAGGAATCGAGCCTCGGCAGAGCAACCTTCGGGTGAGTATGACTCATTATTTGTTAAAATTAATAGTTTTTTTCTATTCAGTTTTACTTTGATAAATTACAAAATTGAAGATAGAATTACGTAAAATTTGACACAAATTTGATTTTATAAAGCTTTTTTTCTTTCGGAAAATATTGATTATACAATTATTATATATAAATAATTGAAAGAATAAAAGGTTCGATACGTAACAATTATCTTTTATCTAATATTAATAATTGTGAGCTTTATTTTAATTTGAATCTATTTGTGTGTTAAAGTATTTTACAAAATTATTCCATTAGTCAATTATTACATTTATTTAATGAGCACAAGTATAAAGTTACATGCCGTAAATTACTTTATTAAATATTAATTGTTTTTTCTGTCCTGTTTTAATTTAGGCTTTGCATTTGTTTGTTACAGAATCGTAGCAATATTGCTGACTAACTCTGCCGCTGCGCATCGATCGGTGAGTGGTAAATAAACTTTTGTAATTGGAGTAATAGATTTGTGACAAAATTTTATACCCCAAATATAATGCAGAAATGTTTGCTATAATGCTGTAATAATAAATTACATATAGATATTATATTTATTTCATGGATCTATTACCTTAAAGTAGACTGGAATAGATTAGGATTTAATATTTAATCCTCGATGAATTATATGAATTAACTTATCAGGTATATTTAATATGTATTATTAAATAATTTTTTTAGAAATACATAAAATATCTTGTATGTATGCGCGTAATTGGAAACGCCATTTCGTTTTCGATACTCTATTCCATTTAACTAAATTTAACCATAAACTTAAAATGTTTTGAACTCTCTTTTAAAATTTTATTTCTCCCTGGAGTAATTACAGTCGCGATAATTAATCATACGGGTAGGTAGGAATATGACGCTAATACATAGGAATACAGTTAGGCAGGTAATAAGGATAAGTAAAAATATTAATATATAGAAATATGTACAAAATGCATTATTTCACAAATGACTTATTTTGTTTGCAAAATCTCATTATGCAATTTAAGATTAACATAATAATTACTTTTAAAGTAATTTTATTAAATTATATAATAAAAATAAAGAACAAATAGTTATTATAATTATAAAAATACTTTTTTTTTAAATACATCTAATTTTTCAACGTACGCTCTTTAAAAACATTCAAGACAGTTTAGGTAGTTGAGAATTAAAATGGATTATAGATGTCTATCAAAGATAAGAAAGAAACAAAGGTGTGAAAGGTTTACTATTTGTCTTTGTTTATTTAATTCATCTTTCTCCTGATTTAATGCGAAAGAGAACCACAAAAACGTAACTATTATCTAAGGTATATTAAGCTGGATGAGCTATATCATCAAAACACATTGATTTCTACATCGGAATTTGCTAATTATTTGCTATTTTTCACTAAAAAAATTTTTTTGCTCCAGCCAAAAAAAATATCAGTGGCTAGATAACTTAATATTAAGCTATCTAGCCAATAGAAAAAAAACGCATATACATTAACCAAATTTAAAAATTATTAATATAAGAATTATTTGCTAATTATATGCTAGCCTTTCGTAAAAAAAAATTTTGTTGCTTTAGCCAAAAAAATGTTACTATTTGTAACTTTTTTTTTGATTGGAGCAAAAAAATTTTGTTTGTCATCAAAAAATAGCAAATAATTAGCAAAAAATTCATGTATCGTTGATTCTTTAATTTATTTAGTTTATATATGATTTTTTGCAGTGGTTAAATAGCATAATATTAAACTATCTCTAATCACTGGTTTTTTTTTGGTTGGAGCAAAAAATAATTAGCAAATAATTCCAATGTATATAGAAAACGATGTGTTCTGATAATATGGCTCATCCAGCTTAATATACCTCCATTATTTACGAAATTCATAGACATTGGTCATGTAGTTCAATCTTCACATTTTATGGACATAAAGGGGCTCCAAAATAAAGTCACAGTTAAATCACTTTTCTCTATTTGTATTTGACAGTAGTAAAATTTGTATAGATGATTATCTATCTATACAATCATTGTTGCAATTTATTTTTAAAAAGTAAAAAACAAAAACTTAAATAGCGCACGCGTGCGTCTGTGGTGTCTAGTATATAAAAAGAGAGAGAAAGAGAGAGAATTTATTGACAATAAAGTATGACATTTACATTGTTATTAATGCTACCACGTTGCACTTTTTAACCTTTATTAATTTATTATTCTTTAACTCAAAGTGTCACTAATTGAAGTGTTTGTCGCCAGAAATTAACTGTAACCAGCATCAGCACTAGCAGTAATTCTCTCAAAACGTCCGACAAAAATATGAAAAAATTTATTAAACGTTATTTTATTTTTTATCTTTTAAAAGAAGTTAGAAAAAAATAAAAAAATTGCTTTATAAATAAATTAATAACAATTTTTTCTTGAAAAATACATTTTAATAAATACTTGAAATAACATTCTAAAGTAATTTATCGTGTCTCTGAAAAATTAGCTACAAATTGCTGATACATACAGATATATTCTTATATATAGTGGCGCGATCAGCTGAGCGTTACAACACTTTGACAGCATGTGTTGTAGAGATCGGCTTATAGAATCGTCAAAGATCAATTTATTAACGCTTTTAGTATATTTCCAAGTAAATATTTTTTGTGCAAAGATTTTAATTTTAATTTTATTTTTTAACGAGCTACAAGTTTTAAGAAATAATAAAAATAATCATGTAATGTTTTAAAGTAAAATTATAATTTTAAGAAAGTTATTTTATAATACTTGCTCAATTATGACACAAAAAGAGATTTTTATAGTTTTTAAGGCTTTATAATATAAACTCTGAAACTTTAATACACATAAACTCACACAATTGCACTTAATTGTCATAACTGTCATCATTAATTGAAGTGTTTGTTATAATTTGTTATAAATTAACTCGTTATAAAGTCGTTATAAATTAACTATAATCAGCATCAGAATTAGCAGTCATTCTCGCAAAACGTCCGACAAAAACATGAAAAAATTTTTGCTACATTAAACATAATTAAATCATGTTTTGTATGTGTGTGCGCGCGCGTGTGTGTGTGTGTGTAAATGCACAATATTGGGAGAATTTTTATATTATTGTTTTTAGAGTTTTGAATGTTAAAATTAACCGTTAATTATTTTTCTAAAAAGCTATTTTAAAAAATAAATTTTTCTGTACTTATTACCACTACGATAAAAAAAATTAAAAAGTTTTAACAACTTCCAATTCTCGAACAAATATTGTAAAACAAAAATCAGCAAATTTCTTTCATAAAAGATTACATAGTAAATACTTTTTGCAATAAGTTTTACAGTTTTTAAAAAAACTTTTAAAAAGCTGCTTGTATTATAGTAATCAAATTAACGACGAATTTAATTTAAAACGCTTTAGTTTATGATTACATTTTCGGTAATCTGTGATTACGCGCAATTATATAAAATTAAAAAAATATATTTAATAATTGATAATGAAATTTTATTAAACCCTAAGATCCACATTGATTAAAAATTAATATTTTTTTTGTGACTGTATTTGAAATTGGTCCAATACTCAATGTATTATTTTAATTGTATTCGAAGCTTAAAGAATTAAAATGCAAAATCGAAGATATTATCAAGCGACGCGGTAGCGGCGCGACGCTAAGTCCATAAAGAATCGTGCTGCCTGACGCAAACTTCACTGCGCAAATGTCACGCCGTTACTAAGCTTTATCTGAAATTTAGCTGTCAAATTCATTTTCAGTTAAAATATCTCAGAAACTAAAATTATAATCAAAAATCTAATGGCAATTTTATTATATAATATTGATGTGAGCTTTCGATTGCGACCAGTCTAATTAAAATTGGTACACTCAATTCTGAGATCTCGAGATCTCTTGTACGGAAAAGCTCACTTGAGTTATTTTCCACAGATTCACATGTACACACACACGCAAAGCCAGTTTGTTTATAAACGAGCTTCACAACGTGCCTACATACAATTTTATAAAACTAAAATAAAATTATTTCGTAATGTAAGTGATGAATATTGGTACGCGGAAAAAATATAATAAACTTGATAATTCTGAGATCTCTTGCGCGAAAAAGTTCACTTGAGTTATTTTCCACAGATTCACATGCACACATACACGCAAAGCCGGTCCTTCAAGGGGCTTTACAATATGCCTACATACAATTTTATAAAACCAAGATATAAAAAAATTTATTTTATAATATAAATGATAAATATTGGTACGTGAAAAAAGTCAAATAAGTTAATAAAAATGAAATAAATATATAACATAAACAAATACATGATATATATGTAAATGTCAAAAATATAAATAATAAAATATTAACAATTAATAAAATTACAATCTTCTGAATATTCAAGCTATAATTACAATTATAGATGTATAATATATGTATAATAGAGGAGATGTATAATATATGTATAATATAAATTAAATAAATTAAAGAATAAACAATACATGCATTTTTTGCTAATTATTTGCTATCTTTTGATGACAAAAAAAAAACTTTTTGTTGCAGCCAAAGAAAAGTTGCCAGTAGCTAGACAATTTAATAACAAGGTACTACAAAAAACGTACGTAAACTAAATAAATTTTTAAAATCCACGATGTATAAATTATTTGCTAATTATTTGCTAGCCTTTGGTAAGAAAAAAATTTTTTTACTCCAACCAAAAAGTTACAAATGGTAACTTTTTTTGGCTGGAGCAAAATAATTTTTTTTGTTACCAAAAGATACCAAATAATTAGTAAAAAACTCATGTAACGTTGATTTTTAAAATTTATTTAGTTTATATACGATTTTTTTTGTGGCTAGATAGCAAAATATTAAGCTATCTAGCCACTGGCGTATCTTTTTTACCTTTTTAAGGTTTTTTGATGGGATAGACTTATACATAAAAAAAAATAATTTTTATTTAAAAATTTAATTGTAATAATAATTATATAGATTGTACGAAAACAAGTAGATTAAATTTAGCCTTCTACAAAACAAACATTTTTTTAACATTTAATAGTTTTTTAACATTTAATAATTTTCTGAGAGAGTTTTATAATAACATGTCAAAAAGAAAAGTTTAATTAGAACAGCATCATGGTTTATAAATAATATAAAGTATAAAAGTTGTCCACTTTAACAAATAATAAGGATTTGAAATTGACATTTTATTTCTGTTACCTTTTTACAGATTTTCCATCAATTTCTACTTCTTTTATTTGTTACATATCTTTGACATGTTTAATCTAAAATTGTCAACACCATTTCAGCTTTGAAACTTCGCAGAACATCAAAATGCGCAAGCGCTGTCTCTTAATGGACAGACCTGCGGATATAGAATTAACATTGGGATTTTCTTTGACTATTCTAACACCAATCATGCGAATGATTAAACTTTTGCGACTATTTTTGTTTTAAAAGTTTTATATTAAATGCTGTCGGCGAAAGCTATTGTGTTAAACCTATGCAAACTCTTGTCGAGAAGCAGTAGCAGCAACAGCAGCAGCTTCGTCGGTACAGTACCGCAACGTGAGCACGTGGCACGGACTAGTAGCTCGTCATATTGATCGACCTGAATCCGCGCTCTGGTCGGCGCGTTGACTAGCGCGCTTGTCAGTACCCTGAAAGCGCTTGCACGCTGCATTTACAGCGTAATCGCGACTGCACAGTCGCATCGTGGTATTTTACGAACTGCATCGTGCTGCGTATCCTCGTACCCTCGTTTCATCGTTGCTATGTATCGGTGATGTAGACTCGTTAATAGACGTGTTGAGGGTGTCTGAGCTTGAAGAAGGGGTAGGCGCAAAGAGTAGTGCCGGATCTCGTTAGAGGGTCGACAATCAAATCTGGTATCGTGACACGCGAGGAATGACAAAAATCAATAAAAGAAACAGATTTTGTGTTTCAGACATTATTTAAAAACGAGACACCAGTGTTGCCACGAGAAAATCAACCCTAATCTCCGTCAAACGGTGCAATAAAAGTATGTACAAATTGTAAATAAGCATATGAATACGTTAAATCTGCTTTGTAGCCTGTTTTATAGATACAAGTGACATACATATTTCGAATTTTATGCAGTTTTGTCCTATATTGTAATTATTATAACTGGCTAATTATTTTTTAATTAAGTTATTATTAATAACATTAAATAATCTATATATTATGCACATGAATAATATTTATGTAAAATTTAATATAACGAATTTAATTTGTATAATTAAACTTGAAAATTTTCGAAAATGTTACACAAATAATCAGCTATTTTCTTCCTGTCAAGTATAATAATCAACATAGATGTAGTATAATAACCAACATAGATGATGTTGACATATGAAAAATAATACTTTAATATGTATTTATTATTTTATATTAAAAATTAGAACATGATATTTCAGTCTTTTAGAAAAATTAAAATAATCAAATAAAAATAGAAGAACTATTTTTATAGCTTTTTATTATTTTAAAAACTATATATAACTGTTTCTAAAATGGTAATTAAATTTTTATTACTGTTTCTTAAATTACATACATTTTCCAATGCTGTTATATTTATTCCAAAAATATAACTAGTATAAATATTATATATATCGTAGAATATTGTAATTAAATTTAGTAAATATAATGTATTTATTAGTTAATGCTATTTATTAATATTATATAATTAAACGTAAATCTTTTTTAGTACATAAATTTTCCTTTTAGTACCTAAACTTAATTACTACGTAATTACATAAGAATTTATTGCTGTTATCATAAAATAATAAAGTTTTATGATTAATTAAATGATTTAGTTATTATATCTTTAAGCTATTGAACATCTCAAATTAAGCATTTACGTTATAATAGTTCGTAAATATATCTGTTAATAGTCTGTTAAACTTAAAATAAAGAAATATTTTTGACGATCAAAAATCAACAACACTTAATAAATTAAAATTTAAAGAAACCTTTGTTTAACATTAATTAAATATTTGAAATATAATAAACGTAATATTTTGAATTGCACAAAATAAAGAATCTAAAATATAGAAAATACTCCAACGTTAAATCTCTGTATATGGATCTCTATATTTTCAGATATACAATAAATTTAATTCAAAGATTTATAACTTCAGGGACGACTTGAAATATACTGAATCAGCTCGTGCTAATCGGGCGCTACTCGATGTTTGAGAAAGTCTCGACATGACACGAAGCTAAACAAAGTGTAAGGAGATCCTGCCGCTGTCAGCATGTGGACGAATCACTTGATAGTGGGTAAGTGTGCTCGCGTCCTCGATGAGCTTCCCATTTAATCCCGAAAGGATCTTCTATATTTTAAGAAGGTAGCATCGTCGAACTGAAATAGGCTTCTCTCTTACACAAATGTCAATCACATTCAATGTCTAATTTTTATACATTTTGAAATTAAAACAACTGTTATTCTATTATTCTGTCACTAGAATAAAGAAATATATATATTCAAAGGGATATCTGCCTTTTAAACTAGTTTTAAGCAAAAATGTTAAATTTCTAATAAGTAATTCTAATCGTAATTATTTACAAAAGATCAATAATTTGAAAATTATGTTATTCGGTCACGATCTTATGCAATTATTATGAGTCTTATTACGATCTAGAAATCATAGGTATTATATATATTAGATCTATCAACACGCGTATGGCCGCTGCTTCCGTGCTGTTAAGTACGTGGACAAGTACGTACGTAAGGTTCATGAAAAAGAACGCATTTGTGAAATATAGAGAGACCTGCGAAATAGAATTACACAGATTAATATTAATATTTATTATACATTATTTCTTATAGTAATAAGAATTATCAACAGAAATTAAGTCATTTTTAGAAATTATATCACAAATATGAGTCCTCTACATTTCAAGTCAAATGCGGAGGTATTTTCAAAAAAAGTGCGCCAGGCATCTCCAAATTATTTTGGTTAACTAATATAGACAATTGTTGCTGAATGATACATTTATGAAAAAACTGGTTTTGCACGGCAAATTATAATTATAATATAATTATGAGTAATGCATTTATTTTCGATATTGAAATAGTATTGTATGTACTTTTATATGTACCGTGTAGAAGTTATCCTTTGGCCTTTAACATCGTTACGTATTAAAATATCAAAGATATATATAAGGTGTAAAAAACTAAAAAACCTGAAGTAATTAAGACAAAGTTGAATTATAACCTACGTCATATTCTAAATATACGCACGCATTATCTTTAACTGAAGCGAGATTTTAACTAAACGTTCAAGATACTGTGTATATTTCTAACTCTTTCCAAGTTATTTTCTTCAAGACAAACGTTGTCAATTGTTCTACAAGCACATAATATAACACATGTCTCAAGGTTCTTTTAAAACTGCACGACACCAAGTTTGATTTCCCAGTCATGTCCCAGATATGGCCATTTACTGTTTTATACTTCTCTATACTGTAAGCCTTTTTTAAACACGTGTTTATACCGCATGTATGTCACATTTTATATCCCATACTCTTTCATCCGTCACCAATTCCTTACTATATACCTCATAATCTGTAAGAGTGAAAGCGCAGCAAGATTAGATTCATCCAGTGAACCGAAAAATCTGGACTTGACTGCCGCACGGTCCCTCTTTGATCAATCGAGTGATAGCATCATTAGCTAGCACCACTATCAGCGGTCCCCAACATCGTTAATACCGGTATGCTAGAACCGCGCTATAGAGATAGTAGCGGTTGTAATAGTAGTCGCAGCCACCGTAGCCGTTGTATAATAGCGCTAATTTTTTCGCTTGCGTTATCACTAATCACACCAAGTTATTTAAGCTAGCAACCTGCGCACATTGCCAAAGCACATTGCCTAAAGCAATAACAAATCTTTCGTTTTCAGCGGCAATTGTACTCGCGGTTGCCAACGTCTGTCATGCGGAGTGCCAGAGTGAGTGATTAAACCAGATTACTCTCCTCGGTGTGATCGTATCGCGTCGTCGGACTCATACGCTAGGGATTCGATGAAGTTTGATGCGTCCGCGGCCAAGTGACTCTTGTCAGAGCATCCACCTCAGGATGGGAAAGCAGTTTTCAACGGGAATTAACTAATCGGAAATTGCTTTCTAAACTGGACGAGATTCGCACGAAAAACACTTTGAGCAGAAGCATATAGTTATTTTTACTATATCAAATGTCGAATTCTTTATAAGTCAAAAAGTCATAAATATCGTTCGATAATTAATAGAAATTAATCTTATTCTCGTCCAGTTTTACCGATCACAATCACGTTACGGAGCGTTTGTGCCTTTTTATTTTGTCATGAGAAATGAACGGTGCTTAATATTTCGTTTGTAGAATTCACGCGCGCACTTATCGACACGTACATTTCACATGAAAGATATGCATTCGGGAAACTATGTGATTGCAAAGTATAACAAATTTCCAGGTTAAATAAATGTTCTGAATTAAAAATTAATTATAATTTACATACACAGAAAAAAAATGTAATACAGCCAATAACATATGTGAATGCGGGCTGCCAACTACATAAAATACTCAATACAATAATATTTGCTATTAATGCAAGTACAATGTTGATACTGCAATAGCATATATTATTGTATTGAGTATATTTTTAATTGGCAGCCCGCAATAACATATCTTATTGAATATATTGCTTTTTTTTTTCAGTGTACTTAACAATTTTTATTTATTAGTTGATTATTTTTTAAAAATAAATATGACAGTTAGATATTAACTCTGTTTATTTAGTGTTAAATATTATTATTTAGCAATTGAAAACAATTGCTGTTTATATGTTTGATTATAGTTTATATATAACTTATTTAATTACATTCCATAAATTAATTATTAATTTATTAATTATTAATTTATTAATTATTAATTTATTATTAACTATTATTAATTACTTTTCTATTAACAAAATATTACACAATTGTGTTTAACACTAAATGCAGGTTGAGATTTGTAAACAAATAGAATATTTTTAAAAATATGTGTGGCATATTCTAAATAAATGATCATATTCTTTTGCTTTGCGTGCATTCTTTCCCGAGTACGATTGGAATGCTATATGATCTTTAAAAAAACGCATTTGCTCCACAGCTCGTTCTATTTACTGTTACGAATGCGATTCATGGACAGATCTCAGATGCAAGGATCCATTCAACTATACAGCATTACCCAGGGATCAGCCACCGCTGATGACATGTAACGGATGCTGCGTAAAAATGGTCCGCAACGCAAAATCACGTAAGTATTTATTTATTATCAGAAGTTCGTTATCTTTTTAGAGAAAATTAAGATATTTTTTTATTAAATTTCTATAAATTAGGCTACACCGTAACATCGATTAAACTTGGAAGGATTTAAAAATAGACGAACACGATGCGTATTATGTTCTATCATATTAGAGATTATAACTGTTCCTCTTACTGCCAGTTCCAACTGCCGCTTTTTTTCATTGTAATATTAGAATAAAAAATTGTAATGTTAAAACAAATGTTTTAATGTTAAACTCAGGTTCTCATAAAAAGCAAATGCATAGTAGTAAATAAGAAGGCAATATTAATATGTGCGACAGTAATCGGACCATAGTATTCAAAATACATATTGACTGTGGCAGAATTAGCAGTAACAGATTTAATAACTCATATTTCTTTTATTATTAATTAAACAGATTTTCCAAGTTACATTTAAATTGTACATTAAAGTTTTTATTTAAATAATGATGAAAGAAAATGGTTATTACATATTTTAAAAACTATAAAATAATCTGCCACATACTTGCCATTATGTGCTTAAGGCGGCATTGATTGGGACAGTAATTGATTACTTACATCTGCAAATATAAATTAATTAATACATATGAATTAGATGTTTACAATCCGCAGGAATTTACTTGCTGCTTATTGTTCTCTTTTACTTGCAGCGTACGAGAGCGTGAGAAGAACTTGTACTGCGCAACTACAAATAAACTTATTCATGGTGGACCACGTGTGCATGATGGAAAGTACCGGCACTGGTCACATGTGCTTCTGTGAGGAGGATATGTGCAATCGTGTACCCCCGACCTCGCGCTCGAATCCCGTACTCCTGCTGATCCTGTCGATCATCCTTATTCTGCGTTCGGCAGTCTTAGGAGCCTCCGCTTGCTTTGTAGAACGTTGCAATAATCACATCGTTTAACACCAATTAATTCGATTCACCCATCGCAGTGGTGTCCAATCATATCCTTCGTAGAAATTCTAGCGAGTCGACAACACGACCATTCATCGGAACGAACGATCGAGCTGGCTTCGATCCTGAAGCCTAAAATAACCCTTTGGAATATTGAAGGAAGAAGTCAAAAGCATATGAAGCGATGGAAATTTGATATCATTATCATTACTTTTGTGCCTTTTTCAAGTGCGTGTTACCGATTTATTGAGTCGTATAGAAATCAAATATATTATATTTATATGATAAAAAAATTTTATCAAAGTTACATATCTAACGATAGATGCTATAGGGCAAATGAATTTGGTACGTGTTAAAATGCTGAAAAAGAAATTATAAGAGTAGGTGACTGCAAGTAAAACGTATATTAATGTATTCTTGTAAGAAATTCTGTTATTTATTATATAATGTAGTTAAAATTAATTTTATTAATCAATTTTTGTTTCCCTCTCTTGGGAGATAAGCCCTTTAGGGTAACGCAATAAGATTATAAATTTTAAATAAAAGCTGAAAGAAAAAGTAAAAGGAGCTATTAGATATCATTAATAATAAATTTATCTTAATCATAAATTTATCTTAAAATTTGCAATAGGATTAGATAATTATAACTGAACTGTAATAATAACAAATTTAATCTTCACGTTAGCGAGTGAGATTTGTTCAATTTGTGTGCATCGTTCGTTCCGATCATTGGCCTTAGACAGCATCGATAGTACCTAGGCGTTTTTCGTGTAGAAATCATCTCAAACTGTCTAATCGATTTTTTTCTGATGCGCTCGGAACAAGTCCGAATTCTCTATTAGTTGCTCTTCGAGCAAGCACGGCTAGTATCATTGCAATACATTCGTGACATAAACTTTGAGGAAGGAATTTTATTAAAAAGAAGAAGTTATTAAAATATAAACTAAAATATGATACTATTAAATAACGTTATATAAATAAGTGAAAGAAGTTACATTATATATTATTTATGTGCTATAACAAAATTGATTTAATACCTAATTCTAATTAGGAAATATTAAAATATCTTTATAGTACTTATTTGATATATATTGTATAGAAATATTGCAAATTATTACTTAATTTATACTTTTCTGTAATATTAGTTGCTGTTTTATTAATTTTTAATGTTTTAAATATTTAGAAATTTAAAAAATTTTTTATTACTTATTTTTTAATACTTCAAAAAAATTTTAATAATAAATTAACAAATAGAATGTAAATTAAATTTCTTCCTTGCCTTTATCGCGCTGCATGTACTCGACTGTCGTCTAGGAACATCGATGATGATTTAGCCATTTATCCTAATATTACGATAAAAAGAAGATACAAAGTGTGGATACTCTAGCTCTTGAACTTTTCTCACAACAATGCACCTCACTATATTGTTTTTCTTATTCTAATGCGACAATGTTTGACGCGACTGGTCGAGTTTTGTTCGATGCGAAAACTTATAAAGAAACACAATAAAATTGCACGAGGTATGAACGTCAATCGTACACGTGACATAAAATATATTAATATATAAGGATTTCAATAATTTTGTTAATTTTTTGATAAAAAATGGAGAAAAAATGGAATAGCAAAATTTTTTACACATAATCTTTCTAAAATATATAATCTTAATTCGTATAATTATTAAAATTGATAAAAGTAACAATTTTTCCAAATTATATTTTGTTCTTGATGTTTTTGGTGGTTATAATTTTATTATTTAATTGATTTTTGTGTTAATTTACATATATATGTATACATACATATATACACACACATAAATACCTATATATGTATATATATACATACATAAATTATATTCAGTACTTTGTATTATTTTATAGCTTTTAAAATATAAAAGCTTATAAAATATTATTTTATAACATATTGTGCTACAGTGTTTTAAATAATCATTGTAAAGATATCGGCAACATTAAGTGACAAATGACGTACGTTCATCGTGCAATACAATCAATTTAGCTGAATGCTTTCTTGATTGTATCCAATCACGACTCTCTTTTTTTACCTCTTCCTTACATCATCTCTCTCTCTCTTCTCTCTCTCTCTCTCTCTCTCTCTTTCTCTTTTTGTTCCATATAATCTGATTCTTTTGCATTTTTCTTGCATTCTTATTTTATATTAACAGTACAACTTCCTCGTAAACAACTTTTAACCGTTCTGATAAAAGATCATTATACTCGAAATAAGAGAGATGAAAAGTAATCGAAACTGCAATAGAAAGCGAGCTTGTACGATAGAAAAACATTTTACCTTAGAAGGCATGGTTGCAGCATGCATATTCGACAAACAAAATCAACAAACGCAAAGAGAACCACTCGACGAGTAGAGAAAATCTTTTCAAGTTTCAGAAATTATCAGGCCACAAATGCGCACATTTTCTGAAATATATTTAAAAAATATGTTTTTAAAATGTCTGAAATCGCTATTAAGAGAGATAGACAGAAAAGTATAAAAATAACAGAAAAATTAAAATTATAATTTTTTATTTAAAAAATTATAAAGAATTTATAGCTTTGTATTGTAATGATAATAACGAAAATATTTTTAAATATTTAAAAATTATAAAAACTGATTTTATATATAAGAAATTTATTTAGAGAAAGAATTTGAAAACTTGAAGATATGTATATGTACATATGTGTATATACATACATACATATATTTTTTTAGGAATTCGAGAAATTTAGGCAAAAATTTTACAATACAAAAATTTAGAATCTTCTGGAAATGGGCGCACACTCAAGACCATTAAGTAATAAAGTTTTAAAAGCACTTAGGAAAGAAGTTGAGTCACGTAGACTAAAATGAAGTTGAGTGCATGGATTGTAGTGTTTATAAGACTGTATGATTTATGGAAAGTCAACGCAAAACTTTTATTTTTGAATATGGCTTTTTCATTTGTACAGAAAGAGTAAAGATTGATTTATTATATAATATGATTATATAATATTTTATGCAAAATTAATGACTTGAATATATACACATATTTTATATATTTTAAAGAGAAGATGAAAGAAAAATAAAAACAAAGTTTTATTTATATAACTAATAATTGTATTTTGTATATATTATATTTAATATTTTACTTTTTTTTTTAAACTTTCCAAAGAATGTCTCTCTCTCATATTCTTTACCCGTTTTATTTAAAGACATTTTCTTATTTAAATTCTGTATCTTTATACAAGATTATGTTATAGTTTTACAAAAAATATAAAAAACTTTATCGCAACTTTGAAATATTTTATAAGTAATTTAAAGAATATGTTTTATGCAGCTTCTAGTAAAAAATCATAATTAATTATTCAAGGAGCAGCTTTAGCGTTCGACTTTCAAATAAACATATAGCAACACTTTGCATGACACTGCATGACCCTATCATTCTTACTCTTGCGTGTGAACGAGTACTCCACTTTTACTGGTCGAAAGCAAACAACTTCTACAAATTATTTAAATCTTATTAAATACATGTTACTGAGAAAGAGAGTTACATGAACAAGAAAAATCTCAAAAATTTAAAAACGTAGAATTTCATTTCACGACTCCAAGCTTGTACAAAATCCAGAAAAATTAAGTTACTGTTGCTTTCGTTCTGTAGCTCGTCCAAAATGCAACAACAATAAGTAGCATTGACAAAAATAACGGTTATAACAACTGTGACAACTATGAAAACCCACGATACCTTCCACCCTAACAAATGCAACGCAAAGCAGACGAAAAACAAAGCACAACGTGAGCCTTCAGCTTTATTCGTGCCGCGACTAACAAATCTAATGCTTTTAATAAAAATTGATTTTATAAATTTAGATAAATTTAGCTTAATTAGTCTATTTGATAATTTGAAAAAATTTCAAAAATTTATGCAGCAGAAAAAATTGTTGAATATATAATTATGACATTAAAACTATGTACATCATAAAGCTATATATCTGCTACTTTCAATATTTACATAATACTACAATTACATACAACATATATTTATATAAAATATTTCTCATTTGTACTATAGTATTATAGTATTATACATTGGAACCCCGCGTTAGCGTACTCCGCGTTAGCGGAAACTATCCCCTCCATATGCACTCGGCCCACATGAGTAGCGTGTGTGGGGAAGCAATGGCATGCCGTCGCGTATTTCACGGCGTGAGTGAAACCAAGCAATAGGAGATAACCCGCGTTAGCGGACTTCCTTAAAAGCCCCGAACAGTCCAGATAACACGGTGTTCCAGTGTGTATTTTATATTTTTATTTTTTAATCTTAAATTGTGAATCTTTATGTCAAAAAATACTTTGTAAAAATATATGAATGCAAATGAGATCAACAGTCATTGACGCTATTAAAATCGCTCAAAATTCAGCGATGATGTAATTATTATCTCTGTTTAATGCAATTGTCGACGTTGTAATTGTTTGCAAGTGGTACGACCAAGCTGAACGCACATGTCCTCACAGAGAGGCTTTCAAATCGGAGCCTCTTGCCAAACAAGCTTCGGTGCTTGCTTGACCGTTGGTGAGCAGCCCGACGTTTCTCTGGCAAGCCATGCGGCTCGTGTCGCGTCATTTGTTCATTGTCGCACGCGCGGCTGCGAGGCTACCTATTTACGTTTTTATCGCGATATACGCCGCTTTTCCATCTCGTTTCTCTGTTCTTTCATTCCTTTCACTATTTTATTCAGCATCCTTCAATGTCTTTTGATTTAATACGTATTGTTCTTGAGTCGAATGTAAGCGCTCAGTGTGCAATCGAAGAAAATGCTCAAGTTGAAGTACATTAAATATTTCTTTGACTTTGTTTTGAGTATTTCATGATTTTGTAGTTTGACATTACCTTTCTCTTATGTAGAAAGATTGATTTTTCAAATAAATTTATACATAAAATCAAATAAAAATTAAACTAAATTTAGACAGAAATTTATATTTCAGAATTATAAATATACATATTGTGTATATCAAACATGCTATGTGATTAAAATTTGTCTTCTATAATAAAAATACATTACTACATATGTATTTTAACTATTACATTGTTAGAAATTGTAAAGTTAAAATCTATAGAAAAACAAATTGCTAAGCTAACTTTTACTTAGAGTTAGAATAATAATAATTCTGTAATTTATCTTTTTCCAAATATTAATCGTCTAACTAAATACATTAAATTTAGAAAAAATTTTAACAAATTTGAAATTACTTTATTAACGATTTTAATTAATTTCTTATTTTTTATTATAAATATGTCAAATGTACCAAATGACAAGAATTAGAGAATAAGTAAGTTGAGCATGTTTCCTCGTTTCTGAGTCGCAAAACGAAAATACAAAAATATCGATATTACACCTTTGTTTACTGATAATAATCGGTATTAAATCTGGCCTCGCAGCTGAAAAGTATCCACGTATAGTTATTAAATGAATCTATCTGCGATATGGATTATTTAGAACAAAAAACTATAAGAAAACATCGACGCGAGGACGAATAGAAAAAGGAATAATTTATAGATAAAAGTAAGAATAATTTATAAATAAAAACAAATAAATTATTTTAATCCTTTAACTTAGAAATTGTAAATACATAATTTTCAATTTGATTCATAAAAATATGATATTTGTTTGACAATAAATTTAAGAAAATACAAAAGTACTTGCTTAAATTAATAAATTAATAAATTAATAAATAAAATGAATTTGTAGTTAAAGGATTAACTATTAATACTGCTGAAATACATATATCTTATCATATTATATGCTATACAATGTACGTGCGATTATGTAATTAGTACATTTACATAAAATGTAACAAAAAATGTAATTATTATTGTAATGTACTAAAAAAGAATTGTGATATGTTAATCTTATTTAGAAATTTAAGAGAAAATGACAGTGAATAGTAAACATATATCTCTGTTATCGTCTGCGTCGATGAAATGTAAATGATGGCAAATATGTCCCCCGTTCCTAAATCGTTAATAATTAATGTATTTTACCATGTCAAAAGGCGTTAATCTATTTTTGCGAATTTTTATCGAAATTGTTGGCTTAAATCTTGAAATTATCTTGATTTGTATGGGATAAGCAAGGAGGATTTTTTATGTATTTATTCATTTTCTTGCTTTAATTACTACGACATATTTGGTGGCAAATTTGCAAGTAGATTTTCAAATGAAGAAGAAAAAAAATTTTAATGAGTTTTGTGAAATAATGAAAATGGATCATATTTTATCATTTTCTATTTAATAATAATAATAAAGTAATTCTTATTCATTTTATTAATATTTTAATGCTCAATTTTGTATTACTACGTCTAGCAAACAATTAAAAATACTTTTTGAAAACATTAAAGAAAATGTTATTATAAATTGCTGGATGTACAACTAAATACATTTTCTCAATTAACATTGAAAGTATATTTTTATTAAGTGTAATATTAGTATTATATTACACATGCACATTCGCTTATTTATCAACTTTTGGAAATAATTTTTATACATATAAATAATAATTACAATACTATATTGCTGAATGCCAATTTAGATTTTATCTACTTCAAAATAATTTTAAAACGACATATTATTATCCAATTTTAGAGAATATGTTTTAACATAAAGCATTAAATTAAGATAACTAGAATATTAAATTAATTTTTTAAATGTAAATTATACATTAATTTGTATAAATTTCACGAATTAATGTTAATCTTTTACACAAGATTATACGTTGTATTTATAATCATAAATTTTACAAGATTTAAATTTATTGTTGTTGAAATTTATTAATTTATGTTGGTGAAAAACCAACAAATGTAAAATTTATTATTTTCAATATTTTAATATTGTTATAACTTTGTCAACAATAATTATTATATAACAATAATTATTAACAAGTAATAATCACAATTTGGTAAAGTGCAAAATTAAAGATTTAAACAAAAGTAAATAACATAAATTTTCTGATTTGTACAAAAATTATAAATAAATAAGTGTTACAAAAATTTTACAGTTTCTGTAAATATTTTATCATTATTGTTAGCTTTTGAATTTAGCAGTACTTAAAATTATGCGTACAAGAATAAGATTGCGGTTATTTTATCTTTTATAATAGAGTTAAGAAAATGAAGAAATATGTAGAAGGAAGTATAAAAATTTTATATATTATAAGAAGATAACTTAGGTATTTACAGATAAAATCTATCTGGTTTGATTATTTATTTTTAAAGATTTAACAATACAGATCTCTATAAAAAAATAATTTTATTATTTACAGAATACATAACATATGTATTCTATGGATAATATAATTATATAATATATATTATTTTCATATATTTTAATATATTTTTAAGATTTTTAAAACAAGATAGAATGGATTATGTGTGTAGGATTTAATTAATACGTTATTAAGTATTTTGTCACATTGTGCATTTATTTAATTTCATACGTTTGTTACGTACAAAATATTGCACTCTACACCTCTGTTTTAACAATTACTACAATTCTTCTAACAATATAAACTATATAAATATTAAAAATAAAGCAACTAATTAATTATTTTTTATATGCCAATTATTTTTTAATATTTCTATTTTGTTATAAGATATCAATAATTTAATTTATATATAAATGTAATTATTCTAAAAGAAATTGAATATTTTAAAGTCACAATAAATATATTAATTAATAATTTTTTAACAATTTTAATAAAGAGTATATGCACTCTCTCTCTCGCTCTCTCTCTCTCTCTCTCTCTCTCTCTCTCTCTCTCTCTCTCTCTCTCTCTCTCTCTCTCTCTCTCTCTCTCTTTCTTTTACTTGTACAAAAGTATAGAATTAATTCTCTACAATAATTTTCTATTATTTTGATTGTTTTAATGTTCCCAATTTTATAAATTTATTTAGCAAAATGGCGCAATTTATGTACTTAATATTTGACTTAACATGCTAAAATAATATATTGTGAAAATAATTTTAAATTGACAAATTTGCAAAAATATAACAATATTTGAGTGCGTACGCTCTTCAACGTATGAAGAATAAATAATATTTTAAAACTAATTACTGACGTTTAGAGAAGTGACCACATTTTTTGCATAATTCTTCCTTATCATCATTTTTTTCGTTTGCTTTCATTGATTTCTCTCTCAAAACTCGAACAGGCGCCAAATCACCTGTATATGGACGATGTCCAATAGCAGCAATAGTTTCACTTCTAGGAAAACCTACACCAGCCGAAGCAATAGTCACCGTGTTATTCTCAGCACCAACGTTGACGAATGAACCATTTGCCACTGTATAATCCAAGTCACTTTTTGAGACGGATGATTCTTTCTTAATTGTTTCGGAATTATCAGAGTCTTCCAAATTTTTATAAACAATTGATTTATCTGTAAAAACCATAGACCTTGTAATTGTATTCTTTAATTTGTTATTTATTAAAGTAATAAAAGCATACCATTATCGGATTCATCCATAGTATTTATGTCAGATACTGATTCACATAATCCAGTGTCTTCATCCTCTTTCATTAATGGTAACTCGGAAGGAGAATCCGAGAGTGGACGGCTGCAAGCATACCCCTAAGAAACAATATTATTATTAGATATAATTACATTATATTTCGTGTCAAAATCAAAGATATCAAAATATATAAAAATAAAAATTATTGGTTTTAAACACATTTTTAACATAGTTTTAAACACACCTGAACTAGATCCATACGAGAGTCTAGTGAAAATTGCTTGCCTGACATTAATATTCCGCGAATGCGACGACGTATAGCTAAAATAAGATATTAGTTATATTTAAAATAAATATAATCACGTATTATATTAAGTACCTGGACTGTCTCTCGTCTCAAGATGAATTTTCCCAAAAGTTTTCATGCATTCTTCAAATACATCGGCTGTGTCATATATAGCGGCAAAACTACCGTTTACAATTTTTGGAGACATTGGTGAATTGGCTAATAATAAGCTTGATCCAAAATTTTCATTCTTCTGTCGCGTGTCTGTAAAGTATCAAAATTAATTACATTTTTCTCATCACAATATTGAATATTACAAATTAATAAATAAGTTGTCAATATATTTAAAGCTAATTCCGTTACACAAAAATTATATATGACTCACCTTTGAGAAGTATAATGTGTACGGAGTAAATCAAGTGCTCATAGTTAAACGAAAAAATAAAGAATCATTGAGTAATAAAATTATTTACTTAACATTAATATCATTTTTATCACTCAACAAAACAAAGCAATAAACACAAATTAATAATTAAACTTTAAAAAATATTATTTAAAAATAAAACTTAATATAAATAAAAATTAACATTTAACATTATTTAGAATACTTTTAAACATAAATATTAGTTTTAAGTATTAATTTTAAATTTAAAAATTTAAAAAAATTAATTAGACTTGTATAAAATTGAAATTTTATAAGTCTAATTAGTATATTACATGTATATAGTATATTACATGTATATAATAAAAAATGTATTAATTTGAGTTTATTACAATAATACAAAAAATAAAATTCTTTATATATTATATAATTAATATTATATGATTAATATTGTGTGAGTCTTATTAATTAATAAAAAACACAATTACTGTATAAGACAAAAATATTGTGTGTTTCAAATTAAATATATATACACTGTATGTACATTATAAAAGATTTTGCACACATTATTTATATATATTTCAAACGTCACAAAATATGGTAAATTGAAATTCTTTTCCACATAAATAGAATATATACTTACATATATACGTGTATATATATAAATATATACATATATATATATATAAAGTTACAGTAAATAGATTATCAATTTTTCATTTATATAAAAGATAATTTCAATTCATCATCGTTTCCATAATGTGGTGAAACGTATCTGTAAAAAGGTGTAAAATCTTTTGGACGTACATATCTTCTGTTCATTGTTTATGTGAATCATATATCTTTAATTTTATGCAAGTTTTTGTTTAAAAAAAAATAACTTTAAACTATTTTTATTATGAGTCATTATTATCCATTAAGCTGCTCAAAGCTGTCTTAGTTCCGGCTCGTTATTACCTGCGAGAGGAACTCTAGCTCGTATAGGCGCTCGGGTAGAATCACTCAAGATTTCATTAGCGGTGCTTCGTATTTCTGCCCAATCCCTTAGAATATCTGCATTCGTCGTGCTGAAAATATCAGGTTTTATTTATAAAACTGAAAAATTCTGATAAAAACTGATAAAAATATTAAGTGTATTAAAATGATTGGTATGGCAAAAATAAGACCATCTCTTTTTGCTAATCTCTTCTACTCATAGCAAAAAAATAGCAAAGTTAGATAAATTATTATAATTCTTAGTTTAATATAATTAAGTAAATATTGAAAAATAAATATAATAATACATACTTTGTTGAGGTAACTGTAAATCTAATAACATATTTTCCGTGTAAGGCGGCTGGTACGCAATGCAATCGACCCCGCGAATTAAGCTTCTTTAACAAACGTTCTGTCAAAGTATTCTCCCCACAAAGACGAAAGACCACCATGCCGAGATGTCTCGGAGCAGGAATTTCAAAACGAGTATCGGCCAAGACTAAAGCTTCAAACTTCTGTGCTAACCTCACACCCTATAAATATGTATAAATTTCAAAATTATCATTACATATTTGATCCATATATAACCAAAAAAGACACTAGTCAAATTTACAATATTTTTATCACTAAATATTTTTTATTAGATTTAACTTTTTAATTAAAAAATACATACACATTTATTTTCTGTTATTATTTATTTTATAATATACCTCTCGTATATGTTTTTGTAAGCCAGTAATTCCATAATTCCTGATAACGAACCATAGTTTTAGAGCCCGAAATCTTTTGGACAAAGGAATCTGCCAATGCTAAAGTTAAAATTGAAAACGTATATGTTTATTATTATTATTATTATTATTAAAGCTATAAATATATAATTTTTTTAATGTAACAATATTACAAAATTTATTATACTTATAAGGTCAAATTTTTTTACAAATGATTATAATTTTTTTATTTTGTATATTATATCATTAAGAAACATTAAGAAATGATAATAAACCATTTAGTATTACTGACCATATAGTCAATCGCAAGACCTGTTAAAAAGGTTTAACGTTATTATAATAAAAAATTATATTTTTTTTATTTAGAAATGTTGTATTTCACAGATTAGATATAAAAATGTAGAGTTTATGTAATTAAATTTTTAAGAATTTATGAACAACGATTAAATAAACCCAAAAATTTAAAACATAAATTTTACGATACAGTTAATTAAATTTCTTTAATGGTAAATTTGTACATAAAAAAAACTTAAATTTTCTAACAGCTAATTACCAAAAAATATATAGAATTATAAAATTACCTGAATTTTCATGCTTCAAATATAACGGATCAACATTAAATGTTCTATGTAATGCTTGACTGTTCTTTACCCTAAAACAAGAATCAACGCGCTTTTTAGTACTCGTTATATAACAAATAAAGTTTTTTCAAGAGATATTATTATTTTGCAATTGCGTTACATATTTCGCAACTTTTATTATTTATCATAGTTTTAGTTATTTAATCGAATAAGATATGCTTTATACAATTTCCACTTTTTAATTAAATAAATGTCCATAAATAAAAAAGTATATACATATATTAATATATTTTATAACGTAAAATATATGTTACAATATATTATAAATCAATTATTTTATACTATCAACTTTAAATGAAATTGAAATAACATTCCGAAAGATGTGAACTAGGTTCGATCGTTGAAGCAGCCTTGAAAGGAAATTGCGGAAGGAACAGAAAAAGATGACTGTACCTCTGCAATCCAACTAATAAAACGAAAATCGAGAAACGATTCATAATCTTACAAGGCACATGACTTACTTTCTTGAAATTAAAATTACGCGCAAAAAATTTTAATTTATACATTTTATATTAAAGAATTGCTAATTTTTTAAGTACAATTATTTTAATCAAATGTATATTTATTTGCAAATATTATGCAAATATACAAATTATTACTGTTGCGATTTAAAAAACTATGAATTCTTCCTTAAAATTGTTAACTTTTAGTTATTAATTTGAATTTTGGTAATAATTAAATAATTTTAATCATACCACATAGCCGTACAATCGAAGTGAACCATAAGCCATTTGCTTGGATTAAAAGCAATAGAATCCGTGAGCTCTATTCCTTGAAGCCAACCGCGAAATTCCGGACATACAAATGCGCTACCAGCGTAAGCCGCATCGATATGTAACCATAAACCATTTTGTTGACCTATAATAATATAAAAAATTTAAATTGTTATGTTTTAAAACAGATACAAGAAAACAATCCAGCGATAAAGTTTGAAATTGAAAAGTATATATTAATATAATTTTATTGCACTTAAAGTAATTTTATAACACTTACATATGGGTCCAATTTCCTTCAGGTTATCGAAAGAACATGCACCCGTAGTGCCTAGGGTTGCGCATACCTGACAGATATAACAGTCTTATGTATATGTATTATGGTGTAAAGAATAGAATTTCTTAAATAATTAGCAAATTAAAAATCTTATAGCTTTTAATACTATACTAAAAAAAATTATTTTTTATTTCAAAAATTACAACTTTTAAATATATTTCTTATCCTATTTTCTTTATACATTGAAGTAAAATTTAAACTGTTACAATATCTAAGAATAAAAAATATTTATTAAAAAATTTCAAATTATACCGTTGACTTTATTTATTAGAAAATTAATTAAGTTAGTATTAAAGTTTAAGTAAGTTTGAATAAAATTTTTAATTTTACTTATACGCATGAGTTCTTGTTAAATAAAAACGTTTGCATTACAAAGCATACATTAGCAAAATAAATTAAGTACTGAAAAAATTAATTTTTAATGCAGCATCTGTATTATAGAAAACGTATAATTGGCAAAATAAATCCTGAGAATATTACATTGTAAAAAAATCTCGGTTATAAATATTTTTTATTGCGAACAGACTTGCACGAGTCAAATCAGGCTATAGGTAGCTCCTATGGGGCCAACTAGCGCAATGGCAATCCGGCTTTGTACGCTGGACCTTGCGCGTTCATTACTACTTGTAGGGAATACGTCTATAATTGGCGCACCAACCCGTCCATACGTATACTTAGACTACTCGCTACTTTTACAAACTAGTTGTCTCAATATTTTTATTATATCTACTGTATTATTTTTTGCTATAACTTACAACAACGAAGTATTAGAACAAATTTTTAAAAAGAGAATGATATAAGAAAATAAGCAATAAAAGAAAGACTTTGATAGAGTAATTTTTCTTACAAAAATAATAAATTATATAATGAAAGTAATAATATTATTATTTTCTTTTATTATTTTAGTATTTTTAAATATATAGTTGTTATTATTACAATATGTATAATTACAATATTCAAATATAGGCATAAATTATAAGCAAAATAAAAACTCAATGACATTAAATGTTTTCTAAGAAGAAGCAGATGCAAATATAAGTCTATACAATTCAAGGTATAATAGAATATTCAGATTATATTTACGAGAAATATACAACAATATACAACAAAAGAACTTACGAAGAAAGGAAGCAGACCCTCAGCTCGATCGCGCGTTAGTGCCTCAAGTAAGGCATCTCCTCTCATGCTTAACTCATTATCAGATTCAATATATCGCATTTGAACTAGTCCTATAAGTCCGGCTTTTTCCACACTTGAATGTGCCTATGGCAAATACAAATATAAATTAATATATTAATAAATACAATATATATAAAAATCTTTAAATTTGCAGATTTTAATAAATTAATATAACAAATAATTAATATAATCAATAATTTTGAAGATGTTAATTTAAAAGTATTAGATTTTGAAAAACAGCATCTCAAAAAAAAAACAAATTCTGATATTTATTTTATTGTTTTCTAAAAAGTTTGTTTATAAAAAAACTAATATCTTTGGTATATTTTAAAATTTTAATAGCTCTATTATAATATATATATAAATTTATTTTTTAATATGTTACAAAATAAAATTGCAGAACGTGTAAACACTTTCTAATTATTTTCATGTTTATTCAAAATGTCTACAATAAGAATTGTATTTCATGAAAAATATTTCAATTTATTTTAATACAGATATTCCAGTACAGAAATACACATCTCCATTTATCCATGTAATGTGTCTAAGTGCATTTTAAAAAGCTCTCAAAGGAACGTTGAAAGCTTGAAATTTTTATTTGCCGCAATACGCAGTATTTAACGTTCTCACTCTTATTAGCATTTATTATTTCAGCTCGCTACTTTTGCAATTGCTCCCAATGGTCGCGCAAACATACTTTTAAATAAAACGTTATGAGAATTTTCACTCTTATTTCAGCATCTAGATTTATTTCTAAGCTTCTTACTTCCAACAAAAAATTTTAGTTACAAACCTGATCTGAACAGTATGCAACTAGTCGTGAATTGATCTCTGTTGCCAAACGGTCAGGATCATTTTCCTGCACGTCTCTAATAGCTCTGGTTCTAGCTGCAAGCAAACACACCAATGTAGCTTCTGATGCTGTCGTTTGTATGACACCACCGCCGGAGCCTCCCGGTCGATGCAGAAAATCTTCGGGTAGACCGATCATTTTGCCTAACCAATTCATAACTATTGTTTCTAACTCGGTACACGCTGGACTAGAAGCCTATATAAAAACAATTGTGTTAAGGTTAAAATCGTATAGTATTAAGACAACTGATTATTTTGATAAAATGTTTAGAGAGATTGAAAGATAAAAATAATTTTAATATTAATTTTTATATTATACTTGTTTATTATGTAAATAACTAAAACACATTAATCTATGTTATATTAAAAGAAATTTTAATATCGCAAAAGACATGGATTTCATAAATTATAACATGTATATATTATAAATTATAGGATATAATTGCTGTATAAAATGTTATTTAAATAAAAAGAGTTAATAAGAAATCTTTAATTTCAAACATACAAATTGCAATAAATTTATTTGCAAAATGACAAACAATATTATTTAATATTAAACATCTTCGAAAATATTAAATATTGTTAAAAATAAATGCGTAAAATTGCGCTTACCCACGTGAAACCCAGACAGTTTATTGCGTCGGCCAGCATGTCGCCCAGCAGACTGGCGGGTGAATTCAGAGCCGGAAAGTAGGCGTGCATATACGGACTCTGCCAATGCGTCACACCCGGCATGATGCATTTCTCAACGTCGGCGAATATATCCTCCCAGGACTCGCCGTCCACTGGGGCCGATGGGGGCAGGATATTTCTCAAGTATCCCGGCGAGACCGCTGGATATACTCGCCGAGAACGTATGTCTCCCAGATAATCAGCAATGTAATCCACCATTTCCTTTCCTTCGCAATTTTCAAATATTTATAATTATTCTACTAGACTATTATGTACAACGTTTAACGAGAATTGTTAGAATTGCAAGATCCATTCTCTCACAAATTCTGCATCTCAATTTACGAAGTAAACAAGTTTTTTTTACACAATTTACAAAGTAAAAAAGTTTTTTACATATTTACAAAAATGTTTTTTTTTTTAATTAACTAATATGTAGAGTGTACATAACTATATATACATAAAATAAATATAAAGGTAGAAGATGGTTGAGATAGTATCACAAAAATAAATAAACGTAAATTTGATATTAAAATATAATAATTTAAAATAATTATTATATTTTACAACTTTAAAATAATTTTTCAAACAATTATAATAATTTTAGGAAAATAAACTAAAGTTTTTTTAATGTTTTTAGATTTCTTTTAATTTAATATTAATGTTTTATTGTAAATATTTTAAACCGGAAAGTGTTACAGACAAAGAATTTAAAAAGTGTTGAGAAACTAAAATTAAAAATCTTATTATAATAGTAAGTAAACTGTAGGAAATAAGTTTGCCAATCCTCTTCGTTTAAAATTTAACGTATTTGTCGTTATCCGCAACCAAAAGTCATCAAACAAGAACAAAAGATACTTTTGAGGATCGAGGAGCTATTCTGTGCTAAAGAAAAGACCCAATTTTTTAACAGATTAAGTACTTCTTCTTCATACATGTGAATTTCTTTGTTTGAAAAAACGTAATTACTCTTTCTGTTATATAATGTCCCAAATAGAAATTACATTCTGACAAATAAAAATACATAGCTTTCTAAAAATCTTCAATAATTAATTTTCTATCAAAATACTTTACAAGCATCTAAAAGTAAAATTAATTGGTTTTGTTTATTGTTATTGTTATTGGTAACAATAATAAATAATCCTGTATTTCAATATCAAGCGATTGTCAATTCTAATTTATCAAGACGAATAGACATGAAATCACAGGAGAAAAGCGAATTCAAACAAAGTCGTTCCAAAGCGAGAGAGTTAGGTCGTAAACGATATTGTATCGGAAACAATATCGTACCTGTAAAGTCTCTATCAATTCTACTGGTGATCTCTGTTTATCGACGCTGTTTCAGCGTCGTATAATCATTTCCCTGAAATGGCTTGATTTTTTCATTACGGCGTGTCACTTCAATTCAAATTTAAATTGAATAAATTTATTGACATATCGATAATATGTTGACAGTAATATAACGTACGTTGATTAAATTTTTCAGATTTAAAACTTTTGTAAAATATTAAATTATCCACACTAATTTTTATTTTATAAAATTTACATAAGAAATTTACAACACAAAGATATTTCACAAAATACAAATATAATGACTAATTCATGAACTCGAATTACAAGCCATTTCAATTTTTATTTAATTTTTATTATATTTGTATAAACATTATGTTATATGTTACATATATTTACTTACCATATCTACGATATTCTTCCAAATTCATTTTTTCTGTAACAGATAATATGATGTAACAGTTGTTAATTATTTAATATCTTTCATTATTTTTTTACATAAATTTTTTTAAATATTTAAAATTCTTAAAAAATTTTACAATATAGTGTTATAATTCAAAATTATTTTCTTTATTCAAGTAAAACACTAAAGAATTTTTTGTTAAAATTGATTGACATCGGTAATCGAATGCTGTGCAAACAAAAATTCTACTTTTCACTAAAATCATTAAATGTCATATATAATTGTTTTTACTATCTATACGTTGCTAGAGTTTGAAGAAAATGACATGTAACAAACAACAAGATTTCTATATAAAAATAAAAATAACTTATATTTAAAAATTATAATTTATAATAGCTTGAATAACTGTCCTTTGTAATTGTTTATATTGATCGTACTTTATCTGTAGCATGTGATAATTCCTTATTAATTTTTAAGTCACGAGAGGCACACTAATCTAAACTCGTTGCGTTCTTCAATTTAACACAAGTCTTGATGTTGCAAAATTGTAAAAATCCAGAAGCAAAATTGTGTAGAAGAACACTTTTTGAATTATTTTTGATAAAGACTCACGAAATTTATTTGAGATAAGATTTTGACACAGACAATGCCGAAGCGCGATTACAACACAACGAACGATGTTGACCTAATACAAAAATTCGCGATGCGAGTTCGTCGCTAATTTCTAAGGATTCATCATCGATCGCGTTGGCGTCATATAAGCCAAGCTTCTTACTACAGGCGATCCGTTAAGATTTCCGTTTGGTGACAGTTTTAGTCTTATTATATTTATATTAATTGCATCACGGAATAACATTATTTATTAAAAAATAATATAAAATACAAAGATAATAATGAGAATTATTTTAAAAATGATAATACTCTTTCTTGTAGAAAATTATTAAATTAATATATTCTATATATCATATTTTATATAATATTCTATATTCCATTTAATATTATCTCTATAACTAGATTCTATGTTTTTGACATTAAACATACAAAAATATACAATATTAGTATTTTTATTATCATATTAAAAAACTGTAAAAGAATTTGTTATTAAAAATTTTATATTTACAATTATATTGTGTTATTCTATAATGTCTTTTTTGTATTTTCTTGATAATACGCATAATAAAATATTTTTTATGAATATATCTCTATTCATATTAATATTTAATTGAAAAATAATTATTTGATAATAACGCGTTTTGAACATGTTAATAGAGTGTAAATCTGCTACAGTATTTAGTTTTATGTGACAGAGTAATCAATTTTAGATAAATACATAATAAAATACCAATTTTATCTTGTATAAAATAATGTAATAATAGCAAAAAAGTAATAAAAAATAAAATACTTTTACTTTAAAAATTATTATACAATTTACCACAATTTTTTAACATGTTATAATTGCTAAAATCGTCATACATCTAATATCATAAATATAGAATAATTCAGGGTATTCTCCCAGAAATAATGGAAAATTTAATATATAATTTTATTAAATAAAATTTTATGAAAACTAGGAATTGCATATTTCGACGAAAAGCATAGTTTCGACAAGATGATCTTAGCAGAGGTGGAAAGAATCACGAGCTGAGCATAAAATGGAAAATCGAACTGGTCGCAGAGAAGATCTAAAGCCAGAATGACGCCCGGTGATATTAAAAGCTCGTCCTTCCTCTGTTTCCGCTTCCGACTTTTGTAATTTCCCGTAGCTTTCACCGCTGCAGAGCGCTCTGTTGAGAGATTTATCCGCGACGCCGTCGGCCGATCGCGGATTCTTCATCAGTAATTCGTGATTCAACGAAGAAAATGCCAGTTAGGCATTTGATAGCAATGCGATAACGGCTACTATCAAAACGCTCTAACGATTATTAAGTGATCCAATACGCGTTTAAATCAAATCAAGTTTACATTAAATTTCATATATATAATGGAGTGTCTCAAAGTAAAATTAAAATCAAATTATGTCACCATATTATTACAAATAGAAACAAAAAGATGTTTTTTAATGTTAATCTGAAAAAACTTTATGAAGTCAGAGGAAAAATATAATAATAAATTCATTAATATAACAATGTTAGAATAAATTAATAATATTTTTCTTTGTAATTTAATTTACATCTATATATATATATATATATATATATACACACATATAATTATTATTTAAATTATTATTTAAAATTATTTAAAATTATTGGTATAATTTATATGAAATTTGAAATATTAGTATATAATACGTAAAATTTTTAAATATTAATTTCAAATAGTCGAATGAAAAGCACGCATATATTATTTATAGTTTATGCTTAGTTAGAATACAAATGTTGTAAAAGGAAAAGAGAAAGAGAGAATTGGGTATTCTACAAATATGCAACTTATTTTTTGTAAGGCTAAAAACAATTTTTTTACTCTATAATACATAGAGTTCAATACAGTTAAAACTTCTCTGTTTTTAATTAAACTAATATTGTTGTATAAAAATAAATGTAAAAAATAATACTGTTGATAAAAGTAAATATAAAATGATTGACAGAAAGTGTTAAAAATATACACATATGTGATATCTGTTTTAAATAATCATATTTGAATAATAATAAAAAAAACTTATTTACATGTATAATAATACATTTTTTCTATTGGGATGGTTACACATCATTTTTATCTCAACATCATTTATCAAAACAATCTTTCAGATTTCGCAATTAATTATCCAATTTTTATTCGGATATTAAATCATATTAAATCATATTACTGTTATAAATATCATGATAAATTGATTTTCTTTCACAAAAAACAAATTTGACAAATACTATGTATGCAAATTTATTTTATGTAAATACACATTCTAAATATGTTTTTTATTTAAACAATTATAATAATTATACATATAAAGATACTTATACTTTGTATCAATTTTAGATCACTTATTATTATATTATTTTATTTGAAACAAAAAATTTTTTAATATTATAGAAAAATAAATATTAAAAAATTTTTAGTTGTACACACAGAATTGAAATAGTTTGTTTTTATCTATTTTAAACATTACTTATTTTAAAAATTATATTTACGTTTACAATAGTACTAAAATTACAAATATAAAATACAATTAATTGTAAGACTAATTCTTTTTATTATTATTATTATTAGTTTTATATAAAGTTATCATAAATGTTTTTCAATTTAATTTTAAAATTGTGTATATGTGTATTTTATTTATATACATATTTCTTTTATATAAAAGATGTATACAGATTTTACGAATAAATTATTTTTATAATATTCATGATAATATTAAAATAAAAAATTTAAACATATTTGTAATATAATTATGACTATATTTAAAGCGTATATAACACTTTTATTTAAAAATTTTATCAATGAATTTTAATTTGACTTGTCTTACTTGTTAATTTGGCTTAGTCATCTAACCTGATCAGAAGTTCCACGTCAATCTGACGAATTGGGTTGAAGTTATGACTTGAAGCCGCACAATACGGAAAATATCGTCGTGGTCACCCGTCGGATGTTCGCTCCCCTTTTCGTCCTCGAGCAGGATATATCCGCGGCGGAAGCGAATCGGCAGAATGCGTGTCGTTCAACAAGTGGCTGCTTTTATATAGCTGCGAGCTCTGCGTACAATTCCTCTGATAGCGCAAGCGTAACGAGAAAGTCGGGGACGATGATGAGTTCTGTGACCACGATTTACTGCCCCAAGATACCACCCACTACAATAGAAATGAGTTTGCACAATCTTAACAAAATTCAACAAAAATAAGAAACTATATTTAATAACATATAGAAAATGTAAAAAATATTAAAAAAATTAAAATTTACTCTTAATTACTTTAGATCACAATAATCACAATTGATATTTATACATAAATTGTAAGCAAACGCACACGCAAATATTCGGTCCATATGATATTATTGAATTAAATTAGGAAGTGGTGAAAAGGGAAAGAGATTTCTCTCCCTTCAAAGAAGAAAATGCATAGAATATCTAAAATTAAAAAATAATTATGTATAAAAATAAGTAACTGTACACACACACACACACACACACACACACACACACACACACACACACACACACGCACACGCGCACACATACAATAAAGAGCATATGAAAGTAATTAAAAAATCCATTAAATAAACTAAAGTTTAATTTAGTATTAAGATTTATTTAAAATGATTAAAAAATTTGAATAATAAATTTAGTAAACAAATTGACGCAACAGTATATAATTAGCATAATTTGAATCTCACGTCATGAGATAAGAATTATTATAATATCATTCACATTAATTCAGTTTGACGATTCTATAAACAATTATCGATCAATGCAAGTTAATAATAAAATTAAAAATTAAAATGTTTCTTTTATTAAGAATTTTTCTATTATTGCTCCATTATCTTTTATATATCTATTTTTACTTTTACTTTCTCATATCAATGTATCTTTTAGATAAATTTTACTTATTTAGAATATTCAAAACCTGTAACAAACAAAATTTCTTATTTTATATAATATATCTGCTTTATAACATAACTGTAATAAGTGACGTTTGTACGTCATATAAAATTATTCTGTTTCTTTATTTAACTAAAATATAATTATTATTACATATTTAAAGTTAAAAAGTATTATAAATTTGATTTACAACAAAATATCTTTACTGTTAATAATATTTATTGTTACAAATTATTAATTAGAATGAAAAAGTAAATGTATATATGTATTTTATATATTCTTCTTTTTATGAACAATCATCATTTTAAATCTTTGTAACGGATTGTTTCACTGAAACGTTTTACATGAATATTTGTTTAATAATATTTCAAAGTTTAATATAATTAATAAAACCGATAATACTTTGTTTTGGAAACTTTTACGAAATAAGTTTTCACTTTTTGACTCACTTTTCACTCTTTTTATGTCTGTGATCTTAAGTAATTTTAACTATTTAAATCATCTTAACCATAAAAACTGCCTTGGAGAGAGCTATAACATAAATTCAATAACGCAGATTTAGTTTTAAAAAATAAAGATGACTTATAATTTCCTAAGAATTTTTACCTAAAAAAATGTCCAACATTATACGATACCTCTCGCCTTCTAGATAAAATTACTATTGTATATACATATTAAACATAATTAACTTCAAACAAAGAAATATTACATAGTATATCTAGTTAATCACTTAATATTTTCTTTTTTATACATATGTACAATGAATTTTATTTCGAGTGATGTTAATTCTCATATATCGATATCTTGTAACGACAGCATTGTTAACAGCAGTGTATGACATTTTGACGTATACTTTAAAGGTAAAAGTGCACTTTTTTTTTCTCCATAAGATTCTTATTTCAAAATGTCTCTCCTTTGAATAACTTTTTATTTAAAAATATTTATTTCTTTACATTAATAATATAAAACACATTTCCGAAATTAATATATTGTTATTTTATTGTTCAGCGCGCGCGCGCGCGTGCATGTGTGTGTGCATTTTCGTATAATTTCTTACAAAATCGGCAAAATATACTTTTAAAAACATATATCTTATAAGAGACAAAAATAGAAAAAAAAGACAAATAAGATTATTAAGTTATTCAAATAAATTATTGAATTCCCATATTAAATCTGTTACTTCTTTTTAATATTTTTTAAAATATATATCTAATATAAGAGTTATATGATAATTTAATGCGTTAAGGAGAAAACTCATGTAAATAATCTGTTTTTCAAAAATTTTTGAGGGAAAAACTAATGGATGGAATTATTTGAAATTTTGTTTTTTTTGTTGACATTACTAATTATAAGATATAAATTTTTTGTTAGTAAATATTGACAAATAAGCTAGCAATGGCGGCTCAAAAATGGCACCTCGAAAGTGCGCCAGGACAAATGGAGGCCCCAAAAATGGTCTAAAACAGAAAATCCAACATAATTTCTTTAATTTATGTCAAAACGCATTGAATAAACCTCGAATATTATTAAAATTTACAAAATTGCAAAAATGATAATGTTTTAAATAAAAATTGACGTTTTTAAATAATTAATTAATTGCTTATAAGTTTTGTTTAACATTGAAAATTAAAAGTTGGAGAGGTTTACGCAATGGCTAATAAGTTGAAGAGTATTCTCTGAACGTTTCATCGAAATCAGTCGAGTAGTTTTCGAGCATTCCGGTGCAAAAAATTTAGCGTTTCAAAAAAAAAACGCGTTTAAAGTTAACACGATCGCGTTTAATACAATAGTTAAATTCATACACACAAATATAAACAAACAAATAAACATAAAAAAACTTGCACTTTCTTCTATCTTTCTTCTCCTTCCGTCGTTATAAAAAAATTTAGCGCCTGCCGCATGCCGTATATTAAAAACTTCGCTTTTTTTAACAAACAACTTTCGTAGATCGTGTGTACTGGTAAAAATGCGTACTCAAACTATTGACTTTTCGCGTGAATGAAGCCCTCAAATTCTTGTACAGTACGATAAATAATTTTAAGGTTTCTCTGAAAAATCATGGCAATTCTTTATTTTCTGAAATATAATATCAAAATAAAGTTAATATTGTAAAAGTATAGATATAATTCTAATTATGTTTGTCATTTTCACCTAATTCCTTTGTTTTATTCTTGGAAAGTAAAATACAGAATATTCTTAAAACAGCCAAGAATATTTTTAAAATTACGAAAAAATATATAAAATAAGAAGTCATAAATGTTTAAATTTTTTATATATAAAGAAAAATTATTAGTTTTACGTAGTATTAAGTAATACATATATATGTATAATAGAAAACTTGAAAGTCTTATACAAAAAGCACAAAGTTTTATTAATGTAGCTTTACTGTAAATTGTTTAGAGAAGTAAACAATGTTTCAATGGTCAAAACTATTATAAGTATATAGTAAAATGGAACCGATTATTAATTACAGCTATATGACACGTGATATTGTCAGAAGATTTATTGAATTGCACAATTGAATCAAATGACGTAAAAGTGAAACAAAATGATAAGCTTTTCCAAGCACATTCACAATAATGAGATAGGTCAAAAGCCAAAACATTTAATTTATTTTTTCGAACAACAGTTTTTTTGAAACAAAATTATACGTATATTAATTTTATTTACAATATAATTATTTAAGAATTAAAACAATTAAAAAATTACAAAAAACAGAAGGACATATAATTGCATAAAGTTAAAAGTAAAAATGAGATATTATATTATATGTTAGATTTACGCGAAGAATAAACAAAAATGCATTAACTTTTTACAATGCAATGTTTTAAAAACAAAAACCAAAATTAATTTTATTTCAAAAAATAATCATAAATTTTATTTTTAAAAGAAATTACATTAACTTTTACATATTATATAGCAAATATAATAGAAATATATATAATTATAAAAATAAACTGTGCATAATTAATTTTATATAATTTAAGAATAATAATTTATACATTGTATATATAACAAATGTATATACAACTATAATATCATAATTTAAAGTTATAATAATTTAAAACAATATTTTTTACATATAAAAATATAATTATTACATATAAAGTAGTACGAAAGAAACATCAAAATATTTCTAGCCTCAAAAACATTTAAAATTAATTATACATTAAAAAGTAATTGATATATTGATCTAATTTTATTTATACCTTCTATTTATAAAAAGTATTTTAAAACATATTTTTAAAAATATTTGGAAATAACGCGTGACAATTAACATCAAATAATAAAATGTCTAATGTTGGTAAAATAGAATGCACAAGCACGGCAGAAGATAATGACTCCGTTATCTTCTTCTCATCGAGTATGAGAATCTTTCCTTCGTTGTATGGTCGATGGCGCGTCTATTACGAGGAAAGACCTTTTAGATATTTTCTATAGAGATAATTGATTGAGTTATTTAAATATACGGAACCTACAAATCCAAGCACAATGCATTATATTATATTATCTACTCATATATGTCTACATTTCATATATGATTTTGTGACAGGACAGTACAATAAATAATTCGAGAAATGTTAAAACAAAATATCAAATTTAAAACAAATATAAGTAAGCCTTTACATTATAAAGTCTATAAATACTATAATTAATATAATTTAGTAAAGTACATGTGTTTGATATACATAAGCAAAACAGACTATATAACACTAAAAATATTTATTTTTATATTTTATATGTAAAAAAAATTTTTCTAATTAATTATTGTATAAAATACATCTTTATAATATATCTTATTTTAAAAAATGTTTTATTTTTAAGTACGTATATACGTACTAAAATGTTTACATAAAGAAATTCGAACATTCGGTAATATGAAAGAAAGGAGGTGTGGATGTCCTGCATACGTGTTTTCGATTTTGCTAAAAACGAAGTGCGATGCATGTAGTACACATAAAGTACTAGGAGATTTACATATTTACATACAAACTTATTACCTGAGGCGCGCATATGGCTGCTGTACGGAGCATTACGAGCGGGTGCGATGTACCGTTGATCGCCGTGGGCGTCACAGCTCTCCTCTCATCTCCTCTTCTCTCCGTATCGTCAGTTTTTTCTCATCTTGCGCGTACCGTTCAGAATATAATTCTTGATGGGGATTCAAAGAATCAAACACGTCATAATGTAAATTCAACCGCATCTGAAATTACAGGGCGCAGCATTTCGATAGGGCTACTTTGAAGTATCGGTACTTTTGCTCGTTCGATACTTGAATGATGAATACTGATATAATGAAATACAGTAGCAAGTGGAAATAATGTAAAAATTTAGAATTTTTTTATATAAAAAAAATTTTTTTAACAATTATTAATATGTATAAGATTAAGAAGAATATAACATAATTAAAATTGAAAAAAGACCAACAATTAAAGAAGAATTTTTACTATTTGAATATTTATGTATAATTTTATATATACATTTATAAATCATTATATATATATATATACACATACATTATGCATTTTCTCTGTTTAAGTTATGTATCATTACTTTTAATCTTGAAACGCGACTCTTAAATTAAACTATAATAGTAATGTCACGATATTGAATTGACAATCAATTAAAAAATTCTGATGCTAACAAGCATTTATAAAATTTTCCCACTCCAAAATATTGTAAAAAAATTCTCTAAGTTTAATAAGTTAAATAATATAGAATACAAAACACAAAAGACATAAATTCTTTATATATTCAATTATTAAAGATTGCATACACAATTTTGTCTTGTAATTTATAATAGAACATTATATTCTAAAATAATTTGAATATCGAAAAAAGAATTTACGATAAAAGTACCGAACCCAGAGTCACATAACGCATAAAACAGATTTCATTATAGATAAGCATAGAAACAGTAATGGTGAACGAACAGTGAACAAATGACCGACCGTGAACTTCACGTAGAACGACATATACAAAAATGTATGGTCAGTGACAAGATAGATTTCTTCCGAAATGAATTCCTTCCGAGTCAACATAGCTTCCGAAAAAAGAATTATTTATTTCTTGCAAACAATTGTACAAATGCATAAATGTTGTATATATTAACGTTAATATGAATTAAAGTTTGAACTGACTATACATTTTTATATAGTATTTAACATGATGGAAAAATCATACAAATTAATCGATAAAACCAATTATTTTTAGATAAAAGAAAAGATATTAGTATTTGTAATTAAATTAAATTTTGAGTGAGTATATAATTAGATAATAAAATTTTCGAGCGATATTAATTTTTAATACTATGCAATAATAATTTTTTCCAAGTTATAGAGAAAAAGGTGTTATTGAATGGCTTTTGTATAATGACCACTCGTAATTTGATTTATTTGATAATATAATAAATTGTCTCAATTGTCAAATTGTTGCATTACAAATTGTTGCCCAAAGAATTTAACTTTTCTATTTAAAAGCTAACATTGTGTAAGGGTGCTGAAAGCATTACTATAAATAGAACCAATGTAATCGTAAACGTGTAACAGCGATAGACACGAACGACCGACCGTGAACTTAGAAGGCGACGGCATATTGCTAAGCGGTGATAGGGCGAAGCACTTCGAAGTTTCGATATTTGAGACCCACGTTTTTGCTAGCTTTGCCTCGATCACGATTAACCGTTAGAAACTTCTTCTATTACAATGACGCTATAACAAAAATGTCATTTTCTAAGAAGTAACACTGTGGCGTTATTTATGGCAAAACATTAATTAATATAATATTTTTTAAGTTTTTTTTCTAACATTTTAAAAATAAATTAATAGATATTTATTGCAATATCTAAAAATTATTGTTAAAAGAACATTATTAACTTCATTATATTTAGCTGGATTCTGCTTTCTTTTGGAAAATTAATTGTATTTTTATATTTAATTTATCTATACGTAAATATAGATATTCTTTCCTTCCTTTTTTACCATGTTATTTGTATTTATCATATCAGAAAAAAACATATATTTTGAAAATAGTTGTTTTAGAAACTTAAACATTTTTTAATCATATATTTTTCTCACATATAAGTAGATTAATTAGAATAACTAGAATATAAAAAGACACAAAATAATTTTGGCTATAAATTTATTAAAATTTATTAAAATAAACTTATAACATAATACAAAACGTGATAAAGATACCGCTGCATAACAGTAACTTTATGATTTCTACAGCCGCATATAGCCGCAACCGATAAACTGATCATGATGAAGAAGAGGATGTTAAACATTAAAAATATTTTTTAATATTAATTAATTCTAGATTTATTATTGAAAGAAATAAGTTGATTATAAATATTATATAAAATATAAAATGTCTTCGTAATTACAGAATAATGCGTAATGATAATTCAATCAAGATATAAACCAGATATAAATAAAAAACTTTCTATTTTACATGGTAATATGTCAAATTTAATAGTAAAAATAAACAATAAATGATATTTTAACAGATGTTTTGTATATAGCAATGTTATAACTCTTTGGAGAAAAAATTTACCAAAAAATAATAACTTAATATATGTGTGAAGTAATAATTTTATTACGTAATAAAAGTAATTAAAACAATTTTGAGGTGTAAAGTTTCTAAAAATTAACAATAATAAAGTTGTCATAATTTATTAATTTGTTAATATTTTATACTCTATTATTCTTATTTGAAAAGTAAATTTTTGATATACTTCTTATTAATTTATAACTTTTTTTAATTGTATGCATATAATACATATGATCAAAATTTTACAATAACTTAATTTTTTATATTTTATGTTAAATTACATTTAAAATTAAATTCACAGTTAAGTAAAAGTAAAACCACATCTCTAAAACTTTTAGAATTTTTAATTTTACATTGAAAGGATTAATCAAATTCTAAGTGCTACTGACATCTGAATTGTTACTACGGTTGCGGCGTACCGGAGAGAAATAAACAGATTATCATTGCTCAACGGCGCTCTACCGCGCTCTATACAGCGCGATATTATCATAAAATACCGGTTCCCGAGCCTATCGGTCACGGTATCCCACGGAAAATTAAAAAACGAGCTCCATACGCGCGATAGCCACGAATTACGACTGTCCGTGAACCCCGAGGATGATTTCACCGACGGTGGGGAGATGCTGTACCGCTATGTGTTACATCGTCGATCTCTCCCCTCTCGCGTCTCTCATCATGCAGTCATGCCCCCTCCTCATCACAATTTTCGCAGTCGGGGGCACAACGGTTACGTTTTACCGTTGCGAACCGCTCGTTCGCTCACGCGGTATCCGTGCTGCGGTTGCGGCGTTCTCGTCTTTGCTCTCCGCACGCCTACTCGCGCGAGAAGCAAGGTTTTGCGCGCAATCCGATTCAACACCGTAGGGAGCCCCCGTGTGTACACATGTCGTGCGATCGAACTTACGAGCGCGTCTATTTAAATGGAGAGCTCTCGCAAGCACATAGTTATACAGGCGTGTGCTTGCGAACGTATCACGGTAGGCAAAGCTGCCGCACGAATGAGATTTTGAGCGAACTTTGTTCGTATTTAAACAAATGTACTTTCAGACACGCAATCTTGAACACGCGAAATTTTTTCATACCGCGCATGTCTTAACTTTTGTAGCTAAGATTTGTAGCTGAGATAGATATTCAAAAATGGCTCAAATTGAGATCACAAGAAATTCTCACTTCAACTTAACGGCGTGATTAAATTACTCTATAGATGAAGTGTACGCGGAATGAAGTGACTTGGAAATACTAGCTAAATATTAATAGTTAGTCAAATTTTTTGTTATTGCTAAAAGTTGACTATTAAAAGTAAAATATATCTGCCAGATACAATTTTATTAGATACAATTAAAAGTGTACTCTAAAACGAGGAGCGCTAAGCAAATGTGGTAAACTGTTCCTCAGTATCTCATGCGTAAAAAAAAATTGCACATATAAATTGCAATTTACGAGACGCTGTTACGTATATTTGATTCTAGCAACGAATATTTTTTGCTTGTACCTGCTACATTTTATTAACTTGAACTTCAATAACAACGACATTATCTATTCTCATTTTATATTAAGAATACATATTAATTGTCGCGATATTTTAGCTTTGTTGACTCACCCTCTCTCTACGTATAAGTACCTTACAAAAAAGTTTATATAACTCTTATTATATAATTAATATAATATATGTCGCAAAATTAATTATCAAGTGTTATTTACTAAAATTAAAATTAAATAAACTCTACCAATAAAAATGTGACTGTCTATTACTATAAAAAAATTAGAAATATTTATTTTCTTATATTTGACAAAACTTTTAATAATCCCTGCATTTCTTGCCATATCAAAAAGGATGGGGCAATCAAATTGAGCAACTAAACTGAGCTAAACACTTGTATTTTGTCACACTCCATCCTTTTACACTTATATATCATTAAATAACCACTAAGCTTTTTACACTCCCTACAGAGAGAGTAATCATTTTGCGTAAGTCGTAATACATTACTGTGCTACTCATTACATTGACAAAGCAATTCGACTCACGATAATTTTGTTAGTGTTAATAATAAAAAGTTACAATCACAGCACAATACTACACTGAGAGAAAAAAAGTTGTTAATTTGATTAAATTTTTCAATTTAATTAAATTTCTTTAATTTAAATATTTATGTAATTTAGTCAAATACATACAAAAATATTTAAATTGAAGCTCAAGTATTTTGTGTATTTAAGTTAATTAAATTAAATGCATAAATACCAGAATTGAAGAAATTAAGTTGAAAAATGTAGTTAAATTAATAATATTTTTTTCTCAGTGTAATATTACACAAAGCCATACAATAAGATAATGCGTGCAAATTGCCTCCACTGCTTTTATTTTTTCTAACTTTTGCGGCATAAATACATTAAATTTAAATGTATCTGTTTCTCGTTCATTGTTTGCGTTGAAGCGCTGGTCGAAGAAATCAGCGCGAGCGGCATCCAGAGAGCAGAATTAAAGAGAAGACCTTCACCTTCACAAGCAACTTGGTTCTCTTGTAAAAAATCCGCCAATAACGCGCCGCCAACTCGCTACCGTGGGGTTGCGCGCGGCTCAAATCGATCGTCTCGTTTCCGGTATCAACATCGGCACCTACGTCGGTCGCGGGAAGAATTAAAAGCTGTCCATCAACGCAAAATGTCAGCTTAAAACTATACGAAGATTCTACAAAAGCGCATTAATTCAGCTACTGCAAAGTAGATATTTTTTTCATACATATTTAATAAATCTTAATAAATTTTTAAAATATTAATTTTTTTAATATACAAAAAATGAAGAGCATATATAGGTAGTATTTTTACATGTGTAAAAATATATTATCAATTAATATAGGTTTTGATTAAATTTTTAAATACATATACAATTTCGAAGCAACATAAAAAATTGATCGGTATCAATATTTAACTCGCGCGAACATAAACAAGATAAATAAAATCAGAGACAAACTGAAACATCATTAAAAATGCAACACAAATGTTCAAACAGCTAGAAAATTCATTATGTTTTCGCCAAAGTGTTGGAGCATAGATACAAAGATCTACAACTAAATATCTGGTAGCAAGCGTTTTATGAGAGTTTTACGGGCTAGCCTTGAGTTTGGCGCCAAAGACCGGCCTCAGGTCAATGACCATCGGAATATTCACGTTCGGCCAGTGGACGACCGCGGGTTCGGTCCGAGCGATTCCTCGGGCTCGAGATAATCGCGCATTCAAGGGTACGGAAGACGCGACGAATCGATTTCAGCAAGCAAATCTCGATCCCTTCTTTGTCATTGAAATACCTTTATTATACCGTTCGAATATTTCTAGTATCAAACGCTCCCACGAAATAGAAATAACTCTCATTAAAAAAGATAGTAAAAAAAAGATACTTTTTAATAAGGGAAACATTATTAAGATAAATTTAGAATCCAGAACCGTTAAAAAAAATATCGATACATTATATTAATATATGTACGTACAAGTGACGAAATGTCTGTAACGGTAATTGTAGGGGGCAATCTACGCGAGACGATTAATCATTTTTCGGAATGCGTGATTTCAAGTTGTTAATAATTCTTTGAATATTGAAAAACTCCGTGTGCATGTTCAATAAAATGCATCTTCTTTACATAATAAATTTATAAAAAGAGCTAATTACAAATTCATTATTAATTCGTATTTAAAATATGCTATTCTTAAGCAACATTTAATCACACAAATTAAATAGAATATTCAATAGCTCTCTATTTTATTTATAATTATTATTATTTAACATACAATATAATTTTGTTCATATATAACGTCTATTATGCAAACAATTAAATTAAGTTACATAAAATTTATAGAATGTGGCTAATTGTAAGATTGATTTTCCGTTGAACTTTATTGTCACTTATTTTCTTATTTTACAAGTACCAAGAAGCTAATATCTGAACATTTATACATCTTTAATCAATCGGTTCCCGCGTGCTCAATGCACGCCAGATCCGGCAGAATACCATACTTAAAGAGGGTGGCACCTTACGGGCGAATAACGGTGAACGGCGCGACCGAGTGACTCTCGTCACGGAAGAGATTCGTGAGCACGGTGAAGCGGAGGCGGCGAAGCCTCAAGATGAAGAGAACGAAGTGGTAGAACCACACGGAAATGAAAGAATAGAAAGGACGTACACAAAAGAAGAAAGAAGGAGAAGAAACGAGATTTAAAAAGCACCAACCAAACCATGGGATCAAAAGAAAATAAAGGAAGCAAGAAGACGTAAGAGAAGCAGCGTGGGTTGAAAGTCAGAGAGAAAGAAAAAATAGAAAGACGAGAAGAGACGGAAGAAGAAAGCACGGGGAAAACGTAGGGGGAGGGCAAGACTCGAAACGAAAAAAAGATGGACGAAAAGGAAGACAAAAAACGACGAAGAAGACAAAGAAAAAGGAGAAAGAGGAGGAAAAGCACAAGGTGAGGACCACAGAGAGGAAGACTTTGGTGGGGGATGAAGAAAGACCGTTCGCTTTATGCTACCGCTCGTCTGGTAGGGGCACGCGAACGACGATGAACCGGTGGTAGAGGCAGAAGAGTGAACCGGTGAACTCACGTAGAGGGGGCAGGGTGACGGCGGCGGTGGCGGTGGCGGCGACGGTGACGGCGGCGGCGGTGGCGGCGGCAGCCGACGGTGGTGAGGGTACGATGACGAGCAGCACCGTGCGCGAGCACCTGTGGATCTCTGCGGTAGAGTCACTCACCAGCTACCACCACCGGACCACCGCCGAACCTCGAGGTGTATAGGTACAACCGAACGGAAACGGTAACGCCGCGCACAACGGAACGTGAACAGAGACGGAGAAAGGAGTAGGAAAAGTCCGTAAACGAAGGGCAAAGATCGCCTAAAGATACCTAGCAGTTCTTACAAAAAAAAAAAGTGAGGGATAAGGGTGACCGCGGCCGAACGCGGCGATTCTATTAGCCGTGCCGACGTTGAAGAGAAAAGACCTACCTTCTGCTTGCATGTACGAAGATCCAGCTTCCTTGGGAGGATGAAAAACACGTGGATGAGAGGATGAAGAAAGATAATATCTAACGGATGATTATATCAAGAAATAATTATTCTAAAAGAAAGAAGATAAAGACCAATAGCAGAAGTCAAATCATAAAAGGATTCATGGAGATGGAGCAAGTGTAAATTTGGGATTACAGTGATAAACTCGTAAGGATCAGAGTACAGCTTTTCCACGGCGCAACATATGTACTGACTCGAATGCGAAAGATCAAAATCGCAATATATGTTGGACTTTTCATTCAGCTGTTGCGATTTTCGTCGATTGTAATCGAGTTCCGGTTTTGAGGACGGTATCATTGTTACCAGTGACGTTGCGGGAACGGATTCGCAAAGAGCAATGAATGATTCGTAGTTGTGATCTAACTAAATCATAGCAAAATTAATTTTACGATTTGCGATCAGAATTGGTGTGATCATTTAATTAATCGAACCTAGTGTCCAGCAATTTATTAAGAGGATCAACTAGATTTTGTGCGAAAAACCCGAAGGAATATAGAACCGTGGCCTCCTTAGCCGAAATTTGTATTTGCACTTTTGTGACTGAAAGAGTTACAAAGAAGAAAATAAATCACAATATCGAATGTGCAAGCGTGAGAATAGGAGACAAGAAAATCGTAGGTGGAAGACGGAACCCTGATCGATCCTGTATCGAGCGTTGCAACGCTCGATATCGTTATGTGGCGGAAGCGCGTTCTTTGATTTGTGATCCTGAGACCGGAGAAGTATGGATACGGTTGATTGATCAGTGAGAAATCGATCGGAAAAACCGGAAAAAACGGAATTGTTAACGCGCAGTGATTAACAGATTTACTTAAGTGGGTGATAAGTGAGAGAGTCGAGGTGAGATAAGAGCGATTTTTGGGAGAGGCGACGTTGTGGATACCAGGATATGCAATCTCGGACAAGATGCCTAGCACGATAAGAGGTGAGTGACATCAATTACATCTGTCGAAATAAAAAGGATCTTACGTGCAAATCAGTCCTCATGACGATTTTGTGACATTTTCCGTGTTACAAAATACTTTTTTCCAACTCTTTAATGATAATTGAAAGAAAAATTAATTAATTAAATGTTATCATATAAAATTTTATTTTATTAAATATTTTCGCGATGTGTAATATTAAGATAATATTTATTGTGAGCATAAAGGATTAAATATCTCTCAGAGAGATAAAAACAAATCCGAGTGTGTAGATTTAAAGGGGGATCAAAAATTCATGCGACATCGATTTTTCAGAGCTTTAACAGTTTTGCTGTGAATTATTGATTTAATAGAAAAGACACTTTTGTGTCCTGCATTTTTCCGTTTTTTTTTGGAATAAGTTAATTGACAAATAAAATAAATTTTTGTTCTATGTAAGTATGCGCTAACAATTTGAAATATTAAAAATCATAATATAATTAGCGAAATAAAATCTTGATGACAAGTTTAACATTTATCAAATATTTTTTAATTAAACACGAAATTGATGTAATAATTTCTGAGACGACAAATGATTGCCTTTTGCAATATCGAATAATTTGTAAGATATATTAATTTTTGACGACACGATTATCGCATGGATTTATCCTGTCAGACATTTTTAAATTGCATGATAATTTTATATCTATCTTATAAAACACATGGGCCTTTGTATTTAGATAAACTTCTAATTTATCATTATATTTAAAGTTATGTTTTACTTCTTTGTCTTCACCGAATCTAGAATTAATATTACAACTATATTCCACTTGTATATTATAAACAGTGATGCTAAAAAGAAAAAGAAGACTATTCCATAAGTATCTTGACAAACGAATGATTAAGATTTCATGATATTCTATTCTTCCTTGATTCTGTCTAGATTTATACAAAGCGTTTCTTGATTCTTCTCGGACGGATTAGGTTAGCGAGTAAATCTCGAATTATTCAAAAGAGTAGGGTAGTAATAGAAAAGAATATTTAATCAGAATGAAAAGGAATACTGACTAGGGAAAAATAGGCTCGTTCGCAGAAGGTAACAGTACGCGATGTTGCGGTCACGATGGCAGGGTCACTCGAGGTCAGTAACACACTGACGACGCGGTCGCGTAATCCGCGACGCTCTTTTACCTCCGAGATCCATCGAGTATGCGCTCTTCAAAAAATCTCTTCGTTCCATCATCCGTAATCATCTGCATCGATCTTCTGAGATTATTTCCTATAATACCTTAATTACGAGATATTGTTATTCTTATCACAATTTACCAAATCTTCAATTATTAACTGAAAAAGAAAATTGATGTATATTACAACGGTAATATTATATCATTACATTTTAATGCAGTTTAAATCTTTTAATTTGACGAATACATATAATTATCAATAATATACATTTACTTAAAAAACTGATTAAATTTTTACTAAATAAAAGTAATTTTAAAGTTACTTAACGATTAAAGTTCTATAAAATATTTTTTTAATTTTATATATCTGCATATCTCTGTATATACATTCAATAGCTAAAATATTGTGTTTATTATTACTGAGTCTATCTGTAATTACGACCTGCTATCATGTCGACTAATGGATAGCTAGTATAATTTTGAATATATTCTCTTTGAGTATATGATAATTAGCCAATTTTAACCAAAAACAAATAACTCTGCCGATATTTAATTTTCTTCATTATAGTAAAATCAATAATTCAATTGTTTGAAAAATATAGTAAACAGAATTAATGAATGTTCGAATAAATAATTTTAGCATAAAATATATTATTAAACCGTTTATTTATATTGCGTGTCATAATAAACATAAATAGTTTAAATAGATTGATAATGCTTTTATCGTACAAATTATATTAACATTTTTAATCAATGTAGTCTTACTTCACAAATTACCAAAAATCAAATCGAATAAAATTATATTTAAACAATAATAATTTTATCAGCATCTGTAGTAATGGAGAATCCATTATAAAGGGTTGCTTAAATTGGATTAAATATTAGTAAGATTAACTTTGGAAATACCAATTTATACTTGTTCAATTTTCGAATCGTTTAAATGTATCCCTCTAATTTAATACTTAAAGAAAATTAAACACTTAAAAAACTAAAATAAATTTTTGTCAAATAATAAATAAAATTATAAAATGTCTTACATAAATAAATTTTTTATTATAATATGGGAAAATTCTGTAACGGAAATAAAATATAAAACAATACATGAAAGAAACAGTCAGAAATGTAAAGATAGTAATAAAAGTACAATAAATAATTCTCCGTGGTGATAGTGTAGTAGGTGTGAAAATTACATGACAAAGCGTAGATGAGTTAATATTAAAGGAATGCATGCGAAAGCAGATATAACGCGTCAAATTACACTAATGACAGCAGTGACAACGTAGGCATTTCACATGCTAAATCATATGGTAAAGATAAGCAAACAAAACAGAATACGCTATATAATAGCCGATATTATTAGAAATATTGAAAAAAATAAAGAACAAACGCGCGAATTTGAAGAATATTAAAAAAAACATGACAAATAATTTAAAGGCGGAAGGTTTGAAACATTAAGATCTGTATTTAAAGAAATATTACGCAATCGAAAATTAAGCAACAACGGAAAAAATAAGCAGGCAAAGTGGGGGGAATCAAAAGCAGCGGGAAGGTACACGCGAACGAAGGGGAAGGGCAAGTAATGAAAAGCGAGATTCTCTTCTTGCGACAGGTGGCAAAGACCTTGGTAAACTTAAGGGCGTTGCGATCGATTACCTAACCGGACACGGCCATGAAGCAGATTTCGGTTCCCGATCCGAGGCCCCGATGGGCCTGCGCCCATCGCCTTACCGAACTAAGCGCCGACAAACTCGCCGCTCGGTACACGAACAAAAGCGAGGGTCAATGAACCTTCTTGAACGTACACCACATTCACGCACGCACGCACGCACGTGATCCCTCCACGCATTCGTGCGCGCCCGCTCTCCGTCTTTGTCCTCGAGTTTCTCCACTTTTCTTTATCTTTATCGCAGAATGTGATATGGACGGTGTCGTGGACAAAATTTCGACGTTGGCAAAATAGAGAAGAGTTCATTCGACCTGGTGGAAATCGAAGTAAATTGAGACATGTAGAGAGAATTCCATCGTGCGAGATAGAAAGATGAGATTACGGAATCAGCTTCACGTGCATTGTGTCATATTTTCCGCGGGGTAAAATAATACAAGGTACTATAAAAATTCATGACACAAATTATTATGAAAATTCAGGATAGCCATGTCATGATAACAACAAATGAAGGCGTTATATTGTAGTGACATATAATGTAAATGCATATAGATACACAGAAAAAGATTTGGCACCACGTAATAACAAATTTACAATGTATGATGTACAACGTTTTTTTATGTAACTATTTTTTGCAATGTATATTTTAATGTAATTTAAAAATTTGGGTCGTTTCAATTCTAATATCCAAATTTTACTTTGCAAATAATCGGTTTTAATAATACGTTTCTATTTTCTATTGTTCCATTCTCCTTTAGTTACACATAAGTATTAATTAAGCTTACCTTTCTTCTTTTTTACAAAAATACAATTTTGATTGTAATAAATTCGCGATTAAAAAGCGAAATATACGAATACAATTATTTGTTAAAACAAGATTATTTCTGTGCCAGTGAAATCAATCGTCAGAGTTCTCTTTACCTTCTTGTTCGGAATATAGTTAAACAATATTCCAAGCAATATCATCAATGATCAATATAGATGTTATTATTATTTCAGTTTTTATTAACAAATAAACTAAAAAATAAACATATTTCAAAGAACTAACATAATATATAACGATTATAATATAATTTATATATATATTTTTTTTACATTTAATACCAGGAGACAATCTTTTAAAAATATACCAAATACATCTCAAAGAATATCAGCAATCTTTTGAAACTGTTTTTCCAAATAATATTAAAATTGATAAAATATTAAACCTTAAATATATCGATGTACAATGAACACGTAGCTAGATTTATTTGCATTCTGTTACAAATACATGTTATTACACGATATAATTGTTGTTATTATTACTAAAATCGATATTGTTATAATATTCTAAAAAAACACAATTGTTGTTCTCTACATAAAACAATACGAATATAGACTGCAGTTATCGGCGAATCAACTGTACCTCCGTCGAATTCGCAACCATTCAAAGGAATGTAAAATTATCCCATCAAACTATAGTTCTCCAGAATGCGTGAGAATGAAAGAGGGCGGTAACCCCGGATATTTATTTATAACCCCACAAGTCGTGTAAGTATGGTCCCACTGATGTAAAGACATTATCCAAGCATATCGCATCGTGTACATCGAAACGCACGAAGGGTATAAGCAGGCGATGAACCGAGCCTGTATATGTCGATGGAAGCCTCTACCCAAATTACGCTGCCGGGTACCGTTATAGTAGGCCCATGACCGAGCGGCTCTGAGCGACTTGAAGCAAGTTCGAGCATCGTCTTGCAGCACTTCTTTCCGTACCTCGAGCAACAATCGAAATATTTATGTGTCACGATAGACTTATCGCAATTAACAATATATTATAAAATAAATAACTTTACCTTAGAACTATATAAAAAATAATAAATTACTTAAATTTTTCCGAATAACATATGAATTTGAAATTTTATTTACTTTCTCTTGATTAAAAAATAATTACAAGCTGTTTTGCATAAAATATGAGCAAACATTGTTTTTTTTCTAATAGTTTCCTCGTTTTTTGCATCAAAAAGTTAAATGATATTCAAATATCGCGTACGTAAGAGCATTTACATCCCAATGAACGATTATTATTACAAAGTATTGGAGGGCTGTTGCTAGGCATAACTGGAAATACTAATGACACTACAAAATCATTCAAATGTTAATATGTAGCATAAGCATTTAATGTAATAAGAACTTTCTTCGCTTTATTACTTGTGCATCAATATTTCTTTTTTTCTTACTGATATTTTAAGAAGCTATAGTTTTGATTGTGTACCAAAAATGTATATCAAGATATCCTAACAAGTTAACATTAATACCAAACTCTTAATTACATGCAACATCATGTACCTATCCTCGATTTTATATTCTTGTTTCTTTCTTTTTGTCAAATCCAGGGTCGGTATTTTCACTCGATTTCAAGTACCAATATCATGTATCGGTATAACACCCCACGGATGAGACGTGCGTATACACATTATATGAGCGTGCGTAGCTACGCGCGTAATTGCGCCACTCGTTGCGCCTACCTATCTACCTACCTACCTACCTACCTACCTACCTAACTCAAAACCAGGTTCCTCCGCTTCTTCGTTCTCCAGTCATTGAACTCGCGCGACTCGTTCAACCTACCAGCTGTTTCTTACTACTCCACCCCCACCTGCGCCCTGTCTTATCTTTCCCTCCCTTTCTGTTCTACTGTTTCTTCTACTACTACTGCTACTACTACTACTACTACTATTACTATTACTTACACTACTATTACTCCATTCCATTTCAAACCTGGTCCATGTGTCTTCCACATCTTTACGATCTACAGGAGCATGTTCCGATCCACCCTCGTGCGAAACATCTATCAGAAAAGGAAAGACAGGTGTCTCTCTCTAAAAGAACATGACACTTCTTCACGATGTGTCACTCCTATTACTTACGTGTATATATTGCTATGATTCACGATAACTAAAGATTGAAATTATTTTTATTTCTAAGTCTGCAGTACATATAATTTTAATAGTTATTATTCTTTTACATGCTATATTACATATTCAACTCTTTTTATAATGTTTAATCAATATTATATATTTTTATAATTATTTTTATAATAACAAATTAAGCACTAGACTAATATGTGATAATATATAATAATTAATATAAGAAAAAAGTGATATTTCTTGATCAAAGCGGACTTGATTTTCAACAAAATATCAGTTAAATCATTAAAAAAAATACTTTCTGCTCTATCTAATTGCGTATCAATACGAATTGGCAAATGCAATCGAACTAAAGCTAGAATTAATATCTCGAATTAAATTCGATCGTCAATTTAATTCTACGATGCTACAAGCATTTTAGAAAACTTGTTATTGTAAAAAACTTATTGCAAAAAAATATTACCCCAGCTAGGTTTCGAACCTTTCTCATTTCGTGCATATCAATTCGAACATATCAATTATCGGAATAAGTAGTAATATTTATTACAATGACCAGACAATAATTTGGGAAACCGTCTTTTTCAAGCGACATGTATATAAACAATAATAAGCCAAATATTAGATCAATATATAATTAATACAATAATTAATACAACCAAAATTAAATTATGTATTTTTTGTTTGTAAAATTATTCCATAGAGAACATGTTTTTCTGTTAATGTTACGATTTACATTTTTAATTTAAGCAAATTATTTTATCTTTTGATTATTGTAAAAAAAAAGATCATATGCGAACAGACAGATCGTTTAAACTCCGAGGTTCTCATTCAATAACACTCGAGCAGGAAAGCCCGTTAGCTTGAGTTCGAGTTCGTTGCCCGTTAACGTGCGTTAATGTTATATCGATTGAGGAATTTGAAGATGAAGTGATTTCAATCTCCTCACTATAATTAACTCTTCCGAAACAATTATCTTGACAACCCACATATTAGAATTTATTGATACAGAAGAAGCTTATATAAAAATTTAATTAGGATTATAAGTTAATGATAATATTAAATAATAATTACGTTAACTATATCTGAATTTAAGCATATACACAATGGTTATTTTAATATTTTTCCTACCAAATACAGTTATACGAAACATATTTAATATTACAAAGATACTTATGTTTCTACACATACATAGATGTATGACACTTTAATATGTTAAATCTGAAATTTAAAAAGAATATTTTTTTCTCTTTTTCCGGAAGACTCTAATGATAATAGTAAAAGAAATAATTCTATATTAATTAAAATTAAAAGCAGAATGCAGAAAAAAGATTTATTCAAAATAATAAAAATATTTTACTTGTTTATAAAGCTATATTTAATAAAAATATTATTAAAAAATTATATTTAAAAGTTACGTATTTAGATCATTTTTAAAGCATTCCGAGCACGTATTAGCGGGAACCAATTCGAATAACGAATAACAGCTCGAGCTCGGTCATGCTCTATCCTATGACTCATAGGACGATATCTCCTCTCTTCTGGATTCAGTTCTTGTTGAACATTGGTGTTGAGCGCTTAAAGTCATGGAAAGGAAGGTCGAGCTCACGTTCAACGCCCTTTCATGTATTTTGACCTTACCAGGCACACGCAATAGTGATATTGAGCGTAGGGCGACTGAATGATGATATGACGTGTAAATGGATAACAAGACAATTAGAATTTATAATTTGTCCGAAATAGCTTCTAAATCGTTTAAGGTGTCGCCTTCATTTCCACATCAATTGTTTCTTCATTATTAACATTTCATTGATCGTATGCGAATAGAAGTCGTCCACATTATGTTTTTTGTAAAATTGAGGTTCATTTCATATAATAATTATTTTGAGGAATTTATATTAAAGAAATGTATAATTTAAAATGGACACCAAGATAGACATAATACGTTCTTTTAGTTCGTCAATAATATGACAGAAATGAAAAAGATTTAATCAATTAAATTAATTTGAAATCTTGACGCGGAGATCTAGGACATAGATATATAAAGTAGCAGAGGAGAGGATTGTATCATCTGTAAGGATAAATACATAAATCAATATGTATACATAGAGCACAAAATGATTTATGAATCGAACAAAGCACCTATTTTGGTATCTTTAGATATCTGCAATATTAGCTTCATTTCCTTACGCTATCAATTTCTCTATCTATCTTTCAATGCAGATAACACTTTTTGTTACACAAGGTACCTATTACATCTAATTAACTGCTACACAAATATATTGCAAAATACATATAACATCGAGCTGACTCATATTTTTTTATGAGTCCACTATAATTAATGTCCGGCGAAAATGAGAGAGATAGCTAGAACTCCCTTGAAAAAAAAAAAATGAGCTTAAGTATTATTGATAATCGCGATCCGATCGCCGAATCAAAGTCCCTTCCGGGGACCGAAAGAGCGATGCGAGCGTGAACGAGCAAGTCGTCGCGTCGGCAGGTATTCGATAGCACCGCAAGGGTCGTCGACCGCAGGTGTTACGCGCCCGTTCACTCGACCCGCTCGGCTCTGCTCGTCCTCGCCACGGCCAAAACTCGCGGCTCCCTCCCTCTCCTATTCGGGAGACCGTCGAATTCGCGGACACGGCCCACGTAACGCTCCCTTCGCGATTACGCATACGTTACAATGCTAACTCCGAGATTGCTTCGAGAATACTTCTCGCAGAGGTAATGCCATAGCTAGCCGTGAAAGGAATGGAAAATTCGTGAATCACAAAAGTCAATATCGCAGACAGTTAGTGAAACCAGTTAAAAGAAAAGATTTAAATAAATTTTTGTCACATTTAAATGAGGAATACCTTGTCGACGAGGCAATTTTGCTTAAACAATGTTGAATAGTTTAAATAAATTCTATTACATTTTTTAAACAATGCCTTAAACTCACGAAGAGTCATGATAATGATTCAGCATAAAAGAATGATGCGTGAAATTAGATTTTCTGTATCTGAATTAAATGAACTAGTCGTAACAAAAATTATGTATTGGAAATTGGCATACAAATTGCAAATAAATATATCAATTTTTTAAGTCGAACATAACAACAATGAACGAGATATAATCATAGTCTAGCTATTATAATGGACATGTGAACATGCTTGTCTTCTCAGGGACATTCTCTTTACTCCTAAAAAAAAGAAAAAAAATTCTATGACGAAGAATGGCCCGGAAGAAAACCCGTAGGCGTCAGTAATTAACCCTTTGTCTTCGATATGCCTATGGAGTGATACTCAACTTCGTATCGCTCTTTGCACGCGCCTATTGCAGCACGACGGTACATCAATCACGACGATACGCGCGGCATGCGCGTGATGCCTGTCGCGTGATTGAACCGCGTGGGGTCGACAAAAATTTCTGGCGGTATCTAAGAGAAAGACAAAGAGAGGGATTGTACGGCGGCTCGTAAGACACAAAGAATGAACGGAATGAACGGCGGGAAGGAACTTTAGGCAAGTCCGCGCGCGAGGCAAAGTCACCGGCCGTGGCTCACCTCCACGAGTGCTCACCTCCACGAACCTCGTCTGGAGGACGTTGACCTCCTCCTCGCCACCACGTGGCGAGAGAGCGATGTCTCTCCTTCGCGTCGAAGCACCTTACCTGCCTGATTTGAAGCAACCACCCGGCCGTGAACCTTCCTAGGGCCATCCGTTTATATATCTTCCCCTACCTCTCGCTCTCCTCCTAGCTCCTCTATACCCTAGCGCTCTTTGTCACTCTCCTCGGCGTATACATGTCTACTTATCTACGCGTAGGCCTTTTATTCTCCCATTACTGGGAATGAATTGGCGACGATGCAATAAAATTAATTGTTATTTAAATCAGAAGCTTATGCGCTTTTAAAAAGCAATTTTAGGATCATTTGGAATTAATAATTCGCTTATATGGATAAACTGTATTGCTTTAATCACGAATTGCTGATTAGCATATCAAATTAGTCATGTTTGTTAGCTTCTTCTGACTATCAAGAGCTTGAAAATTAGATTGTATTACAGTATAAATATATCGTCTAAATATCCTGTTGTTTCTGTTTTATTATTCAATTATATTATTATACGATCTTAAATTCCTATTGAATGATAATAGATTGAGGTGTAAAAAATTTTTATAAATTGGCACAAATAAGTTAATTAATGTTATAATATGTAACAAGATCTCTCATTAAAATGATAATCATAAAATAAAAAATTATATGACAATTACTTATATTAAAAAATTCACAAAAGTAATTTAAAACTTGCAGTAATTTCTGTGTCAAAATACTAATTTACCTAAATTAAACTGATATATAAAAATATTTCTGATTAACGAATAACATCATGGGTACATACGCTTGATAGTATGGGTAGATGACGGTCATTTACCCCGCCAGTGACTTTAGGTATTCTGTTTGCAAACTTTGGACTTGCAATTAGGAAAAATTGTGGGCACCAGACGACAGAAATGATATCTCGATGACGAGGCGACTTAAATCGTAAATTTTTTTTAGCCCGAGTGATGTCAGCAATCCGCAACTCAAAAATACTCGCGTCGTCATTAGTACGTCGTCGCACTGATTGCATCTGCATTTTTTCACTTCCGCGACGTCGCACGACGCTGTTTCCGAGCAGCGCATTCCGTTTAGTACGTGTCAGCGACACGGAGATACGCGGCGGCGTTCGCGCCAGAGAATATCGAGATGGAGACGAATGACCGGAACCCACGCGTATTCCCTTATCGGGGCTTTGGATCTTTCGTGGCCTCCCTCACTTCCGTCTCTATACATACTATGTCGAAATAGTGAAGATAGAATCCGCGGGATGATTCCGGGAAACCGAGGGCGTACGTGTGGAAGAATTTATGGTTTCAACGATCTCTCGGGAATCTGGAAAACAAAGATCCATTGCTATTTAGTACTATCAGTGTAAAGACCGAGAATGTAAAGCTAAGTTTTATATATTTGTGGGTATCAATAAGTTAAAGATATATAAACAATTAAAGGGCTGATAAAATCAATGATATTTGAAATGATAATCAGCCTGTCAGTCAAAAATAAATAATTCAAAGTAAATTACAGAATGGGACATATGCGCAAGAATATCTCGATTTAGGAATGTAAAAGGCGTAATACATATTTATGAAGAATGAAAAGTATAAGAAATATGAGAAATTTGAATAAGGAAAAAAAAGTTCAAAAAGATTAGATTGATATATTTATGAGCGTTATATTTTGTGCGAGCCTTTTCCCCCTTAAATCCTCCTAAAATTTCGGTGGCCTTAAATCAAACAATTTGCAATTTTTCAAGGCTCAGCATCAAATTCTCTCAGGGACGAATCCAACGTTCATTATCCTTTATTGCGTGCACGAAATGCGTGCCCTCCACGTTTCCGCTCCGCAATCTGCCGAATTCGTATGCCAGCTTTGTTTTCCTGCGCTTCCTGCGCTCTCTCGGGCACACAGGGTCGACGATCCTCCGGAGGATGATTATTAAGCGCGGTCGCGTTGCGTGGACCTTCGGTAAACGGCCGCGGTTCGTGCAGCAAAGTGCACTGACCGCAGATAGAAACACGTGGACGCGGGCCGCGTCGGCAGGCGGACAGAGGGTGTGGGAAGGAGAGGTCCGGGTCGAGGGGTGGGGTGTCGGACCGGAGGGGGCTGGAAGGGCCTGGTGGATTTTAACCGAGGCCTTCGCGCACCGTGCTCGCTCGCCGCACCGACAGGAGCGATTTTGCGAAACGCTTTACGAAGCATCATGCCGCTCCGCGCTGACTTCGTCCGTTGACTCGCCATCGGTTGATTTTGTACATAAAAGATAGTAATGAGTAAGGACAAACGATACGCCTTAAACGATAACGGTACGTTGGTTCGAACGGTAAAAGACATTCTTTGGCAACTTATAGATTGACGTTCGAGTATAATATAGCTTCAAAATTATCTAAAAATAATTAATTGTTTTAAATGTACGAGTTGAGGTTTTTCTTTGTAATAGCATGACAAACAAGTTTGGCTTATTACCCCTTAATATATTGTATTGATTTTTAAATTTATTGATTTTGTGTAATTTTTAATTGTCAATTTTTTTAAAATAATGATTTGGAAAATTAAACTTATACGAAAAATTAATTAATACGAACATAAGATTTACAATTAAAAAATATTTTAAATTAAAAGTAAATGATATAATTTTTCGAGATACATTGCATTAATTAATTAGTGTTAATTCCAATAATTGATTATTGTCAAATAAGAAAGTAATATTTTGAAAAGTTTATTAAATACTTGGGATCAAATTATAATAAAAAATATGTTCTACAGAACTATATCATTACATTATTTTTTAAACGTTATAGACGTAATTTAAATATTTCAAATCATACTACAAGTTTATATTATTTTCAACTGATGCAACGAGCAGTTCGTGTCTCCATCATTATATGAAACTCGAAAATAAATTACAGAATAAATTAGGAAGGACTGATGGAAAAAATTTCGTTATCCGAGTGCAATGTGAGCGATTCGTTGCACGCGATGAGAGCTTATCAGGACGCGCATCGGCTCGCATAAAACCAAACATCCGCAAATCGGAATCATACTCACGCACGCACGCGAACACGCATAAAAAGCTTAACGGAAAACGGTATAAAACTAGCGGGAATCCACGATTCTAACCCACTCGCCTTGATTCATGCAGAAAGTCAATGGCTGTTTTAACCCGATTTACTTTTGCGAATTCAATCGTACGACATAAAATGCATTTCTAAATGTATAAATTTTCACCTTTTAATTTTTAATTTAACTAAATTGACAAGAGAAGAGAACATCATATCTTTAATAGTTATCACATCTTTATTATTGTCCTCTGAAAGGAGCTTAATTCTTTATGAAAAATATTTTTATATTCTGAAAGATAATAAATTGATCCCATTTGTCAAACTTAATTAGATATATAATTTCTAAATTTACTCTTTTTACATTTTATGAAATAATTTTCATATTTCAACTTTTGTTTTATTCGCCAAAAATTTTAACAAAATAATTTAACAAAAACTTTAGCTATAAAAACTTTTCTAAATATTTGCCTACAAAGTATTTTAGGATTTTAATAATCTTCACAGGAGACGCGACACTATCGTACTTTACCATATTAATTATTTATTAATATATGCAAATATACTTATATTTTATATTCTTTTAACATGCCACATCTTGTATGTCAACTTTTTTTCAACAAATAATTTATTATAAATTAATTATAAAAACTAAATAATCTTATTTATATTACTAATAATTTAATAATTTATCACATGTCAGTATTTGTTAGGAAATATTTTAATAATTAAAGACAAGTTTCCGATGGAAATAAATTGAATCTAAATATAACTATATATCGTTTTAGGACATCATGTTTGTGGACAGAAATAGAGTTCGTCCACGATGCGTCAAGAATTTTAATTTAAAGTAGACAGAGTTTATCTCTGCGCGGGAAGCGTGTTGCCCCTCCTTTCTCCTTTGCCCCTTTCTCCGTTGTCCTTTGTACGCCTTCCTAACCACGTTAGTTCTCTATCGCTGTGACGTAATACCGCAAGGTCTTACGGTACCTCCGGCAAACGGGCCCACATTACGTGAGTATCCGTACACGCGGCCCGCATATAGCGTAAATACCTACGTAGAAGATCCGCTAACCGTTGCTCCTCGCGTATCCTTCTCCGAAGCTCGGGAGGCTCGTTTAAGTCATTCAGCCACCAGTATTATGGATAAGAGAAACAAAAATAAAAATATAGACTGTAAATACGGAAACATTTTCCTTTCACAAAGTCTTATTTTCTAAATTATGAATTAATAATTATTTCAACTTCTACGTATATTTTTTAACAAAAACTGCTTATAATGTAAAAAATTAATGTATTAACAATAAAAAAGTGACATTCAATTTTTTAAACGATAAGAACAATTTTGCTGAAGTATCTAAAATTTTAATTGGATACAAATCTGAAAAAAATTTGCTATACCATCAAAATAATTACGAAGAGTGTTCAAACATGATTAGTGATGTTGCAAAAAGCTTTGACATTCTAACAACCAGCTTAAATATAATCCTACGTAATTATTTTACAGACTAATAAAGATTATTTTATATCTGCATCCAGTTAAATGTTTAAATATTTCAGTAAAATTACTCTTTCCTTGTATTTAATGTCATTTATATTCATAATGTTTAAAGGAAACGTGAAATTTATAATCTCTTCCAAATTAAAATACTGAAAACATATCAATTTAAGCCACTTAAAAAAGGATTTTAATATGTAATAGCAAGAGAAAAAAATAGTGTTTATTCCACATAATGTACGATTCTGACGAGGTGCACCAGTTCTCCCTGGATCAATGGTCGCGTCGGTCGCTCGGCGAGTTCATCGGCTGCTGTTGTTCGGCGATCGCACCAACCGCTGTCGGCTGTCCGACAGGTGAGCGGCGCGGCACACGTACGCGCCTATACACATGCAAGATACAGTTAGGAGTACCGTTCTGAAAATGCAACGGCTCGCGTCTCGCGCCGGGCCCGATGCGAGCCTCCTCGGGGCCCGATGGAGAGGGTCCATTTCGCGCGCGCCTCCCCTCCGTTCGCATCCCGGACACGGTTTCAATGCGAAACGGACACGCTTAAATCGCAGAGCCATTCGAGAGGGTGCACAATAACGGTAGCGCGATATTCGCAGAGGCATTCGAGTGTCACGTGAAAAGATCTTCGAAGAATGGAAAATTGATTATCGAAATTAAAAACAGGCATTGAATGATTTTATGGCTGCTATATTCCTCCTTGGAGTATGCATACAAATGTAAACTTGCCATAGCAATTTATATGGTCATAAATATTATCCAACAAAGATTATCATTGTAATAAAATAATTTAACGAATATTTCAGTCGTAAAACAAGCAGAACCAACAGTCATTACAAATCGAAATCCTCAAAATGTGTGTGACGTCAAAATAACTCGAAAGTTATTATTATCAAAAGCCACTTTTTTCAATTAGTCGCGCTTTATTTCAACGTCATTGTGACTTATTGTTGGGATTCTCTCAATAGCATTTGTCTTCTAATACAAAACATTTCGGAATTTTAATCATCTTTGTCAGAAACGCGATACCGTCCCACCTTGCCCTGTCGATTATTTATTAACAGAGGTCTAAATATTTAATAGGTAATCGCTACCCTTAGACTGTAAACCGTTTTCGTCGCCGAAAGAGAAAATGAAAGTAATAAGGATTTTGCGGCAGGGCGCACAATAGATAGGCAGCATAGCACAGCCTGTTCTATCGTTTATCCGATAAGACGAGCTATCCTCCAACGAACTCGGGTTAGTAACGCGATCGAAGGAAGGGTAGCGAAGTCGCACGGGAGTCGCACATGCGCAAGGTGCACCACCCCCGAATCATCGGAAGGCCAGTTTACGCTAGTTCATCCATTCATTGAAGAATTTCCGGCGCGTAATTTAACCCTGCAATCTCTTTCTCCTTTTCTCTTACTTTCTATGCAATTTCAATATTGATATAATATTATATATATATATATATATATATATATTAAAAAAATATTTTTTAAGTAAAAATATTCGCTGTAAAAATAGAATATTTAGATTAACTATATAATATTTAAAAAATATGCACAAAATATGCAAACTATTTGCACACGCAACTATATGTAAAATATATTATTTAATTATAATTTATGACAATGGACAAATAACACAAAAAACAATAAAATGGATATTAGTAATATATAGGAAAAATTTAGTAATAAATATAAAACATTAGTATATAAATAAACATAATAAATAGAACAACTTTTTATATAAAAGATATAATATAACAAAGGTAATAACATATCAATTTTTTAATAAAAAGATTCATTATATATGGCGTGAGACACTGTCTCATGTAATATCCCAAATCCATTATTATTATAAATATTTATTTATTATTTACGCTATTCATGTAATATTTAAAATTGTCATCATTACCAACAATATTTATTATTCATTTACGCTGCTATTAAGCTTCCCTTTATATTACATCAACCCTCTTAGTTATCTCCCTTTCTGACTATACATCATAACTTAAATAATGATCTCAGCGTGAGGAAAGCCCTTCCACCTCGCCATAAATATTACGTAGAGTTTGAAACCCCTCGCTAGCTAGCGTAACCCGGGCGGGGTGGTGAAGGCGAGGGTTCCGGGGGTGGAACGGGAGTTGCTCGGGGGCGAGTCAAGTCCCTGGATGCCATCTGGTGGTGGTCGGTGCAAGCAGGAGCCACTGGTGCCCCGTAAAGTGCATAGCGCCGAAACGAAAGGAAGGCTGGAAGAAGGGAAGGTTGAGCCCGGGACGCGAGGACCTGACGAGTTTCCTTCTCGGCGGATCTAACCCGGGAGCGCGCAGGGTTATTCATCATGCGCACGATTCATTCGCGCTGCCAGCAACAAAAGTAAGCGTGCCTTTCCCTGTGACGAGCTGCGAGCCCTCTGCTTCCATCATCGGCGATCACGACGGACGAGCACGATGTGAAACCACGAGGCCCTCGAACAACCCTCAAGCTGTCGTGCTTTTTCCCGGAGGTATCTTCGAGAACACTCGAGTGCACCAGCTTATCCCTTCCAATCTCAACTTGTCGATAATCAATCCGTAGAATACTTTTAACATCGGACTCGAGGAAACACTTGAAGTTGACGGAAAGATAGTTCATGTCGATGGTGAACGGGGATAAAGCGAAGGGATCATATACCGAGACACAACATACAAGGAGTGCGAGTGATTCGCGATGTGGGTGTCCCCGGCAGTGTGGTGATCGACCCAGAATGTCAGTGATCTGCGAAATTGACGGAGGAGGAGCATCGCGACACGGATAACCATCACGACGACCGATGGCAGCGTTTCGTCGCGAGTGTTAAAGTATCTTATCGCGTGCGGGGCTAGCGGTCGCGAGCGGTGGCGAGATATCGACCGCAGCCGTCGAATTAATCGTCGAAGGTCGCGAGCACCGCCTCGCATTGTCCTTCGTTCAATCCGATCGACGATCCGATACTTTCCAGTCGATGATCTTAGCCAAGAGCAAACCGATGACCGATCACGGTCGAACGTGGACATCCTCGAGCTATCTACTGGTTTATGACGGATGACGAGCGAAATCACGAATTTTTTCGTTAAGACTCTCTCTCTCTCTTTCTCTTTTCTTCGATCGTAACCGATCTTTCTCAATTCACCCTTCATAGTATACATTAAACGATTCCAGCAATCTTTGAGAAAACAATTGTCACAATCGCCGGGCAATAAATACACCTTATGGATGACAGTGAAGGGTGGAACTGTTCTCATGCGCTTATCTTCTTTAACTACATTTGTCATAATTCGCAATAGAGACCAGTCATTGCCTCATACGTTGTACTTCGGCAATGCAATTTCACAGACACTGTAATTGTCAAAATCGATTATAACCGATTACATCAATCAGATCGAGTACAGAATCGTTATATTTGTGAACAATCGCTACCGATTACTCAAAGAAAGCTTCAAGTTATTGGTGATTGTTTCGGTGATAGTGCTTGCACTTCCTTATCCACACGGTCGAGCAGATCGAACTCGCACCGGGTCTAAGGACTTCGACCGCTACGCTCCCTCACTGTTTCGAGGCTGCGCGCGAGGAAACGCGTGGTTGAATCGAAGCGACCCTCTCCGAACGAGACCCACTGACCTATCGACTCAACGGGCAGCCACTCGAGGCCGTTTCAACCACCCCTCTTCTACTTTCTACCCTGATGTTTGTTGTGGTTGCCCTTAGCTTCTTGGTCCAACCTGCAGCTCAATTTCCCCTACTTTCAAACGCGTTGAAAAAACATTCGCTTTATTCATATACGTGTAAATTCTTTCTTAAACTAAAAACAATGACTTCAAGAATTTTCAATAGTGCACAATGATACTAAACATCTCTTAAAAACTTCCTATTCGATTCCTCGTCTTCCACTTGCATGCCCTTTTGAAGCTGATGAACTTAATCGATTGAAGTTTAACCAAAAACAGAAAATAAACCGAGACAAATGTCCGATTGTACATGGCAAAAGATTGATTGAAAATAGATACATCGAGCTCAAAATTCTTTCCGTAATCGGTGAGTTGTGCCAGCGCATCGTAAAAGTGTGACGTATCGATACAAACGTCGTATCGATAATAACGTAATGAAAGATCAACATTATCAATATAACACCAGCAATCAAACACGAAAGACAACAAAAGATTAAGAGTGAGAAGTGAACGCTTCATGAAGAAAGAAATCTTCGCTTTAAACATTCACAGACAATGATCCCGACGATTACAAAGAGATGCAAATAAATTCTGCAATAATCCGCACATGAATATTTACATGTAGACAAAAATATAATGGGATAGAAGCAAGTACTCGAGTAATCTTGAAAGTGACTGACTATTCAAATTGACTGTCCGATTCATTTATCCTCATCTCGTCGCTGGCCTCAATACAACGCAACAACAACGACGCTGTCTTCGACAGTTATCACATGTAGAAATGCCATAGCTCGTATTAACTCGTATCTTTACCGAAAGCAAACGTGCGAAAAAAAAAATGGCTGAAAGCGGAGCAAGTCCGGGCAGCGTGCATGCGAACAGCCCGCAACAGCAGCAACAACAGCAGACACAACAACAACAACAATCACCACAGCAACAGCAGCCGTCACAGCAACAGCAGCAGCAACAAACACAACAGCCTCCAGATATAAGCAGTTCACAGCTGACATCTCCGCCGATCACGGGAACAGGTACGACAGCGAATAAAAAGAATGAAGATTTTTTTCTCTAATCTTAATGGCAGCATTTCAATTTATTTTATTTTTATCAATAAATTGTTGAGAATTGAAAACTTAGACAGTTTTAATTTGTATCAAAAGCAATAAGAAAGAGAAATATAGGGAAATATAATTAGAAAAATATTAGGAATAATTACAATATTAAATGATGAATATATTGATCCACTGGTGACAGAATTTAAAGTGACGATAAAAGATCTTAATTAGAAATGTTATTTTGCCATCTCTGATCATTTTATATCAAACAAAAATTTAGCCAAACTTTAATGGTTGAAAAAATGTCTGAAAAGTTAGGAAACCTTTTTATTATCTTTTTTTTGTACGTATATCATTCTGATTATTTTCTTGACACATCTCAATTCGTCGTAATGTTAAATTGTATTAGTAAATTTTCATTTGTTGAAGCTTAGCTTAAATCTTGGCAAAAAAGGGCCAATTCGAAATTTCTCAAAGGATGCGCTCCTCAAACATTGACATACATACGTCAATAAATCGTACCAAATGTTTTGTGGGCAAACATGCTAATTTTTCTGCTGTTTGCATCAAGCAAACGTCCCGCGTTTCGGTCTGTCCTCTGGAATCATTTGTACCGCGCGAGAAACGGCGGTCGGGTCCACGATCTCGCTCGTGTAATCGCGTAATCGCGTTGGCGTAACGCCGGGCCATTACTCCGCTAGCACGCGAATCGCGCGGCGAGACGGAGCGGCTCGCGATGCGCCGGTACTTGCCCGGATGACGAGGAACGGCGTGTCGGCTGCGGCAGTGGTGGTGGTGGTGGTGGTGGCGGTGATGGCGGTGACGGAGAAAGGAGCCAGAGTGTAACGAGCGAGAAGGAGAGAGCGCGAGTCGCGTTAGCGGATCTGTCGGTCGAGTAACGGAACGCCGGCGAGTACCGCTAGCACCGGCTCTGACGCGGTTACCGGACACCGTTACTTCGCCGATGCATGAGTAGCCCCCACGTGCCTCTCTCGTCATCCTCGTCGCGCTCATGGAGGCGCCCCTCACGGGCGAAGAGAGGGTATTTGACGCGGACACGGATACACGAAAAGATAGATAGCCCCATGGGAAAATTCAGCGTAGTTATGTAAGAAGGTATCGGAACGCACGATCTTTTCGCTTTAATACATGGTTCAATTTTTCTTTTTGGTTATATTATTTTAGGATAATTTTAATCAAATATTGCAAAATAATTGGAAAAGAAATGAATTTTTTATCAAAATCTTCAAAAACGTGGTTAAACATCTGTAATTTTTATTTAAAAGTAATGCGATCCTCGCACAGCTGTTGCAATGTAAAATTGCATTGTAAAATGTTATTATCTTTGTTTAAAAGTAATGCCAACAAAGAAGCTAATACACCTACATGATATGTTCAATAATTCTATATTGAGACTAGCAATTTTCTTCTGTATTTTCGACTGTTATTAGTAAAATATCATATTCGGTCTCTATCCATCTTTTATCACTTATAATTATACAAGAGTAACAATTAACAAAAAAGTTGGACATATTTCTTTAAATAAATGTAAATAAAAAATATATATGATGGACAATTATGAACAATAATCTTTATTGTACGATTAACGTACAAATAAAATATTTAAAAAATCTACATTTATCTAAAAAATTGTTCTATAAAATATTTCAAGAAATTTCTAAAATTTCGAAACATACCGTATGTAATTATTTTTAAGAGGTGCTAAGTATATGTGCAAACAAAATTTCTATCTGCCAGTTATTTAAGAATGATTAACACTTTCTTGATGAAACTCGATATTTGACAGTTAAATTTATGGCATTTACCGCTAAGTTTTATGTCTGAAGATCGCTTAAGCACCCATCTGTAGAATGTTGATGTAAATAATGATCGGTATTATGGAGTCGATATTAAAATATAACGGATAACAAGTCGTACTATTACAGCATTACATCAATAATCGCCAACCTACCGTCTTATATGACGCATTAGTACGTCAATACTCGGCAACGCATTGATTTTATATGACGTAGCTGTACGTCAATGTAGTCGATGAACGCGGAGTAGATTTTACGTGACACAGAGATATTTCTACCAACGCCATTTAGCGGTAGTTAAACGTTTCTTTCGCGTCTAGATTATAACCGACATTAGGATTATAAGAGGAAATGAGTAGTCGATTAAATTACAGTTAATGGTGTTGGTGAATCCGGCCAATAATAACATGTCAATAATCGGGAAGTCTTTAACTGTAATTATTACCAACCTGACAATTATCCGAAGATGACGCAACGAAAATTACCCGTCCATTTAATCAGTGCCACCAGACGCGAGTAAACCCGTCGTACAGGCTTAACGGGCATTATTAATCGAGGTTCGCAATCGGGGAAGATCGTGCCGCGGTCACTTTTAAGACGACGTTTATAATGAAAGCTTATCATCACGGCGTTCGCCTAAGACACAGCCTCGAGTTCGAAGGAACAAACGGCTAGGGTGGTGAATACCGGTTACCCGGTGGGTAATTTTTTTCCTGGCAGTCACGACGATTACAACAACAAGATTCGCGCTACCGTTCTCGCGCGTTAAAAGCGCCGTTTTGATCGCGCGCGCACACCGCGTAAAATTACCGCGTAACGGAAAAGGCGAGCTACTACGAGAAAACGTGATCGCGTGCGCGAGCGCGTCCCACAGGTCTAGGGGTTAGCAGGTCGAGCTCCTTGTCGTTTTACCGTTCGTGTCCGGGAGAACTACCCAGCGCGCATTCCCCGACGGAGTTGCTATTATCGTTGTTATTATTATTGTTGGCCTCAACTGCATCACATCGACCAGCTCCGTTAACATGACTGATTGCGAGAATGATGCGATTTAACCTGGCAATAGCACAGGTTTCTGTCACTATTGCCTGTTACGATTCTTACTATTATTAATCCACTGGAAAAATAGTTACTCTCTATTTTTTTATTTCGCAAAGTTCTGCTTCTTCCAAGAAATTAATATGCATAATACAAAGGGTTCTATTCTTAAGTAGAAATATAAAAATTGAATTGTACAATGATTTAATACACAAAATGAATACAAATCTTAAGGAAACGTTTTTTAAATCTGTTTTATAAGAAACATTATCAATTTTTTTGCACTTTTAGCGAAAAAAATACATTTTTTAATTTTTCTAATTAGTTAAAAAAATTTTTAATGTAAGAATATAAAACGTCATCTTAAATCATTTGTCAACTAGTGACTAGCGTCATCTAGGCTCGTTTCTACCAACGTAGATTAACTTTAATCTCGGATTAACTTACTTTTTATCCCTTTCTAATTTTTGGCACTAGAATGAGATAACAAGTAAATTAAATCGAGATTAAAGTTAATCTACGTTGATAGAAACAGACCTTAGTCGTAATTATTTAACCGTAACAAAGAGAAAACTGTTGAACTTAGCGTTCTTCAATCCTTCAATTCTCAATCTCAAAAAATTATATCTAAATGTAATAAATTAAACATTTTAAATCATTCTTAATCGTACTCAAATTATAATCACATACGTGATAAAATTTGAACTTGTATAAAAACTTTTTTTAATCCTTCTTGCAATATTAAAAGATTTATTTTAGTCTGTCATATATGTATATCACGTATATTCATGTAATCGGTATGTCGGTCTGTCGCGTAAGATTTAACGTCTTTAACGAGCTTACGCGGCAATATTATATTATATATCCGACAGCGAAGCCCCGCATTGCGTAATTCGCACGCGACCATGGCATGTCTCGACTTCTTCATGTAAAATTAGTGTTAGGGGTTTTCTTAGACATATTGAGAAATCCATTTTTTATTGTCCTGTAAAATCTCATTTCTTTTTAAACGGTACAGTTTTGATCGCTTATTTATCAAGGTTGATACAACTTCTCTTAAAAGGTTTATAAAAAATTTAAAATCTCTTACAAGGTTTATAAAAAATTTAAAACCTTTCTCTTAAAATTAAAAGAAAATGATAAAGACTTCACACAAAATCTTCTTTATTAACTTCTACTTTCGTCTCGTTTAGAAAATTAAAGCGGATATAAAAAGAATTCAAACAAAGTTTGCATTTTATGTTCTTAATAATCGAAAGTCTGACAAGTCTCTTTTCTAATTTTTAGTGCTCAGTCTTCTTAAAATATTACACAAAACCCTTATTAAAAATCTAATACGAAGCAGCAGTAATTATTACTTATTTTAAGTGTCGAAAGTATTATAACAGTAGTGATTTTAATACTTAAAATAGGTATCGATTACAAGCCAATTTAATACTGCTATTGCATTTTTATAAGGGCGGGTAAAAGAAACGTGTATTTTTTTTTTTTTTTATTCAATACTATTTATCTACCCGCTGGCAAAGACTCTCGGAGGAATTTTTCAACTTTATGCCATCTGCCATCCGAAAATTTGCCACTGTCGAAAGCGAGGGAAAACTCACCGTCTGCAAATACACATCGCGGGCGCATGCCTCGTCCAGCCCTCCTCGCCGACGTCGCCAAGTCACAGGCCGCACGTCCTTTTTCTTCCCCTAACGTTCGACGGCTATCCCCGTTCGCGCGTATACGTGCATTACGTGGCGCGCGCGGCGGCAGTAGGCCAAAGGTTCAATAACCTGCAGCCTTGCAAGGCCGGTCGTCGCGACTCGGCCCGATGCGACTCGGCCCGACCGGCAGCGCTCGGACGGAGCAGTCGCGTACTCGATCACTCGCGAATAGTATCGACCGCGTCGCGCTTGACGGTTACCTGCGAATTTATCGCCAGCATTCGTCCTTACCGACGCGGCGGCCGCGGAGGAGCTACTGACACCACACGCCGCGAGAAATCCGCAAAGTGATCGTTAGAAGCAGGGTTGGGCGTTTACGCATAGAATATCATTTACACGTAGGTGTTGCGTTGTAAACTAAACGACGATCCATCATCGCGGATTCAGATTTCATCAGAAATAGCAGAAATTTACATAGTTTTTTTATTTTATCAATAAAGTAGGATTTATTAATAATTATCTTAAAGCTCAATTATTTCTTTCTCTATTATGTCATCTGATTCATAATAATTTACATTGCTTGTACTGTCTACATGAAAAACATTTGTGTAAATATAACGTAAATAATATAAATAATCTATGTAGACACAGTAATTTTGAAGGTTACGATGACGAAAAATGAGAAATAATAAAAATCACTATAAAATCATATACTATAAAACAAAACTTACCGAAAGACTAGATTAGATAAATCAAAGAGATATCTCCTTTGAATAACATTTTCTTCTTTAACACAATAGAAGAAAATGAACGGGGCAAAATTTTCTGCCGCATATATTACGCGTCGGCTAGTTAACAGCTGAGACAACCGAGAAAGAGAGAAGGAAAAAGGACAAACGTTTACTCGCGCGGACGAACACGGACCACGACGGGGAGAAGCGGGGGAACGTAGGCGCTCGAGAGCTCGGACGAACGCGTTCTCGCTCACCGATCTCCGCGCGCGGCGGCCGTTCTACTCGCGCGAGTGCGCCGAATCGGAACGACGCACCGCCGGTTGCGAGACGGAACTTCCGATTGCGACAGCTCCTCCTCGCCGACAACGATCGCTCCTCGCGCGCTCGCTCGCGCGCGCGATTCGAGATGGCGAACGATACGTCGATCCTCGCCGCGGTTCCGCTTCGGAGAATCGCGTGCTCGTCCGGTGACGCTATCCTCGAAAAAGACACTTCGACCGCTCCCCCCCTTCCTCCCCCCGATCAGATACGGTAACGGTAACGGTAGTTTTGTCTTTTTCGGCGAATTTCTACTTTAATATAAACTTCTAATTTATTTCTTTTCGTTAGTCGCGTTCGTATTCGTTCCGCTGCAATTTTCGAGATTTTGGAACGGTGCATATTTCATCTTCGCGATGGATCGATTGTCGATTGCTTAGAGTCGGTCGGCTGCACTCGGCTGCGCTCGGGACTTCGGGAATTATCGACGGTGGACCGTTCGCGCGCTTGGTAGTTTCAAACGGTTTCGGACGCGATACGTATTTCTATCTGATTGAACGGGACACGTTGTCCGGTCGAGCATTTCAATTTTTCCTTCGCTGTCGATCGATTGAACGCTACGGGTACATCTGTATCTACGGATCGCCGCGTGATCTTTTGACGAGTATCAATATGTGCAGTGTCACATCCGATATCCTGTGTGGACTTGACGGACGATTCGCTCCCGCACGTAAGCTCGATGTTGCTACGTTTTGCCTTTGGGTTATTTAGAAGTTCGATTACCCACGGAGACTTAAGACTCAAGAATCTTGTCTGGCACGGATGAGAGAGGAAGCTAGAAATTGAATTAGATTAAAATCATCTTGTTTGTCGCGTCCTGTTTGCTCCCAACGGAATCTAACCTACAAAATTATTGACTGAAGTAAGACAGACACAGTACTGCATGAAATATTATAAACATGTCAATAGAACGATTTTAGAAGTATCTAAATCATGAAAGTTTACACATGTTAATGTACAAATCATTAAAATTGTTCGTAGCTATCAATAATTTCTGTACCTTCCTTAGTAGCAAAAAACATTGGCGCAATATGATAACATTGGAAAGTAGTATAAAGACAATATTCCCAATATTGGTCCAATATTGTAAATGGACCCTTCATCTTAATTAGCCAATTTGTCTAAGCAGAAATATTGATTCGATATTGGTTCAGCATTGGGCCAATATTGAACCAATTGATTTTTTATATTGGACATTAATTGCATTTTAATTTGGAGGCAATATTTTATAATTAATACTGGCGTTACATTGAGAAACATTGGCAAAATATTGGCCAATGCATTCCCAATATAACCAATATTTAACCAATATTAGCCAATATACTGCCAATGTATTTTGCTACTAGGGTTCTTTATTATTTCTGGTCAATTACATTCACTAGAATACATTTGTTGTAGATGTGAATTAAGCAAGAAATATTCTTAATTCTATATTTTATATTCCATATTGACACTTGTATTTTTATTTCAGGTAAGATCTTTACTCTCATTCTGCGTGCATAATGATGACAACTCTGCGGTGAGTACATTCATATATTATCAGGCAACACAAATGAAAATATTACAAATAATAAATAGCCTGACGGGAATCACGTGACGAATTAAAAAATGCATATAAAGTTGGCTGTAAAAACGAGAAATTTGTGGCTTTAACGGTCGAATGCAACAAATACAGTCGTCTGCGCATTGAATAACTTATGGATTAGATGATCGGCGGATATGGAACACCGTGATGTGAAAGGCCATGTCGGAAATTCAAATCGTCTGTAAACATACACACAGACGAACGTAGTATAGGTGACGTGGTTAGTTAGAACTCGTAAAACAGGAGTGCGCATTATTATGCTTTTTTTTTTTTTTTGGAGGTTTATTGTGTCTGATCTTATGCAGATATATGACACGTATGCGCATTATTATGCGGCTCGGAAGGGGTTAAGCAATGTGTTACGGTAGAAAAGATACGTGTCCAAGGCGCAATGTTTCTATATGTACACACATACACACACGCGCGCGCGCGCGCACACGTACACACGTCGGAGCACACCCGCCGGCTTAACCGGCGGCGTTTGAAAATAGATCGGGGAACGATAAAGTGCAGCCGTGTCGGTGAGCTATCGAGGGTTTGCGTAATAATCGCAGATAGATTTATGCTAGATGGGATCGTTGTGAAAACGATCGACTCGCGGATCGCGAGGATGAAGCGGGCCTATAGGCAGAAATATCGGATGATCGGCAGCGCGATCCCGAGGCGATCGGGACGACGTTGACTGATCTCTAGTCGCTTTTCTACGCAATCAAATTCTGAAATGTAATGATGCGACTTGAAAACGTGTTTCGAAACGTACGTTACGTACTTCGTTTTCTTTAAATTTTATAATAAAATTAAAAAAAAGCATTTCTAATAAATAAAACCATAAATTTGACACTTAATATGTTGTATTATAATATTTGAAAATTAAAGGCTGCCTAATACATACATAACGCTCTATTATATTTTTCTCTCTTTATAAGAAGTTTCTAAAATTGGTCAATTTGAAAAGCGTCACGTATATACTTAATATTCTTCAATTCTTAAATACCATAGTACGACATACTGATACAATCATGTCCTTAACATTTTATTTATTTAAAGTGACATTATGATACATTTTAAAGAGAAATTAACGAAGGAATATATCGTATCGACGATACAATAATTGTTTTGTAAATGCAGACTTGATTATAGGAGAAAATATTATGGATATTAATTATTGTTAGAATAATTATAATTTATACATTGTGTATCTGTTCGATAATCGTGTACGGGAGTACACGCCCATTTCTTTCTTTTATTTTGCACGCAAATTGCGCAACACTCACGAGAGAGCGAGAAGGGCCTGATTGACAAAAATGGAGGTGGGTTATGATCGGGCCTGGACCCCGACCCAGGTCCGGAAACGATTTTGGCCGCGGGCGGGGAAAGCGAGGCTCTAGCCTCAGACAGACGTTTCTCTCCCTTTGCACGCTCTCGCGCCTTCTTCGACAGCCGAGTTCGCGCTACCGAGGTAGCCACCAGCTAAGCCCTGGGTGTGCATCGACACTATAATGAAGGGTGATTGAAATGTCGCGCAACCCGTAGCGGAATATTTATTGCTGCTTGCACAGTAGAGCGCCGATAGAATATTAAAATCGCGACTAATCGAAGTCGTTTCGTGCCAGATAAATTGATCTTTGCCGAAAGCGTGCGATATTATATATCACTTCAGCCATCATTTTTTAAAATCTGTTTTATCCCGCAAATTCACCAGATAATCCTGCCGTGATAATAACAAGTAGTTCTTTTATAGATCGTACATTTTGTTACTCATATTGTGCTTTGCACTTTTCGATATCACAAATTTTTGGTTTTGAATATTAATTTCACATTTCATTCCGTACATGTTATAGATTTGTATTTTAGATTTTTTAAAAAACGATACATAATTAATTTAATTTTTAAATAATTAATAAAAATAATTTCACAAAATGTTTCTATCATAGGGATCGTTAATAACGTCACTATAACATAAAACATAAAGATAGCATATTTTTGCAGCTTCATTTCTTTTTCAGTAATCTTTGTGTGAAATTTTTATTTGAATACTTTTTCTTTATACAATTTGATTGCATAAAACGCGAAGAGAGAGGTTGACGAGATAAAATTTCGTACGCGTGTATCGCGAACCCGTCGTCGTTTTAGCGGCTGAGAGTGACTTGAAGCGAAAGACAAGGAAAGAAAGAGAGAGAGGGAGGGAGAGAGAAAGACCCAGATTTCATTTTCGTTGATGAGCTTGGCACCGGTTCAACTCGCCTAAATATATACTACCTTTTCCTCCGTCATTCTCTCACCTTCTCCTTCTCGGTTTCGTCGGAAACACAGATCATTCCCAGTTCGTGAAACTAGCGGAAGAGCCTGAGATTATTGCCGGGATTTATCCTAATATATGAATTCAGATAATACTAAAATGAAAATGATTAGTATTTACGCGTTTACGTTTGTTCCGCACAGCAGGTATGAGAAAAAAAAAACTCTTCAACGTAATTGGCAGGTATTAACTTTAAATTTTTATTTCAATTTAAATTGTTGTACACAAATGTACAGAATATAAGTGCAAAAATGTAGTACAATAGAATAATAATAAATAACGGCTGGTTGCTTTTTACAAATATTTCACTTTCGCTCTGCGGGTGGTGACAAAAACCGTTGGCCCTTTGATTTCGGGAAACAAAAAAATAGTGCACCGTGAACTATCAGCTGTCAATTTCAACGGTAGGACGAACGCAAGAAACGCATGAAAAAATACGAACAATCAGTATTTCGAATTCGCTTTGCGCCGCGAGAGGCGGGCGGAGACCTGGTTCGTGTAACAGTATTCGAGGAGACCGCTTGTCAAACGTCTCGTTGTCGTAACGTAATTTATGACGGAGGTCTGGAAATTTCACCTTACAACAACTTGCGCGCAGTTACAACGCTGCGGGTCCCGCCGAAAGAGCGCAATGAACCCAAAATGAGAAAGCAACTGCCCGTGCAACCACGCGCGCCGATTTCGACGGCGGTTACACACGTTCGCCAGTTACGAGCCGGTTCGAGTCTCTTACCGAAGAAAACGGCTTGGAGACTTTCGACCTTGGGATATCGCGCGCGAGTTCGATCTGACGGCTTTTTCAACGAGCATGGTTACTGCGCTCCAATAATTCGCGAGTAGACACGGAAAATAATTCTCGGGAACGTGGTTCGTGCGAAACGAGTTTCTGCATTTCCTACGATTAAACTTTATACGCGGTGTTCCGCCGGTGCTCTGTGATTCTGTATGTTTGGTAGCAGCAAAAGCCCTTGGTGAAAATAAAAATTAAGGATTTGCGGAGAAAACATAGTGAAAAACGTTACTTTCATGAGTTCAAAGTGCATGTTTGCAAAATTTTAATGAAAGGCCATTACTTGTGGTAACATTTTACGTTTCTATAAATAGGTTATTAAATAAGTTATTAAAATGCAAAAAAAATCATTTTTGTTAGTTTATATTCGGCCATCAAATTTTTTTTTTCACGCAAAGGACGGTTTTGCTGCAGTATCTAAAAATGTAACTCTCTTTCGACATATATATATACATTCAAATTGTTTGTCGAAATGTTAAAACTTTTTGTAGTTTTGTTCATCATGCTTGAGCGTTTTCTATAATTTTAATAAAGTTATTTTCAAATACCTGTATCTGTGTAACTAAATTTTAAACATACTTCAGCAAAATCGTTTCTTGCGCCTTTATATTGATATTCCTTAAGCGCTGACTTTCCTTAACTAAATTCTCAACTAAATTTGTACACTCACTAACTTTTTACCGCGGTGTATTTTGTGATTATTAATCTTGTGAAGTTTTGCCGAAAGAAAATTTAAATCAATTTGTTATATATAGACAAACGTGGTTAGTTTACTAATGCAAATTACAGAAGTCATAAACGTTATCAGGAAACAACTTGGTCCCAGAGTGGAAAGTTTCCTTCGGCTCTATTCCAACAGCATCGCGTCGCAAATTTGCGGTACTTTCACGGCGCAATTGCGCCATCGCGACGCGACGATTCCGCGGCTGGTTTTCGGCGGCGGTTTACAACGACGGGAATGACAATGGCGTCGCAAAAGTTCGCACTCAACGACAACGCCGGTCGTGGTGGGTGAAGCGGCTCTAACGGTACATCCCTGTGCGCTTTCAGCGTGGTCTACCAACCTACTGTGCCTACCTACTACGTATCTGCCTACCTACTTACCTACCTACATACCTATACACACACATCCTTCGCTCTTGCGGAGAACCTAGGCCCGCCATCGATCGCACGTATATGTATAACGCGTACATGCCTATCGATCGCGTTGCCCCGACTCGACTCGCCTCGTCGCCTCACCTCGCCTTCTTCCCTCTCGCACGGGAAAAAGGCGAAACGAAAAAAAAAAAAAAAAAACCCCTCGGTCTCCTCCGCCTCGGGGTTTCTCCACTTCGATCGCAATGAAGAACACGAGATCCCACCACCCTCGTGTGTCACATTGCGCCTCGGTTGTATTATGTTTACGTTGTATCGCAACGACACCGGGAGTTTGCTACTCTAAGCGGGACGTAAGCCACATCGTGATATCTAGGCTGGTCACGAAGGAGAGTGTAAGTCATTATTGATACGGTAAAATCGACAGCTGATCCCCTCCCCTCACCGTCCCGCTCTTGCGCTTTACCGAGTCAATTTCCATTCTGAGTAAGCTTTGAGTATTGCTAGACACTTTATTTAAAATTAGGAATTTTAAGCTTTGTTACTCTTGTTCGTATAACTGAAACGATAATTGGCTATAATCCTAATTTTAGGTTAAAAACTTGTTTCTTGGCAACAATTAATTATGCCTTTCTTGGAATTTAATAAGTGTCTTGCTGTATCTTCTCGACTTAACCGCATTAATTAAAGAGACAAGTAGTTGAAATGGGTTTGACATATTCTTATGAAAATGGACCTGACTGATTATTTTCCATCGCGTGTGTTCTCACTAGTACGTACAATATAATTTTTAATCGATCTATATGTTTCAGAAACAGGAATAAATAACTTGAAGAGATTATATCCGTTTTATCTATGTATCTCAATTATAAATGCATTTAATTGAACTAACTTACACAATGGCTAATAATATTAATTATTAATTATTACATGAATAATTAAATTGTATAATAACAATAATAATAATGGTTAACGCTCCGGCTCTCAAGTTATTTAAACCTATATTTCAAAGAAAAATTAATGCAGATATAATGAATAAACCGAAAGGAAAGATGATAACGGGATCTCACGTGGTTTGTGAAACGTTGATAAAATTCCCAATTCAGACGTCGACTCGAAACCGCAACGTCCTCGACCGTTCGATTCATCACTTTTGTGTCCGGTTTCAAGCCGCATGGGTCATTGACAGTGGATGCGCGTAAATAACTGTAATTTGTCGTTTCCATCACAGACGAGATAACCCGTAGACGATTACGTCACGAGAGTCTTTTGCCAAACCCGCACGATTCGATGTCCATGTGGTTAGGAGAATTGTGAGAATTCGCAATAACAGTAGTTAGGTCATTCACAGCATTACACTGTTTGCAATATTAAGTTATTCTTCGTTGACACATTTATTTGCCACATTAAAAAATGTTTTAATGATAGTCGAGTTTATGGAAAAAAATGACAAAACCTGTTTTCTTATTTATTACTTATAGCTGTGTTGTCAGTTGCGAAAATTCACTCTCTAATGTTACGTTGGAATTATAATATGATAATATAAGTACAATTAAAAGCATTATGATTGCAATAAATAATGTTATATTTTATATTAATTTGACAACTTCAATTATATTTCTATGTACTTTTGTACAAAAAAGTGTTAAAATGAAACTAAGAATAGCATTTTAATGTTTTGCAAAATATTATATTTACGTAAGTTAACTATAATAATTACATTTTAACCTAATTTTTGTGAAAATATGCTTTTTATTTTTTTTTAACGGAGCACGATGTGCTCCGTTGCCAGCAAAGTTCATACATTTGCAACGCTACATAAAATATTTCCAAGCTCCAAGACAGGAGCACTTTGAAATCCGAACGATCTGAATCTGAGCGATCGATAGCTCTTCCGCCTCACATCTCCGTCTCCGGTTCGGTTTTATATATCAAATTTTAAGAATCTAGTTCATTTTTTTCACGGCCAGATAATAGGAACCTTCTTCCCGTTTGGGCCGATCGATTCGGTCTCACCGCGTCTTCCCACGTACCTGCGGAGAAGCCGTCATCTGGAATAATGCGCGAAACGACAATGAGCTTGAGTGGGAGGGAGTGAATGACCTAACGGTGCGATATCGAGTGTCGCGGATGCTTTTATACGATCATCGGGAAAAGGTTCTGTGTATTTCGGTTCTAACCGAAGAGGAACTGTTATGTTGAAAAACGCCGATCTAACAATGCCGTGCCACGCCAAATTTAAAGACTTGAAACATCTGGTATAATTGGACTAATTACGGAAATATTGATATAATTGGGTTGATTACGAAGATAATCATGTGGAAATATGAAAATGAGTATAAAACTACATAATATGAATATGAGAGTAAAAGAACTGTACTCGCGGCGATTAATTAAGAAAGAGGAATAAATGAGAGATAGAGAATGCTTACTGTGAAAGAAACAAGAAAAATGAGAGAACATAAAGCACTTTAAATAAAAGACCAATAAAATCAAGGAAAAGATGCTGAAAAAGCAATTGTAATTTATTTACGATCATAGCATTTTGTGAACCATTAGGATTTATATTATTAATTTACGTGTTAAAAAATGCATCGATGCTCACTCTATTACATTTCTTCTTTTTTTCCATCTTGATCATATTTTGACATACGATTTATTTATATATGTAGATAAAAGCCCGTAAAAATATTTAGCCTTCTATTAAGTTTCAGTAATCTCTTTGATTACTATATTAATCTTTATTAATTTATTATATTACTCGTTATATTAAGTATATATTTAAATGTTAAAAAGTTATTAATTTATTCATTTTAACTATTCTGCTCTAACGTAAAATAATGAAATTACTTTGAGCAATTTTCTTTACTATAAATTGTTACTTTCAGTAACAATTTATAGTAATTAATTTTCATTCTTATATTATTCTGACACCTATATATCTTAATGAGAAGATAATAAGAGATATACTTATAAGATTGAAATACAACGAAAGATATTGCTGCAAAGAAAGTTTGCAATTTTACTTGATAGATAGAGAGTTTAAGGTGTAATCAGTGTCGAAACTAAAACGATGATGCGTTTTAAGTTTAAAAGTTCTGCCGCTAGTTTAATCTTTACTCGCGTAAATCACCGACACCTTCTTGAAATTCTCATCAGCGTTTGGTTCCCGATAGCCGAACATTAATTCGAACCGCGCTGCTTCAACTACGGGATCGGGATTCATGATTAGCCTTAACAGTGGCACCCGGATGACGACGACGATGTCTTTGCGTTAAGCGAGTAACGGCTGCCTCGTTGTGGCGACGATGACGACGACGACGACGACGACGACGACGGTGGCGGCGGCGGCGGCGGCATCCCTACTAATCGATCGCTTCTAGAATCGATCGTGGCACAGTGAATGCGTGCGCCATCCTGTAACCGGCTTCGCTGCTCGTAGACAGAAAGTAAACGCTTTTAACCCCCTCTCCATTTCCCCTCCACCCTCTCGTCACATGCGTGTTACATTTACGAAGGGATCGTTATGAAATCATCGTTTATTATATTTATTAGCGTACAACGAAGAGCTGACATAATCAGGACGTCGGGCAAAAAAAAGGTTCGTTTTAAACGAGATTTTACTAACGAATTTAATAATCTTCGATTACATTTGATTATATTAATATGCCCTGTAGCAAACTGTATAATAATTTGATTAATAAAAGTAACTTCTTTTTTCCAAACTAAATTGAAAACGTAATCCTCCACATTTAAGTTATCTCGCGAGTATCGGTGATATCGAAAAAATTAGATAAAAACTTATAACACGAACGAAAATAGCATCAGAATCTATAAATTGGTATCCGCATTAGAATCTATAACTCCCCTAATAACCTTTTTCCGTATGACATCATGTTACCGTGATGTAATGTAGCATACGCATGTATCAGAACTCTTCAAGCTGAAACCATCTCAAAAGCTGATATTTTTATTATGAACATTCTGTTCACCCTTTGTAATCAGGACAGTTAACGTCGAAGGGGATTCCTTACGATCAGAGCATCGTCCGCGTCCGTGCGGAAGACTCCGGAAAGTATCGAAGGGAGCACGGGCCGCGACTCGACCTACCCCAACGTGATCCTGTTTACAGCAACCCTACTACCCTTTTCCTCTCGCATCTCTTCAGTCTCGACTTATCTAAAAGCCCTCCACCATCCGCTCCTCCTTTCTCACCCTGCCACCCCATTCTTCTCTTCCGTCGTGAAAGTTTCCTTACCCACAACGCGCATTCCCTCCTTTCCTCCTCCCTCGCATTCCCCCCGCGTCCCTTTCACCCTCCCCCTGCCTTCCACTTTGTGCCCTGCGCACCGAGCCCTCCTTACCATCGCGCTCATGCTTTCTTCGTCTCTCTCTCTCTTTCTCTTTCTCTCTCCCTCCCTCTCTCTTCAACCGACTTGCAAACGCGAAAGACCGACAAAGAGGCATTGACAGAGAGGGGGACGAGAGAGGGAACGAGAGGGCGAACGGTGGGGCGGCTGGCTCTCTCTGGTCTTGCGCGACGCGTACCAGTCAACTCAGAGCCACGGTCGCGCGACAGCCACGGTACCCGTTAAAGGGCTCGTTCGCAATCGACACAGTCGCGATTTTTCCCGTAAGTGCCTCGCGGTATATCTCCCGTTCTCTCCCTCCTCCCCCCCCGCCCCGCTCCTCTCCCACGCGAGCACTACCGTGCGCTCGGCCGTGCCCGTTTCGGAGTGATCCGCAGTGTGAGCCGCGTGCGTTCTCCAACACCGCGGAGTGACCGGCACTCGCACGCAAAGTGCACCGCATAGCGCCGCACCGCGTCGCGCGCGCCGTGCGACACGTCGTGAGATAGAGGGAGGAAAAAGCAGAGAGTGCGATCTCTCGGGTGGCATACCTCCGACACACCGCGTGTCACCACGATCGCCGCGGCTATCGCATCCGCGAAGAGACCGATGGCACGCGGCGAGCCGGGGCCCGTCCTCGCGGTTACTCGGCCCGCGTGCGGCCCTCGCGCGCGGATAGTCGGGATGCGGAGGGGCTGCTCGTGACTGTCCGCGCGAGTGTGCCAGTCGACGCCCCGCAAACGGACCAACGGAGTATCGGAGTGCCGGAGGTGGACGACATCGACGTCGTGGTCGTCGTCGTTGTCGTCGTCGTCGTCGTCGTCGTCGTCTGCTACGTACGTGCAGACACCGTCGTGCACGTCGTCGTTATTCGGCGGCGCCGCGACGAGAGGGAAAAAGAGGAGTATCGACGTTTTCTCGTGCCGGCGCCGGGGGTGCCACCCCTTGTGCGCGGAGGGACCGCAGCGGCCGGCCCGCACGGGCCGCACGGCGCGTCAGTGAAAGTGAGTGATGCGAGCGCGTCCGCGGTTGTGGAGGAGGGGGAGGAGCGAGTGCGACCACGGGGCGTGCAAGTGTCACCGCTTCTTCGGGGTTGTTTTTGCCCCTTTGTGATATCTCGACGCGCGTCCTCGGGGATTACTGCGACATTACGGAATTGTTCGGTCTGATGAACGACGGCATAGTGGTGGGTTGCAGGATAAAACTTATCCCTCGGCTCGTTTCGTGCAGGTTTACCTTTTCCCTAGGGAAAGAGTGCCTTTTGGAAAGGAGGGGGGAGGGGGTGGAACTATACATCGAGACGATGCCAGATAGCGACATAAAAGTTGATCTTTTGGACCAATGCGGTACATTATCTTTCTCGTCGATGAAAAGTTTGTATCATCAAACACGGATAATATTTTCTTATTTTTTCTTATTTTTTAATTACGTTAAGCAATTACTTTTGTTTTTCTCTAAAAATCTCGAAATGATTGGACTAGATAAATTTTATGAATTATTATTTTGGCACGATAAAATTAATTCTGTCATTTTAATCTATCTAAATAATTGTCTTAATTTAGTAGGTTATTTTTCTACTTGATTGCATTTTCTATTCAATACTTCATATATAATATACGAAGGATGTATTTTTGACGCATGTTTACTGCTAAATATAGGTGTGTTCGATTTTTATTTATATGATTGAAGATTCGTAAACGAATTATACAACATTTAGAACTGAATAGTAGGACAGTCATATTTAGCGCTAAATGTAATGGAGAAATATTGGTTTGAGATATAAAATAAAATTATCTGTTATAGAAAAACTCGAAATTTTGTAGAATATTACGAAAAAGTGTGATTTATTTTCCAATATCTAATGACACACGAACTTCAATTAATGAATCTTTTTTCTCACAAAAAGTTCACTCGGTTAAAGAAATCTTGTTGATGCTATGGAATATAAATGATGTGCTATTCATTTTCCATATCATCGATCTTTTTCTTATTTTCTTATATCTACGAGCATTTAGGATTTCGCGACATTTATCCTGCTTTCTCTCCCTCTCGTCTCTTCGTTTCTGTCGCTCTTTCTCACTCTCCTTCTCGTTCTCTCGCCCACTTCAGCATTTACCTCCCGGTTATGGATATTATTAAGTAATACCTACATCGCACGCACGGCGATACAGACGCGCGAATGTGTGCATGTGTGTGCTCGAGCGCATGCTGCACGCAGGCGAATGGAAAAGCGCGGGTTCTCATTCCGGTGATATCTCGCATTCGTGTGGCTATAATCAGAGATTTGTTCCTTTCTCAATGCAACTGAATACGCATTAGAAGACCTAAAACTTTCCAATATGATAACGGATTGTCTCAAATGTAAATCAATACTAGAAGTACACATAGGGTGTTCGATATATTTCATGCTATAATTTCGAGTTCTCTTTGATGAATTCAAAATTGTATTTACCTTTCGATGAAACGTTCTCATAAATGTGTAAATGTTTCAACTTTTACTTGGTATACTTTTACTTTTTATTAAATAATAAATATTCGAAAAATATTTCGTCGAAAACGAAAAAGTTCTTTGTGATACGATCTTAAGAATAATTATTAACAGAACGATCTATTCGGTAATTAGATTTGAATCCATATAGTGCAAAAATTGTGCGGTACCAACTACTCACGATGGAATAATTTACATGGTGTAATCATAAAATGTATATTAGAAGATAGACTATTCCCGTTGTTATCTACGACGGTGTCCTCGCGAGGCTACCGGAAGTACCCACGTGATGCGATGGGACGAAGACGACGATAGGAAACATAAAATTACGTTATATGCGTAGTGTCTTAAAATTGGGCGTCAGTAGTGAAATTGTCTCATTAATTAAATCTCCATTAGAAAATATCGCGTGTTTGAAATCAAGGAGAATAAAATAGAGGAATAAATTGTATTATGACCCTCAATTTTGTTAATAATTATTTTAAATTGAAAACCACACACACAACATTTCCATTCCATCGTAGGCCTGTTGAAACATCAGCACAATTAAGCGGCTGAATAAAATCTCATATTATTGTTTAACTTTATGTGACTTAAAATGTGTATATGGCCGAATAAAATATTAAATTACAAAAAAAAACAGTTGACTGTGCATATATTCGTGTGATAATATGACCAAGTTTAAAATAAATAAAGTATGTGTAATAATTCAATGCTAAAATATATCTTAAAAAGATCAAAATGCTCAGAATGTTTTCTAACAAATGTCGATTGTTGTACAGTCAGTAAAATTTCATTTAATAATGAAAATATTACACGTGACCATAATATTATCTTTTCCTCTACCGTTACAGATTTCAAATATTGATTTGTCCAAAAAATTATCAACTTTAATCTTTAATTGTTCCACGAATTAATTTTTGCGTTGCAGAAGTTTCCTGAAGATTCACACACTATACACACTAGTAATACTTATCATATATAATATTTTATAATAATGTCATATTATGACATTTTGTGTCTACTCCTAAACTTATTTGTGATTAAAAAAGTGTTGTGTTTATCGTTTGCAAACTGTCAAACTGGAAAATAATTTATTTACGTAGATCAAGTTCGATAGTTTGCCGAATGTTGTCTTCGTCAAATGCATGAAATAGGTGTCCAATAAGTCGTCTTTCTCAGGTCGACAGGTAGGGATATGCGCGAGTCGCGTGCACACGGTCGGGTCACCTGTGCATTTCTCTCTCTCTCTCTCTCTCTCTCTCTCTCTCTCTCTCTCTCTCTTTCTCTCTCTCTCTCTTTCTCTGTCTTTTTCTGTCGTGATAAAAGCGATGCCGTAATAACGCCGCCGACACGCTCGTGCCAGAACCGAAGTATACGCTCGATGTATACGACCTAAATAAGATGCGATGCCCCCCTCAGGGCGAAAGTAATTCACACGCGCGAACGGGAGCTCGTGCGCGCACACGCCGTACCTCGCTGACTTTTAGGCTTTATTCGTTGCACAATTCTGATAACGTTTGCACCTTACTGCACCTGACTTTATCTCTAATGCGACTTGGAAAATAAAACGATTATGATTGAAATAACTTGTTTTATTTTACTGTGTTTATGTTTTTTATTATATATATTATGATATAGAGAAAATTCATTACTATACATTCTATCTATAAAACAAATAATTGAACGTTAACTATATTTTAATAATATAGTATAATTCTACGAAATATAACAAAGAAGAAATATAACAAATAATCGTATGATTTAAGTTCTTAATAAAAAAAATATATAATAACATGTATGTTATATATATATATATATATTTATAATATTTTAAATATTGTTATACGTGTTTATAATATCTTTGTTTACTGCACATATAAAGTTAACTTAAACATAATTGTTTCCCAATTAATGTTTAATCATTATATATAATATAATTAAAGAAAATAAAACATTAAAATAAAAATATAAAATATTTTATACATTGTGCAATTTAAATACTCTAATAAAATTGTGTAATTGAGTTAAAAGCAAATTGCATGTACTTGTCTTGTTTCGATAAACAACACGATCTCTTTGCGTGAAGATGTGCTTAGACGCTTTGCTAAAGCGAAGAAGAGACAGAACTAGAAGGATAGATATTGAGAGGGAGTATCGAGTCAGTAGGCTAGTGGGAACATAAACCGTACGTACGGTACCGCGAGCCCTCCCTCTCTTTTTCCCTATCTCTTATACTTTCCGCCTTCCTTCCTTTTCTCTCGTTTCATTGGGATGCTATATACATGTATATGTACGTGTATGTATGTATATATATATATATATATAACGGTGGTTTCAGTATTCTCGGAGCAAGGTTTCCCAAACGATTGTAAGCCGAGAATTCCCTTTATAAGTCCTAAGTTTACTAATAATACTAACGTATATATCTAGCTTGTGAACAGTTAGCTATTTAGAATTCTTGAATTCTAAAATTGTTAAATCAAAGTACGCTTATATCAATGAGTGGTGCACTATTCATTTTTGGATCCAGTCCAAATAAATCTGCGTTTTTGAAAACTAAATTTTGAAAAAAATCTTTTGCTTTCGAACAATTAAAAACTTACATCTACGTCTACTTTGCAAACGATAAACTACTTTTAGATTGTTGATCCTTAAATTGTTGAATCGTTTAGATTGTTGAATTGTTGTTTATATCTCTTGATCTATCAGCGCCTCGATCATTTCTAAGCCTACTTAAAATAAATCTTTTTGAAAATTAGATTCTCTTTTATTTTTGAACAGTTAAAAGACCCGCAACAAACTATCCAAGCTTCAACCATAGAATCACGTGAAATTCCAATTATATACACAAAGTTATATGAACAAAAATCATTGAGCAAAGTAGAGTTCAAGACTCGATTTTCATCTCCCGATCTCGTCGAGCAATTCAACCGTATCATCGGTGTACATTTTTTTGGGACACCCTGTACGAGTGGGTGGTCGGCGTTGTGAAGCAGGCTCGCAAGCTCGGCCGGTGGTCGCCAAGCTTCGCTCGATAGCGATGCGCGGTTCCCCTCGACGCGAGCTCACCACTGCTTGCAACGCGGTTGAGATTAAAGGGGAACCATCGTGGTGCATGGAAATGCAGGATCGATGCGCCAGGAGTCGGCCGCTTTTTCGCGTCGACTACAGATCGATCGCACGAGGATTGATGACACGATGTCAGGTTTTATCCACTTGCTATTTAAATTCTATGCTTTAACTTTTCACTCTACTTTCATCGGTCTTAAATGATTCCGTGTAATTTTCTATTCAAGATCCATGACTATTCTTCACGATGCCCATTCTTAAACTCTTACAATCTTTAATTCTTCAAAGTATGCACGTATCTTTAATTTATACACTAATTTTAGAAAGAACTGTCTGACTAAAGTAAATTAAATATAAAATAGTTTTAAGTTCTTTATTTTAATTACAAGAAATTGAATTGTAAATTGATATATCATATTTATCTCATCTTATTATTTGGTTATATCTTGTCTTTTATAAGAGCTATTTTTATTACTGTATTATTTTAGAAAGTTGATTCGGAAAGTTTCGAGGAAATTACATAAATGTCTCACAATTTAGAATTTGCGTCGGTATTTTTTTGAATTAATCTGTTATTCTCATTAACATCTCCATTTCGACGCAATTTCTTTCATCATATGTTGTGAGCATCTTCTAATCGTTCATTCTTCGTGAAACATAGTTTTTTCGCTATCTGGCGAAATTAAAATCTTCATTCACAATGAGATAGCACGAAACGATCCGATGGCAGTTGTAATCGCCAATTGAGTGAGAGCTAACTTTGTGTTTTCTACTCCTTTCTCTCGTATCTCAAAATTAAAAAAATATATGGCATTTAAGTTAAATGAGGAAATATATTTATGTTAGATCTCTGTTTATTTAATTTGGCTGCATTTAAAAGTTTTGGAAAAAATTCTTAAATTTTATGAAAAATATGTTTATTCAAGTTAAAATTAAAATAATAGCGAAAACACATGCGACATAATGTAAACTAGAAATCCAAGTTTCTGTTTAAATGAAATTTCGTTTGTATTTTATCTTTAAAATTTTATGAAATGATAGATTATGTTTATGTAAATTTATAATACGACGCAATAAAGGCTTCACTAATACTTTAGTCTCGTGGAAAGTTTTCCTCTTGATCTAGCAAAATCACCAGCATCACATAAAGAATGTGTAGAAAAATAAGGCGACAATCGTCATAGAATGCTCTCGTAGAATAGCTCTCACGCAATTGGTGCGATGGCAACTCCTTTCCAGATCTAAAGCGAGGAGGGAGATTCGGCGGAGCCATGTCACGTTGTTGGGTATTCGCGCGACTTCCGACGACGGCTACGCGGACAACGGCTACGGGAAACGCGCCAACGACCGCGATAACGGCAAACGAAGCGAGCGCAACGACATTAACGACCACGACGAGTACTCGACTCGGCGTGCTGCGACTTCGGGGTGACTAAAGTGAATACCATCGGCGCGACCATTAAACCAACGACAACAACGACGACTACCACGTCGATCAAAAGGGACGAGTGATAGTACGCAATAAATCGTGTCACGTTGCAACGTCGTTGGGGTGGCGTGGAGGAGACGGAGAAGGAAGGGAAGGAAGAAGGAGGAAAAACGAGCAAGGCGGAAGGACGAAAAGGACAAATCTTCCTAATCGATAAATCGACGGAATAAACTAATTCGCGAGTGTCGCGCCACAGTGTTAGTAAACGTATCGCCCTGCAAAAGAGCGACGGTGAGGTGCATCGGACCGAAGAGCGAAAAACGAATCTTCGGGATTAACGCGGTTACGTGGCCGCGAATGTTACGCCGGGCCGGCGTAGGACGCCCGGTGGTTCAGCAGGGCATCGGCCTGGCAGACGTGAGTCTACACCGTCACCACGGCGTTCAACATGTTCGAGATGTGGAGCGCGGTGAGTTCCAAGCTGGAACACTCCGCGACCTCCTCGGGCTCGCCGTTGCCGTTGACGTCGCACGCGCCCCAGACGCCTCATACCTCGTCGGGGAGCATAAAAGGTAAAGGATTCGACTGAAAGGTTTATGGGATTTGATATGGAACTAGGTTGGCCCCTGTAATATGTATCTGGGCAGTATATAGAAGACCGATTACATCCCGACACGGGTTAACTAAACGTTAAATTTAATTCTTCCCCGTATCTGTATTATGAATAAGATTTCCTAAGTAAGAATAGCGAACCGCTATCTCGTAATTATCTAACTTAATTTACGTGAGCAACTAAGAATTATGATTCATTTCAACGACATCCGTTAATCTTAGATTGCCTCATCGAGAAAGAAACATGAAATAATCAAGTAAATTAATGTAATTATGAACATGTAATTAAACTTACAGTTGAATCAGGTAATTATGAATACATAATTGAACTTATATTTACATTATTGAAATTAAAAAGTATTTTAATTTGTATAATTCCCGACACTTGCCAGAGCTTAAAATTTCAGATGCATTGAATGCATCAAATATTAGGATATCCGATCTTTAACCCTTTACTCTCATATATCATCTACATGACGAAATAGAACGAGATGTCTGATCGCGATTCGACGTGAATTATAAAATCCCATTAATCACGCGTGCGTCGAACGTTGTAATAAATCTCACGTTACACATCGCTGTGGCATATCCATTTGTGCTCGAATCGTGTTCGCTTACGTTTTTAATATGCACTCATACAACAGCAGGTAATCAATACCAAAAATTACCTTTCGTGAAATAATTAGCATACCAATTTGCAATATGAAATGACGTACTAGTAACGATAAAATCAGTCCCCAATGCTTTTTTCAAAAAAACATGTAATAAGATTAGCACTATAAATCATGGCTAATTACAGAATTAATTAAAAATATGACATATTTCGCTGAATGTCACTAGTAAAAGTAATATTAAGTCTGGTACAATCACCGGCGCGAGTTCAATTGGTTCAAAGGTACTCATTGCGAAATCAATGGCCATCGTCTCCGTTGCGATCGACGTTCGATATGTATTACTGTCATATTATTAACGATCTTCTCGATTAGAATCAAAGTGCATGTATACCGATTACATTCCTTTTTCTTTTTATTTTCTTTTTTAGTGAATAGCGCGTGTGTGAGTGCCGCGGAACGGAGCCGTAGGATCTGGTATCTCGGCGGACGAAAGAAATGTATATATATAAGAAATCGAAGTTGAGTTTCGGATAATGTCTTTATTCGCGTTATAATGTCAATGTTTCGCGTCCGCTCTGTGTCCTTAGCTTGACTCCAACTAAACTCGATCTTCCCTCTCGCTAAATCCTCTGACAAGGCTGTATAAGCCTTCTCTCTCTGTAAATATTTTTCTCGCTCGCGTTCCTACCTTACTTTATATTTCACGTTTGTTCCAAAATTTTATTTTATTTTACACAGCCTATTACTGCTATTTGGTGGCTGTATAATCGCCACACTTTTATTACTTAAATGTTTTAATACAAAAATTATTTATATAGAAAAATAAAAGTAACAAAATAAGATATTTAATAAGTAATAAATAAATTAATAATTCTATATAAATACATATTTACTAAAGCATATAAGACAAGAGAGATGGATCGACTGAACAATGTTCATAATATAATAATAGTACATCAACATAATTTATACATATGTGTTATCATGATTAATAAATTGTTTAATTTACTATATTAATTTTATTCATATATTTTGCGTAATATATACAGCACATTAATTATAACTACAAATTATAATTAATTTATAATTATCATTATAACGTGAAGTAATTTTCTTATAAGGATAGTTGAAAAGTATAGTTACGCAACATTTTAATTAAAATATTTGTGTATTCTTGCTCAAAATAATTATATACAAGTAATTTTTATATGTTCAAGTTACATTTCGCTCGCGAGATTGACGAAAAGTAAAATGAATGACAAATCTTAGAGCAAATCTATTTGCAATGGCAGCGCATGTTCGCCGACAGAAGACTCGCTCCCGCGTCCTCGCGCGTCTTCACAGTACGATATTACCAGTCGGCCTCACACGGGCGTTCTTCTTACGGAGTTTTGCGCAACCCGTTCTTACGTGGGTACTTTCGCTTTGCATAATTCGCTCGGCATCGTGCGTTTCGTATCGAGTATTCGTATTCGGGACGACCGCGAAGCGCGATATCGTCACTTCCAGACATCTGCAAACCTTGTAGAAGTTCTCTCTTTTTCCTTCTATCCTCTCTCTCTCTCTCTCTCTCTCTCTCTCTCTCTCTCTCTCTCTTTTTTCTTACAGACAATTATTTTTCTATTTTTTCGATTTTACATATTAATGTACAATTAATTTTTGATGTTCATACATGAGAATAATCTCACATTTAAAAATATTTTTTGAAACTAAAATTTAAAATGCTCTATATGCAGGAAACTTTTACTTATTAATAAGATTTGTTATGAGCTTCTGATTTTTCAATTTTAAATTTAAGGAGAAAGTCCGTATCGTTTTTGCATAATAAGTTTACTACTTTACAGAAAATTACTTTTAGTAAATATAAATTGAAAAAATTGACTCATTACTTTGAATGCCATTTTTAAAATAATTTTTATTTTGTAATTTTTCTTAGCATATTTTCTTAGCAATATTTCTTTGTATAGTAAATAAATTTTTTTAAAAGATTAATTAGAAATGATATACCACTAACATATTGAAAGACAAAATAAACTTTGTAGACAATAATCAATAAACCGAAATAAATTTAATATTATGATAAATTTTCAAATATAATAAATAAAGATATTATAAAGATAACACAATAGATATTATAAGAAAATCGGATCATTGTTTTTATAAGTAGGTATTCGGTGACATTTTATTGGGTAACATTAGCAACCTCGTTTTAGTATTAATTAAGTTAACCTAGTTTTTGTTTCGTGGATATCCCAAAAAGTCACGATTCGTATACCATAATATCAGCATACTGGATAATAATAGACAAACGCATAAATCTTGAATGGATATAACGGTAACAGAGAAACACTGATTTTATAATTAAAATCCTTAAACCGAATGTATAATATTACAATGATAATTATATTGTCAATAATTAGTACAATAATACAATCGTTTCTATTAGAAAAATATATAATAAGAATGCAAATATATACATTGTGAATATATTTTAAATAACAACTACATGTTATATAATTGAAGATAAGAACTGTAATATTCATACAAAATATTCTAGATTTTTCGCCATTTTTTCTTTTGTGATTGTCTTGAACAATTTTTTACTGTGTGTCCAAAATACCTATATTTTTTAAGAACACATTTTTATAAATACTTAATTGTATTATTATAAATTATTGATTCTCCAAATGGAAGATAAATATCGGTAAGATACTGGAACAGTATCAATTTTGGATACTGAATACTGGCCCATTGATGCAGTACTATTGGAATCCCGAAATAAAAATGGGTCAAGATTTGAATTTTAGTACGAAGATGCTACCGAAGATCTATACTAATTATATGCTGAATCAGTACAGATTATTATTATTCAATATTGATTGATGTAGTCCGGATTATAACGTCATTTTTTTAATGCTAGTCCAATACAGGATCAATATTGAAATGTGAATTCCATGTTTTGCTATAGAATCAATACTCGCCAGAATTTAATACTAGTTTAATGTATTCTATTTCTAGTTGGATCAATATTTTATCTAATAATAATATATCATATCACAAACATATACTCTAAATTGATAAGAATTTAATATATAGGAAAAATCTAAGGTAATTCTGTAAATAATGTGATGGAAAATTAAGGCTTTATAACTTTTAAATAGAAAGCTATTTATAATGTTTAATGTCATTTTTAAAAACTATTTATAATCTTTAACAGAGTATAGGAAATCAATCGTGTATATACCCCTTAGATATCAATTAAAGATGTAATTATAACATAATAGAAGAAGTGAAAAACCATTCTCTTGATAAATTGTAACATCAATTTATTAATCGTCCGTGATATGAAAGAAGTGCTGATCGCTTCGCGTGAGAAATTGCAATCACTTCGCGTGGAAAACTTCAATGTGTACAGTATAAATTAATTATTTGCTATATTCCTGGAAACTTGACTGTAATTTAATATGATTTATTAAAGCAATCATCAAATTAATTTATCTCTAATCGACATTAATTGTAAAATACAATAATCATCAATTGATTAAAAAGTTTCCTAAGATAAAGCCCTAATTATATAAAAATCTCTAGTGTTTCAAATAATAAATTACAACTTAAAAATTAACATTTGAAATTCAGTTCTTTTCTTATCACATTTTTTATTTTTATTAATTTATGTTAAACATAGAAATGTTATTATTTAATTTATTTAATATAAATTTAACGTGACTTAATACTTATTCATTTGATATTAATATTTTACGATAAATATATGATATAGATTGTAAGAATTATATTATGATATATCTAGATTTATAACTATATGTCTAGATTTTTTCTTGCATATAATATTTTTTGTATCTTTAATTTTTTTTACAAAAAACTTATAAAACTTGTTAATATCTAATATATTTATACATTTATTTAATTATTGAAAAAATTCTTTTCTTTTGCCGAATATTTTAATGTTTATTTGAGTTAAGTGATTAAATCAATGACGCGCAAAATGAACGATCGCAGCGAAACGACGACGGCGTGCATCGATTTCGTAACGAAGAGCCTTCGAACCGGTCCGTTCGCTCCGAAAACATGCCACCGTTCACCGTACAAGCGTATCTCACGTGCTCACAGCTTTCACCTGCGAAAAAATATTCTGACCGATGTCGGACAATAAAATCGATCGAAAGTTCGTCATCGTCGCCGTTGTCATCAACGTCCCACAACGCGTCACGTCGTCTTCGCCGAAACGGCGAGTGCGTCCTCCAACTTTTTTCTTTCACGTCGTTGGGAATTTCCATGTAACGCCATCGTTCGCGGAGGGTTAGAGAAATAGATTGATGGGTATTTTATAAGAATTCTGGGACAAGTCCTCTGGGAGAGCTATAAATAAAACATTTATATGAAAGCATGACAATAATGAGCTATGATAAATTTTAATCGTAAAGAACGAAGAATGAAAAAACGATCAATAAAGAAAATATGAAAAGAATAGTTTGTATATAGGGTTTATAAGCCATATAATAAATCCTTTGGTCAATTTTGAAATTGTTGTATAACATATAAATCTTATATTGAAACTATTAAGTATAAATAACACAATGTACAATTTCTTAATGAATTATTAAATATTAATATATATAAGTAAATATACATGTATATATTTGTTTTTTAACAATTACTATGTGAGATTATTTAAAAGATAATATTATAGATAATATTATACGTTATTTTTATATGTTATTACCTCATTCAACCAAAGATTCGAATTATCCTTGACCCAATAATAATAAAGTAAATTGATGAATGTACGCTCGTAAGTTAATTAATTCACACATATGTACATAAACAAATCACCGATCAGTTAATCTCCCGATCAGCAGTAAGATAATACAACAGTATTATCAACAGTACAAAGGCGCGAATGGCAATGCATTACGAAATAGGCGAAAGGGATAATGGTATTATTGACGGCGAAAAAGTGGAGAATGCATTCTTCGGTTGGAAGTTGTTTACAGCTTTGGCTATCTTGCATTGCGAGCAGTCGACTGGCTCGTTGAGCGTTTTATCTCGCAATTCCGCGACGATAATTCGTCCGCGATGCGAAAAGTCAATCGGCGGCGTGAGGAGCGGCATTGCTCACCATTATCGTTTGAAATTGTGCGCCACCCCGCTAATAAAATATCGCGGAGTAATTTATTCATGGAACGGTACAGCGGAATTTATTTCTACGTACCTCCCATCGTCATCGTCGTCGATCATCGCGCGAAATGCAATCAATCTCATGCTATTTGTTATGCTTTTATAAGAAACGATTCACGTCCCTTTGGCGCACTATTTTTTTTCATCGTTATAGAAGCGATAATTATATTGAATCTGTATCATCTATTGTTAATTTTTTTTTATTAGTTTTTCATTATTTTGCTTACTGGATAATTCTGGAAATCATAAACTATTGATATAGCCAACATTCGATCGAGATATCACCAATAAGCATATGATTCATTCATAAGCTTCTTCTATACTCATTATATACAAAGTACTATTAAGTTAAAATGATCGCGATAACAAATTTAAATGAAGTTAGCTGCACATACAATTATGAACAATTGCGCGCGTGTGCAGGACATATACAAGAAGAACTTTACACTATTATCATTTCATAATTTATAGTAAAGAAAAACTTTTACTAATAATTAAAGGATCACAATTAATTAAATCGTACTCTTCGTTTTAGTTGTAATATAAAATCTATCTGGATTTTTTTTAACAAACTCGAGTCCTAAATTGCAAGTAGCGTAGATAAACATGAAGTTGCGTATATGCAAGTTTGATTGACTTATAACGCAAATTAAATTATTTTTTAATTTAACAAATTAATAAAACAGATAGATGTACATAAACAGAAACCTATATAAGCTGCTCATGAAATCGTCGCCGACGTAGTCGTTACCGTCGCTGTTACTGCAGCTGCGGCTGCAGTTACAAGAGGTAGTGGTGGTGGCGGCGGCGACGGCGGCGGCGGCGGTGGTAGCGGCGGCGGCCGGTGGAGGCAATAACAACGACGGAGGACGGAGGAGGAACGGAAGCGTGGGTTCCCAGATCGATAGTTGCGCGGCCGTGCAACCGACGGGCGCTTCTCTCGTTGTGTCGACGTCGGCGACGACGATCACGTCGACGATGTCGCCGTTGCCGTTGCCGTTGCCGACGCCGATGCCGACGCCGACGCCGCCACTGACGCCGCCGCTACCGCCGCCGTCGTCGTCGTCGTCGTTGTCGTCGTCGTCGTCGTCGTCAACGTCGTCGTCATCGACGGCGAAACGTCGATACGCTCGCACGTGCATCGTTTCCGCATCGTCCGAAAGCGCGAACGTTTCTCTCCGCTGAGAAATGGAAGGTTGGGTAAAGAGAGAAACGGGACGGGATGAGGAGGAGGAGGAAGAGGAGGAGGAGCGGGGAAGGAGATGTAAAACAATGCTTCACTGCCGTTTTGTAATATCTCCCACTCGCTGTGACGAGAGAGAGACGAGGCTTTCCGGCTCGTCGATGCAAACGCTCCGTGTTAATGGAGTGCAAGAATCTCTCCGCACAACTCGTGAATACTGCTAGCTTTTCGTAAATACAGAGATGACGGAGAAGATTGGAACGGCGAAGAGATTGTTCTTTATTTTTAACGTTGATCTCCTGGGTATTTTTGGGGATTTACTGTATTGCATTATTGTAATAATAAAACAAATGGAAAATTAATTTTTTCAGAAACCAATTAACTTAGAAATAATAATGTAACCAATTCCATTTTGTTATATCGAAATATTATAAGATTTGTGAAATAAAAAACGACTGAAAATCCAACAGAACTTGAAATCCTGTGGCAAAAGGAAAACTTGCAAATCGCAGGATATGATATGGAAAAAGTCCAGTAATGCCTTGCGAGACGTGAACGAGTTCAGTGTAGTTTTTACTTCCTGTGCTTTCGTGCATTGAAAATGTGGGGAATCACTGACATAATGTGTCGACGAGTCGGGAGATCCTCGAGAGGAGGAAGTTACGAAGCGACGTGCATGCGCCTTGGGAGCTAGCACGAACCTCCTTAAAGCGGGATATCCCGATATCGCGCGAGCTTTAGGTACATTTACGCTTGTATTATGGGATTCTCGCATGATTTACAATCTGATATTATGTTATGAGATCAATCCTTGTGATACAAATTTAACTATCATTTCTTTAGAGCTTTATTTGTCGTTTATTGAAATATTAACGAAACCTTCGATATTTCTTTTTTAGAAAAATAATCATATTCATTAGGAAAAGTTCAAAAATCCATGAAAATTCTGGTAATGATATACCTGATCAAAATAGATCCACTTGAAATTATTTTGCTAAATGTAATCCTCTCTGTATCGATTAAGGGCGTGAAAAGGGAGCACAGAAAAGGGAAGATCATCGATCGACTATGCGGTTTCAGTGAGCTGCAACTCGATCAGATGTAGGGCAACATTGCGAACATCTTGGCTCACCGACATCGTTACCGATTTAGACCTATCCATTCGGACATACCTGTACGAACGTTGTATCATTAGGCTCGTTAGCAGTGTCCTTGCAACGTAGATTTATCTCCAGTAGAGCATCGGAAAGTCGCGATTGGTTATACTATACCGAGTTACTTTATCGAATATCTTTTTCTTTAGCACAAGTCCGCTCTTTGAAAATAAAGTTGTTAAATATAGTCGAGAAAACATGCTTTTAAATACTATAAATGTTGTTAACTCAAATCCTACACACTATCAAATAATTCGGTATTCTGCACAAGGAGTGTAATACACCCCAGTCTCTTTAAATGGTTATTACTCGCATATCTAACATTTTGGCTTAAAAAACATTTTTTAACTCAAACTTCTAAAAATAATGTCCAAAGTTATTTTGGAGCAATTTAAATTTTAAAACAGTGAAAAAAATTCATGAAGCTAAGCAAAAAAACTAAGTCTAAAACTAAAACCAAAAACTAAAGTGGGATTTATTCTACCCCAGGTGTAGGATTGGTGTTAATAATTGTTGAAAATTATATAATGATAATATAAATTGTAAGAGAAAAAAGTAAATAATTTTTGTTTATATAAATAATAATAAAAAAAAATATGATATGTGTGAATTTACGTAATACAGAATTGAAAAATCTTTCGCATTATAATTCATGAAGAAATATTAATAATGAACGTAACATTAAGAAATGTAAGGAATCAAAATTAATAGTAAAACCTATATAACTATTAAATTGAAAGCTCAATAACAAATGAAATATTATCTTATGAACTAATTTACGAACTAATCGAAAATTTTTATGATCCATTATTTAATTATTAATCATTCATTATGTAAAGGCTTGTAAAGGTAGTGAAAACTTTGTATTTATTAAAAAAACTTATTACATGTTGTTATTACATACTGTTTATGATAAAAGATAACGTTGACATAAACTTTCACTAAAGAAACGTCATCTCGGGAGAAAATGCTGTCCAAGTTTAATGTAAACCTTACGTAATACACTATATGAAGAGGGCGATTCATAAAGAGGGTTGCTGTTATGGGGGGAAGGTGGAAGGAAAGGAATAGAACGGAAGCAGAGCAAGGCAAAGTGAAGCTTTAAATATCCCCATAAGATTGAGAAATCGATCGACTTCGCCCGATTACGCGAGAAGGTTACAGAATTTTGAAAACAAAATTCTAAAACTTATTTTAGCGAATACATTTTTTTTCTGAAATATTGTTTAACAAAATGTAGCACAATAATATTTGTAGAACATTTTAATCTTATAAAAATAATTCTGATATGAGAAATATTTTTAAAGTAGATTCTGTTATCGATCAAATTTAATAGAGTTAACGCAAAAATAGAAAACCAGAAATATAACTTATAAGATAATAGTTTAGAAGAAATGTATTTTATAAAATATTCTTATGCAATATATTTCCAAAATTAAATGAGAAAAGTCAGTCAATCGTTTTTTTTTACATCAAATATATTTACTTACATTAATAAAAATTATATTTGTCTATGAACTTACATTCCGCGATTTATTAAAATAGGACATAAGTTAAAAGAGAAACGTTACATCACTTTCCAGTTTGTTTCTAATAAATGACGGGCTTGTATTCTCTTTTAAGATCATATAACTTCGTTTAAGAGACCGTTTAAAAGTTCGGCTGAGTTCTTCAAATCGTTAACACACATTTTTCAGCGCAACAGAAGACTGTGCGGGTGGGTTTAGCTTTCAGCTGTGCGATGGATAATGCATACTTGTAACGGAAGCGCGAAGAGGAAGGCGCGGAACGGGGGTTGTGCAGGGTGGAGAAATCGATTCCGGGGAGCGTCGTGTTTACTCGATGTCCGCGTCGCGGCGCATTGTCGTTGCGATTTCGCGCTCGAGCACGCAAACTTCGTATTTTCCTGCCTGCACGCGCCACAGAGAGAGAGAGAGAGAGAGAGAGCAACAGAAGAATAGAGCAAAATAACATAGAGATTGTAGTCTATTCAGGATTTTACACCGAGGAATGGCACATGAAACTTGGAAATGTATATCATAGAAAAATATATCAAAGTAACAAATATAAATGTTTCAGTAAAAGATAGAGATATATTTATTATAAACTAACAAAAAAAAATAGAAACTATATATTATATATATGTAAATTTTAGTATAAGCTTACATATTTCATACTGTTATATAAAAATAATTATTAATATTTAAATAATACACTCTTATTCAAACAAATAAATACTCCACAGACTGATTAAAAAAATTAAATTATAAATAATGTTGGGTGCTTTCTATTCAGTAACACAAGTCGACACAAGCATCATTCCATCTTTTTTTTTTATGTTCAATGAGTAACACAGATAGAACAATACTTGTGTCGACTTGTGTTACTAAATGGAAAGCACCCATTACAGATAAATACAATTGTACAGAATTAGCCAAAATAATTCAAAAATTTACAACTTTAAGTGACAAAATAATATAACAAAAAAAGAAATACATAATGAAAATATAAATTATTATTAAGAAATAATATAAATTTTTAAACAATAAATCAAATTAAAAAGTATTCAATGTTAGACTTGTCTCATTGTCAGTGAGAATCATTAAAACAAATTTTTTAATGAAATTTAATAGTCTCAAATTGGATGGAGAGTAAGAAGAAGTAAGAATAAGTGAACGAGAGAAGGGTGAGAGGAAGGGAGAGCCGAGAGAAAGACGGCCGGTTTATGTAATCGCATCCTGCGTGAATATGATAGTCGGATCTCGTCCTGGTGCTTATTTACGTACAAAGTACGCAACGTGACTGCCTTTTTTATCGGGGCCGTGGTAGAGGTGTTGCGTAGCAAGGAGACTTTAAACGATACTGCAAAAAATTATAAGAAAGAGAGAGTTCGCGATCGTTATCGGATTGTTGCCGTCGGTAAGCTCCTATCAGTGGTTATGGCGATTAACAAGAACGCTGCTTAGCGGTCCATTGATCTTTCCAAAGGTAAAGGTCCGCTCTCAAGCGTTATTACATCACTGCGTTTGGTGTCACGGCATCCAATGTCACAACATAAATCACTATGAATTCGATCATTTTATTTGACTGTCATAGCAATTAAGGTCGGTATTCATAGTCGAATCTTATTTTAAGATCGTCTCAAGTAATGTCTTAAGATGCTAATACGGCTTTGCGATTGGTTGATGGCATCTTAAGACTGTACTTAAGATGATCTTAAATATAAGAATCGACTATGAATACCGGCTCAAGACAGTATAAGATGTACCCGAATGTTTCTGATTTCTACAACTCAGAAAGTTCGATAGCACACCTGTGAATTATAGATAAGCATCAAAGAGAAGAAAGATAGAAAAAAAATTTAATTACAAATTCTAAATAATAAAATAATAACTGAAGACGATTTTGCTTTAAAAACAAGATTAAAACTGTAAAGCTCGATCAATAAAAATAATAATATGCTTGGAGAGAGAAGATTTTCGATCGTGTCACAGCTTTTTAATACTCAACATTAGATCAATACTGTGAAACGAGAACGGCCGATGCCGTTCTATAACTCTGAGGTGAAAGAACGAATATCCTATATATGTATATGTTCAACATTTCCTGCCTTCTGCTTGTAAATTATAGAATAGCATCGGTTGTTCTCAAATCTTTAGTAATTGATATATCCTCATTCTTCTTCAGCTATGGTCAGCAAAAAGTCTCTCCCTCAAGCTCTCCCTTTTTACGACGATACTTCAAATAATAAGACCTTTTATGAAAAATTTATCGAGAATATTATTTTGTGACAATTTATTTTCATTATTGATTACAAGTAAAGAACAAAAGAATATGGTATCTTAAAACAAAAATCTATCGCAGAGAAAAGGTTAATAGAAAAGTAATTTCCTATCTGTCTGTCGAATAGACGTCGAATAGAGACAGTTACTAAACGGAGAATATACGTAGTATAGCGTAATACCTGTCGCATAATTCTACCACAATCCCGCAATGACACCTGCCATTTTTGCCTTCGGCTACCTGCAAGAATATCCCACATCCAACTGAAGTCATCGAATCGTGCGCGATGAAAAAGACAAAAGATACAAATGATAATTCCATTTTTCAGAACCGCACGGTTATAAATTTTGTTCGCTAAATTTAGAATTGTGTACGCAACACACACGCACACACACTTTATATAATATATAATTATTATTATGCACACATACAGAGAGAGAGAGAGAGAGAGAGCTTATTATATAAAAATATCAAGTCAATACCTGTATTGCTATTAACTTGAAAAAAATGTAGAAAAACAATATACTGCAGTATTTTTCACAATTTTGTTATTTATATGGTTACATCTTATTTGAAACAAATAAATATCTAATATTAAAGTCAATATACAGGGTTGTATTAATTAAAATTTTGCATTTTTACATGCATCAAAATATATCGAAAACGTATTTAATGTAAAGTCGTTGTTCGTTAAAATTGCGTAACGCCCATATTGTAAATATATCTTTTCCACGTCAATACACATTTTACATTTTATTTTTATTACAATTTTATTTTACATAATATTTTATTTGATATAATATAACTGTTTATGTTTCTTGTACTATGCAAGTTTACTCTGTTATATTAATTTATATTTGCAAATGTCGTCTTATCGGACATATTTATAATATGGCTAATAACAAGTAATATAAAATTTAATCGTGAATCTATTTCTATATAAAAGATATATGTTACATTACATTTGATTCAAGTTTGAAAATGAGACGGCACAAGCAATAGCAATAAAGAAAACAATACGGCGCAGTAACAATAATATCGCGGCTTTCGCCGTGTTACCGCCGGCACGACCGGCGACGGCGGTTCGATACAAGATCGAACGCTGTCGCGAGGAGAAGAGGATCGAGAACCACTGCACGAGCAGCCTTGGCTGAAGTTGTCGAACCCGCGACCCAGTTACACGCTCGCGCTAACACACACGCGCGTCTCACCCACACCTCTCGGAGGTGCATGCACTGTGCAGTGCGCGCCGATGCGCGCACGCTGCAGCCCCCCTCGCCGTACCATTGCCGCCCCGACGCTTTGCGCTCGCGCGCGCGCGCGCGCGCGCTTGTCGTCCCCCGTCCCACTTTCCGCTTGTCTCTTCCCTCACACGTTGACTCGCACGCTGCCTCACACGCTCGCACACGCATCGTCATCGCCGTCATCGACTTTCCTCCGACTTTCGGCCTCTCCTCCGTGTCCGTACCCGTCCGATGCAAAAACGGACGTCTCGCGCCGCGCGTCACCGATGCCAGTTGCCAAAAAGGTGCGTCGTGCCCCCTCCCCCCACGAGCCTGATAATGGGAACCGTAATGCGTCGCGACGCCGATTCTTGAATAGCGCCAGGTTTCGTGTTTCGATGCGCGCAAAATTATTCCTCGGCGATTATATGTAATTTTATGTAATTAATTTCTATTATATATTTCTGTTGTTGATCTTTTTATTTTAGAAGATTTATTTATATGCGTAACGTCATACAGAAGAATATTTCTACATGCTTATACGTTTTTATTTATTATATCATCTAAGATGCATTTTAATTTATTTATAAGAAATTTATTTACTAGAAAAAAATGTGTTTTATAAGAGAGAATAGGCTGTGATTGTATAGTAGAATAATTCACACGAGAATTAAATTTTTTTAATTACAGACTGACATACTTTTTAAAAGACATTTTAAATAAATTATTCAAAATAATATAAATTATTATATCGTATTTTTTCAGAAAAGGGTTAATCATGACTTATAAATTCAGAGTTTCAGAATTAGGCCTTATATTCCTAGAATGTATAATTGCTTTTTAATATCTTCCTATTATTGGATGACATTTTTAAAATATTTTCCTTACACAAAAGGAGGTTTTTCTCATAATCATATTGGCGTTTCTGATATTTTATATCTCTGTACGTAACTGGATACTATTTGTAACGCATTATTTCCTTTCTATAGAAAATATTTTTCTTTCTCTGCTGAGATAATTGAAATTATTTTAAAACTCACATGTTTTGGTATCTACTGTATATGTATACTCGGTATTTATCACTGGCTATGGTATAAATTATTCTTTTTCATGAAAAAAGAACACTTTCTAGAAATGTTAGATAATCTGCGTTTTTTAATTTTATTCATTACATATATATTTGTTGACTATCTTTTTATTTTATAATTTAAAAAATAAAAATATATCGACTTATCTCTTGCATTAATCTAGGTTACTGTGAATTCGATCCATACGATTCCATCACTAGTGGTTATCTCGATAGATCTGATGGATGCAACTCACTTCGTGGTTATGACGTGGTTATTGAACATTTATTGGATTTTAAATTGTATATTTGCTTGTTTAAAATTTTCAGTTAATCTTGTTTCAACATTTACACTACGATACGGAATTATTAAAATTGATAAAAAGGTTTACAAAGATGTTTTTTTTTTTTTAATTCCACTTGTTATCGCGATATAAATAAAAACAACCTTACCTTTTCTATGACATTATTAAACGTCTTATTGACAAAAATGAGAATCGTGTTATTAAACAGAAATGAACATCGTGCAACACGCCAGTTCTACAGCTACATTCTAGGGTATAATATTAAAAAGTTAGCGCCGCTCTTCGGAATATAAAATACCGCACTCTGCTTTTAACTTCGTGGTTAACCTACATTCTACGGGTAACGAGGGCGTCTACCAATATTAAAGTACGTTTATTCGCGTACATCTTATCGATCGTGCATTTCGATCGACTTCACGTGGGGTGCATTTCGGTGCGGGAAGGGCGATGTACCATTTTCGAATAAACTTCTCGACATTTTCACATTTATCGTACATTGTCTTCTCAGGACAGCTCGAATTAACGTATTAAATATTCATGTTACATATACCGAAACACCACGAGAACTTTACCAAAATATACTCCCGTGAAACCGATATCTGTATTCATGAAAGAAATTATATAAGTAATGATTGTTAAACTTCCATTTTCAAACATTGCATTTCAACTATAAATGTATTATCAAATATGTCCTTTTAATCTCACGAATTCTTTTGATCGTAGTAAAGTATTGATTTAAGTTTTTCTAAGAAAGAAATTTTTGTTCAAGAATTTTTATATAGTCCGCACGTAAGTTTAATTTAAACGTTTGTAAAGAATGTTTTGCCATTATAATGTTTTACCTTTATTACATGATATTGTTTTAAAAATTATGTTATAAAAATAGGCAGATTAAGCATTCTAAATTTGTACTGGTTTACAATGTTGCTCGCTTATAATGCTTGTTTATATATCGTACGTAATATCAGTTATTACGTCTGCAATTACCCTAACGAGAAAAGCGATCGTACGGCGTAATACGTGCCAGAAACGCTGCCAGAAACGTTCGCGCGACCAATTACAAAGTCGATTACACACGCACTTCCACGTGTTTGTATGTAACGCATGGTCCTGTCATTAAGCTGCCATTGTGTGGTAAAAATCTATACCAATTCTTCAATTATGAACGTATTATTAAATCTCTTTCGGAGAGCACAAGCTTTGATTTTTTGGAGAGCACAAACTCTAAAAAAATATATGTATATAAAATATAAAAAGCAAAATACATAAAATTTTTAAATCCGGCAAAAATAAATGTATTCAAATGGTTGCATAAATTGTAAGTTACATGAATTATACTTTGTAGTTCAATCATATTTCTAAGTTATCATTTATCGCTAAAATTTATCGTCTAAAAATTTGATTTTGCGCAATGCAATGTTACTGAACAAAAGAGTATTTTTTTTAAATTCTCATTGCATTTACGACGGATTTCCATTCATGTGCAGAAGAAATCGTGTGAAAAATGCAGTACATAAATGAAGAAATGCGTATATTGGACATTCCAATCTAGCTCGAAGTTATTAACAGATCGAATAAGCCTGAAGGAACGGGTTCGCTCCGGAAATTTTTTACACGTGCCAGATTCCCTGACGGTCGACGGACGATGCGGCTGACGTAAAACGTGAGAGTTTACGAGTGGCGCGTAGGTAGATGCAGGTATGTAGGTACGTGAGAAGCGACGTAGGCGAAGCGTTGCATTGCCGCCACGTAATATTCAATCATGCATTTCACCCGCGCACCACGAGCCTTCGTTTTGCAGCGAAGGCGACGATCCATTAGCAATTCCCCGAGTTTATCGGGACAAGCCGATATTTATTATCTTCTTTCTGTAACAAAATTAAACGCACATACGATCCATCTAATAATCGTTTATGGAGTCTATGGAATAACGGGACATGCAAGCCGTAATATTTATATCAAAGAGTAAAATATATTTTTTATAATAAAACTTTTAAACATTGATTCTTTTTGTAAAGTAATGTCTAAAATTAAAAATTTAACAATTACATTGAAATTTACATTGAATATTACTAATAAAATTATGTACCTAATTTTTTTTTTTGATATTGGGCTCTAAAAAAATTTAAGTTTTGTATTGGGGAAAACCTCCCCCCTTTTCTCTCTCTCTCTCACATTTAAATATCGCATTTCTAGACCACGACCTTCTCTCGCGAGCTCATTGAAATACCGGAATATCGCGTGCTTAATAAAATCCCATACGTATGCCATAGCGCTCGCTGCCAGCTATTACCGACACAACCGACGACGCTCGTACTTCGTTATTGCGCATGGGATCGCGGTACGAATGCGAAATCACCGAGGACTGTTCCGCGAACGCGTGCTCCTCGTAGAACCGAAAGTCGCGTTTTCTCGAGGCTGCGACGATGCGGCGGCCGCGTTGCGACACGAGTGGAGTAAGAAACCATAATCCTACTCGGTATAAAAAAAAAAGTATATATCCGAGGGGACAGAAGCTCGAAACGCTCCTCACATTGCGCAATAATCCTCGATCAAGCGTCTTCTACGACTCGTCGAGTAAATTTAGGATGATCGTTCTTGTTACTCCAGTTGTTCTCTCGATTATGGGATGATACAATCATAAATGATGATGCATCCTACAAGGTATTTCCATCATTTCATTGCTAAATTAATCTTTTTTATTCAATTTATAAAATTTTATGTTTGATTTACATTTGCATATATTTCATTACTATACGAATCTTATTATTAGTTATTATACATGTAAAAAAGTTATTTTCTAAGTTATTTTATAAATAGTACAACCAAAAATTATGAGAGTAATTTTAAGAAAAATAGCATAAAGTTGTTTATGTTTCACTTGAATAGGTGAAAAGTTTTTCTATTTTTGTTTCAACTTGGCGTCAGTTCATTATTTTTAGGGATTGTTAGGGATCATTGGCCACATAGAGAGAACGCCAGAAAGTATCCTAAAGATAGATTTTCTTTGGTCAAATTCAATGAGAAATAATTATCTTTTTAAGAAAAGTAAGAGCAATGATTTTAGTTAATTTAATGCCTAATAAAATTAAATTGCACACGCGAGTATTAAACATATTAAATTTACAAAATTTGTTCTTATTTCTCCCGAAATTTCTCCCGAAGATTATTTCTCATTGAATTTAACCAAGGAAAATCTATCTTTATTTGAGTGTAATCTAATTTATGACAATATAACGAACAGTTTCTTCGATGCGGTAATTCACCTGCGCGCATAAGCTTACGTAATATGTATTCAAATATCCTGATTGTGTGCCCAATATTAAGTGCACGTGGGCCGCAAGCACGTCGCAAGCAAGCGTGCTTTCTAAATTTCACCGCGCGCAACTCGCGCATTGATTGTTCGCACTATTGTGCAAACAAAAACGACTTCGAAACTGCACAAAAAAAAACAACAAAAAAATTTGCAAACCATAATAATTCTCTTATTTTTTAACATTTAGTATATTTTAATGATTAAACGCGAACAAACTGAACCTATTTATCTTTCCTTATTTATTTTAATTAAACTTTATATTAAAAATAAAATATAATGCATATATTTTTATTTATGTTGAATTATTTAACATAGCTCCATCTAATATACTCTTGTTAAATTATCAAAATATTTGTGCTTGAAAAAAATGAGATAACACATATTGAAATTATAAAGAAAAAGTTTAATAAAACGTCTTTTAAAAAATTATTACTTTAAAAAAGACAATCTCAGAATTCGGTAATGAAAGTCACTTCATGATCATTGTATGGTCCCGAAAAACTTTGTATACATCAATTTCTCGTTAGTTTCATTAAATTGATTAAAAGTATTGTAAATAAAAATAAAACAGAAAGCTATCCTTTCGCTCGGATAAACCTGAAGATGCGGCGACATGTAAGATTACATTCAAGTCCTTGACACATATAGAAGCAAGCGTTATAGAAGGTAGAGCGCAAAAAGGCTTTTCACATCGCGTTCGGCGGTCCAATCGAAGTCAGAGTTCTCCATAAAGTAGACACGTAGACGGTGGGCCTTGGAGAACTCCGCGGTGCAGAACGTAAAGAGGGGCGCAGAATCCGGCGTAAAACAACAAGAAAATCTACGAGCTTATTATGTAACTTCGTGTGCTTTATAGCTTATATGTTGGAATGCCAATATGTGTAGCCATTGTACTTTTTATACAAATATATAAAATACTATGTCACTTTTATTTTAATTAAAAATACAATATCAATAGATTCTCCATCAGATTCAACAGATAAATGTTGGGTGAAGGCTGAAGAAAGATAGAGCTGTGATATTATATTTAAAATAAAATTGTACATAGTAATATTTTAATTTTATTTTTGAAAAAATGAAAAAGAGAGGATATTGAACATATCGTTGCTAAATCTATTTGAAAAAATTGCTATTTACGTAAAAAATTACAAATATTGACTTAAAAATTAAATTAAAAACTAATTTAAACAATATTCACTTTTAATAAATATTTTTCAGCTTAAGCATATGCATATTAGTATTATTATTATATAATGTGATACCGCAATATATGTATGTCACCTAGTAAACATGTGAAATTAGAATTGCCATATTAACATATGTTATAAAAATTGACCTAATTTATTAAATATTACGTATGTATAAATACACCGTAACAATTTTCCTTTTATATAAACAAAATGTACATATTTTTGTACTACTACTTTTTATAAAATCCAAATACAAATTAGCATTTAATGCAACAACACATAAGTGTTTTAACGACAGGTGATAGAATTTGATGGGCAGCAGGTGTCACATTATACAACGATCTATGATTGACTGTACATATAATGTATAGAAGCTGATGCCAGTAATAAATATTAAGATTTTTTATCATAGACTCGAGAATAGAAATTATATATGCGCTTTTCCCGTACTGAAAGGGTTAACGTATTATGGAAAAAAAGTAGCCGGCGAAGGAGAAGATCGCGCGACACGAAGCGCAAAAGAGCGAACACGCGTATACCGCTGTCCACGCGGTGAGTGCCGCCAGCCAGTAGTGACGGCGATGTGGGTCAGCCGTGGGGCGACCGCGAGGGGACCCCGAGGGTCGCCGAGGATCGACGGGAACGGCCGAACGGCAATCACGTTGCGCGCATCTGGGTCAGCGGCGTAACGGCGCATGCGCGATGCGGACTCCCGGTCGTTCACCGTTGACCAAGTTACTAACCTTCCGACACCCGGTCGCCGCTCGGTTCTCCTCGTATTGACCGCCGGAAAAACGTTGACTTTTCGCGCGCGCGGGGGGAGGGGGGGGCGCACCGCGCTCCTTCGTCCGTTGACGCGACCCATGTCCCTCCCTCCCCCCTGTTTTTTTTCTCCTACCCCGTTCGTTTGTCCACCCCATGTTGCAACACTTTTCCGCACTTATATCCGGCAATCGTCAGGTATCGATTTCGCGGCCGGTTTTCCCTTTCGTCGTCGAAATACCATGACTGAGAGATGCTCTATAAAAGCATCTCTTGTGCCACCTTGATTTATAGTATGTAATGATAGAGTCAAAATTGTAATCGAAATATTGCAAAGCGGTCGATATTCCTCATGAATATTCTCTTTTCTTCCGTTTCTTTACGAATTTAAAATGAGTTTGATGATTGATTCATGATTGCGAAGGCGCGTGTCATTGTTCTGATCTGCAATCGAAGTGAGATTTCATCGACATTGAATCGTTACGGCTCGATACCCGCCAATGATCGCCGCATGATTCGTACCGTCTTTCTTCGTCGCTTGTAATGATGTAAAAAATACAACGCAAAACGGCACAAAATACATGTAATTATATACGACAAAATTCAATCATTAACATAGGAAATATTATCACAAGTTATTTATATCTCTTTTTTACAAAAATGTATCATTTCTAATGAATTATACATCTAACAATAAGTTTATCGAAGCCCGGACTTACGAGAATGTTTTTATTATTTCTTTATTTAAACTTCATTGAAACATTCAAGTAGAAAAGTATGTCATTTGGGCAGACAATAGTTGATTGTCAATAGGAGTTACTTAATAACAATTAATGATTCAGGAGGTTTAATATAACTTCGAATAAATAACAAAGACGAAGACAATTCTTTTATTACTGTGATGGAATAGGAAAGATTTCATATAAATATAATGAACGACGAAAAAGGAATAAGCTGATTTATTTCATAATATTCATTAATTCTATAAAATTCTTAAAAGATATTTTTGTGTTGGTAATATCTTTAAAAATGATGTAGAAAATTGTTCCTCTCCCAGCACTATTTTTTGAAATAATTTCATTTAAAAATACAAAAATATAAAAATATAAAAAACATTCTTACAATCAGTTTTATATCAAAAGTCTTCGCGTCAAATCTCGAAATTGCAATCTTATTCTGTAAAAATCGATTAAATCGAAGTCATTATATTTTTCTCGAAGGGACTTAAATCTTTATTTTACCTACTTCCAAACGAGTGCGGCTATTGCAATACGACTATGATAGTGCGCAGGAATAAAGAACAATAGGTGCAAGGCTGTGTGGGTGATCTTATGAAATATGTCTTCCTCGTTGCACGAAGTGGATAATGGAAGACTATATCGCGCCGATATGCGTCGTCGATGCAACGTCTAAAATCATGAACCAAGTTGTCAATGAAAAGACGTAAATGATACTATAGTATACTACAGTGAACTCGCTGTATTGGATTTGTGTTTGATTTGTCTCGCTTTTTTGTTTCTTTTGGTTTTATATGTTTCTTGTATGTATCAGAGTTTTTTGTCCGATCTCTCTTTGCAAATTACGTGTAACTTGCGCGCACTTATTATACAAGGCAATCTAAATTTATCGTTCTATTTACAATCTTATTATGTCTGTTCACTGTTGTAATTATACTTAACGGTTTTTTAATAGTTATTTTTTATTAAATTCTTATAAGTTTTTTTTTAACAAAGTAATAGTTGTCTCATGACATGTCATCTCACATGAAAAATTTCAAAGAATTTTTCGTATCCATAAATCCAATAATGGAATGCGGTATTTACATGGACACTAAGGTTTACATAACCGACAATCCACGGGGAATAAGGTCTCTGTCGCGTTGGAGTTGCTTCGACGAACGAGCGGCCCATATAATCAAAGTCTTAACACGCGAGAACGAAATGCCAAAAAGTAAAGGTCAACGTTCCGCAGATGATGACACGATCTAGCGCAGCCATCTCGTCGCCAAGCTTTTAGATGCGGCGTGGTGGATCTATGCGATCGCTTGAGATAATGCGAATCTTATTATTAACTTTCATCGATAGTTCTTAAAACTGTCGATCACTTAACACAATTGACTTCGCTAAACAGATTTCGCTGCAAGAACAACCGCCATTATTTCGCAATTTCGAATCGGAAGAATAAAGGTGAAGATCACAGGCAAAGAGATTATTTTTTAAAAATCAATGCACGATTCAGAATTCTTTACTTTACAGAATTCTTTCACCTTCGAAACACAAAGGTTTCTTATTTTGAACTTAAAGTGTATCTTCCGTCGCCGACATATTTGACAAATAGATTGCAAGGGGAAAACTCGACTAGGAAATCTCGAATGCGAAAATAGACGTGCAGCGTGTGTCCGGACGCGTTCATAAGCGCGATGCTGTTTAGAAGCGCGTTCGTTATATGCTTAGCTATTCGCGTCTCGCCCGGCCCAAATCCGAAAATCGTTTCGAATGCCGGACGATCTTGGCAGCGGTCGTCTGTCGATCGGCCGGCTCTGGCCCGCGTGTACCTGGTGGCCATCGGTGTGTCGTAAGTGTTGCCACATCTGGGGCCTCTCTTAAGGAAACTGTAACGGTCATTCTTGCCCACGACCGAGTGAGAAGACCCCTTCGAGAGAGCGCGAGAGAACAGTTGTGTTGTTTTGTGTGTAAGGCCCGTCGGCGGTCCGTCTCTCTTGCCGGTTGCACCTCTGCAAAGTGGCGCAAAGTCGAAAGAGTTGCATAACTCTGGAAACTCTTTGGAAACCGGTCATCTCGTACCGGTCGTTGATGAACTTCTGACCGGAACTATTAAAATAGCATTAATCTTTTATATGTTAAAGTAAAAAGTCGCAGCTAATCTAAACTCTTATAAATTTACTTTTGAATTAGTTATATTTGATGGTATTTTTATTAGAAAACATTCCTATTTTATTAATATTAGAAACAAAGTGCGGAAGATTTTTACTTTATTTTATAATTAAAGAGACGAAGATGTATAATTTAACGCTCTCTAAAATTGACTAAGAGTTAACCATCAATTATTATGAAGCTATAAAAATTTGTTCTGATCAAGAAAATCTTGTAAACTATTATAAAATGTCAGGAATATAATAGTTATCATTGAATTTAAAATTGACCCCATTACTACAATTTTTGATGTTCATCTCTTGATTTTTAGCAGTTTCACTTCATCAATGACCAAATTATTCAGCAGAAGTATTTTTGAAAATATCAAAAATAAAATAATAATTATACTAAATTTATAATTGTGACCTCGTTTTAACAATTACTTCCACTTGCAAATTAAATCATGTCAATTAAATTAGTATCACTCAATTATCTTGTTTGATAAATATGCACATACGTAATTTTATAAGTATTTTTAATTTTACGTCCATCATGTAACTATTTAAATTTTTATTGGACAATAAACTTGCAAACAATAAATCTTAAAATTACAAATGTGATTTATTTGACGGTGAAATTTGAATTTAACTTTTGAACTTCAAAAACAAATCACAAAATATGAAATTTTAATTTAATCGTATAATAATCCATTTATGATTTATTCATTGTTATGAATCATTATAACATTCCTGCAAAAAGTATTTATACATACACAAAACTTGGAAAAGTTATTTCTATTGACATCCCGATCTGTAAAAAATTATCGAATGGTTGTGTTCGACAGGATCAACATACCTCTTGTAAAAGCTGTTTTTCATCACGAATATTACTTGGCTATTTATAGTAGCAGATTTTAATCATCTCTTTTGGGTTAAAATCTTTGATATGTTCTAGCGATTTTTTAATATAATATGAAATACATGAAAACGAATAAACATAATACTGCTAGAATACAATTAGACAGTCAATAGCAATTAGAAATACTTATAAAATTCTGTAAAAGTAGAATTTGATAGAATTAACTAAGCAGTAAAATGTTATTATGAAATAAAATCTTAAAAAATTTAATATAATGAAATTAATGAAATGAATTACTTATTTATATAATAAAATTCATTACATTAATAATATCGTTGAGATTTGAAATGTTTGAAGTCTAATATTAAAACTAATTTATGCCAGTTATATGCACAAATGTATACTTTCATGATGTAATCTTAAAATTCAAGCACAGACTTAAAAATGATTGTGCCATGCTTGACTTCTCGCGTCGTAGTGCGATATCCAATTCCTAGAGTGCATTCATAGAGCCAGTGCATGGTCGCAAACGTGAATCTCGACCCGAATGTAGGTCAGAGCGCAAAGCAATCGGTACGAAGGTAAATCATAGCACGCGACAGAGAAAATACAGTTATTTATGATACATGATGGATTCCTAAAAATATATATCAATATATGTAGAATTGAAAAATTGTTAATAAGAACAAAAGTGCAACTCGTATTTTTCGATACTTAATAGCAGATAAAAAAAGAATCTAAGTAAAGATTATATGTTACGAAAAAATATTGATAATGAAATACAACATATGAGAGAACAAAAGAAATATAAAATAATTTCTCAAAGAAAAATCGGAAATTATATAAGCATAACTTAATATAATATAAATTTATAATATAATACTTTTGTAATATAATTTTTTATTAATATAAATTATTAATAAATAAATTATTTTTTACAATTACAATAATTAGTCTTAACTTAAAGATAAATCCGACGTGAGCATGTCCCAGTAAACATAATTAGAAATATGTGAAAAAACACATGTAATGTAATTTATCATTGATATATAAATTTTTATTCGTCGCTTTATAAATTAAACGCGTTTAAAGTTTAATGCGGTGATACAAAACGATTATATTCTCCCACAGTATGAGTGAAAAATAATATTATCACCTGGGCGTCAAGATTGCATCGATATCACGACGTTATCGATAAACATTTGAAATTGATATCTTTTCGGAAGAAAATGCTTTTTTCTATAATTGAACGAGATATAAATGATATTAATAATCCACTTGTGTTACTATCGCGTAACCGTTTTGTAGTAATCATTTTGTAATATTGATATCGTATTTCATTATTAATATTGATGCAAATGTAGCGATGCGTTCTGATAACTCCGAGACATCAAATTTTTTAAATAAGATTTGCTCATCTTCAACAGTTTCTATTAAAACTTTATTTATGTTCAATGATCTCGTATAAAGACATTATTTTTGGACCTCCCAACGACAAAGAGAGAGAAATGATACTTTAACTTAATAAAGAATCAACATACACTATGCTAATCAAATTTTTATAATAAATTTTAATAATTGCTAATCTTATTAACTAACAAAATAAAATAATCAAAATGCAAATTGAGATACATAAGTATAACATGTATAAGTTTAGAATTTCTGTATTTTATTTTAATTGAAGAGAGAGAGAGGGGGAGAACGAAGTTTTTAAAAAATATGTTTAACTATTTAATTAATTTTAATTATTTAATTAATATTTTTTATGTAACATTAAAAGAGCTCTTGAGAAAAAGAGGGAGAGAGAATAATATCTACGTTTAATTTGGAAGCGGTTATATATTCATCTTGACTTAGAATATATTTTCCTATTATATTGGAATGGAAAATGTTACACATCATACTTCAATCCATAAAATCAAATTAATATCTCTTGTAATCAAATTATTATAATGCGATTAATGGTAAATTATATTATCCATTTGAAGAGTAATATTCTTCTGAAGAAACCCGAAATCATATCTCAATGTTCGATAGATTTTTATATCAATTCACATTTCTACGTTCTCTTCTGCTTATATTCTTCATTGGTGAAATGGGTTAACAAGAGTAACCGTTTAGTCATCATGATCTGCGTCGTCAAAATCTCGGCGTATCGCCTACGATCGTTCGCCAAACAATGCGCGTCGCTCGTACGACGGATAATAGACTGAGAGTCGTTGAACCTCGCGAGCTTTCCGAGATGACGCGCGAACGTATTGCTATACCGCGGTTACAGCATTATGAGCGGACTTGGCACGAATTACGCGTTCGACGTTTATTATGCCGCTCGGAAACGCCTGTCTTAAAGTTCGTCGTCTCGGGACCGGTCAGAAAGTGACGTCAGCTTGAGCGTCGCGTGAATGTGAGCGAGCGAACGAACGAACGAGTGAGCGAGCGAGCGAGCGAGCGAGTGAGCAAGCAAACGACGTTAACCCTTTGCACTCAGGCGTATCTGCATTACGTTCGAGTCGTTGCGCGCAGCCCAGTCTGAAAAATATTTATATCTTTGTCAGATGTATAACTCAACGATTGTCTAAATTGTGTAGCAACGAACGAAATTATTAATTGTATTAACAATTTCGATATCTATCGAATTACATGCGATTTATTCAAGAAATTTCAGAATAGAATGATGATATGTCAGATTACATTTATATATTATGTAAAATTTAATATAAGAATGTGGTTTGAATTATTCATAAGTTTAATATGCATGGAAATATTTATAATAATAACGGCGACCTAAAAAGATAGTGATCTTTTTCGATCTTAAAATTTATAATGATAGATTGTGGTTGAAATGCTGACAGTAATAAAAATCTTTAAGATTAGCGATTCAAATTAAGAATATCAAAATCTCGACATCAAAGATTTATGGTATCAGAAACTCTGTAATACTAAAAGATTTAGATTTAACAGAGAAAAAGAGATTGAGTGATTGAAGAGAGAGAGAGGGGAGAGGGAGGAGGAAGGAAAACGTTAATTTAATTATTTAAATTGATTTTATATACCAAGATTTTATAATACTATAAATATAAGTTTATGTGGCATCATAATGTTCCGATTTTATTTGAACACCAAACGACAACTGTAACGATAATCACTGAGACCTATGTCTTGCTCGTTTTTAAAGAAGTAATATGAACACTACACGGATCAGTAGGCGCAGCCACTGGCGTGCGTTTTGTTGTAAAAAATTCTGCTTATCTGCTCTATCCGCGGTATCGCTAATCCCACACGCTGAATTCCACGGTAGAAAAGACAGACTGACGACAATAACGACAACGATGACAACGACGACGACGACGACGACGACGACGACGACGACGACGACGACGACAACGACGTCTTGCAACTTGCAACCGCCAACTCGTGTGCATACATATCGTCGTCGCGCGAATATTTATTTGCGAAACGTATTTATAGAGTATTACGCGGCGCAGGTTGGCAACCTCGTGCACGGTTATGCAATAAATGAGCGAAGGAGCGAAAGGGACACGGCGAGGGCGAGGGGGATAGCGGAGGAAATCGCTCGGAGTGAGCGGCGAGTACGAGAAGGGAGGGGCAGGGAGGTGAGCGAGGACAATGAAGAACGACGAAAGAGGGGAGGGTGAACACGGTGAGGGAATAAAGAGAGAAGGAAGGAGTAAAATGGCGTGGAAAGAACGGCGCGCGCGCGGTGGGGAGAGGGATAAAACCGGCGCGTGTTCAGGAAAGAACAGAGAAGGAGGGCGAGAAAGAGAGAGAGAGAGAGAGTTAGAAAATATGAGGGAAAAACGAGGGGAAAGAAGATGCATACAAGGATGGAGCATCGAATAAAGGGTGGGACGACTGTGATATGAACGTAAGCGGAAAGGGACGAAGGGATGAGATCAGATAATGATGTCAACAAGGAAAGCGCGTATAATATATAGGAGAGGAATTTCTAGAGATAAAATCTCATCGATTTTATCTTTTCTTACGGCTACTATTTTATAGAAACACGAGAATAGTAGCAATAAAGAAAGCCAGCTAATAGAATAAAGCCAGATTCTGCTTTAAGAAAATTATTAAATATCTGATATTTGTTATTTATTCATATAAAGGTTAATGGTTACTGTTATAATATATTGTTTATTAGTTATTTATACAATTTAAATAATTTTTTCACAGAAATTTTAAACCTTTTATGTTTCATACAATTTATTAGATGCCAAGATATAGTTTATCAGTATGTATAATTAAGTTTTTAAATTACAATTATATTAAAATAAAATGTTCTTTGTGTTTTATCAAATTGAAATATAATAAGAAAGCATTTCTTAATTTCTAATTAACAATTTATTATAATTATTTACAAATTCTACACTTATTTCAATATTTATTATTGAAAAAAAGTTAATTCCGAATACTTTAAGAAATGCTATCTATTTTTATCTTTCTATCATTTTCGTTAGCAAATTTCCCATGACGATCATTTTAAAAAACGAAAATCGGGACTTTTATCCCACCAAATCGAGAAATTACGCGAGTCGCGCTTCCTATGTAGGAAACACGATACGCGCATGCATTTAGGTAGCACGCCAGTGACCTTAACAAGGCGCACTAATAAAGCAAACGCGTCGCACGAGTCGAGATCGGAAAGCGCGCGCTACGCGCTCGTAATCCAGCCGGCGCGGCTTTCGGCCGTTTCCGATGACGATCGTTCGTCGCCGGTAGCGTTCGCCTACAATCGTGAATCTCCGTGATGCGCGGGGGCGGTGGGGACCACGGCGCTGACGGGTGCGGGAAGAGGGGCGGAGGGAGCAAAGGGTGAGGCACTCGGCCATCATCAGCGGAGGCGCGCAGTTCAGTGACCCGCCGCATCGTCGCGCGATGAAGGGGGGCGCGGGGAGTTCTGACATATTGTGAGATGCCAGCCCGCTAACGCCGGTCCTCAAAAAACACCTCGTTCCATCTCTCTCTCTCTCTCCCTCTCTCTCTTTCTCTCTCTCTCTCTCTCTTTCTCTCTCTGTCGTTGTCTCCTTTCTGGCTCTCGCTCCGTCTCCGTTCCTCTCACTAACGTTTTCTCTGTCTTTCTCTCATTTGTGACGACGCGCGCGCGCGTGCGGGCGTACACGCACTCTCTCCTTCCTCATCCGACACGTTGCCGCCGCCTTGGCTCATCAAAACCCCCAAAATATTCGTACTGCCAGTCGTGGACTTTCCGCGAGTTTTTCCGGCCGCGCACACGAGCGTTGAGGTCGGTGTTCCCCTCGCGAGAGACAGCGGGAGAGAAAGTGAGAAGAAAAAACAAAGAGAGAGAACACAGTCGCGTCGCGTGTACGCTCGTACTCTGCTCGCGGTCATATACGCTCCGGATGTCTCCCGAAATTCTCGATCGACCGAAGAAATCTGAGGAGTGTGGCCGCGAGTGTTCTCAGGCCGACTGTGCGACGCGTGTTTAACATTACGCAGACCTTTTCTCGCTTTCTTCTTTGTCTTTCCCCTTTCGCTCCTGTTTCATTTATTTCGTTCTCTATTCATCATCGCAGTTTCTGACAACCTCCAGGATTTCCTCGTCGTCCCTCCTCTCGTCTAGACGCACGGGCGTCAAACGGAAGTCGTGTCCGTCCGAGTGCGTCGACTTTATCGACGAGAATCAATTCGCGAAGACCCATGCTATCTTCTCTCGTTCACTACCGACGCAAATCTCTTCTTTCGTTCTGCTCGACGCACGAAAATCATCTCACGAATTCACGCGAGTGATATACGTCCGTACCGTGTGTACGCGTGTACATGTGAAACGTATAGAACGAAAACGCGGAGTGCGATCGAGTTGCGCGGCTGGAAAGTCTCCAGGTGGAAAATCGCGAGAAAGAGCGCGTGTCGCGCGTACACGCGTGATCCCGTACTTTTCTGCCGCGCTTGCGCGCGGCTCGTGATTCACGCGCTGTTCGTGTGCCGTGCGATTACACACGATTACACACGAATGTGGACGAAATCGGTCGTCTAACTTGTGTGGATAAGATTCTGAAGAAAATAAGATTTCACTTCACGATGGGAAGTTTATATTTAGCTATATTTACGAATTCTATGCGCATAATGGAACACGAAGCTGTTTGTACTTCCATATTACGTCGGACAATGTGGAGTAACATGCACAATATCCTACTTCTAAGTTTCTCAGAGATTCTTTTGGGAATTTTTGCTTAAATTATTTAACCTTGATTATCAAGCATTACAATTTCACGTAACGGTTTTAGAAAAATTTTAGAAGTATATTAATCACTTTGCTCGGAATATTACTTAAAAAAATATGCCATATTTTATTTGCTTGTTTTCTCATTTTAATACAATTATACGGTAATAATTTCCGTGAAAGATTATGTATATATAATTTCTAATTTATGATTAATTCTAATATAATAGATATTCTAATTTATAAGGTGTTAAGTATTAATAGAAATAGAAATAATATATATATAATGTGAAAACAAAAAGAGTTATGCTACGTTTTATACAATATTGCACAGGTAGTAACAAATATAGTGTGATAAAAAAAAAGAACCAGAATCTCTACACTAAAAGATGAACTGATCAAAATGATGCACGGTCCAAAAAGTTTTGTAACTGAAGAGAGCTTTTTTCTGTGATATTGTAGAAAAAGTAACAAACCAAAGATAATAAAGCAAGATAATATGGAAAAAGTTCATTAATTTAAAAAACAAAAAACAAAATTCTTTTGAAAAATTGCGGATAATATTACATACTAATAACAAATATAAAATTACAGTTATGTTCTATTTTATATCAAGTATATAATTCGTTTTATTGAATACTTAACAAAAGTTGAAATTAATGTCTCATATGAACGTTCTTCTAGTTCTATTGTACAGAGCCAGTGATTTATTATGTATCCATCACTAAGAACTGCATCATAAATTGCAACAATACATCGACGTGGCATAAAGGGAAGGTGACTGTTTCGATTTCGGGAGTTCCGGGTATAGCGCCTGTCCGCCGTTGCCGATGCACGCTGCGCTCTCCGCATGACGCACGTCGAAGATGCGAGCGTGCTGGGTGACTGTACTCTGGGTTCATCGTTCTCGGTTATGTAATGTTCGGCCGCGTATGTATGGTGCAAGCGCCTCGACGTTCTGCTCGTGGCGCTAGAGTTGCCGGACGGGAGAAGCGCACTCGGGCAATATATCCAAACAGGAGACCGACCGGGCCGCGCACCGAATCCTCGTTTCCGTGCACGCACACGTGCACGTGCAAATAATCACATCTCCCTGCCACTTCATCCACCCTCTTTCGCTAGACGAAGCTGCTTTTGCATCAGATTTTTTCTGATCTTTAAAGCTTGCCACTTTGGTCTCAAATTCATCGAGATTTAACTTTAACTTTTCAACCTCGAAAATCATCAATTCAATTTTTTGGAAAGTTGAAAGAAAAATTGTGTAGGCACGAAGAATTGATTTCTAGATTCCTTTGCTCGAATGCGTAAGTGACATATGCTTTCTAGTATTATAATATATACAAGATTTATTAACTTATTCTTTAATTAATTATAAATAAAAGTTAGCAAAAATTAGAATTTTTAATTAAGCACTAGATCTAAAAGATGATAATATTCCACCTGAGAACTTAATAAAGATGTATGTCGAGTACAGTTCATACCACTGCTTACTAGAAATCGAATAAAATTACGATAGCACAGTATGTGCTTGAAAATTATCTTTGTTAACATTGATAAGAAAACAAAAAGTTTGAATTAAATCCTAAAAAATAAAAAAAATGATAGTTTACAGTATAGTATAATAGTATAATAGTATAGTAGTAAAAATTAGAAAATCTTAGATTTTGTGATTTATAAATTTATTTAAAAACCTGATTAATAAAGTTTTTTTATTTTTCTAATTTAGAGTTCTTTATATTATTTTTTACGTACTAAATAATGTTCTTATACTTTAAAAATATATAAGAGAATAATTTAATCCTGAATACAATTCCATTTCAAAACATCCAATAATAATAAATTTAATCTTCAAAATTGTTTATATCGCTTTGTATTAATTCCAACTTTCTAAATACTTTACTGTTACTGAATAAAGAACAATGAATTCATTTTGGAAGTGGCTACGTACTTTTGTACAATATACTACGTAAAGCATATCGTGAAAATAAATGGTGTGCATTTAAGACAAAGACTTAATTAAAGATTAATTAAGGACGTCCATTCCACGGACGACTAATTTTGATCGCAATCACGCGCGTGGATCTTAAGGATCAAGCCGGTATTGTCTCCACGATAGATCGTAAATGAAATCTGCAAGAAAGACCCGTAAATGGAGGGAAGTCTGTCAGGATTTGGCGGGCCTACGTGGGGTGCGGACAGTACGAGTCCTCAGCCGGCGGAAAGATCGAGATCGAGAGAGAGGTCCGCGCAGCCTCCCTCCGGGGCTGGCAACGCGATCCTCGATGATCGTAGACTGCAGGCTAATTCGATACGAGGTAGAGTTATTAGAGAAACGGAAATATGTATAATGTGGGAGATATGTAATCGGATTACAACTTGATTAAAGCTTATTAATATAATTTTAATTTTTTATTTATCACTTAACACAATTAATATAAAAGATTTAATACTTTTTTTGTAAGGAGAGCAATATTATATATGCGGCATGAAATATTTATTGCGTTCATAACTCTAAAACTAAATAAATTCTATAAAATTATTTACAAATTAATTTTTAATCTTATAAGTACGAACAATATGTTATATGTAATATATTCTTAATAAAAGAGTTATAATATATTTGTAAATAAGGAAACAAGTTTTGTAATAATTTAATGGAAATCCTTGCAGCGAAGAAATTTGATATTTATTGTAGCAAAGAAGGCAGAGGGAAGGAAGTAACTTGTTCGAGTACACTAAGTACACGAATGAGTCTTTTGAAGCTTGATGAAGCACTGGAAATAAAAGTGAAAGAATTACAAAGCAAAGGAAGCTTTCGCAAAACAGCCTGATAGGAGCTCGTAATTAAGGTGTTTGTTTTTTTTATGATTGCAGCCCAGATCGAGATAATCCCGTGCAAAGTATGCGGGGACAAGAGCAGCGGCGTACATTACGGCGTGATCACCTGCGAGGGCTGCAAGGGCTTCTTCAGGCGGTCGCAGTCGTCGGTCGTCAACTATCAATGTCCGCGGAACAAGAATTGTGTGGTCGACCGTGTAAACAGAAACCGGTGCCAGTACTGTCGGTTGCAAAAGTGCCTACGCCTCGGCATGTCAAGAGATGGTGAGTGCTTTCGACTGCTCCAACCTTTCGTCACCTTCTTTCAGAAAGACGAATTACTCTTGTCACTCGGCGAGATTCTCGCGGTGGGAAAATGTAGAGGTTTATATCTTTGCTACACACACATAATTCTTGGAAGAATATGTGATTCACATCTAGTAGTATATACTACTCTCGAATTTTGTATACAAAATTTTGTATACAAAACACTTTTCCAACATAAATACCATGGCATCTATATATGACAAGATTATAAATGTCTCTTCGTTTACAAGAAAATTAATATACACGTAAAAAATTAACCGTATAGCTAATAACCGAGAAATTTTATCAAGTCTTGAAACAATTGAAAATAACATTTGTGTGTCGAATTGTGCGGTAACTTATATAATCCCCACATTCGCAGTTTGTCAGTATCTTCCAAATAAGTTTTGCGCGATATAGTTCTACGGGATCAGCGCGGAATAGCGGATAGCTCAGCGTCACATAAACTCTTTAAAAAGCTTCTTTGTTCGAAGGACTCGCGCGGGGACGTGATGTTGCGACATGCTCGAACAGCACCGATGCTCGATATTTACTCGACGCAGATAATAATGCAATACAAACGAATAATGCAATAGAGAAAATTGTAAAATTTCTAAAGCGTATTTAAACACGATTATTTTTTGTTTGACAAAATGTTATTGTACTTTTATATATTTTTACTTAATCAAAAAGTAATCTGAACATATCAAATTTTCTTTCAAAAATTTTATCATCTTGTAATCTTTAAATCGTTGACAATTTAAACAATGAGTACACAAGGGAACCATTAATTCTTAATAGTGAATTACGTAACGTATTGTGCACTAAATGTTGCGAAATCGATTGTTTCGCATGAAAAATTGAAGAAACGTCAGCGGATGACGAAGGCAGCTATATGCATACCGATTGCAGCAAGACGCTACGCGTGCCAACCCGGGGTGCACGACCCCTTATCAGAATCCGTCTCTCCTCTTCGCGGCGAGTCATCGCTGCACTTTATCGAAGCGAGCCACGAACTGTCTTCGGTGCGTTAAACCGTCGCTGTCCGAAGCCTATTCTCGAAGACGGCTGCGATATTAATAGACAAGGCCGTCAAGACGAAACGAGAGACGGAAGATACCTCGTGGGTGGACGGATAAAGCCTATCGGGACCGGGAAGCCGGTCGGAAACATAATGGAGGTGGTCCTAGACCCGAATGAAATCTCGTATTATTGATTCTTTTATATCACCTAAAACCTTTTTTTAGAATTTAAGTACCGATAAGAGTGACGTGTATAATTCATGATAATTGCAGTATTTTATACAATTATAACTACACATACACACACACACACACACACACACACACAATTTTATATATATATATAATTATTCTACTTATATTCTTAGTAGAGCAGAACAATTTAATATTATAGTATATTTTCTATACAGAGCAGTAAATTTTTCATGTAACAGTATTTGAAATTTCTGTAACTTTTACATGGTGTATTTCTACAGTACTTATAAAGTTATTTATTGTTAATCAAATTTTGTTTTAAAATATGACAAGACGTCAATTAATTGGTTTATTGAAAAGTAAATTATTTAAAATTGAATAAATTTTTATAATAAAATTTGACATTTTTTGCAGTATGATCAAAAAAATTTATTCAGATGGAATTATAATATATACAATAAATATATAATATAGAATAAATATAATAAGATTGTTGGTGATTTTATTTCAAAAGAATTATATAGAAAATTCTAAGAAAAATAAATTCAACTTACTATTAAAATAAACGTTTTAAAAATAGCATTAATTATATCGCTTATATATATGTAATTTTGTATGATAAGTGGCTTTTTGTAAAAATTGCGACATTATAAAGTTTCATAATAATTAATTTAACTTGATTGACGAAATGGTAATATAATTTGTTGCGTTATAATGATGTATCAAGAACAAATGTTTACATGTGGAAATGCATCCAAGATGTATCGGTTATGAGGCGGGCGTGCAGAAGACGATGAACCGGATTCTTATCAATATACACGAATACAGTAATAGACCGCTGACATGTCGTGCGATAATCATAACAGATACATGCAATTTTCTAAAAAATACACATATAAAAAATTAGGTTTTATTTCTTATTGTATTTTACATATTTACTGATAGAAATTATTTTAATTACGTACGCATTTTTTCAGGATATTTAATAATTAAAAATTAAAAATTAATTAACTAAATACTATTTTTAATTAATGTGGAGCATATTTTGCGCGCTTAACAAAGATAGATAATACTAATTAAAATTTTTATTAATATACTTATAACACTAAAAAATTTTAATTTAAAATTGTTATGAGGAATTTGTTTTTAGGTAATTTTTAGGTATTCTGAAATTATTATTTCTTATAAGACCAAGAAGAGTATCTTTTAATCGACATCAACTGACAGAAATTTTTATTCAAATACAACTGCACCTTGTCTTATATTACCATACAATAAATTTTACTTTTACATTTATTTATTTTTTATCATTTTTGATACATTTTATATTATCACTGACGACAATAAGTTTTACATTTACATTTAATTATTTCTTATCTTTTCTGATACATTTTAATACGTTGTTTTTTTTTCTTTAGTACATTGTGAAACAAAATATATAGCATCAATTCAGCGAATTTATTTCGTTCTTTGATTTCGTGTCGCTGAGCTTCTTTACTATCGCTCGATAAATAAACCCTATTTAACTTGCAGAGATGTGACATAAATTTTATATGCGTCAGCTATTTTTGTTGCCCTGTGATTGTTACTTCCGCAAATCTAAATCGAGCGTTGAACGATCAAAGATCTTGAAATGTCACAGACTACACACACACACAAACACACACACACACACACACACACAAATGTTAATAATAAATAGCTGAATCACATGTTATTAAAAATATAAAAGCAATATAGTAATAGCAATAATATAAAAATATATACTATTCAATTATAAAAAAAATCAGTTTGCTATAAAAAAAATTACCTATAAAAAAAATCAGTTTGTTTTAATAACGATAAAACAATTGAATTGTTATTATAAATTGCAGATATATGTAGTTACGATATTGATTTCAAAATTTAATCAAGAGTTTTTAATTTTAATAGTGTTTGAATAATTAAAAATGTTGTAATAATTTTTTAAAAATTGAAACAAAATAGCTATAAAATAATATCTCATTGATAATTGAAACAATATGTATAGTTTTAAAGTTTATATTTGAAAATTATACACTTTATATAGATCTTTTTACTCTCGCAGATTAGTTTTCTATAATATATACTTTAATTATGCGTTAATTTAGATTTCATTTACTTTATTAATATTTTACTTATTTTATTAATTATATTACATTTTGCTAATTTTCATTATGAATAAGTGCGCAGTATCGAACAATGTGGAACGTCTTGCTATTTCACACGGGTCGGATGATATTTAGCCGCGATATTCGGCCACCAAACCACAATTTCCTGCTTTTCGATGGCCAATTATCAGGCGTGGTTTTTTTATCTGATTGCGGATTAATAACATCATTCAAGTTACATTTATGTCTAGAATTGTTTACCGTACGAGGACAATGAATAAGATAATTGATAAAATATAATAATACTATAATTTAAAAGTTGTGCGCTAATGAAGATGTTAATTATAACAATGGGATGTTTGTTTGATTTCAAAATAGAGTCGTCTATTGCAGTTGCAATTTTATTAACAATCAAATTTAATAGTATTCCTTACGCGAAGAAGTATATATGTATTATTCAAAACATATTTATTATAATAACACGTTTCTCCAATATAATTCAATGCTTAAAATAAAATAATTCTTGAAATTAATTCTGTTGTTAAAATTTTTTGCATTTTGTGAGAAGAATTACAGAATTTAAATTAGAACATAAAATTTTAACTTTTACTATTAATGTAAAATGTACTACGTACATTTAAAATAAATCTTTGAAAGTAATTATAACACATACATACATGTGTGCCGAAAATCTATGTTAATGATAATTAAGTATGGCTTAATTAATTAAATAATTAAAATATACCATATTTATTAAATATGTTTTATTGCTTTTATTATTACAGACGCATTGCATTTATACGCATATAAAATTTAGTTAAATTACGTTAGTTTGAATTATCGCTTATGAGATGAGGAAAAAACGTTTGAAATTATTATTAACAGACTTTACCTTTTATTTTTTTACTTTTAACAAACATAGACTCGAACTGAAAAGATTAAACTAGGATTTAGTAACGTCCGTCTCGGTGCGCATTTCAGATTCAGTGTATCGCTTTATTTACCCTCCGGAGCGATAAGCTGCAAATACATCGTTTCCACTCAACGTGTGAGCGCGCACGCGCGCGCACGTATGCAGAATGCCAGAAAGTGCATCATCGTAAGCTACCGGTTGGTGCATACTCTTCCTGTTTCCATCTCTGTCTGCTTCCTTTTCTTTCTGTCTCGTTCTCTTGTTCATGCTTTATCCGCGTTCGGTCGATCACCCTCCGCTTCCTCTCCCTTCTCTTCGCCGTGCCTCCACACGATTGCTGTTCGGTTAGCCGCTGACATTGCTATCCCCCTTATCAACCCCTCCCCCTCCTTGTCATTCAAGCCCTCGACCACCCTCGTGATACGCACGCGCATGACTATACGCGTGTAATGACGGGATAAATTGAGAATGCATTGATATTGTATTCAAAGTGATCAAAAAACTTTCAACCTGTGATTAGGTATTATCGAAAAAAGTACATTTTTTTCTTGATTCAAGATTTTTTAAATTAGACAAGTCAACAGAAAGTTTTGTAAATAAATTTATAAAAATAATAATCTAAAAGAACATTTTTTTTATTAAAAGATTATAATTAAAAATTTTATTTTAATAAATATTTAGCTCTTTAGATTTATATAAAGCTTTATCTTCGCATTTGTCAAATTAAACCTTAATTGCTACTCAAATTTTTTTCTGATACTACTCTGAACAGAAAATTCATTTATAATTAAGAATTTTTTAAAATCTTTTAAATTTTATATAAATTGCAAAATATTAAAATAACTCTATTTTAATGTACAAAAAAACTTATTAAATATTATTTCAATTATTAAATATTAACAACAAGAAACTAGAATTAGCATTACGAAAATTTATTCATAGCACTCTAAGGTTAAGATCAAAAACTAAGCAAAGTAAATTAGAATTCTTTGTCGTTAATTAAACTTTTAAGTTGTTTAACAATTTTTAGTTCTATTCAAGCACTAAATGGCCTCTGCAGTAATAAAAAACAATAAACATTTTAAGATTTACAAATTATAATCTTGTAATCCTAAATGCGCGCGAATGTAAAATGTCAGTATCATAAATTGCTACCGAAAAAGGTCAGGCCTTGGAAATTGAGGTTAAAATTGCTCTTATCGGAATATGTAGGGAATGATCAGCGAAGCACGATTTCCGATAATCGTCGATTAGATGTAATAATAGATGTATAAAATGATATACATATAATGCTCCAGTGAAATTCTTTGACTTATATGAATTATATATTCTTTTAAATAATATGGGCTACCTCTCATTTTATTAAACTTTTATATTTATATTTAGCTAAATATTCCGATAATAAATTCAATAAGCAAATCATATAAATAAAATTTACTTGAGAAATTGACTGAAGAAATAAATATATAATTCTTGAGATTCTTTTATTAAAAAAAAAAACTTCTAATTTTTTATTGCTTTTGCAAGAATAACGTCCTAATTTTTATTGAGGAAACATCGAATCTAAAGTCGCTAAAAAGTACAATATGCAAAACATGAGCATGAAGTTACAGATGCTCTGAATAACATGTTACGCTTTTGGGAGGGAGTAGTGCGTTTGCTCGAGCTATAGTTCGTGCGTGTGACGTCATCGGGTGGGTGCGTCGCGGCCAGACGATAGCGTCGCCGAAGAAGACGGGGAGGACGCGGCGAGGTTCTTCCGCGTTCCTCGCCGAGCCTTCTTCGCGGCGAGGAAGGGACCGACCAGTTAACTGAGTGGCCGCCGGTGGGAGGGGAATCGCGCGTGCGACTTGATCTCGATCAATTCATGGAGCACCCGTTAGATTTTATCGCCTTGCGACGAATCGTCATGTCGATGATCGTTCTTAATCTGATTTTTATAATAGTTCGTAACTGTCGATAATAAATTCGTAAAAATAAATTTTAAAAAGAGAAAAAAAGACGTAGAGGCAGTCGAAGAAGAGCGTTTGACACTATTCAATTATACATACTCTACCTTATCTGAGAGCTGTACTAGAAATTAGAATAAAATTATTATGTCGCCCCTAATACTCTGTATAATAAATGTAAGATTGAATCGATATTTACAAGGTTGTGGTGAAAAATTCATGCGTAATATAAGACTGTTTCTTAAAGAGTGCATTAAACAGTTAAAACAGTGCGTTACTTTTGCAGAACTCTTAGGCTAGTTTCTACCAACGGAGATTAACTTTAAGCTCGATTTAATTTATTCTTGATCTTTTTCTATTTTTTGGAACTAGATAAGATAACAAATAAGTTAAACGAAGATTAAAGTTAATTCATATTGGTAAAAACGGGTCTTAGTGCTCTAAAATTTAGATTCAAAATTCATATTTTATGCTCCTTCGCAATGTAATTTTAAATAGCCATAGTAAAGGGACAAATTAAAAAAAAATTGATTTTATTGTCAATTTGTTATTAGGGCAATTAAGATAATTTTGCGTCATTTCTATTCAATATAGAAATGTAAAATAATTAAAAAAATTTTTAATAATTCTTAGAAAGATATTTTGCTTAGTATGTTTCAATCTAAACATGATTATATTGTAAAATTTATTATTTGAATAAAAGACAATTTTTTGAAAGACTCGATATAATCTCGGTGATTTTGTTTTGTTCAAAGCCGTTAAATTTGGGCGCATGTCGAAGAAACAACGGGAAAAGGTCGAAGATGAAGTCAGATTCCACAGGGCGCAAATGAGGGCGGCCTCAGAGACGGCGCCGGACAGCAGCGTCTTCGAGCATCAGACGCCGAGCAGTTCGGATCAACATCATCCTTATAATGGCGGGTAAGTATGGTAAAAAATTTATATTGAAATAAAGAAACATTAGTTGAGCTTGCTATATTTCTTTGAGGAACACCCTGCGTTTTATTACATCGAATTTATTTGTAGTACTCTACATAAGAGAATTTATTCGCTTACTTAATTTGCTTATAGAAATTTAATATTGGCAAATTGATCGTTAATTAATTTATACTTAGTTTGAGTATTACTAACATTCGTGCTTTTAATACTTAAAATACTTAAAGTACTTAATCACTCATCAATTTGCCAATATTGAATTTCTATAAGCGAGTTAAGTAAGCGAATATATTTAACTCTATATTAAACCCTATACGACGACAATGATAACATTAATCTTTTTAATATTCAAAATAAGTAATTAATTACTGGTCAATTTAATACTGGCAGTTGAATTAAATTTCTGAGGATTATAAAAAGCACTCTAGCTTAATATAACTATCATTGTCGTGATATGGACTTAAATATAAGCGCTGTGAAAAAAACGCGTTTTACTTACTTCTTTGCGATTAATTTAAACTTCTCATAAACAGACGTGACTCACGCGGACCTATCATTTGTCCTCGACAGGTATACATACGGCGGTAGCGAATACACGTCGTCAGGTCCCGGCACCGGCGGTTATACGAATTACAATCATCAGGCGATGACGAATTACGAGCTTAGCGCCGACTACGTCGACAGCACGACGACCTACGACCCCAGACCGACGCAGACGCAGGTCGCAGGACACCGTCGCGCCCGACACACCCTCGGCCGTCACCGCGACCGGGGTGCTTCCCAGCGTGGTCACCACCGGTAAGTAGTGCTTTATTCGTAATTCCTGGTACACATGGACACTGTTACTTTTGATGCGTAAGCGCACAGCATCAAATAAGATAATAATATATGACATATTACTTTTGATTGATTGATGGTATGTTTAATTGGAATATATAATGCAGAAATTATAATAAAGATGAAATTTAGTTTTTTTTTTTATTGTGGAGAAACAATAGAGATCGAAAAGAAAATTCGTACACTGAGAAACAAATATTGTTAATTTGACAAAATTTTCTAACTGAATTAAAATTTTGTCAGTTTAAGAATTTATGCATTTAACTTAAATGCACAAATTTCAATTCAAGTATTTATATAGTTAATTGAAATATATAAATACTTGAATGGACAAAATTTAATTTAGCTGGGAAATTTAGTCAAATTAACATTTTTTTCTTAGTGTATATTGTTTAAAATAATAATTTCTCTAACTTGTCAGCATTTTTCTGAATTACAAATCTGTATATATAGCGATATATATTATACATTGTAAAAATTGCAAGTATTGTAAAAAATTTATTTATATTATTTAATACAAAAAATTATAGTTATACACACACATACAAAATGTTTAATTTAAAAATTTATTGTATATATATATATATATATATATATATATATATATATAATACAATACCAATTAATATTTTGTGTTTGTGTATATAACAATAATTTTTAAATTAATTAATATTGTTAATGTACCAAAAAATAGAGATTAAAAAATTTCACTAAATTAATTTTTTTTAATAATAACGAAAATAGTCTGTCCTTTAGCTGATTTTAACTTAACTTTACTTTAAGAAAATCTTAAATTGAGGCTTAATTATTAAGATGTTTAATGAGGAAAGTTATGAGAAATGTTTAAACAAATGTCCAATCAAATTTCCATTAAAAAAATATATATTTTAAGTTGCTCAAAGAACTCTTAAAAGAAGTGAGCGACGATAGTTTTTAAACGCGCACATAATCCAATTTTTTATGTTTCTCTTGTGCAAATAAATAATACGTTTTTAATAACAAAATTATTTTATCTAAGCGATTATAAATTTTCAATGCATAAGTTAACCTCTTTTTTTGACATAATCTTTTGCATTTAAAATTATTTCTTTTTCGAAGATACATAAAAATGTCATTTGATATAACAACTAACGTAGAAATTTTAATAAATTAATAAAATTAACAATAATTTTGCTAAAATTTTAATATAATTCTTTTATTTTTTTACACAAATGTTTCCAGTATAGATTTATCTCAATGCAATGAATAAAATTGGATTATACAAAGGATAACATTGATACAAGTGCATTACATAAGAAATCATTTTAATAAGTGCCCGCTAAATTAGAATTGTAATCTTGTAAGCGCAACTGTTAAGTTCTCGCTTCGTAACCGGCACGCTAAATGCATTCCGGAGCACTGTCATTAACCCGGAGTTAATTGCGTTCGCGTCTTTAATGTCACCAGAGTACCTTCCATCCCACGTCCTTGTCATCGATAATGATTTCTCAGGCAAAACCGCAAATATTCTTCGTATTCTATTGAGCAATAGATCCTTTTTATAATATGAGCATAAATATATTTTTTTTTAATTTTTGTTATAATGTGCATTTATATTATTGAATTTATATTAAATACATTTTTCAATCTACGTATACTATATTACATATTGAATATTTAATCTATATATAATTTATTAAAATACGCATACAATACTTACGTGTTTGAAATTATGTCTCGCATTTCCAGTCACAAAATCGATAATTTTTGTTTTTGGGTTGACTTGACTTCAATTACTAAAGCTTGTATAATTTCATTGAAATTGATCAAAACTGACTTCAATTCAATACCTCTATGATAAAATTTTACGTATGAACGAAGTAAATAATTATGTACTGTACAATAGGCTGATAATTTTTTAGCGTTTATTATTTACTATCAAAGAGAATACACACGCACACACATACACATACTTAAAGAAATAATAAAACTCAAATTTTGAAAATTTACTAGCTACTTTTAAAACAAAGTTTTTTTAAATTTTAGAACAGTCATAAAATATTGTATAAAAATAAAACTCATAAAAAGTGTATACTTTATATTTAAAAAATAAAAAGTTTATGAAAATAATTTTTAAATGATATTAAAACTTATCTATTGTTTATAAAGCAATAATTTTATGCTTAAGTTAATAACATAAAAATAATCAAATAATAGGTATTTTTACATTAGTTTAACAATTTAATATTAAATACAAATAAAATTTTCTGAATTATATAACGTAATAACAAAAAAGATAAGAATCTTTCTTTACGCTGTCTTCAATAAAAGGGAAGTAAAAACGTGTTTACACAATATACACGCACACGTGCACACATCTGATTTATCCAGGCAAGCTATCCTAAGATAGGCCCTGCATAGGACTCATTCACAGAACTGAAATATTTAGAGTTATTCGATTCAACTCTCGAGACCAATTCAAGTCCTCGTGAACTTTGACTTTTCGGCACATCAGGGAAGTCTCTGTCCGCCTCGACGACCGGAAGCGGCGCAGGGGGTGGCGGTACCGGCGGAGGCGGAGGCGGCGGCGGCGGCGGCGGCGGCGGCGGTGGTAGTGGTGGTGGTGGTGGTGGTGGTAACGGTGGTGGCGGTACTGGTAGCGGTAATGGTAGTGGTAGCGGCGGCGGCAGCGGTGGTGGTTCCGCCGCGGCCGCCGGCGGGACTACTGGGGGTGGTGGCGGCGGCAGCGGCTCCCTGAGCGGCGGCGGAATCGTCGCCGTGAAACAGGAGACCACCGTCGAACTCGCCGGCCTGGGCCACGGCTCGTACACGATGGTTGACTCGACGACCTTTCTTAGCGGACAGCAGCAAAGGGTCAGCAACCCATCTGAAGATGACGAAGTGCCGAGTCTGCCCAGTATGTCCCATGCGATGAGATGTGAGGTTACGTTTGTGTCCCTTTGCATGGCCTCATCCTTTAGCTGACTTGCACGATCCCTTGCAAGGAAGTTCTGGAGAATCAACGAAATTTTGTAGGGATACCGTGATGAAATTTTCTATATATCATACTTTACTCCGAAGGGTAACACCTGGGAACAGAGCACACGGAGCACAAAAAACATCTAAACTTGAAACAGACTAACGTTTTTAAAACGTTCTCTGAGGTCTGTGTTGTACGGGTTAATTAAGAAAGTTTTTTTTTTTTTAATTTATTTTAATAGATCTTTTAAAGTTCGTATCTCTTTTGATGAAATTTTCTCTGATAAAAAATATTTCACACATAACACATGAATACAAATGCGGTGCGAACAATTACTGAATTAATCTTATCAAGATATTTAGAAAAAATATGATTTTCTATATATTTCAATACGCAGTCCAAAAGGCTTCAAAAATAATGTATATTCTATTATTAATTTTTAATAGTTTTTTACTTTTGTAATTTGCGCAATTTATAATACTTTAATAAACTTATATATGAATTATATATACACACACATACATGTATATGTTTTCTTTTAAGATAAATATGCAGGTAAACAAAATGGTAATGATTAGAAATATTAAGATAATAGTGAAGCGAAAATATTATGTTATAATATGGAATCTTGAAGACGATTTGCCAACGAAATTCATTAATCAACATAGAAACTAGTCCAGTCTCATGAAAAATTCATAAAGAGTTATTCAAAAATGGAAATTACTTGCTCTTTTATATTACAAAGTACAACGCTATCTACTTGCTGACGCGATAAAATATTATAAACGTTTTAGTGTATTTAATTACACAGTAAAATGTTGGTCTCTCTAAAGCTTCATCTTGAATGTTGCATTACGCATGTTATTTTGAATGTTTATTTTACTTATTAATATGAAATATTATTCTACACAACATTTATTAATATAATATCATATTCTTTTTTATGGTTGCATTCTCAAAAATATTGTAGAAATTTGACATGTACTTTTTTAGATTTATTTTTTATCTTCTTTGTACGATGCTATATGTAAATAATTTATAATCTCTGTAAACTTTTTTTAACGTGAAATTCTGTATTTTAGTACATTTTTGCTTTTATTAATTTTGCTTGTTACAATTATACAAAATATAGGTATATTAACTGTTATATTTTTTTATAACTACAATTTTTATTTGAAAATAATTGTTGAATTTATTGCATACATACGTACAGAATATATATTGATTTATAAATATTTATTTTATTTTTTAAATAAAATGGTTTTTGTTAATTATATACAGTTATATATTTTTATTTATTTATTTATCGTATTTATTTGTATTATATTTTTTATTTTTAATTTTAATTAATTAATATCTAGTAAATGTAAGTGTATGCATGAAATTTTGCCGCATAAACACATTTTGCACGAACTGTCTCTTTTTGCAACATAACAATTTACCTACTAAACTCATTTTGTTCAAATCATTTTTCTTTTATTATATCCATATTTAGAGTTCCCTTGTAGTATAAGGCTTTTTGCCATATAGATATTTCTTTATAAGAAATAATTCTTTTATGGTAAATATAAGAATATAATTAAAAAAGAAATTTTTTAACGAAAGGTTACAATTTATATGAAATGATAAAATAATTGTAGCAACGTGGGCTTAATATGAATCGTACAATCATTTATCGTGCACATTTATCGTGCTTGAAATATAATTAAGATTGTTTTTATTCGTGAATTAATTCTCCAACTTTATATCACTATTTTTTTTTATGTATCTATTACGAAAAGAGCCTCTTACGAGCGGAAAATCCGCCGGACTTTCGCAGATCCGGCACAAATCAGCGAGCTTCTCTCGAAAACGATAGCAGACGCTCACGCAAGGACATGCCTGGTGTCGACGGAACAGATCCTGGAGTCCTTCCGGAAGCCCACCGACATCTCCAGAATGATATACTATAAGAACATGGCGCATGAGCAGCTTTGGTTAGAGTGCGCCCAAAAGTTGACCACCGTCATCCAGCAGATCATCGAATTCGCTAAAATGGTCCCTGGATTCATGAAGCTCTCGCAGGACGACCAGATTGTTTTATTAAAGGCCGGTACGTAACTACTACATCGACAGTTTCAGAATTTCCTGCTTATCAGCGATAAAACTTTATTGTTCTTTTGCGTGCTCTTACGCGCAATTTAACCGTAAATTTGAAGCACATTTAATGTAAAAATTAATTATTCTATTTTTAATTCTTAAGTGGAGCAGGTAAGTAACTGCATGGTACTTACTTGATATAGACATCAATGATTTTACTCTTTTTCTCATTAGTAGTTTATTATTGGAATAATAATGAAAAAGATCTTTCGAAAATTTGGCGGGTTTTTTTAAGCGTTAATAAATTAATAGACATAGCTACTCGGATCTAGGTTACGCGGATACGCAATCGTTTCTTGTTATAATTTATAACATCAGAACATTAGAACACAATGTTCGTTTTGAAGAATTTAGATAAGTGAAAATGGAAAGGTACAATTGAAATATCTATGCTGATATCACGTTAAAATGTAATAGGTTCCTTCGAGTTGGCTGTGCTACGAATGAGCAGGTACCTCGATCTCCAGCAAAACTGCGTCCTATACGGCGACACCTTGCTACCGCAGGAGGCGTTTTATACGACGGATACGGCGGAAATGAAGCTTGTTTCCTGCGTGTTCGAGCTGGCCAGAAGCATCGCCGAACTGAAGCTCACCGAAACCGAGTTGGCGCTCTATAGCGCGGCTGTTCTACTTAGCCCTGGTGAGTGGCATGAATATACAGAGTGTCTTACAAGCCCGCTAGATAAAATTTTCTAAAATTGTAATAAACAAACGTTTATATTTCATTATATATTTTTAAGCTTTAAATGCTTTCAATGTCTCAATCTTCGTTTTTCGCTTTAGTTTGCCTTAGTAAGTACGTAAATATTAGCACGTAATAAAATATGTATTTGATATATTATATCAAATATATCCATATTTTATTACGTGCTTTATCAGTATTATTATATTAAGAATGAAAGAAAATTTGTGTTTGCTCTGAGATAATTTACGGAGTTATCTGACTTCTGACTAAAACTTTTCTAATGAAAGGTCTGTAAGTTAATTGAGTTCTATGAATTAGAAGGGATTCATAGGATAAAAGAAATGTCGTATTTTTATCGTCGCTATTATTCAAGCAGCGCTGTAGTTAACTGACTTGTGATATCTTGCGTAGATCGACCGGGACTGAAGTGCCTGGGAGACATCAATAGGCTGTCGCAGGCGGTGATCAGAGCGTTGAGGTCAGAACTAGATCGGAATCACGTGACGCCAATCAAGGGCGATGTGACCGTGTGTGACGCGATTCTCGCGAAGATACCGCAGCTACGAGAGATCTCGTTGCTGCACATGGACGCACTGGCGAAGTTCAAGCGGTCGCAGCCGCACCTCGAGTTCCCGGCCCTCCACAAGGAACTCTTCAGCGTCGATAGCTGAACGAACGACGCGGCGCGGAACGTCGTCCCGGCGCTGCCGAGTAGACAGGAGCGCGAGTAGCGTCCCGGACCTTGCTCGGTCAAGGTGAGTCCGATCATCCCGGAAGAGAGATACCCGACGATCTCGCGGCCTGGGGGATCGGAAGTGGCGACGCTTCCTAGGAAGAATCCGCGATCCGGCTCGGATGAGAACGATCTCAATGACGAAAGACGAGGTAACACAGGTATCGTCAACAGATCGATCGGTCCGTCTTGTCGTGAAACGATTGAAAAAAAAATTGTTGCCTGTGTCGAGAACAACGAGGCAAAGGCAACGTAAATTCAGGCAGTTGTTTACATTACATTAGTTTTACGAGTCTTCAGGTTGAAGATTTGTGCTCTTAAGAGATAATTATGATACGATTTCTAAAGATAAGTACTCGGAGAGGCGAAAAACGATGTCGGAATGATTATCTGAATTCTATGATTTAGGATAGAATCGTAGTTACATCTCATATTTAATACTAAATATGCCACTACTATTTTCAACTTAATATAATAATTTATGATTCTTATATTAGATGAATAAATTACGTTTAAATATCATATATATATATATAATACAAATTATATAGTTTGCATAATGGTTAAATAGAAAGTCATTTAAGATAATTCAAAATTTATCGGCATTGTTTTATTTTTAAAATGCACAAAAGTGATAAATTAGTGCATAAAATAAAAATTTTAATAATTTTAAAGTTAATGATTAGAATTATAAAATTGTTGATGGTTACAAATTACTGTTATAAAGAATTTATAGATCCATAAAGATAAAAGCGACGTGTTCTAAAATCCAAATAAAGATTTGACAAATACATCTTTTAAAAGATTAATATTTCAAATATTTATCATTTTCAATGACTAGTGATATCATATAAATTTTGTTACTTTTAAACAAATAACTTTATAGTCTTTGATGCCGAATAAAATACACATATGTTTTTTATTTGATCAAAATTAAGTTTGAATCAAATTGTACTAATTGAATACTTGAATAATTGAAATACAAGCGGGCTTGTATTTAAGAAATTAATCATTACTAACAGAAAACACACAGACACACACATATACATACAGATAAATAAGAGCTATAGATGTTATCACGAAAAAAAGATCAAGTACTTCAATAAAGAGATGCGTGATACTGAAGAGTGAAAGATTTCAATTTTCTATATTTATTTTATATTTATTATATTATTATATAAAATATTGTTGCAGAATTTTTGAGAAATGTAAATAAATAAAAATACAATATTTTACATGATAATAATATATGCTTTTAAGTCAAAGTCATAATTTATTAAAGTTTTTAAAGATTTTTAATATTACATATGAGATATATAAAAAAATGTATAAAAAAGTATCTAGATTCTTTTTTGGTAACAATTATTTTTTTTAATCTTTTACTAAAATAATATTTATTTCAAATATATTATCATATATAAACATTAAATTTTGAGTTTTTTTATCAGTATACTTTTAATTGCAAACATAAATTTGCAATGAAAAAAATATTTGATGTCTGATATCGCTTTTTACAAATTCACTTCTCCGAGTACCAGTATATTGAACGTTTGGAAGTCTTATATTTCTATATTTGTATATAATATCTTATTGTTTAAATTGCAAGGAAGAAAAAATTAATAAATTTTTACGAAAATAATAAACGTGAATGGAACTTTCGAGTGTTCACGTGTACGAATTTTTTTTAAATAATATTTTAACTCGTAAAATATGTGACGTAATATACAAGATTAAACCCTTTATAATCGGTAAATTTATTTTGTACTTTATTATATTTAGGAAAGAATATTGATGTTTCTCAGTTAAATCTTTCATATTTTATAAAAAAGTAAAAATCTGAATAACAAAATTTATAGGTATTTTATATAAATCATTGTAATTTTATATTATATAACTATCATACTATAGTTTAACAATAATTTAAATTATTTGGTTGCTGTTTACGGCATAATGAACTGAAAACCGTAAACGGGATGAATTTAATAATTACCATTAAAAGGGTTCAAACTAATGAATTAGAAAGTAATAATTTGTAAATATTCTTATATGGTTACCAAGAGTTTGATTCGAAAGATCGACTAACCTTATTTCTCCTTCTAAAACGTCCTCGACTCTTCGAAAAGTGATATAATTGATCAACTAGTTGACTTTTGCACTTTATAATGTTTAAAATAATACATCAATTTTTTAAATCAGATTTCTTTTACAAATGTCAGATTTTAAATAATATTGCCTGGACGTCCTGAACGAGAAATCAAAGCATGATAACGACGAATGAATATGATTGAAATTATATGTGTGAATCAGAATTTTATAAAACACTTTTATATAAAATCTATTAACTTTTATTTATATCAGTCTATCAATTTTACTTGAATGTTTAAAAAATATTTATTTTATATTATTACTTATCTGTGATACACACTTTTTAGGAAATGCAAATTAATTTGAATCTTTATCTGAATCTGATTCGTTCTTGACAATCTCTTTCATCCGTGGTTACTGTGAACTAGGTGGCTTGAATTTCAATCAATCAGCCTACCGGATAATGTATCCGATCATAATGCATACTAATTTATTCGTTAGAATTTGCCTGAATTTTAATTACGCTGCGTTAAATTTTGTCTGCGTTTATATACATATATATCCTAAGATCGATTTCTCGTACAATGATGAATTATTACAATTGATGTGTTTGAATTCGAATCGTAGTAAATGATTTATAAAGATGCGAAACTATAAGAGATACGCAGAATAAGTTTGTTTTAATGTCAATAAAAATTTTATTATCAATAATCGAATTTCAAACTACAGAATGTTCCAAAGAGGTATATCGATGATAAGATTCTTTGATCTTTTTGTTTGAATTCCTTTGCGATTTATCTGCAAAATTTAATATTATAACATTTTTTACTTATAATTAATATCCAAGTCTTTTTTATTAAAATTAACTTTTATAAAACTGGAGTAAATGACCAAAAGTAGCTTATATTTTGTATTTTAAGTACATTCTTCATCGTGATAAAAAATTAATTAAGAACAATTTTTATTTATAACTTATTTATAGTTCCTTGTGATTGTGATATCTTTTTGGAACATTTTGTATTTTTCTTTCGCATAATAAAATTGTGTTAAATTACTTTATTCGTTATAATATATAGAAAACGGTAATATCACGCAAGTTAGTTTCGAAATCAAATTAAATGTCCGGTAGGCTTTCAAATGTATGTCACGATAGACTTAGATTATCGAATGATGCCTCTCTTGAAAGACAACCGATTGATTGCCTATCCTCAGTCGGATGATTCTTCCTAGGAAACGTCAAGTTAAGCACACTTAAGGTAAATCTAAGAAAGTAGGAAAAGTAACACAATAAACTCACGCGAAGAAGGAAACGCTTCGATATTGGAACGCTGGTATATGGCCTCGCCAATCGTTGACAGATATTTTGTGGATTTGTTAAGAACGAAAAATCTTAATTTTTAAATTGAAGAAATTCTCGTTTTCATAGAATTAGAAAAATCAGAAAATAAATTGTACGAGAGATAGTCTCTTCGAGATATGAATGTAACAAATTAATAAGAGCGTATGTACATTCTTTTGAAGTAGATTTTAAATAATTAAAAATAAAATATATGTGGATCTCTTTATTATTATCAAATGAAATGAGCGATTACACAAACCTTTATAATAAATTTTAAATTTTGTGACATTAAATACGTTAATGTGACTTTCATGGCTGAAAAAAGTACATAATGAATAATAAATATAGTTTCTTAATATATGATAAATAAGTAGTTAGTGAAATGTGAATGTGACATTTGTCATAATCAGCGACACACTTTATTTATTGTATAATGCAATTTTTAATTCTTATTATGTATTTTAACGCGTTTAAAAGTTCAAGATATATATTAGTGGAATAGATGTTACTTATTTAGATATTTACCATTCGTTGTTTGTCTCTCGATTTTTCTTCAAAGAAAATATGATGAGAAGCTTAAGTTATAAAGCTGACTTAAGTTAGCACTTTGTCCGATCACGCGTAGATCATCTACTAGCGTTCGGCGAACCGCGATTATCTCACATGCATTCTTCACGACGACGACGACAACGACGACAACGGCGATGACGGTGACAATGACGATGATGACGTCAGAAACATTATACACAATCGACTGAATAGTTCTATATTCATACACGGTGCTTACAACAGGGAGCAAAACCAGGTACAAGCGTTATTTAATCGTATATTCGTCTCCTTTCTGTTGCAGATTATTTCCTTCGTAATGAACGTATTGGGCCTTAAATAAACATAAAAAACATTGTTATATATAAAGTATACATAAAAAAAGCAACATAAAGTATATATACAGAAGAAATATATATATATATAAATATAAAGTATAAATATATACATATATATATATATATATAGAGTGTGGATGCGTATGTGTATACGCGCGCGCACGATATGTCGGAGAAGCAGAGGTGTATACACATACGCATGTCTTGTTATAAGATTATATTATATAGACCGAGAGGAAAAAAAAATCGCGAACGCGTGCGAAGGGAGCGAGCGAGAGCATGAGAAAGTGCGTGTGTGAGCGAGAGAAACAACGAGCGCGATCGTATGAGTGCTGATCGGAGAGAGGTATCGGTTGTTACGATACATACATAAAGTATATATTGTATTAACTAAAAAAAGTAATGGAGGGAGGAGAGGGGGAGAGGAGAACGGTGATTAACCGAGTCCCGCCGGGACGGTCCGAGGATGACGCGGATAATATTATAATCGAGGACTGACGTTTCACGGCAAGTGAATCTCGGTTGGGCCGCTCGTGCGACATAGAGACCCGATATTATCGCACCGTCGAGCACGAGAATATGACAGGCGGGCGAACCCAGCGAAATAGTATCGACGAAGGGTAGAGCTTATTGCAGAGGACGAGGAACCGTGAAACCGCGCCGGAGTTAGGTGTAATTAAGCGCGATAATGACGATGAAACGGGGATGCGTCTTTATCCCTATTAGAATTTTCTCCGCGAATTTTCACTGGATTATCTTTTCTATCTTTATCTTGCCCCTGTTAATTATTGCACCTGTATACCGTTCGTTAATATTACGTAATTATTAGTGATAAAGATATGTGATGATGATACGGCGTAGACAAACGCTAGGAAATTAAGAAGTTTGATTGTTAAAAGTAGAAAAGAAAAACTTATAGGGACAGATGAAAAGAGAAGAGTAAAAAGTTTCAAGCAAGTTAGGGAAATCGCGAAATAAGAGAATAACGCAGAAGGAGGGAATTAATAAGAGTATAATATATTGATCATTATTGTTATGGTCGACATGTACGATTTTGTAAAAACAATTGGGGCTTCTCTCTCTCTTTTCTCTTCTCGTACAGCTTGTAAAGGACCGGTTTGTTCGCTAAATGTTCAAAATATAAACGTTAGTTGAGTGATGATACACGTAGCACAGTACGTGACACAGCATCTTATATATTTAAAGATACGACAGAATTACCCTTTTAAACATATTGTCATATTAACGTCATATTGTCGTATTACAATACGATAGGCGAAATTTCTTTCAATTTAACAAGAATATTCGGCGAATAAACGCATCCTTCTACATATAATTGGCTTAAACGCAAAACGTCGGCTGCGGTTACGCGTTCTATCGCCGCCGCGAGTTCGAGTATAGTGATTCGAGTATAGTTCTGAGCTACTTTATAGCATATAAATACACATATATAAATAAATAAATATATAAATATATAAATAAATAATTATATATAAACACACTATATACATTATATGAGAGTATATTTCGACGGAACTATCGAGATTCGACGGTCCTCGCGATTGATGAAAATAACGGGCGTTGTAGAGAGTGATTTCGTTCACGGACCAACCCGGCTGGATCTCACGGATAACGGTGACACACGTAAAACACGTTCACGAATCCATATACATACATCATACTTACTTATAAACATGTACACGTAGAGACGACAGACAGAAAAAAAAGGAAGGGAATGAAAGAGAGAAAGAGAGAATGAAAGTGAGAGCGAGAGAGAGAGAAAAACGTTATACGAATCGATATGCGCGGATGCGACTTTCACGGATGCAGGCATAGATAGAGCTAATCGACCGCATTATGCGCGCGCATTAAAAACATTTTTGGTACTATACGGCACTTGTATGACGCGTCTCTTTATACGTAAAACCCGTACTTCTTATGGATAAAAAAAAGAAGAAAAAAAAAAGACACAATAGCCCGTTGTCGCGCGCTGAGACACCCTCACGAAGCGTTTACATATATACGCACCGTCACCGGCTTTCCTCGCTGTCGTCGATCGTTGATCGAAGATCAGGATGAAGATCGAGATATATTTAATAACGGCTCGTTGTTCGTCAACACTTTCGCGACCGCTCGCATATTTTTAGATAGAAATTATGTCGTTCGGCGCCGGACCGATTTAAAAAGTATTCGTACGCCTTCGCGTTGTTACTAAGTATAAAATTATGTTGCTAAGTGGCAGGTTGGAATAAAAAAGGCATTCGTACACCATCGCTTGTTTGCTATAGATAACATTACGTCGTTAAGGAGCAAGCTGAAATAATAAAAGTATTTGTATGCGCCACTTTCATTATAAATATCTAACTCTCGTTGTGTGTAGCGCAATATTAAATCCTTTAAGTCTTTTAAAGATATATGGCTTGTAATATCTATTTAAAGAATAATATAAGAATATGTATAGAATTGCAATATTTTCTTCATTTACAAGTTACTTATAGCGATGACGTGCGAATGCTATTTATCTCATTCGATAATGAATTTTTTTAAGATAAACTATAAATATTGCAGCTACTTATGTAAACCCTAAACGGTATAAGCGGGGTCTGACAGACCGTTTTTAATTACCAAACGTTATAGAAATTTGATAACGCTCTATTATTATTATTATTATTATTATTATTATTTGTTTGTATTTATAAAGTTTAATATAAATGAATAAAATCTAATTTCCACACGTCGATTTCGGACATATTTATTTTCATTGTATACAATTATATATTATTATTGTTCATGTAATGAACCCCTTTGTACCGTATGTCGATCCCCTTTATTACGTAAGTAAATAAAATAATTTATACTGTTTAGAGGGTCTCCAATAGAAATATTATATATTTAACTCATTATTATACCTTTTTCAAAACTACGATTAAATAATGTTAAACCATATCACACAAGACTTTTGTTAAAAATTATAAGCATTTTTCTTACTCAGACATTTTATTTTTATATTTATATTTAATAACAAGATCTTTAATGTAAAACAACATAATATAAAATATAACAGTTGTAATTTTTAATGAGTTAAATGTATTGATATTAAAGTATTAATTGTACTAATTTATAGTTGAATATCAGTGGTCGCGAAAGTGTTAAGTGTATTGTTATTAGTTCTACATGTATATATATATATATATATATATGTAGTTCGATTTTTATTGCGTATTTATATATTTTTAACTTTCTGATATTGGATAACAAAAGTATTAATTCTTCGCGTTGAATTCAATTCAGTTTAAATGACAATTTGTATGCACAATGACTTTACAATCGTTAAACGGATAATTGTTTATTTGTTAATGTTAAAGTAAATTTTACATACAAGTATTTAATTAATATAATAATATGATATTAAAATTGCTCATCAATATGCTACATTAATAAATGCATTTCAATATTTTATTTATATTTATTAAACTTTACAATAAATTAGAGAATACTAATTTTAAAAATAAGATTTAACTTTTTGACACTTAAAACATAACTCATGTTTTTGAAATCTTAGAACATTGAGTGTTTGATCTCTTCTTTTCTCAGTCTGAATTTTTTCATTAACCCATTTAATATTTAAATTTCCAAATAGTTAAACTTTTATATAAATATTATAAGTATTTTAAACTTTTAGATGAATTTTAATTTTTGAATCTTTGTTATATGTTTGCTTCTTGCATTTTAAAATTTTGATTAACAAAAAATTATTAAATTAAGTTTAAAGTCATTGCCAAGCAGCAAATAATAAACCAACAAGTTACTTTAGCTTTCAACTGTGACTGAAATACTGATAATTATCATACTTAAGATTATCGTAAAACTTTTAACTGAGTCGAGTAAATATAATTTCCTTTAATTCTTTTTTGAAAATATTTATTTGTTATACAAAGTAAAATATTATTTTAAAATAGTTTTAGAATAAGATGAAGCACAGATTTGCGCAACCCTAATTATACAATAAGATCACAAATAGACGAGTGAGAAGTAACTTTCGGATGCATATATTAAGTCAATTTTATTCTAAATATATATATTTCTGTTTATAATTAAATTATCATGTATTTGCATTTTTAATATTTTTTGCATCAATAGTTATTAAGTAAAAGAAATTATAATAATATTGATTAAAGTAGTATGAAAAAACAATGAGTCTATTTTCTTAATTTTTTATTGAAAATGAAGCCATTTATACATTACAAGAAAGGCAGCTTTAATGATGTTATATTTTTTTTAGACATTTAAAGATGATATTTCTTCTTAGAAATAAGGATATAAATTGCTTCTTTCAAATATTGGCTTTTTTACATTGCAATAGTTTCGTATTGTATTCACTTTATTTAATTTTTTTTAACGGAATAATTTGACTTATACGACTTTGTACGTCAAGCACTGGAATAATCGTAAATGTTTTTAACGAATCAATCTCGTTACTATTGACGAAATTAGTTGATGAAGACATTTGTTACTGTTCTTTTCTTATTCTTAACGAGATTAAAATGAGCTCGTTTACGTAACAGCGTGCAGGCAAAAGTCTTAATATGCATCCGAGAGAATCAAACGCAATTGAAAAAAGATCAACGAGAGCGACGGCGAATCCGTCACGGTGCGCCGACTGACACGCTTTCGGACGGTTGCATATACTTATAGAAAAATTAAGAGAATGCATATTATTCTGCCGATTAACGAGTAAGTGCGTAGGATTCGTTTAATTGTAGATCGAACACGTACACACAGTCACGTTACGCGCGAGTGCAAGATGCATACCATCTATGACCCTTCTTCGCTCACATCTCTATCCCCTTTACTCGAGAGCAACACGTATACACGCGCACACACTCACAGAAGCGTACACATACTAACATATGAACACGTACATACATACAATTATACACACACACACACACACACACACACACACACACGCAAACATAATGTACACACATGCGTACATAAGGCGCAACACGTACACGCGCACGCACGTTGCAATTAGACGTTATTATCGCAATTTGGAGTTAAATTTTATAATATATAATATATAAAAAATATATATAATAAATATATATATAAAAGTTGACGGATAATATAGAGTTATGTTAAATATCTAAATGAAGGTATTCATGTGTTTCTCATGTGTGAATACATTATCCCTTTTGTTGAGCAATCACAATCGCGAGATTTCCCTTTTCTCTCGTCCCTTAAATAGCTTAAATAAATGCAGACGATATTTGCACATTATAACATTCTTATTGTAGGGATCTTTTAATTTTTATTATTATAACATTAAACTATTTTTTACTCATGTACATCTTAATAAATATAAAGCAAGATTTTAACAGTGATTAACCATATTAAAATTATATATTTAATCTTGTATTTAAAATTTATAAAAAAATTTATTTCTGGTTAAAAATTATTTATAATACATAATAATATTGCTAAAATATTCTTTTGTTTCTTATATTATAATAATAAATAAACGAACTTTAAACATTATTCCTATTTTAAATATAAAACGTAACAATCGCTTTTTCAACATTTAAAAAATATAATATTGGATTATAATAACTTTTAATAACTTATTAGCTTTAATTAAAAATAATTTTGAAAAATTCCACATTAGCATCAAATCTTTTTGTGTTGTTTAATTGTGTTATAAATAATATATTAAAATTATTTTTATTTTACTTTAGAGCAGTTATAACCATAATGTATGTAAATATATGTAACTTTTATAAAATGGAGATCCTAAAACAGTCTGTTTTACCGATATTTTTTAAACAAATTAATTTTTAATTGGCTTCATAGAATCACGAAAGTATTTTACATAATTTAAAGTACGCACAAAAATTAAGCAAAATTGGTCAAGTTTATATCAAAAACAAATAAAATATTTTTGGTACGTAGAACTGTCACTTGATAATATTGACAATATTCATTTAGTGTACAAAATCGTATTTTTCTATGGGTAGAAACATACGAACAATATTGTGCAAGTGGAATTAAGATTAAAAGTTTAGAAAAAGGTATTCTCTTTTAAAAAACAAATTTTTTATTACAAAATATCTTTGAAATGACTTTAAATAATTAAAAATTCTTTTACACAATTAAAGTACACACAAAAATGAAGAAAGCAAAGGACAATTTCATGTCAATAACAAAAAAAAATTTATTTTTATGTATTAAACATTTTTTTGTTATCATTAACATGAAAACCCTTTTGCCTATATAAAAGGATTTGGAATTGTATTTAAGTCAATTCAAAGATATTTTCTAATAAAGAATGTTGGTGAGTCTACATATTATCGACCCCGGTTAAGTTTAACGGGCACTTTATCACTTCCTTAAGAATAATAATTTATAATAATTCTCACAGCTTATAGTAATCATTTAATTGTATTCAAGAATTTTTTAAACAACACATCTCTTTTATAGAGTAATTTTTAAAGGAATTTTTAAATTCTCTTGCGCGATACTATCGAGAGAAGATGGCGAACTCTTCGATAAATCGACTTGACATATGGTTGCATATGCAGCACAAGCAAAGTGAGCAAAGCCAGCAAGGAAATGTCATTGATTAAATGGACGAAAAAATGAGTTCTAACAATTCCTCAACTCATCGCCGCGCCAAGTAAGTTTAATAATAATCATACAAAATTTATAACATTACAAGAACTTTTTTCATAATTTTAGTATTTAATAAAGATTGCTTCATATAACGTAAAATTTCTTGTATTTCGAGGTTAGGCTGACGAGGTTAGATCAGTGCTTTATCTGATTGCACATTTACAATAATATAATAGTATAAATGCACACGTAATATAGTTATAAGCAAAGCTTATATAATCAATTTTAACGTTTTTAACGCATGGTTTAAGTTATGATAATTAATAAGAGAATAAATAAATAATTTTTTTATTAGATACATGACACTTTTTGAATAAATTATATATTATGTTTGTGATATTGTTTGTATAGTTTAAAAATTGCACCTGGTGCAGTAGTGTGTGAAGAGAGTATTCTAAAAGGTGATATTTCCATTGGCGCAAAAACTATAATCCATCCTAGAGCATGTATCTTAGCCGAGGCTGGTCCAATCATCATAGGAGAAGGCAACATAATTGAAGAAATGGCAACTATAGCTAACAGGCAAGTTTAATATAGTTGTGTCATTTTCAAAGTATGCAGTGTACTAATTTAAGTGGTTATTAACTTTAATAATGTTTTATAGGTTACCACTCGGCACTTTGGAACCTGCGACAGTACCTGTACAAATAATAGGGAACTATAATGTTTTTGAAACTGACTGTGTTTGTGAATCATATAAAGTTGGTGATAATAACATCTTAGAAGCAAAAGGTACAGTTGCTTCTTTAAATGTGTAAACGAATATTGTGACAATATTAAATTGCACAAATAGGATTTAGTTTATGTCAGAACAGAAAATTTTTTCGTCTTTAATTGACTTATGTATAAATATTTTTCCAAAAGCGCAAGTTAGTCGAGAAATTGAATTAACCAATGGCTGTGTTATTGGAGCTGCATGCGCTTTATCAGAGCAAGAAACCATACCAGAAAATACAATAGTATATGGGAGTCAATGTCAACGTAGAGAAATGAACGACAAGCCATATGTAAGCATTATTTATATTATTACTTTTATTTTGTTATATCTCGTAATTTTCAAAATTTGGTAATTTTCCAATATTTTTCTACTTTATTCTATTTCAGCCTCAAATTGGACAGTTGGATTTTCTGTTGAAAGTACTCCCAAACTATCATCACTTTCGTAAATCGAATGTAAAGCCAAAATCTGGAGGACCTGTGTGAATTAAAGCATATTTACATTCTTTGCAGTAATAAAAATAAGATTTGCTTAATTTTATACTAACTGTACCATTTATATTTATTTAAAAAACTATGTTCGCAATTATTCATTTAGATATATACATTTATTTATCAGATATACACATTTATTTATATTACTTATAATAAACATTTTTTGTATTATAAATATGAAATATAAACGAGTTTTAGAGAAATTAGTTATTGTAACGAATGCATATTACATTACATAATTAAAAAATTGCTAATTTATTTTTAAAATTAATATAAAAACGAATTATATAAATCTGAATAACAATATATCAATATCGTACAAAGATTGCAACGACAGTTACATTTTGTAATTTATACTTGGATATTACACTATGTCCATTTAAATTTACTATATAGTTAGGAAATAGAAATATGTACATGTTTATTTATTTTTAATTATTTTAATGATTGTTATGCTTACAACATTACTAGTATTTTTATAAACATGTGTTATATATTTATAAGTTGAGTAATTTATAATTTTTATATAATTAAAAAATTAAGTCGGCAATAAACCTTGTGATTTTAAACATGTGAAAAATAAAATTTATAAATATATTTGACCAGATAATTTATCGCAAGTTAAAGCTTATTTTTTCATTTTAATTTAAAAATTTATATTTTTACTTTTATATTATTAATTTTTTTATAAGAATAAATTACTTCGACCAGGATTAAAAATATTTGAATTTTTAAGTAGTTTACATTTACTTGATACTTAAGGTTAAAATTATATCTTTCTAAATTTTATTTCTATTTTGATTTTACCTCGTTGGATTATTTTTTGGGAAAAAGGAGGTTAAGTTAATCATACCAAGATAACACAGTCCAACAATATTTTTGATTGTACAATATGCAACAAAATTGATATCATGTTAGCATTAAAAAAAATTTTTTTTGGAATTTACTTTTAGATAACTGTGACTGCAATTGAATACCAATTTATTTTCAAGATTTTTTTTACTTTTTTTAGTTACGTAATGAAGAAATTCTATTAAATCTTTTTCTGTTTTGTTTTATTTGATATTATCTTGTTTTGGCATTTATTATTTAATTAGTTTTAATAAATTATTTTCAATTTCCTTTTGTATAACAAAAAGTTAACATAACACAAATAATCAATTTACCAAAAAAAGTAAAACTATTCTCTCAACGAGCGGAAATACGAGTAGAAATATTAGCCACTCTGTCTCTTAACCAACTCTCCGAGGAATTTAACGGCGTAATGCTAAACGCTACATCTATGAATATGAATTAGCGTCTCGTCGAGGGGGTTGGTTGCGAACCATTTACCGCTTCCGTCAGCTTAGCGAAGCGCGCCAGTGATTATCAATCCTCCCCTTTATATTTGAATTTATACAGGAAAACGTTTTCCCGTATCATTTAAAAAGTTGTAATAAATATTCAATTTGAGATATTTTTATTAATAATCTATTCGCTTTAGACACATGAAATATATATGCTTAAACGATTTAAAAAATTTTTGTAGTATACTTTCAAGATTAAAAAGATGAATCTAAAAGTTTATAATAAATTATATAAATATTATTCAATGTGAAAATTATTTAAAATAAATGTTAATCTGTAATGTTAAATAAATATAATGGTTGAACATTTGTAAAAGCACTGTGTATTAATTTTTCTAACAATAAATTGAGCAGACACCGACTTAAATGTCTCTACTTGGCAAAAGAGTCACAAGCGCACCCTTACTTTAATGATCGGCCGCGGCAACCCCCTGTGACGTAACTCTTGTCGCGAAAGTGGTGACTCGAGAGAGCTGTCATATTTTGACATCCACAGCGGACGTCGGAGAAAAGAGAGAAAGGGTAGCGAGAAAGAGACATAAAGGGAATGAGAAGAAAAAGATTATTTTTCCGAGGGGGTTGAATTCGCAGTCGCAGAAAATCACGGAGGAGAAGCTAACAAGTAGAGAAAGACAGAGAGCTTCTAATGTTTTTCTGACAAAATTACGTGATTTCTTCTTGTCGGCTCGTCTTCGTAATCATCTCTTTTTATGGTTGATTTATTTAATAATTCAAGGAAAAAGAATTATAATCGTAAATCAATGAATAAAAATATCTACGTCTGATATTTAAAATCATTTAGAACCAAGCAAAGTTTTAATAACCTGCTCCTCATTGTTTAAAAATAAAACTAAACATATTTTTTACTTTACAGTAATTTTTTAAGTAAAATTGTATCCTATAAAAATTAGTTTTGCTTAGTATTTGTTCTTTTTTCTGTTATTAACTGATTCAATTATAATAATATAAAATTGTATGACAGAATTTTAGATTGTTAGAGATAAAAGTTAACAATGAAATAAGCATAAGAGGTAATAATTATTATCTCTTAATTAAAGGTAAAGTGTTTGTTATTTGAACAATTATATATACAAAACTCATGTGTAAATGAAAATTAAATATATGTTGCGTAAAACAAATGAAAAAGTGAAGGTGAACCCACATCAATTCTCGGCCCGTACATATCGCTTTTAACTCGAAGATTCGGCGGAACTGAGGTTTGAGTATCGAATTAGGCGTGCCGTCAAAAGTCGTTCGAGCGATTGTCATGATCGCGAGCGGTGCGTGCAAACGATAATAATCGACGGACAGCCCCTAGGGTGTGTTTTGATTTCAAGCACTACGATCGTCGGCTGGCGCTACCACACACGCGCATAGAGTATCTGTGCAACTAGACGGGGCAAGATAGATAGAGAGAGGCACTATTTGGAACGTACAGGAAGGAAAAGAAGACGAGATTAACCCCCTCGACCCCCTCGACGTTCCAGTCGCGCAAATTGACGTCCGCAGACACGAACCCCGCTCGTCCAATGCCAAACGAGAGTGACGAGCGTTGCGAATCCACGACTCGCTTAACATTTCCATTGTGAGCGTCCCCGGGGTTCGAGAGGCGGAAAGAACGGGGGGAATGCTTTAGGGGAGAGAAACGCATCAAGCGCGCGAAAATCTCGATACTGTCGAAAATTATAATAATTGCGAATTAATGTCGGTAATCGGCCGGCAAAGAATTGACCGATCGACATCGCGTTTAACACGGGATACATAATCCTTTATTGGTATACAGAATTTGTCCAGTGAAAAAGAAAGGATATTTTATTAATTTGTTATTAATATACATGTATAATTAAATTAATCGGTATTTTGAAATTAAATGTGTGCGTGAGTAATTTACAGTTAATATAAAAAATTAAAAAATACTATTTTTCAACCAAAGTTAATATTTAAACAAGAAATAAACCACATTTTGTGAACCAAATCTTAATAATATTTTATTAAATAGTGCTTAATCATATTTTTATTTCAATTATTAAACATATTTTTTTGTTCTATAAATTGCGTACTGATATCAGACTTAAAACGCGATCGTAAACGGAAGCTTTAAATTGATTTTGAAATATTATTAGAAATAATCTTTTAAATAAAGATTATCAAATTTAATAATAATGCTAGAAGAGTTTTAAAAAAAAGTAAAAACTTATTACAAAAAATGTCTCAGCCAAGATTCAAACTTAGAATTTTCTTATTTCGTATTATATTTTCCGGATGTGATAATATAATAATTTATTAAATTTATATTAAAATTTTATAATTAAAATTTTATGGTTTTGTCATAATTTATGATAATTTAATAGTTTTGTTTAGCACGATTAAATAAACTAAGATATAAGTGTGATATATTTCAATCAACTTACAATCTGCCTTTCTTGTGAAAAGCAAAGAAAAAGGAGGTGAAAGATACGCAACCAAGGAATATGCAGCCTTCATCGGCGCCGACAAAACTTTTCTAGTGAAATGTATATAAAAGTTTAGCAAAAATCTAAATTCAAACATATTTTTGTGTTAACATGTTTATCAAGAAAAATAAATTGTTCCAATCTTTTGAACAAAAAGAGAGAGAAGGTATTGTGTACTAAACGTGCTAATAAATTAATATTCTATACATATATATCTATGTATATCTCTCTATTATTATTAGTTAAAGTTACAATGTGACTAAGACTGCCAGACAACTGTAAAGCCATTCTGACAACTTTTTTCCCCCTTTCTAAATATTTTCCGATACAAGTTCAATTTGTTGCATCCCCCTCGCTGCGCCTATGACAATCTCGATGCGAAGATGAACGATTGGACCGCGACAATGAATAATACTCGACGGGCGACGGTTAAACGCAGAAGCGGATCTGGCCCGCCTACGAAGAGTTGGAGGAGGCCCGGGACGCGCGGGCAAACCACCCGTAAAATCCGAAAGGGAACCGCCGCGGCGCGGCGAGGCACGGGGGCAAGGGCCGCCCGGGTGACTCTGTGACGCGATTATGCTAACGAAGTTGTTCCATTGTAGTGCTGTTTACAGCGACGCGCGCATTAAGGCTACGGAACAATGGGGCGGCCGCGATGGAGAATCCTCGGAAATCGGGACGCGCCAGAACGAGAGAGTTAACTCGCTAACGAACAAGTTGGCTTCATCTCGATCATCGTTTCGAGCGAGAGGAAATAAGTAGATTTGTATCTTCCTTAAATGAACTGTTAAAAGAAATCACATTTCTTACTTTCATTTCTTTAATTTCTATATCATGTCTTACGGTCTAGAAGTAAACATTCTTTTACTTCTTCCTTTTGCATTTTACAGTTTTGATTTAATAATTGAAAATCTACAATACACAAGGCATTGTAAAAATTATTTTCTGCAATAGGCTGACAATTGCATAAAATATCAAATTTTTACAATACACAGAGTGTTGCAGAAAATATCGAATTTTTACAATACACAGAGCATTGTAAAAATTATTTTCTGCAATAGGCTGACAATTGCAGAAAATATCGAATTTTTACAATACACAGAGCATTGTAAAAATTATTTTCTGCAATAGGCTGACAATTGCAGAAAATATCGAATTTTTACAATACACAGAGCATTGTAAAAATTATTTTCTGCAATAGGCTGACAATTGCATAAAATATCGAATTTTTACAATACACAGAGCATTGTAAAAATTATTTTCTGCAATAGGCTGACAATTGCAGAAAATATCGAATTTTTACAATACACAGAGCATTGTAAAAATTATTTTCTGCAATAGGCTGACAATTGCAGAAAATATCGAATTTTTACAATACACAGAGCATTGTAAAAATTATTTTCTGCAATATGCTGACCATTGCAGAAAATATCGAATTTTTACAATACACAGAGCGTTGTAAAAAATAATTAATGCAATAGGCTGACAATTGCAGAAAATATCGAATTTTTACAATACACAGAGCATTGTAAAAATTATTTTCTGCAATAGGCTGACAATTGCAGAAAACATCGAATTTTACAATAGGCTGAAATTTTTACAATACACAGAGCATTGTAAAATTATTTTCTGCAAGGCTGACAATTGCAGAACCTATCGAATTTTTACAATACACAGACGCTTTGCTAAAAATTATTTTCTGCAATAGGCTGACAATTGCAGAAAATATCGACTTTTTACAATACACAGAGCTTGTAAAAATTATTTTCTGCAATAGGCTGACAATTGCAGAAAATATCGAATTTTTACAATACACAGAGCTTTGTAAAAATTATTTTCTGCATAGGCTGACAATTGCAGAAAATATCGAATTTTTACAATACACATAGCATTGTAACATTATTTTCTGCAATAGGCTGACAATTGCAGAAAATATCGAATTTTTAAATACACAGAGCATTGTAAAAATTATTTTCTGCAATAGGGCTGACAATTGCAGAAAATATCGAATTTTTACAATACACAGAGCATTGTAAAAATTATTTTCTGCAATAGGCTGACAATTGCAGAAAATATCGAATTTTTACAATACACAGAGCATTGTAAAAATTATTTTCTGCAATAGGCTGACAATTGCAGAAAATATCGAATTTTTACAATACACAGAGCATTGTAAAAATTATTTTCTGCAATAGGCTGTCAATTGCAGAAAATATCGAATTTGTACAATACACAGAGCATTGTAAAAATTATTTTCTGCAATAGGCTGACAATTGCATAAAATATCGAATTTTTACAATACACAGAGCATTGTAAAAATTATTTTCTGCAATAGGCTGACAATTGCAGAAAATATCGAATTTTTACAATACACAGAGCATTGTAAAAATTATTTTCTGCAATAGGCTGACAATTGCAGAAAATATCGAATTTTTACAATACACAGAGCATTGTAAAAATTATTTTCTGCAATAGGCTGACAATTGCAGAAAATATCGAATTTTTACAATACACAGAGCATTGTAAAAATTATTTTCTGCAATAGGCTGACAATTGCATAAAATATCTAATTTTTACAATACACAGAGCATTGTAAAAATGCGATAAATATATTATCTTTTTGAAGTGTTACAACGAATGTTGCGCGTTCCTGCACGAATTCGCAAGATAAAAGAGTTTTAACGGCATCAAAATTCTCGGCGGGATACGCAGATAGAGGTCCAGGAAATCGTCGAAATTCTACGTGGTGTGAGAAGGGCCCCCGACTTCACCGCGTCTGGTTACCCCCTACCGAGGCGCCACTTGACTCGTATTTAACTTTCAAATATATTTTATGCCTTTTGCATTTCAATACTCTCGTGTATTCTCCACGGAATCCATCGTCTACCTCTTCTTCCTCCCCCGGTCTTCTCGCTTAGATTCGATTGCACACACGTTTATGCGCTTTATATACATTCACATTATAGCGAATATACATAAGCACAATAGAAGTATCGAACCGTCGAAATATTTATATGAAGACAGTATTAATTGAATTTGGAAATAGAACAATAAAAGAAAAGAAAAATGTCTAAACATTTAATTTTTTAAATTATAGATAGCACATATTTTTACTTACAATTATATTTATACATAATAAAATAATAAACCCATTCTACAAAAATAGATAATATTATCATCAATAAAGTAATGTTAAATGTCATATTTTGTCAATTAAACAATAAATTAGTTTATTTATAAAAATTATACTGTATAAATATTTTTTAAAATTGTTATAAGACTAGATATATATTTTATAATTGTGAATAAAAAATTGTAATAAAATATAATATAATTATTACATAAAAATATTAAATAAAAAGTAAACAATTATACATAATTAAATCGTTAATGTATTGCTTTAATATAAGTCAAATATAAATAAATGTATTAAAAAAAATTTTTCAAAGATGTAAGATTTTTGGTAAAAAATAGACACATTATTAGAGATACAAGTGACAAAAGATTTACTATAAGTTAAATTTTCCAGCAAGAGTCAAGAAAAATATAGACTAGGATTTTATCGCGACAACTCGACACGCGAGTAATTCATACTTGAACGAACTCAGCATTTATGTGTTCACCAAAGTGTGATGACATTTCGACAGGATTATTTGTAGGATTTAGCCACATCCCATGATTTTTCCAGCAATTCCTTTGTGCTCGAATACGCTTTCAATGAAGCGAGGGTGTCAAGAGCATAATTTTATGACTTCCTAGTTTATAGGAACCGTTATTAATTTGCTGAAATCTATTGTCTGATTTATACACGTTTGCAAATCGAAAATCTTTTATTAGTAATTAATTTTAAAATATAATTTTTAAAAAGTTTATTTTTTTGTAAAGTAAACGTGAAAAATTATTTTGATTTTTTTTAATTTAAAATGTTCATACAAAAATTTTTTCATACATTCTGCTGAGTTCATAATAAGAAATTAAGCTTTTTTACAATTCCGTTTTTTTTTCTTATTAGTATATATTGTATTCAGAATACAACTTTTTATTTATATACATATATTATATATTGTATTTAAAAACAAAAAAACATTCTCAGAATAAAATACTTTATATTACTTGAAATTAAAAGATAAATTAAGAAATGTCTGAGTTATTCGACGGGAAAATTTCTCGACTTCCGTTTTGTAGTCTTCCACTCGTTAAATAGAATTTTAAATACGGAAGTGTCACAGATCTCACATCGTGTCATCCACTTACACCCTCGCTTATTCGACGACATAAGCACTGAGTGGGCGGATAACGATATTTTTCTTCTCGAGAGAGGACGAATGGAACGTCGACGGAGCTGATACGTGTGTGGCTGTCGGTACTCTTCAAAGGGCAACGCATTCGGATGCACCGAGCAGTCCGAGACTGGGCTGCTTCAAGGATAGACTTCTTACAAGATAATCTCCCTCTCTTTCTCATTTGACTTACTCGCGACCTTCGTATACAGGATGATTCACGGGTATAAGAAAAAAATTGAATATATAAAAGATAATTATATAATAAATTATAAAAAAATTAAATGTAATTATATTTTAATATTATTATTATTATTATATCTTATTACTATATTTTAATATTTTGTATCTTTTAAAGATACACGTCTAGACAGGTTTTCTTGAAATATCCTGTACGCCCATACACATGCTAATGCGGGGATACGTGGGAGCACGTGCGTATACGCATATGTGGTAACACGTACGATAAAGTGCGGGGACGGGGACGCATAGATGGCATTCTTCTAATTTGTCGGCGGTACTTTGTCGGCTAATCAATCGGCTGCCTGATTACCATGCGCCGCGGACGATAACCACCGCAAGTGCTCGCTTCGATTGCTTCGCTTTGCATTGTCTGCATGCAGTTAACGCCCTTTGTTTTTTAAATCAAAAATACTTTATGTATCGCATGACGTGCGATATAAGGTCACTAGTTCATACAAAAAATGACAATTTAAAAATACTTGTAAATATCTGCAGATCTAGATTTATAAGTTCACAGATACGCGCATTTGTAAACTGATATATATTAGTTACACAGAAAAAACGGTCTTGCTAAAATATTTATAAATTTAGCTAGCAGATCCAAAAATGATTTTTTGGTTAACCCAACAATATGTAATTATATAGGACGCTAAAATTGCTTGTAAAAATATCATCAAAACTGTTTGCAGCATTATACATAAGCATGCTACATAATTATTTTGGTTCAATAAAATATTTTCAGATCTTTATTCAGCTAAATTTTTTAATAAATCTATAGTTCAGCAAAATTGTCCTTTTAAAACTACAATTAATAAATTTTTAAATTTGCAATATAACCAATACTTTATAGATTTGCTTTTAATTGTAAAAGGTTTGTAGAACCATATAAGATTCATGTAAAAATTTTTTTATCGTTTGACATTTAAATGACGACCTTCACGGGCAGATTAGCGGAGGAAAAACGGATCTTGAATGTTTTGTAAGTGCCGTTTAAGCCTATATTGTTCTCAACGCTTCAACGCTACGTTCCGCCAGTGTGTCGGACGTGTTAATCATCTTATTCCCCTAATACGAGAAAAAGATCAGGGGCGACAAAGACCGACACGTTTAAATCACCGGAGGCGGTCTCGTGGTTGAGACGCTAAACGGCGTATGCCTAAATCAAGTTAATCGTACGGGGCGCGACTAAACGGAGTGCTATATTGAGACGTGCAACATGCAAAGAACCACGAACATCCTCAACGTGAAATGGGACGCGCTTGCAATTATGCGTGAAATGAACGCGGCGATGCATGATGCGGCCGTCGTGTCGTGAGCGCGTACACGGGCGCGTGTATAAATGTCACAAACGCACGTCCCTTCTGCGCAACATCCTTAGATTTATCCAAAATCCCAACGCCCAATTCGCTTTGTCTCAAGTAATAAATTTTGAGATTTTAGGAGCAACAATTTCAGAATAACAATTTCAACCTCGACACGCGTGAATTGCGCGAACGCGCCGAACAGACAGCTATTTGCGCGTACGCGTCCCTTCACTCTTTACTCCCCTCGTCGTGGTGGCCCCCGGTGGTGGTTAATCCATTACCGGGGGGGAGGGGGGGTTCCGAGCCGGCTCTCTCGGTTTCCGCGACGCCCACTAATTTGCTAACCATCGATTTCGACCAGCACGCACACCCGCGCCCGTCGCCGCCAATCGCGAACCCAGCCCCTCTCTCGTTTCGCGTTGCTATGTTTAGAAACGCACGCGCGGAACACTCTTTGGTCGCTTAATAATCGGCTAACCATCGTCGTGTGCACGCCGACGAGCGAAGGATGTACGCGATCCGGTCATTCACGGGAAGCTAGCACAGCTTTCGGACAGGCGGGGAATTTTCCGCGTAACATGTGCGCTCGCATATAAAATTATCATACGATTACGGAGGGTGTCTTCCTGCCAAATATTAATGAAGATTCCATATGGAATAACTTTCGAAAATATTTTCTGACTCTACTTATTCTTATTTTCGTTTCAATAAACTAAATATTGTATATGTCTTGATTAAGGTGTATTATAGATGAGGAGTAATTAAATTGTTTTTCTGATTTTTCCTCGATCATAAATAAATAATTGCTTGGCTGATAATAAATACTTAGTGTAAAATAAATAAGATTATCTGTAATTACAATGAAACTAATATTTAATAGGGACCTATAGAAAATAGAAACCATGTTTTTATTTTCTTTTTATCGCCAATTTTAATTTAGAATGTTTATTCCGAAAATGGGATTTCACGTTTAAATTTAATTTTACTCGACAAACGAGAGTAATACGAATTAAATTATTTAACAATGCCGCGATTTCCAGAGAAAGAAGTCGGCAAAAAGCGAGAAAGGACACGGAGACCGATTTCGGCTGCGAGGAGATGAAGCGGAAGATGCATGCTACGACAAATTGGCCGTCAGATACGATTGGCGGCGCGGGAGAAAAAAGCGAGGAGAGTACTCTCAAAAGAGTGCGCCCATACATCGTCCTTCTCCTCTTGCTCCTCCTGCTCCTCCACGTAACTAACGGCAGGCAATTAAAACTCGGCCTGCCGCGAGCGTTTAAGCGTCGACATTTCCGTTCACACGTGCGTAACGAGTCGAGCGGGACGCGCATCGACGCCTCCACCGCGCAAAAAGACGTCGACGTCGACGACGACGCCGGCCGCGTCGCTCCGCTTCGCGAAGCGAGCAGCGAGACGAGATTTAAGGCCGTCTGAGCATTCACGGTTGGAACTCTCGTGTTCTGTGTTCTGCGCGACCAGCAGACACGCACATGGCAGCTCGTGGAACTCGGCGGCTCGAACGTTTTTCTTTATTCGTGATGTACGACAGACGCACAATGTAGCGGGGCCTTTCATTTTATCGCTATTGAATACGACTGACATTTGCATTCGGATTTAACGTGCAACTAAAACTTCGGGAAGTTATGCGAAGGAATTAATGATCTATTTGCTATAGAAAGATTAAATTGTTACATTTCAATTTAATCTTGTCCTGCAGAGATGATTGTGATTCCTTGATGCAATTAGGGTTTAATATCTTCTTGAATTGAAAACGGTTTCTTCAGTTCTTAAAATTTTCCGTGTGAGATTTATTTTTGCAGGTATATTTTATAATAAACGGATATATAATGTCCATTTAATTGTTATTACTCATCATTAAAGGATTGAATAAAATTATTGTTCCCATTCTGCAGCGCCGACCTGGCGCGTGCCTCGCATTTTCGACATGGTCGGCCCCAATTTATCAGTGACTACTTGTAGGGTGAAACTCGTCTGGCTGATTGCCACTCCTTGGAGTACACAGTTGGAATTTATAGTCATTGGTTCTTCCTCGGGTACGATGCTGACGTATCGGACAAAGCGCGTCTAGAACCAACTTGCTTCGGTCCGATTGCATTAATGTAAGAATATAATGGAATATCGTTAATTAAATCAAACGCGTTGTTCGTGAAGTTCTTAGAAATCTCAGCTATGGCATTTATCTATTTTACGTTGTGATCAATTCTCAGAAAGAGGTTGTCAAATTTGCTATTTTCAAACGTGAAACTTTGCCCCCAACTTGACAGAGGAAGTCGACTACCGGAGCGCGAACCGCGTTTAAACACTTTTCATCGCCGGAGAGCAATATCTCCACCTTCCTTCCTGCGCCTTTGTGCTTCTTCTCTAATTTTACAAGGCGTTAAGTGCCACTTTGTGCTCGATTCTTCAGCTCCGTCGATACTTATTTCCGCCTTTCTGTCGTGCAAATTCTGAGTGCAAACTTTGCCGTAAACTTCTCCGACGACACCTCGTAAAACTACATCCGTTTTGTCCAAATTTATAAAAGAAGATTAATAATCACGAAGTATTATTTGTTAATTAAAATCATTACAGAATTATAATCTCTATTAATTAGAGACATTGTAATATGACAGTATTAATAATATCGATAATGCAGCGCATTAAATCATATAATGTCTATATATGATGCATAAATATTAAAGTAAATATAATTCATAATTGAATTGACAAGGTATTTTGCATTAAATTGTAATATATTAAGACCCGATCAAGATGCTATGTGACACTGCGCTAATTAGTGTAATAGTGACAAATAAGATGGATTATGCATGCAATCAATGGATACAAAGTCAACATAACTAAAGATGTAAATATAGATTATAGCATTGGAATAGTGTTCGTAAGGAGCGATGTATATTGGGTAACTTTAGGACCCAATTAAAGTGACGGCATGTTAACGAGTATCGAAATAGTATCGTTACTATAGTGATGCATCGATTAGCCGGCTCGGAGCCATCTACGATGTAAACGATGCGTGGGCGTAATTCATCCTAAAATTCAACGTGCACAAAACATGCATGAAGTAACATGAAATAAAATTTCTAATGACATTGCAATGTAATAATTTAGAGTAACTAAATTTTTTAATTTTCTTAATTAATAAAAAAATAACAGCAGTTTTTATTGTAGTATCTAAATAATAATTAATAAAAATACATTTGGGTCTAACAAACTATTTAATATTAATATTATATTATTAACAAAATTCAATTATTTTATGTAACAATGTCAACATTTTAAAATGTATTATTTAAATTCTTTATCAAATAATATTTTTTTTTATTAATAAAAAAAGCTTGTTTTTGCTGCGATAATTAATTCCAAAAAATAAGACGATAGAACAAGATTGAGGTGTTTTTCTTCTATGATATCAAAGCGCGGATTGCAATAATTATAACAGATAAAAAACCATAGCAATTAAATGACGAGACAAATGACAAGCGACATGCTAATAATAAGTACGTGTCAATATCCTCACGGATGAATCAAGTAAGACAACGGTCTTGAGATGTGCTCGTTAGGAAGCACCCTGCGGGGGTAGAGTGAAGGATAACTTAATGGGGAACACGTTGGAGATACAAAATAGACTGCGGAAAAAAGCAAAGCTCGTTAACGATCGCCTCACGTTTCAAAAACAGCTTAATTGGTCAATTACCTGTCGAAACATTTTGAGACTTTAAAAATTGCCCATCAATTTTCCATCGTAATTTCAATGTGCGAGATCTCTTAAATTTTATTTTCTTTTTACACAATATAAAATAATATAATGCTACAAAGTGTTACACATAATGACTATCATTAATATTATAATAAAAATTTAATGTTTCGTAAGAATTAATGGCAGGAAACTCATAATCTGATAATCTCTGAGAGAAAGACAATTCTATTAACACGTAGAAAATTAAACTATTATTATGTAAACTATAAAATTATAGCTTTACAACTTGAACAATATGCAATCATTTTTATTGTAAATTTTCACATACATAAATATACAGTAAATAATTGTACTTTTATTTTTAGAAAACGGACTGTCAAAATTTTTAATCTTGCCAAGTTGCTCTTGAGAGTGACTCTCTATAGCTTTATTTTTTGAAAACTGCTGCCGACAGCTTCGTCATCTGTCTTTTAGAGGCCCCGTTTAGCTAATTACACTATTACTATTGTCTAAACAAGATGATATTAAAAAACGGACCTTATACCACGATCATTCTGAAACTGTCCACCGTTTCCAATCTCCAAGCATCCGAATGCGAGTACTCCGGATTAAAGCCTAGCACCAAGATGGTGGATCTGCGGACGATAGGCGCGGCCGGACGACGCTGTTGGTCCGAATGCGACCAATCAGGATCGGACAAAAGTCTGTACGACGATGCCACGCCATCCACCACGTCGGAACACGGCGCATGCCGAGGAGTCACGAATTAAAATACCTTGCTCTATACCCTCGGCAGTCGCCCGTCGACCCGTGCGTCATACGGTCGCCTTCCGATATCTTTATAATGTGCGGTGTATAGTCCGGCAGTTGCTATCGTCATCATCAACACAGTGTAGAAATGTTCATAGTTAAAGTTGTCAAGTTGATGAAAAAGAAGAATCATTTATGAAGATAGACATAAACAGTTTCAGAAATTTTCATCGAGTGTGTCTGCAATAATTTATGTTCTTCGTGCACATACACACATACACATACGCAAAACTATGCAAAACTGCTGATGACTGGGACCTGTCGAGTTCTCTGCACGATTAACAGTGTTCTGCGTTAATCTTTACATCACAATTGACGATCAAACGTTCAACATGAGAATTTAACAAATGTCTGAAGGAGTTTCACGTTACATTATCTCCTCAAATAAATTTAATTATGTATGATTATCAGTCATAATCATTTATAATACAGCTATAATACACGGAAAGGCCAAATACGTTTTAATGAACAAATATGATTTTCTATACCACACAGATCTTATATTTCTAGATTCCTATATAATTACAATAAAACGTTATAATTATAATAATCACTTTTTGCAAATCAAACTTAAAAAAGGATTAATGATGACGAAGTGTAATGACAACATAAGCTAATAAGCTTTCATTTTTTTAAAACAAATTACCAGTGCCAAAGAACATTATTGATCTAGATGCCAAATGTAAGTACACATCGAAAACTTTAGTGATCCCAACTACACGGGAAATATCAATAAAATGTAAAAGAATTATCTTAAACACATTGACTGCCATACCGAATTAAAAGACTAAGATTTAATAGTGTGATAATAGAGTAACAACAATTTTTACACATTATATTTCAACACATTGTGTAAAAGAAAAAAAGAAATCGAATAGAAAGAATAGAACAATCGATAAACAGATAATAACAATTATTTAAGGTGTTAAAGCTTATCAGAAAACGTGCCATAGTTGTTGTAATGCAAAACACAACACACACAAAGGGAAATAAAACAAATTATTATGGAAAGAAATAAATGTTAATAAACATAAGGCGCCTTAATACTGATTGACAACCTTAAGCTAATACTAGTTTCAACGCTGACAGCGTTGAATTGTGAGCCACTCTGACATTCGTTACTCTTATGTACAGCCGCAATTATATTTGCAATTTATTGAAATACTCTCGCAATACACAAAATTTGGCAGAAAACAAAAGCGGAACGTTATTTTGAATCTCGCGACGCTTTGAACCGCGCGAGAAGCGGCAACCATTGTGCGTGCGGAGAAGGAAGACTATGCTCTGCACGTAGTATTGGATTGAGATCGGTCCCGCTCGATTTTCGACCTCAGTCCATCGAATCCAAGAAGTCATGGACGTGAGCGTAGAGGAGACCGAGCTCGATGTCGGCTCGGCGAGCGACGAGCTGGAGTCGTCAGTCGTGGAACCGAAACTCGCACGACGCCCGACACCGCGGCCCTTCACGATCGAAAGTCTGATCGGTAGCACGCGCGAGGATCACGATACCGGCGGCGTCGTGCGGGACGACCGGACGAACGGCAGTGAAGAGGAAGAGCACCGGGACCGGGAATACCAGCTCTATCAGAGGCACTACCTGGCGACTGCAGCGGCGAGCACATTACCCTCAGGTAAGTACATTTTTTCTTGTTCAATTGGGTCAGCGACACTAACAAAAAAAAAAAAAAAACAGTAAATTGTCAGTTTAGTATCTTCTTTTATTAAAATTTTTTTCGCTCACAGCATCTTTGAATTTGGGAAGTAATGTACGCTCAATTGATCCAGAGATTTTCCAAAAATGAAACAACTTCTCATTATAAATATATCGAACTGAAGGTGTAAAAGCAGTATTACTACAATTGGAAGCTTTTACCAAGATAATATAAATAAAATCTTTTTTGTTTCCGTTAAATGTATGTGTGTGTATGAAGCATTGTAATTATCCTTTATATTAAAAAACCGAAAGAAAATTTATATTGATTAAAATTAAATAATCTTATAAGAAAACTCTTCAGACGAAGAGATCGATACAAATGTAAGTAAAAACTTAACGCCGCGACTATGGCATAAAATATGATAGTTACAAATATAAAAATGAGCAAATCAATAATTGCAGCGGTATAAACCGTAATACATCTATACGCCTACTGCATTTCTAATATTTGATCTTCATGCAGTATTTTTTCTAATCTTCCATACAATCATAATAAAGATTATATATCAATTATAGCAAACATGTTATTGTTAATATTATTAAAAATAATTTATATAAAGTAAGAAAATGATCTTTCATTGAAATAAATATTTTTGTGATAGACTGAAGTTCTTATTCATCTATGAAATTAATTTTTAAACAGTCACATTTTCATCAATTCTTTATATACCATATTTATAATCCTTTATATATATATATATCTTGGAGTCGGTAATCGTAGATAAACTAACAAGTTTTTGATGTAAATTTATATGAAATTAATATCTAGAGTAATAAGATATTTTAAGAACTTTCGATCAATGAAAGAAAAACTTTTTTTTTTAATATATAATTATTAGAAATTAAATATTGTTAAGATTATTATATACTTATATGTACTAATATATGTGTATATATATATATATATATATATATATATATAATATACACACGTCTGTGCATGTGCTCTTTTTGCGCTAAGTTAAGTTCATGAATATCATCTTCCGTCGGAAGAAATATCGCGCGCCTTAATCCGACTGAGGATTGTTAATCGACATTGTGACACTAATTGCACCTCATAAAAATACAAATAATTACATTTAGAGAGGCCTATATATACAAACTAAACAAAGGAACAAATATGTTAAAAATCATATTTGTTTGCTATAATATATAACAGCCTTGATCGATGATAAGATTAATTAAAAACCACGTGCATTCTTATGCGTTTTTTTATTTACAAATTAAAATAATTGTAGATACTATAAGATAAATAATATTGCTACACGATCGTTACGAAATATTATCCTACAACAATGAGTCAAAGGCGCCGTAAAGTCTAAGCTGCTCCAAAACGTGAAAAGATGCCAGGTGCTGGCGACGTTTCGCGAACTATAATTTGCGATCACGGATATGTACATAATTGAAACCTTCGGAACCTACCGTTTTTTTTTCTTATGTGTCTTACATTTAGTTTACGTAGTATAATGTAGTATGCAGTTCAGCCCCAAGTTTTGTCGTTACACGTTAATTTATAATCGCAACATCGTTGCACATAACGTTGACACATTCCTAGGTTTCGTCGACACAAGAAAGAATTGAATCAAGAGATAATAGAATTTACAGGAGAATCAACTTGTACGCGTGTAAAATTAAAATTTCAGCATCAAGATGAAAGTTGTAGTCTAGTGGCAATGAATAAAAATAAGATTAATATTAAAAATATAACTTCTAAAAGAATGGCGCAAAAATGTTTAACAATCAAGAGATATTATACTAATATTGATGTTGAAACTAAATTAATATTAGAAAAATTAAATGGAAATAAAACGTAAAATTTAATTTATTTTGTAATTCCATTCATGTAACGGGTTATTACCAGTAATGGACGAAATTTGCACTAATAAAACTAATTTGTAAAGTTAACAGTACGTATTTTAATAGCTACTATTTTATTACATAATTTAATATTTTTACACAGTTTTTATGAAATATTTCTTTCCACTTTTATTTTTAAAGAAACATGATTATGAAGAATATTTATCTAAAAAATTTATAGATATTTCAAATTCAAAAATATATTTTTAACATTATTCACTATAATCGAATTAAATTAGTCATAAATACTTATTATATTATGTATTAATAATTCAAAATTAAAATAATTATGTAGGTTAAGTCAGTATCAAGACGGATATTTTAGGATTGAATAAACGTATTTATTAAGCTACTTGCTGAAATCTAGGTCAGTCGCCTTTATATATCTTCGCGATATAACCCTTAAGTTTATCAATTATCTACCTATTTACCTAAATCCGTCAATAGTTGATCTAAATCCGTCTGTTATGGACCGTCTGTGCAGGTTTCGGCGTGCCGCTCGGATTATACAGCGCTTGGCTGCCAATGCGAATGTATGGTGGCAACGGCGCATCCGGCGTCCCGATGCTGCCGCCGCAGCATCCGTCCGCCGGCTACCCGGCTCACCCGGAACTGCATCAGAGTCGACTGTCGCAGCCCTCCGTACCGCCGTCCAGCCATCCGCAGGGGTACTACCCACTGGATGGTTGCCGTCGTGTCACCAACCAGCGTGCGCCGAGTAGCTTCACTGACAGTGAGGACGAGGACGGCAGCGTCGGGTCGCCAGCTTCGCCGGCACACGATCTTTCTAAATCCCGGCATGGTAAGTTTAATATTTGTTTACATTTCTACATTTCTACATTTTTAATTTCTTATTTAAAAAACTGTATTATCGCAAAAAAGTAACAAAATTGCGGGAAAAAATGTCTAAATCATATTCATTACTTTAAAAATAATAGCGTACAGGAAAAATATATAAGGCAAATTTACGGATATATCACAATATATTAATTAAATTGTATACGGTTCTCTATTTTCTTCCAGAAAAAATAAGTTTGATAAACCAAAAAATAAGTTTGATACATAAATTACAATATGTATATGAAATGTCAAACATATAATCTTTCTTTAAATAATTGATACATTTTTTATAATTAAACAAAATATTATTAGAGTTATTATCAACATTACATATGTCATTATACCTTTCAAAACTAAATAAAAATGCGCCTTGTGCGTATACACATGAAAATAATATACTCATATCAAACATCTATTAAATGTAAAAGGTGCTGTAAAACAATTTATTTTTGAGGCATATGTGAATATTTTATTTCAAATAATATGACATAATTCTGTGTATATCATTGGGGACAGTTGCCGAATGCATATTACTTAAATTATTTTTATTATATTTTTAATTTGTTGTGAATTTACATGAAAATAAACGTTGGAAATTGAAGCTTAATGTTTTAGGTATCTATTACAATAACATTTAATCTTTAATTAATAACAAATTAATTTATTACAAACTCTTTTGCAGCATGCTGCCAATAGTACGATTAGCAATCTGAAATATATAGATTTAATATAAAATTTTATAATTACAGTATTATTAGCTTATATAAATTAATCAAACATTAACATCCCGATACATTGCATTTTTAAGTGTTAGAAAAATGGGAAATGTTTTTGGGAAATGTTTTTGTCATTAAATGTTGTTAATATTAAGTAAAACATATTGTAAAATATTGGAGAAGTGCAGTTTAATGATGACTGATACGCATTCAACAACTCTCTTCTATAATTTTAAATCTGTCGATAGAACCGTAATTTGATGCGAATGAAAGTCGATCAATGAATTAATTCTTTAATTCTAACAGTCTGGTTTGCAATCTCTTCGACCTTTACTTGATTGCTAGTGTATAATAGATAAGTTTATCCTGTGCTCGTGGCAATATATATCTTCATTATAATATAGCACAATTTTAACTATTTGAGAAAAAATTATTAGGCCATAATAAAATTACACACTAATTAAACATTGATTTGTACCAAAATAGATGTTGCCACTAAATCGGCGGTCTTTAAAGAAGGGAACTTATGGATCCAATCGCGAAACGGGAGAAATCGGTAGATCTGATTGTCCGAAGCGTTTACAAATTCCGCTGGCGTGTCTTCGGTCACGATCGCAGTCGCCACGATCGACCGCAAAGGATCGAGATATACGGTAGCATACATAAATTAGCGCGCTCCCGTGGCCCGATCTCATCCTGTATGTGTATAAATACGGATGAGTGGGCGATATCTCTCAGCAGTATCCTGGCCGAATTTCTAATGTGTCTTCTAAAGAAATAGCTTTATCTTTGTATATTTAACAACTTTTTATAGTTGTATTTTTCTAAAAAAAGAAACCTTTTACTTTTAGCAAATTACTTAGGCATTCAATAAAATTAGCACAGTTAAGATGATAATAGTTAAGGTGATGAAAGAAAAAATTCTGCAATATTTAACATATTTTTCGATAGATCGACATAAGAATGTGTGAGAATAATAACAATAAAATAGAAATAAAGTATATACTCTCTATTCTTAATAAGGTAATAATTTTTGTAAGAGAGAGAGAGAGAGGGGGGGAGGGAGAAAGAAAAAATCCAATGTTTTAAAAAACTTTTATGGTATTTCATGGAAGGCTCCAAACACATCGCCGTTCAATCGCCGAAAGCTAAAGGATACGTGACCGCCGATCGCCGATCACGTATTTCCGTGGGGACAATTCCGATGGTGTACAGATGCGCGCATTTATTCGTGGCCGGACACACTTTTTATTGATGTACCGCCGACCGGCGGCAATTTCGTATGCGAGACGAAATGGCTTCGAGGAACCTGTCATCGGTCATTTATGACGCACCGCGCCGAACCGGTGCGTTGATCGTCACGGCGAGGTGCGATCGCGACGTTCTACGAATTCGTCGCGATCCACCTACGTGCGGGTATTGCGTCCTCGCGCAATGTGTGGATTACTGATCCTGGTCCTGTCAATAAAAATCGGGGAAAAGAAAGAAGGCTAAAAGATTCTGAAGATCCTCTGAAATATCAATTTTGTCTCAATTTGCGGTTTAACTCAATTTTCAACGATTGAGATTCTAAACTTGAATAGCAACGTAAGAATGAATGGTCTAAAAATATACATCGACTTCTATTATTTTCTCGAAATCTTGAGACTTTTGAAATTGATAAGGCACGGATAGGTAGATTCTGTATCTAAAACTTTTAGCTTTTTTAAAATCATACTGTTAATCGAATAAAAATAGTTTTCATCAAATAAAAAATAAAAATATTTTTTTTAATAAAGCACTGAATTATGTAAGATTAAATACTTTGAAAAGTCAAGTGCTGTAACGTTCAAAAATTTTAATGAGTCACTATGTACGCATTTAATTACAGTCAAATTTCTTAATATGCAACTCTTCACTATTTATCTTTTTATATATGTATAGCAATTTGGAATAAATTATATATGAATTTGTGAATTTAATCGCGAGGCACACAATAAAATAACGTTACTCAACTTAAAATAGTTGTCGCATATTAACTGTTAAACTGTTAAATGATTCGCAGATTAATCTCGTTAAGAATCTAAACATGTAAGAAACTAAACAGAGTTAGTATATTGTTTAAGATGCTTAACTATAAACCGTTCTTTAAAAAAATCGGTTTTATTCTTGATCATTAATGAATTTTTATACAAGCACGAACGAGCAGTTATTTTAATGCGATCGTCGATCGAGACGATGCGTCATAAATACACAACGCCTCAGCTTAGATCTTATCGAACGCCGGAGCTATTATCCAATGACGGGAACTTAAAAATAGCTCTTTCTTTTGCAATGTCTGGAACCTTCAATAAATTTTCCAATTATACAATTTTTGGAACTTAAGATGAGAAAGATATTGAGTTTCTTGCGCTCTCTTACAAATATAACACGTCGAAAAGTAATATATAATTTGTATAAGAGGTTCTGTGTGTGTTCATCTTAATAAAGTTAAATAATTATATATATGAAACTCTGTATAATTCAAAAACATAAAATTTTCTCTATCAGGAGGACGTAGTCATGTTTCATACAATTTATATAAATAATAGATTTGTAAAATAGGTAAAATTTTTAAGATATATACTTATACAATTCTCAGTACCATATAAATGTGCCATTTTAAGTTTCATTAGTGAGGAGAACGAAAATATCAAATCCACAAGCATCGCATAGATATATTGAAGATTGGATTAGTAACGATAAGTACTTTGAAATGAGAACGAGTCTCGCGATATTCAACAGCGAATTATTAATCAATGGCCCAGATGTGACACGTCGGAAAGTGTGTTAACGGCGTTTTCATCATGAGAACACGAAAGCTCGCTACATGAATCGAATATATGGAAGACTCCGAAGCTTTTGAGTGCCTATGCAAAATTTAGAGTTCCATTCACGGCGACGCGAAATGATTCGCCGTCGCTTCGAGTAATCAAATGATCGTTTATAAAATTTTGTTTCATCTTGAAATCTTGTTTTATCGGAAATAACAAATTTATCGATAGAAATAAATAATAAAATTGTGTCGCACGATATGGAGCTAAGTAACATTTACGACAAGTATAATTATTTTCATATTTAATACAATTACGAAAATGAGATATTTTTTTTTATAGAAATAGAAATCCAATGAAGTTGTTCGCTATTTCTATGTTCCTAAAAGAATACACATTATTACCTTCACGATTTTAATATTCTTATAATTTTTGACTTTGTTTCGCAACAGAAACTGTCATAACAAATTGAATTTGCTTTAGTATCTTATTTTTAAAAAATCTACAGTTTAATTTAATTAAATAGAAATAAAATTAATGCAAAACATTTGTGGTTTATTTTTATTTTCAAATAAATGTATAAAATGTAAAAACATTTTAATGTAATTTTTTTTCATTTCTTTTAGACAGAAATTATTTCATATTTGTATTAAAGATGCGTGAGGTCGTTATTATAATCGTTCATTTCCGCATCGTCAAATCTAATTCGATGATGTTCAAATGGCGATAAAGATAATCATCGAATGCCACTTGAATTTTAATCGCACTCGTCGATTCTATGGCGGGAAGCCGATTAGCGTATCACGCGTCAAACGAGCGAGCGGAAGGATCATATTTCGATTTGACGTACGGGACGAAAGGATCTTTTGGACCATGTCATTTGTCATTCATAGCCATCAGGACGATGACCGAGATGAAGACGATTATATGGATGGAAGGATGGGCCTTCTCAAACCAGAAACGTGTAACAAAGTGACTGTCACGTCGCTGTGAATGGAAACCGCCAATTCTCCAGCACCACCGCGACATTGAGCATCGTACGATATTTATAACGCTAGCGCTGCAGAATTAACGATACAACCGGTATAATCTAGACTATAACTGCCAGCAGACGATATAGCAATTAACTGTGGCATAATTACATTGAGAGTACTTATGAAGGAAAATTGTCGATAAACGGTATATAGGTATTCAGGTACTCAGAGGAATTAATAATGTTTTAAACAGCAAGGCGTAATTTCTAACAGTTGCAATTGGAATTATTTGCAATAATGTGATTAAATGTAAATAATAAGAAATTACAATTGCCAATAAATTTACTGATTATTTGTTGGGAATTGATCTTTGTTAAAAAAATTGTTAATAATTATGTTGAGCAGATGTTTTATATTTTTCCTTGGCTATCACTTTCTATCTTCATTTAATTATAAAAACTATATAATATATACGTATATAAAGACTGTATAATATTTTTATATATACGTATACTTGAAATCTCAAAAAATTGTTGACGTAAGATTATACAAAGAATTATTCTATTACTGAAGATCTTGAGTCAAGAAAACTTCATATGTCTTGTTTTTACGATTTATTCTTCTTACTCTTTTATTGTTACGTATGGTGAGAATACAGACAGACAGTATTTCATTTTGCAGCATGCGATACATGCGGAAAGAGAGAAAGAGGAGAAGCGGTTGAACCGGCGCTTTGCTATATCGATCGCGATGCCCGGTAACGTCATCGTGCAGCACAAACTGACAGAGCGCGACCCGTTAATAAGCCCGATTGAAATTTCATGTCTCACATCCAAAAATACACTCACGAAGTGATACGCGAGCGGCGAATAAGCGTTTCCTTTGGCCCGATCTCGATAATTGCTTCCGGCGAAGTTCGCCGATCGATCGCGCCGGGCGCTATATCGGGTTGCGATCGAGCAAATTATTCCGGAACGAGGTCGCGAATCTCGCCTGTCTTCTTAACGCTTAATAAGCCGGACGTATTTTCCGCACGGTTAGAAGCGCACGTGGCTATTTGAACCTTATCCTTATCACCAAGTTACGAAAATAGCGAAGAAAAGAGACGTATTAATTAAGACTGTATGACGATAAAATGTATTATAAATTATAACTATATATTAATAATATCGCGTATAACACACTTGTATTTTTCACAATCTTTTCTCTTAATTTTTTCTAGTTTATATTATAATTTACAATACATTACAATTAAATTTTTATTAAAGGAAAATGCAGCAAGCTTACAGGCTGGCTTTTCTACAAGAGTGATTTTTTATTCTTACTATAGTGGCACATAATTCGAACATAATTGTACATACAAGCTCAATTTCTGTTTTTTCAGAGTTTCACCCTAAAACGTATAGAGGGTACAATTGCTATAATTATAACCGAATTAATGCCAGTCATTGGATTGATACCTTACGAAAATGCATAAATTGTTTCCCCACTACTTTGCTACCCGTTAGTTGCAATCGAACGATAGCACTCGACCCCCTAAACTTTTTTTTTGCTTTTCCTGCAGTTTCCCCGGTCGGTGAATTTTCGTTATTCATTGCCCGAGTACGGAGATTCTGCGGCGCGTCCGACACGATATGGGAGGATCGCATTTTGCTCCATGAAGGACCGCACCGTACTTGTCGCGAAAAAAAGGAACAATGCTCTTGGTAACAACAATACTGAGATTGGCACGATTCCGCCGATCGATGGAAACCCCGCATCATTATACAAGATGCTATGGCCGCAAGATAATTTATTTAATTTTATTACTATGTTTTTATTATCATGGGCTTACACTAAAATTTTTTTATTTATATATTAAAAGAAACTAAAAATCGTGAAATGAAAGAGATTAAGAATGAACGTATCTAAATTAAACTTTGAATGAAAAAAAATAAAATTTATAGAATTATTGAAACCATGAAACTGAGAGATTATTAACTTTTAAAGAATTGGAGAATATAAAAATTTTAAAATCTGAGAATTCTGAAAAGTAAAAAAAAATATTAATTTTTTAAAGGTATTGAAGAGTTTTAAGAACTTAATTAAATTGTTTTAAATTGTTTTAAAAATTGTTTTAATACTAAATTGTTTTAAAAATATACATAATAGGGCAAGGACGGGAATCACACATGTCTTACAGTTTTAATTATTCAAAAATATTCAATATACAATAATTAAAAGATTTAAATCTTTTACTCTTATTTTCCTTTCTCCTCTTTCCCCTCTCTTTCTTTCTCTCTCTCTCTCTCTCTCTCTCTCTCTCTCTCTCTCTCTCTCTCTCTCTCTCTCTTTCTCTCTAAAAAAGTCGGAAATCAGCTGACAACAAGCAATTGATAAAATAGAACACTAAAATTGAATAGATTGCAAAAATTAATCAGACATGAACGACTGGTGAATCGGTGATAAAGATCGTTAAATGATTTGATTTCCGGCTGCTTCGTCATTGACAGGTTTCAATAATTGCCATTTGCCAGCAGTTAAATAAAACATGAACTCTGGAGCATGCCAACTATTTTCACCGATTATTATTATTATGCACGGAGAATCGATAATATTTTAATATTACTTAAGACACAGATACCAGCAGCTTTTCTTAGGGTGAAATCGATAAGATGCCGCGACCCAATTAATCTCTTGTTTGTGTAATTGGCGGGTAAATTTACAATCTAATCGATTAATGAGCAAATTACTCTATCATTCAAATATTAAACGATTTTATGAACTATTCTTCTAATTATTATATGACTTAATAGATATTTTTGCACTTGTTATAAATATTTGGCCAAATTATTCAATACTGCATAAATGGCTTTATCACACTCAATTAAGAGTTAATTTTCTTTATACATATAATATTTTCCACGCGTGATTAGCCATTTAAATTAGAAAAAATAAATTTGGTGCAACTTGATGCAATTTAAGTTTTATACTTAATTAATTAGAATTGTCTGAATTACAATTTTAATAAATTTCCTTGAAATATTTAATGTATTTTTCATCTCTCTACATTAATGATTCCTTTCTCGGTTAAAAGACTAAGCCTTTCTTTACTTTTTATGTCATACGATTCATTCACCAATGCTCTGTCACCTTCACCTACTCACTGTAAGAGTCAGATTACCAGTTTCAAGCGAACGAAACCATCGTATTTAAGTTTCGGTTTATAGCCTCGCTCCAAATAACTCTATTCGTTGGAAAAGTATAGCTCAAAAACTGCGACGCGCTGAGACTCTCTAAACAAGGATGTAACGACATTGTTCTCGCCGATCGATCCGCACGCTCGATTCCGCCGCGAAGTGTAAAGACGGCAGGCAGGGGACAACGCCCGTGTACGCTCGCGGAAGCGTTCCGCTCGCCTAATCGAAACCTTCTGAATAAATCAACGGTCGGAGAGTGCATCAAACCGATGTGGAAGAAAGTTACGCGCTATCATAAGCGCGCGCGCCGCGCGATTGGTCGGCTCCGCAAACTTCGGGATAAGAAAGACGCGAATCGCGGCCGATGAATAAATCAGGCTGACCATAGCCGAGTTGGCCGTTGACAACGAACTTTAGCAGGAAATAATGCGCCCGCAAATAACGACCGGCTCTTGATCATGCGACCCGGCCACGTTGCGGTGGGAAAAGTTGTGCTGATCACGTGCGGTTGCTGACTCGAGAAAATCCAGCGCGCTATTTATACACCATATTTCTAAGAGAAATGTGTATTGCACGTTTGTAAGTTTTAATTCATGTTAATTTATCTCAGTTAAATCTTATAATACTTTTTTTGAAACAGTAGATTTATTATTTTGCAATCATTATTTTATCACATTATCATTAATAACTGTTACTGCTGTATTTATGTAAAGAAATAAATACCTCGTTCATTGATTTCAGAGCTATTAGAAAGAAAGAGAGAACAGATTAGTCTTCTTTATTTCAAACTCTTTTGAAAATACTCGAGGTATTTTCAATTCGACACATTTAAAATTGCCATTCAGTTTTTTTTAATATAAAAATCCTCCTCGATGACGAAGATAGTTTTTAATAAACGTTTCTCTCGTGGACATTTGTTGACGCAAATTTTCGTTTCCATCCGTTTCTCAGTCGTCCGTCGAATCAGTCAAACACAAACCATTCGAGAACTTATAACCGCTCTCTGTAGGAATAATTTTCAATAAATAATGATGCGACGGAGTCATCAAACTCCGTGGTAACTTTGTTTCGTATCCCCGTGCATATTGCATGCCGCGCTCGACTGTCTCGCGAATGAAGGGGGGAAAAAATGCTGTACGGGAAATTACGAACGGGAAAAACGCTGGCGACGATCGAAGAACGCAACTTTTATGAAGGAACGACCAATCTGCTCCGCATATTAAATAGCCGCCGGGCTATACATACCGCGGCGATGCTCTCTCGATAGCGATAAACTCCGTTGATGACTTAATGTTGCGAAAGTTAGTCGTAGATTTCAATCCTCGGAATTGTACAGTTTTATTTAATGACTATACATTTCGAGTATTAAATACAATTAGTATTTACTTTTATACAAACAGTGATTTAATCGAAATAGTAGTATATTTATAATTGAGATGGAAATTACATTTTTCATCTATTATGTAATGACCGCTTGTAATGACCGATAAGAAAGAAAGAATAATACACTGAAAATATAAACGTTAAATGTAAATTCACAAAATCTTATTTTGCTATAAAATATAAAAATTATTTACTGTTTAGTTTATCAAGAATCTACATGTTTATTTCTACTTGTAATTATTTTCAAAATGGATTAATTTGTCTAAAATTAGTTTCGCTTATCAGATCGTAATACCATTAAATATTACCAGCAATCAACACAAGATAAGCAAAACCTGATCGTTTTAGACAACTCACGTCGAAAATAGTAACAGATATTTAGATTTCAACTTTCTAACGGTGTAGTGTAGATTTTCCATTTTATTATATATTTTATTGAATTAATTATATCACACGTTGGTATATATTATATAAATAAAGTTGTATTTGACAGGTGTCTTGTAATCATTTACATGTTCCAGGGTCTGAGAACGGCCGTGCATCAGCCGAAAGCGATGAAGAGGGTGGCGGAGCTGCAGGCGAGGGTCACGACGTTTCCGACGGCGTTGCCGGCGGCGTCGGCAATGCCACCCCAAGTCCTAGCAGAGCTTTAGAAAACGGCCAGAACTCGTCAGTATCGGGTGCCGGTGGTAATAAAGCTCGCCGGCGACGTACCGCGTTCACCTCGGAACAGCTGCTCGAGCTGGAGCGCGAGTTCCATGCCAAGAAGTACCTGAGCCTAACAGAACGCTCTCACATAGCGCACGCGTTGAAACTGTCGGAGGTGCAGGTCAGTGCCAAACTAAAATGATAATCGATGAGCTGTACAGTCGGAGCTTAATCAAGGAATTAATAAATTAGAACTGAAATCGTTAGAATTTCAGATAAGATTTAATTTTATCTTGAAAGCAACCTCTGCAATCCTGAAGGAGAATTTGTTCATTTTTTATGACAATAATAAAATATGCAATATGAATATCTGTTAGAATTACCAAAAGAAATAAAAATAACTAGTTTTTATTTTTTATATCACTTAAATTTGTAATATATATTTTTATATATTTTCTGATATTTCTCTTAATTTTTTGTTGATAATGGTTGGTAACATCTAAATAGTTAATTTACTTTCTCTATTTTTTCATAGATATATATAATAAAAGGTACTACAAATCTAGAAGATATTTGTATACATATATTATACTTAAATAATAGAAATTGTCAATATTTCTATTTTCAGTATTATAATTAGGTAACAGATGCCTTGAATTTTATTAAATTTTAGTTTTTTTTATTTGTTACAACATTATCACGTACAACTTCTTTTTCTCTATCAAGAGAATTAATTTTAAAATCGATGATGTAACTCTGGCGCAGGTGAAGATCTGGTTCCAGAACCGACGTGCCAAATGGAAACGGGTGAAGGCCGGGCTGAGCGGCGGAGGCGTCGGTTCGGCGGCGGCTGCCATGGCGCCATCCGGCGCTTCTGGTCGCCACAATGGTGCTACGGGACAGCATACTTCCGGTACCAGAATCGTAGTGCCAATACCGGTGCATGTGAGCCGTTTGGCGGTCAGATCGCATCATCATCACCTGGAGAAGTGCGCGAGGGCGCCGCGCGCGAGACCGACGCCGCCCTCGGGCGAGGTTGGGTCCTCGGGAGCGTCGCCATCGGTGTTGGGCGATACCTTGGGACTAGTGAATACATCGGTGAATCTGACCGGCCAGGTACAGCCGCCTCTTGGCGCCGGTATGGGGGTGGAGATCGGGGTCGGGGGTGGTTTAAGGGCCTTCGCGGTGCCGGCGCATCGTGCCGGTCTCGGGTCCTCCGGGAGGTAGTGAATGTCGTGAATGATAAACACGGATGTTCAACGGTCTAACGCAAAAGGACAGATAGAGGTAAATCGATAATCGGTGTAAAATAAGTCGTGCGCTTGATAAAAAGTTGAGCTCTTGTTATAAAATTGGATATAATATCGATCAAAAGTTTAAATGCAACCATGTGACAAATGTGAGACATTATAAATGGATAAACACAAACTTTCTTCCTTTGTCTTGTATAACTTTCATCTATTGTTCCGTGTGTCGCTCAGTGAGACAAAAGAATACTGAATTTAACAGCTTTTTTTATTGAAATCATATCGTTGTGAATAGCAGTAACATGAAGTTTATGTAAATTCTTTTAGTCTTAAATTTTGTTTATATTTTTAGCAATCAGTTCTAAGATTTTTGCTGCTCAATTCGTTTTCTACTGCGTCGGTCGAGATATTTTTAATACGCGAATAGTCACTTCGATAAACTCATAACTCGAATGTTTGATTCTTTTGCAAAAAGAGGGTTCCAACTTGAAAGCGCGTATTGTAAATAGCAACTCTTGGAAGTTTGTAAATATACACGTACACGTAGATAGTAACTTCGCATAAACACCGCAGCTTATACTTGCTGTAGATAGTTTACGTTAAGCAGTGGGTTTCAGTTCGACGGGCAACTATTACGTGGCAGCGATATCGCGATATCGATCAGCCGTGCGATTATTGCAGCTGCATTATACCGGCGAAACGTTACAATGAGGCGGAAGCGCACAAAATGTCGGACTATAGACTTGCATACGTTGTAATATCGTGTCGGCAATAAAACGTGCGACTATAATCCGAAACATATATCGTTTGCCTCCTATATCCTATAGTTCAACACTCGGCACAACAGTGACTATGATCACGGAGGATCGTTAGGAAAGCGGCACTTACATGGTTCCTTGATGTCCAGAAATGTTTACACAGTAAGAAAATTTATACAAATTGTATTGTTGCAATAAAATCACAAAAGTCATAACTGAGCTTTAAAAGTTGGACAGCTAGGCTGTAACCGATTCGGTGGAGATGCATCTTACTTAGCATACGAGAATCTTTAGAGATCAATAGTTGCAACGTGATTGGCGTGACAGCTTTAAAACAGAAGCTTTCAAACTAAGATCCCAAAGTTTTCAAAGTGCAGAATTATCGACGTAACAGATTTAAAATGATTTTTTATGTTCCACAAACTAGTTTGTCGACTTTCGACTACTGACGATCCATAGAGATCGCTAATCGAGGGCTCTCGCTTTTGCCTTGTTTTGACAATTTCGTCGCGGTCCTCGAGGGGGCCGCGCCCCGGAGCGACTCATCGTCATCGGGTGCTCCCACGGGATCACCTCGTCAGCCCAAATCGGCGGATTGCGCATTTTCGCAGGCTGCGGCGCGTGCGGGCCCCGAGCCTCTAAAAGGGATCCACAGCCGAAATCGAGGTCCCCCTCCTCCCCTTCGTTCACCTCGTAGGCGTGACCCCATATGCCGGGTTTGGCCAGGCCGCTGCAACTGTAGGACGATACACGATGCAAAACACGTCAATGTGTCAGCCGGCTAATTCGATTTAGCCTCCTTTGACTCGGAACAGCCGTGACTTTTGAAGCGGAAAGCACGGTGGAAATATACGAGCGCCGAGCTTTTTTCCCGGCGCGCGTGATAATTGATCAGGTGATCTCTTCTGTTTAGGTAAGTAATGAGAATATACGTATATATAATGAGAGTTATTAAATTTAATTGTATTTTATACTTTTAAAACATATCGTGTTACCTTATTAAACCGCATTAATAATTATTGCACAGTTTCCTTTCTTTTTAATATAATCATTCTTGCGATCTTTTATGATGCGACATATTATATAATAATTAAAAAAGTCACGTGTCAAACAGCAATATGAAATAACAATATTTGTATTAGCGTTTAAATCAATTTAAAAACTGAAGAACAAAAATAAAACAACCTGCAGCAAAGGTAATCTCAATAAAGTAACATCTGCATTTTTTTTCCGAAAATCAGAAATATCTTTCGTAAATAATGGAAATATTCAACAATGATGTTAGAAAGATGCAAGAGATGACGAGAGGAGCAAGGAAACGAAAGATCATCGTAATGGTTAAAAGGGGGGGCTGAAGGGGGCTCAAAGGAGCAAAAGGGGGAGAGGAGGGAGGATCGGGATCGTATACAGTGTATACAATGGCAAGGCAGAGTGCATTACGGTTAATACACGAAAAGGACCGGCGCGGTCGTTTAGCCGGCGATCTCGGCAGTTACTGCGCCTCGCGCGAGGGATAAATCATCTCTCCCGACGCAGCCACGCCTACCCGGAGGACGCGGAAAGAGCAACTCTCCCCTATATAGCGTGGTAACGTACGGCGGGCTGTGGACGGCGACGTTACCACGTCCTTTGCGGTCGATGAGAACGAGTCGACGGCTTCCGGGAGAGGCGGAAAACTAATAATCGTGCCGCGGACGCGCTCCGGAAGGCGATCCCCGAGATTGCGGCGGTGACAGCGGCCTCGACTGCGTCGCCGTCGAACAGGACGAATTAGTCGATCGAGAACACTCTGCAGATCTATGGGATCAGAGGATAGGGGGAACAAATGTAGCTTTTAGCCTTCATCGCTTTTTAATCTTATGCATTTAAAGTTCAAATATTTACATTTTTCTTTAATGTTTAGAACTTTAGAATTCTTGACAAATCCTCGAGATATTCAGGAAGTCATTCAGTGAAAAAATAATTACATTACAATAAAGGAGAAATTTCTGCAAAATGCCAATAATTTTTTTCTTTTCTTTTCATATATATTTGTTTTTCATATTTAGCTTTTTTAAAAAAAGAATTTGTATTATCTTTTTACTATAATAAATTGATAGATTCAATAATTGCAACATTTAAAGGTACTAAAATAAGAAAGAAAGATAAATCATTAATGATTATGTATATATATTATGTATATAGAATAACAAAATGTTTAGAAATTGATAATGTAGTTTCTAATTTGTTCAGTTTATATTTTTAACAGTTTCAACAGTTATATATATATATATATCTTCTGTTTATCCTCTGAATATATTTATATATTAAATAATTATAGATATCGAAAATTTAATTATACTCAATTACACAAAAATACACACATACACACAAATCTAAAAATAAAATATGTAAACCTAAATAATTATGAAATAAATTTGTCACTTTAAAAGCATCAAAATTTATTTAGAAATAAAAATATATTAACGATTTTAAATGAATTGCTAATGGTATAATGATATTATTTATAAAAATATAAAAATATAAATCCAGTTATCTGTTGCCTTTTCAATAATTCTATAAACAGAAAAATTTGAAATTATTATTTTCGCTACACGTTTAATTTTATACTATGTGTAGAACGTACACGGACATTTTGTTTGTGTACTTTTCCCATCAACTCAAATATACTGTAATTGAATTAAACTACAATCCCCTATGATTATTCGCCGGCGTTAAACCGTTCGTTACCAGCGAGCGTAAGACTGAAAGGAACGTTTTAATCCGCGCGTTCGCCGTGGGCGTGTCGCAGAGTCAACCGCGGGAGAATAACGCGGTCTATTTCCCACACTCGTTGCCGCGGCCGGGAGGAGAGATTTTCCCATTTTTCCCGAAAGAGCCGTGAAATTGAGCGGACAAATCGCGGCACGAGAGACCGTAGCGAATGCCCTCTTATGCTGTTCCGGACGTTCTGTCGAACGTCGTTCTATCCACACTTGATACTGTTTTTTTGTCATATTCTTTAAACGCGCTATTGCAATAAATTTAGTGGCACTAAACTGGTTTTGATAAATTAATAAATTCCTGATTTTTTGTCACAGTGTGAATTAACTCCAATTATGATTAAAGTGATTTATTATTCATTTACAATTCTATGTAATTTTGTCAAAAGTTGATTGAGCTTTGTGCAATTTAATTGAAATTAAAATTGATCTCTTTCAATCAAAAATAAATCAAACTCAACGTTTACCTGATCAATGTTCATCTTAAGATTGAAAGATATCGAATAAGAAGAATACTTCATCTGGCGTTGAAATCGCTAAATTCTAACATATGAATGATGAATTCCATTTTTAATTTATATCTTAAACTGAGAGATACTTTCAAACGGATTACTTAACACTACATAATAATAGCTATGTAATATTCTATGATAATATTGTCATATATAATACATATAAGTTTTTATAAAAATTTAACATGATTTTTTAAAATATAATAATTTTAGTTATATATTGATAATAAAATGCATTATTAAACATATTTATTTTTTCTCTATGATTTGTTTTTTATCTTTTATTTTTGTTCATTCTCGATTAGTTATCTTCCGGTATATATTTAATATTTAATAATCGTTAAAACTATCAATATTAAACTTCACTATTAATGCAGAATATAAATCGACCCAAATTTGTTTGTATGAATCAACCTGTTCTTCAAAATTAAATTAATTTGTATTTCCTTTTTCGCCTATATTTATCACTTCCTTTTTCATTTGATCTTAATCGATTATTTCCGTATTCAATGCATTTAATTGCTATGTTTCAAACTTCATAAATGCAAAATTATCACCAAGCTAAATTTGCATACATAAGAAAATTTACATAAAAAATCTAAACTAAAAAATTATAATAATTGTAAAAGAATTACTGCAGAATTAAATGTTGAACAATTAAAATTTTTATTTGTTATTATTATATAATTATAATAAATATTAATTTCATTAATTAATTCAAAATTTCTCTTTCTTTGAAGAAAAACTATTTTCCACAACATAATACTAACGTTAAATAATTTACATCCATATTCTTGTTGAATAATTTTATTTACGGAATTATTTTATATATTGTTTTGCTTAACAATGCAACTTTGGTTTGCTTTATCATATCACATGTACAATATTTTGGATGACAGTTGCATTATATTTTTGATTTAGCTAAGAATATAATATAAATTATACAGAGATCAATTGTAAAAATTAATTTTAAGTAATTAAATAAGATATAATTATTGGAAATCGAAGTCTCTCTCTCATTTGTCTTATCGACATCCGTTCTAAATCAATTATTAGAGAAACAAGAACCTAAAGCATTTAAACATGAAATAAATACATAGTAATATTTATACGTACAATGTAATTACAATGTAACATTTTATATTAAGTAGATCAGCAAATTATTTGTTTACAAGATGTAACTTATTTTATTATTTTGTACACACGTCAGACAATTCACCATTAAACAACGAAAAGAATAAAAAATTGAAATAATTATTTTATATGATTTTTTTTATATTTTGACAATTAAAAATAAAAATCAAAAAGATGGACAACAAAAGGAAGAACTAGAAGAAGAGAAAAGAAAACTTTTTAGAGTGGAGCTGGCAAAAAGGAGAACGAAGGTGAGGAAGATAGTCGAGGGGTGACGTAGAACTGAGGGGGACGAATGAGGCACTCCGGTGAGGGGGTATGGGGGAGAGTTTAATGTTCCCCTCCAGTGGGTGACTCGAGGGTGTAATTGCCGTAGTGGGCGGAACGGAGCGAGCATAGCGCCAATGGGCGTGGTTCGCTGATTACACCGCGTTGATACTGATATCCTGGCTACCAGCGGCTAACCAACTTCCTTCATCCAGCCTGTTCAGGCACCATCTCTCCCACACATCTTGCGCCGGATCGTTCCGACGACGACGACGACGATGACGACGACGACGACGACGTGATGACAGCTACTGCGGTATTTCGTCGACGCGGCTTAGGTGGCTTTCTATTCTCTGTCTTCTCTTTTCTTACGCAATGCTGAATAGCTTCTGTTGACAATGCTTATTCTACAATAGCTACGTTGATACAGTTATTAGGACATTAAGAGATCTCATTCTTAGCATAATCAGATATTATCGTAACTTTTTTGCTTTTCATATATAACGGAATCATTGAACAAAAAGAAACAGAACTATAGAATTAAATCAGCGGATAAGATTTGTATGACGGAAAATATAAAACAATTTGATAATAAAATATAAAAAAAAGATTTAATAACATTTCAATAATATATAAGAGAATTTTGTGCGTGATTTAATTTTAGAAGATAATAGTATTCTTTTATAAAAATACTGAGACGTTATACAACAGAGTAGTATAAACAGAAAAATGGACAGGTGTAGATTAATTAATAAATTATTTATTGCCGACAACAGAAAATATATATGTTTAAATAGAGTTAATTCAATTATAAGCGTATTTGTACGTGTCGGTTATAAATAAATAAAAAACGTTAACGGTAAACTAAATTAATTTGATTGGATTAATTATTAAAACGTGCAAGTTTCCAAATTATGCGATATGTAATATGCAATGTAAATAAAAGTAATAGACAAAGAGTAGCGGAAGCAATAGGATAGACGTCAATAATATTTAACAGGTGGCTTTTTAGCACGTGTATGATCACTACTCATTTCTGCATACAAATCAATCTGCATAAATTTAAATCAATTACAAACATAAATTGATTAATCGAGATGATAATATACGTAATAAGTAAAGCATCACGCACAGATCAGATTTTTTCTTATATAAATAAAAAGATTCTTTTATGAAATAAAACGAACAATGTTATAAATCGCGTACAATATGCAAAAGAGGCAACTGACAAATTTGCTGATACAAATTCCAATCGAATCGTAACGATAAACTGAGAACGCGAAGAGGAATAAATAAAGAAACGGGCGTTGCGCGATAGGGCCGAGAGGCGATCGCCGACTCGACGAGCGCGACGTGGCCGTCCGTGCCATCGGCGATCCACGCCCCGCTGACTGGACTGTTTTTTATTGCATCGCCGCACCCGAAAGATCGACCCGGAGCCGCAGGAAGTTTCCTCTAACGTCAGACGGAGAGAAGGACGCGAAAGAGAGGATCCCGCGAGGCGGGGAGGTCCGCTGAACGACGGGAGTCCCACGTCCGGTCCATCCGTTCGATCAGCGGTTGTATGTTCGAGAGCGCGGGGGCGAAGTGCCTGGGGAAGTCACCCTGTCGACTTTTTACACATTGCCGGCGTGCACCGGTGATGACGTATCCTTGGCATCACACAGTTTCAATCTGAGCTAATGCCAGTTAACGGAAAGATACAAAATGCATTAATGTTTGCTGAATTAAGTATTGAAATCTGCTAGTATCTTCAACACTAAAATAAATATAAGAAACCTAAGAAGTATATGTAAAAAAACATTATGCAAGCGATAAATTTGTATTAAAAATATTTCAGAAAACACATTTATTTTTGAAAATATGTTAAAATAAGTGTGAGTATGTGTATGTGTGTGTGTGTGTGTGTGTGTGTGTGTGTGTGTGTGTGTGTGTGTGTGTGTGTGTGTGTGTGTGTGTGTGTGTGTGTGTGTGTGTGTGTGTGTGTGTGTGCATTTTCCGATTGGTTTTATCAAAATTTTTAATAACAGCAGTTCATGACTCGCCTTCAGATGAACGCGGGATATCATTCTGATATAATTCTAGTTAATATTTAAATCTCAAGTCCGAAAATTCGTAAGACAAGGTAGTCATAAGAAGGATGATTCACATCTATATTTTGAATAGTTCAAATAACTTCTTTTTAATATGCTTTATATATTACATATTATTATTTATATATAAGCTAGATAAGATGTATATGTACACAAATATATATAACAATTGTTGATATAATGCAACACATTATATATAATATATGAAACAGATTTTGATGATGACTTACCTTTACCCAATTCATGAAATCATGTTCAGTTGCATTTTACAATCTATTAGTGATTACGATCCATTGGCGGATTAAATGCAAACGAGACTGGAGAACGCTCGGACTCGTAACTTTCTTACGGTGTCATCGCGACGCGCTTTCGATTTCCGCTCGGTCATCGAGTCTCATTTAAAGAGGAGGCGATCCTCGTTAAGCGGCAAAACCGAGAGATCGACTGCCTGACCCCCCCGAGCGATACGCCCACTCGATACCGCGCTTTGATCCACAGACAAATATCCTCTCGTTTGCCATTTAGCTTCTCCATTTGCCATTTAATCGAATTGAACTTCACGGTTTTAGCACGTAGCTACCGTAATATGATAACCAGATATTAATATTAAATAAGTAAGGGTGCCGTTAATAAAACCGCTCGTCTCTTAAGTAGTAAGTCTGCTGTCAAACTAAATAATTCATTTGATTTTTATTCTTAATGACTTTCATTATATAGCAAATGTGTGTGAATGAAAATGGAAATAGATTTAAAATATGTATTATAATATGTAAATTAATAGAAATACATGCGATAAACAGATATTTTGAATAAATGCTCTTTAGACATCTTTAAATCTGTGTCACCATATTTATGATAATATTACATATCTATAGAAGCATAAAACATTAAGAGCAAAATAAATTTTTATTTATAAAAATTTAATTTCTGAATAATATTTTAAAAAATGTCTTATTTGCAAATTATTATTTGATAATCATATAAAAAGGTTCTTTTTTGATATTTTTACTTGCATTTGGTTTTCTTAATAAAAAAATAAAAGATTTTAAATATATTGTATACATATGTTGGAAGAAACTCCGGGACACGACACTTGGCAATCGATATAGGCGATAGAGCATAAATGAACGAATGAATTAATGATGTAACCACGGGTGGTGTCTGATTACCGTGTTTTTTCGGACACGCCGGCTCGGTTAAGACGAAGAGAAACAGGGGTGTCGAAGGGGCGCGCATTAACGTCTGTTTTATTATTCATGTGTGAGAGTTAAGCGCACGCGTACGCTACTCATAATTTCCGTGCGTAAGTATACGACACGAATTTCGTTTCGACGCGTGCACGCAGGGAAATTGTTGCTCATGTACACGGTTCACCCCCCTAAATCGTTTCATTTGTACACCCTGCAGTAAGGTTGCCCACTCCGCCCACTCAGTAGGCAGCTCTCGGTAATATTCGTTAAATGTGAATTGTTGAAAGCCTGACGGGAAATTGTAGTTCAGTGTAAGTGAAACTACAATTTATATTAAGAGAGGAAAATTTATATGCAAATTAGAGAGAGAGAGAGAGAGAGAGAGAGAGAGAGAGAGAGAGAGAGAGAGAGAGAGAGAGAGAGAGAGATATTGTAATACTCAAATCGCAGATAAAATTTTGGATCTAATAAACATTTTTTTGAAAGAATAATATCTCAATACGTAAACTAATATTTATTATATATTAATTTAATGTGTAATAAATAAACATAATAATAAGCATTTAATGCAATACCTTTTGAAAGGTTCTAAAATATTATTAAAATATTATTTAAAAAGATATTGTAGCCCCTTTTATATATAGAAAATAATTAACTAATTTCGTTTTGTTATATAATTCCATATACTAAAAAATATTTTAAAATTAATAACATTTAAAATCTCTCTTTTTCTTTCTTTTTCTTTGAATATCGGGAATGTCATTTAGATTTTATATAAATTTAATAATATTAATTTTTAATTTTAAATAAAATTCAAGTAAAATTTTATGTTAATTAAAAAGTCATACATTTTAGTTAATAGAACCATCTTTTATTTCTTTAATTCTCTTAATTTTCTTTTGTTATTTTTAATATAGGTAAATCAATAATACAATTCCTTCAATATTTAAACTAATTACATTTAAACAATTTTCAAATTAAACATAAAAAGATATACTATTTGAAATCCAAGAAAATAAAAAATGTGCACAATTAAAGAAAGGAATATTTCTATGAATAGCTTTTGTCAACTTTAGAAATAATTCTAAAGTGAAAGGATTAAAGAAACGCGACATTGAGCAAAAGGGCTCGTCCTGGTACACAGGAACTCTCACTGAGAATTTCTTTTTGTCCCTACACGAAAGCGCGTTAAAGTAGTGGGTGTGACCGCGATCATATCACTCGGGTTTGTTTAAATAATCGAACCTTTCGACCGAACCGGACATCGTATCTTCCTGTCGGCATCTGACCAGCCAATATGTATGATAATTTTGACATGCCTGCACCTCATAATGGAGCCTGACTATGTGCCTTGACCTTGATTTTCATCTGTCTCGTTTTGTATTGCAGAACTTTCGAAAAAAATAAAATGCAACCCTCTTGAAGGACATCTCGAAGAAAAGACATTATAATGTTCTCAATTTTTTTAATTTATCATTTTTTGCAGATTTAAATATAGATAGAATAATTTAGTGTCGCATCGAAAAATTATGTGACGAAAATTATTGGGAAAATATAATCTCTCTTGTGCGTATTTTGCTCCAATTATTCAAATAATAATTTGAATAATCTTTTTTTTAAATATCATTCCTTTATTTATTGCCAATATCATTTTTCTTATTTAGTTGGAGCTGACATATCCAATCGTTGATAAGTAAGATATCAAGCATACCTCATGAAAGCATTGGCAACGCACACCCTCTGTTTAAGTTTGCGCACTCGACATCTGGCAGCAGCATGTGCCTGTGAGGTCGGCAGTGTGAACAGTAGTGTTCAGTAGTGTTAGAAACTTGATTCGTATGCTATCTCGCACATGTATTTGTTGGTACTTCGGTAAGGTAAAAAAAAAAACGTGTTAATATAAAGCGAAATTTCTTACGACGCCCACGGCCCGCGTTCTAATTAATTGTATCGAGCCAGAAATTCGTTGTTTTTCTCTAACAAAGCATGTCCAATCATGCTGCAAACGCCAACAGAGGATCCTAAAGTGTCGCACGACTTGCTGCGTGCTTGTCACAGTGGAGAACTACGCAAGGTGAGGACTGTGGTTGAAAAATATGGGATTCGTGATTGGAGCGACTTTCGCGCGGAGTCCGGAGATACCGCGTTGCACGTGGCTGCACGGGAGGGAAATATGAATCTTGTGAGATATTTGTGCGAACAATTCGACATGCCGTCATTTAAGTTCAACGTCGCCAACAAAGATATGAAGAGGCCATTGCATGAAGCTGCACAATTCGCACTTAAAAAATTCGCACCTGAAATTGTGCAGTATTTATTGGATAATGGTATTCTATATAATAGTACTTCTTTATTCTTTCAGTTAATTATTTTTTATAATGTGAATAAATTGTAATCTATTTTTAATTACGTATATAAATTATATAAAAATTTTATTTACTTTAGATTTTATTTATTTTATCAATACTTAATTTATTTGTCAAAGTACAAAACAAAATTACATTAAATTGTTTTTTAATTATGTATTCATGAAAAGTTAATTATAACTTTTAATTGATTAATTTTACTTAATTAAATTTAATTACGCGTTACTCAAATTTATATTATGTTGTTTGTACAAATACTATGTGTTTGTTTAATATAATAGGTGCGTTAGTGGATGCTTTAAAGCGCGGTGACTGGACACCTCTGATGCTTGCATGTACCAAAAGCGGTCCCACAGCACATCAAACCATCTCTGTCCTTTTGGCCGCTAATGCTAACGCACATTTACGGAATAAAGACGGATGGACGCCATTTCTCATCGCCTGCCGAACTGGTGATGAAAATGTGATCAATACATTATTAAAATATTTCCCACAATGTATCGATGATCGAAGCTACAATGGTCGCAGTGCATTGCACATTGCTGGTAATTATATATATTTGTAACTATATACTATATGTTGGCTTTCTTCTGATACATTCTATCAATATATGTATAATTTGACGAGTCATTCAGAAAATGAAATTTTGCAAAAAAACTATATACATTTTTTTTTAAGACTTATGAATATTATAGTATTTTTCAGGAATATCATTAGTTAGTTTAATTTTGATTAAAGTAAGAAAATTATAAATTTTTATGATCTGAAAACTACAAAGTTGTTACTTTCAATTTTTTTTACATTTAATTGTAATTCTTTTTAAAACGTATCAAAATTTTTAAAACTATTTTTAAAATTGTATTCTTTCTATATAAAAAACCGTAATTCTATACAAAAACTTTGAAAATAGAGAACAGGAAATACCATTACCTTTAGTTGTGTATTTATCGTGAAACTCAAATCTGCAGTAGTTAAAGATGAGTTCGACTGGTAACGCGACTACTTTATCTACTCGCTAGGAATTTACCTTATCAACTTTTGTTGATTTATTCTTTACAATTATAACTTAAAAATTTTTTACATAAATTTGAAGAAATATAGAATTTTTAATTTTTTAAATAAACTATTTAATTAATATTTTACTTCGAGTATTTCTCTTTTTTATAAAACTAGAACACAACAATGCGCGCGCTTTGCGCGCGCCACTTAGCATTTTTATATTGAACATTGCACTTTTTTTTCTTCTATTAATATTACTCTCACACACTTTATCATATTTAATGCCCTTCTCTATCTCACGCTCCTTCTCCCCCTCTCTAAATTACTAATTATATTATTAATGATATTAATTATATTATTTTCATATTGTTCAATATTACTCTTACATTTTACTTTCTTATTTAATCCTCGTCTTTATTTCTCACGCTCTCCCACTCTCCACCCTCCGCCCCTCTCTCTCTCTTAATAAACACAAATTAGTAATTATATTATATTTTCATGTTTCTTAATATCACTCTTACATACTTTCACTCTATACTTAATCCCCTTTAAATAAATTAAAAATTATAATATATTATATGTAATGTTACCTGTTAATTTTCAATCAATTTTCAAAACTTTCACTTTCTGGCGAACTCTTCAGAAAATTATTGAACGCGTCCGGAACTATATGAAAACTCCGTTAAAATAAATTAATCTGTCGATATTCGATTAGCACTTTACGTCGAGCCTTCAAAATTCAAGTTTTTAAGGCAAAATAATTGTTTAAAAAATGTTTTAATTAATTATAACACAGTAACTTTATAGAAAACTATTGTATACGTCCGGAACTATATGAAAACTGCGTTAAAATAAATTAATCTGTCGATATTCAATTAGCACTACATGTCTAGCCCTCAAAATTCAAGTTTTTGGGGAAAAATAATTGTTTAAAAAATGTTTCTATTAATTATAACACCTTATCTCTATAGAAAATTACTCTACGCGTCCGGAACTATATGAAAACTGCGTTAAAATAAATTAATTCGTCGATATTCCATTAGCACTACACGTATAGCCCTCAAAATTCAAGTTTTTTGGGAAAAATAATTGTTTAACAAATGTTTTAATTAATTATAACACAGTAACTTTTTAGAAAACTATTGTACGCGTCCGGAACTATATGAAAACTGCGTTAAAATAAATTAATCTGTCGATATTCGATTAGCACTACACGTCTAGCCCTCAAAATTCAAGTTTTTGGGGTAAAATAATTGTTTAAAAAATGTTTCTATTAATTATAATACCTTATCTCTATAGAAAACTATTGTACGCGTCCGGAACTATATGAAAACAGCGTTAAAATAAATTAATCTGTCGATATTCGATTAGCACTACACGTCTAGCCCTCAAACTTCAAGTTTTTGGGGAAAAATAATTGTTTAAAAAATGTTTTTATTAATTATAACACAGTAACTTTTTAGAAAACTATTGTACGCGTCCGGAACTATATGAAAACTGCGTTAAAATAAATTAATTTGTCGATATTAGATTAGCACTACACGTCTAGCCCTCAAAATTCAAGTTTTTTGGGAAAAATAATTGTTTAACAAATGTTTCAATTAATTAATTATAACACAGTAACTTTTTATAAAACTATTGTACGCGTCCAGAACTATATGAAAACTGCGTTAAAATAAATTAATCTGTCGATATTCGATTAGCACTACATGTCTATCCCTCAAAATTCAAGTTTTTGGAGAAAAATAATTGTTTAAAAAAGGTTTCTATTAATTATAACACCTTATCTCTATACAAAATTATTGTACGCGTCCGGAACTATATGAAAACTGCGTTAAAATAAATTAATCTGTCGATATTCCATTAGCACTTGACGTGTAGCCTTAGAAATTCAAGTTTTTCGGGAAAAATAATTGTTTAAAAAATGTTCTAATTAATTATATCACCTGAACTTTATAGAAACATATTGTACGCGTCCGGAACTATATGAAAACTGCGTTAAAATAAATTAATCTGTCGATATTCGATTAGCACTACATGTCTATCCCTCAAAATTCAAGTTTTTGGGGAAAAATAATTGTTTAAAAAATGTTTCTATTAATTATAACACCTTATCTCTATACAAAATTATTGTACGCGTCCGGAACTATATGAAAACTGCGTTAAAATAAATTAATCTGTCGATATTCCATTAGCACTTGACGTGCAGCCTTAGAAATTCAAGTTTTTCGGGAAAAATAATTGTTTAAAAAATGTTCTAATTAATTATATTACCTGAACTTTATAGAAACATATTGTACGCGTCCCGAACTATATGAGAATTACGTTAAAATAAATAGATCTGTCGATATTCGATTAGCACTTGACGTGTAGCCTTAGAAATTCAAGTTTTTTGGGAAAAATAATTGTTTAAAAAATGTTTTTATTAATTATAACACAGTAACTTTATATAAAACTATTGTATACGTCCGGAACTATATGAAAACTGCGTTAAAATAAATTAATCTGTCGATATTCCATTAGCACTTTACGTCTAGCCTTCAAAATTCAAGTTTTCAGGGCAAAATAATTGTTTAAAAAATGTTTTAATTAATTAGAACACAGTAACTTTATAGAAAACTATTGTACGCGTCCGGAACTAAATGAAAACTGCGTTAAAATAAATTAATCTGTCGATATTCGATTAGCACTACATGTCTATCCCTCAAAATTCAAGTTTTTGGGGAAAAATAATTGTTTAAAAAATGTTTCTATTAATTATAACACCTTATCTCTATACAAAATTATTGTACGCGTCCGGAACTATATGAAAACTGCGTTAAAATAAATTAATCTGTCGATATTCCATTAGCACTTGACGTGTAGCCTTAGAAATTCAAGTTTTTCGGGAAAAATAATTGTTTAAAAAATGTTCTAATTAATTATATTACCTGAACTTTATAGAAACATATTGTACGCGTCCCGAACTATATGAGAATTGCGTTCAAATAAATAGATCTGTCGATATTCGATTAGCACTTGACGTGTAGCCTTAGAAATTCAAGTTTGTCGGGAAAAATAATTGTTTAAAAAATGTTCTAATTAATTATATTACCTGAACTTTATAGAAACATATTGTACGCGTCCCGAACTATATGAGAATTACGTTAAAATAAATAGATCTGTCGATATTCGATTAGCACTTGACGTGTAGCCTTAGAAATTTAAGTTTTTCGGGCAAAATAATTGTTTAAAAAATGTTCTAATTAATTATATCACCTAAACTTTATAGAAACATATTGTACGCGTCCCGAACTATATGAGAATTGCGTTCAAATAAATAGATCTGTCGATATTCGATTAGCACTTGACGTGTAGCCTTAGAAATTCAAGTTTTTTGGGAAAAATAATTGTTTAAAAAATGTTTTTATTAATTATAACACAGTAACTTTATAGAAAACTATTGTATACGTCCGGAACTATATGAAAACTGCGTTAAAATAAATTAATCTGTCGATATTCAATTAGCACTACATGTCTAGCCCTCAAAATTCAAGTTTTTGAGGAAAAATAATTGTTTAAAAAATGTTTCTATTAATTATAACACCTTATCTCTATAGAAAATTATTGTACGCGTCCGGAACTATATGAAAACTGCGTTAAAATAAATTAATTCGTCGATATTCGATTAGCACTACACGTCTAGCCCTCAAAATTCGAGTTTTTTGGGAAAAATAATTGTTTAACAAATGTTTCTATTAATTATAACACCTTATCTCTATAGAAAACTATTGTACGCGTCCGGAACTATATGAAAACAGCGTTAAAATAAATTAATCTGTCGATATTCGATTAGCACTACACGTCTAGCCCTCAAACTTCAAGTTTTTTGGGAAAAATAATTGTTTAAAAAATGTTTTTATTAATTATAACACAGTAACTTTATAGAAAACTATTGTATACGTCCGGAACTATATGAAAACTGCGTTAAAATAAATTAATCTGTCGATATTGGATTAGCACTACACGTCTAGCCCTCAAAATTCAAGTTTTTGGGGAAAAATAATTGTTTAAAAAAGGTTTCTATTAATTATAACACCTTATCTATATACAAAATTATTGTACGCGTCCGGAACTATATGAAAACTGCGTTAAAATAAATTAATCTGTCGATATTCCATTAGCACTTGACGTGTAGCCTTAGAAATTCAAGTTTTTCGGGAAAAATAATTGTTTAAAAATTGTTCTAATTAATTATATCACCTGAACTTTATAGAAACATATTGTACGCGTCCCGAACTATATGAGAATTACGTTAAAATAAATAGATCTGTCGATATTCGATTAGCACTTGACGTGTAGCCTTAGAAATTCAAGTTTTTCGGGAAAAATAATTGTTTAAAAAATGTTCTAATTAATTATATTACCTGAACTTTATAGAAACATATTGTACGCGTCCCAAACTATATGAGAATTACGTTAAAATAAATAGATCTGTCGATATTCGATTAGCACTTGACGTGTAGCCTTAGAAATTCAAGTTTTTCGGGCAAAATAATTGTTTAAAAAATGTTCTAATTAATTATATCACCTGAACTTTATAGAAACATATTGTACGCGTCCGGAACTATATGAGAATTGCGTTCAAATAAATAGATCTGTCGATATTCGATTAGCACTTGACGTGTAGCCTTAGAAATTCAAGTTTTTTGGACAAAATAATTGTTTAAAAAATGTTTTAATTAATTATAACACCTGAACTCTATAGAAACATATTGTACGCGTCCCGAACTATATGAGAATTACGTTAAAATAAATAGATCTGTCGATATTCGATTAGCACTTGACGTGTAGCCTTAGAAATTCAAGTTTTTCGGGAAAAATAATTGTTTAAAAAATGTTCTAATTAATTATATCACCTGAACTTTATAGAAACATATTGTACGCGTCCCGAACTATATGAGAATTGCGTTCAAATAAATAGATCTGTCGATATTCAATTAGCACTTGACGTGTAGCCTTAGAAATTCAAGTTTTTCGGGAAAAATAATTGTTTAAAAAATGTTCTAATTAATTATATTACCTGAACTTTATAGAAACATATTGTACGCGTCCCGAACTATATGAGAATTACGTTAAAATAAATAGATCTGTCGATATTCGATTAGCACTTGACGTGTAGCCTTAGAAATTCAAGTTTTTCGGGCAAAATAATTGTTTAAAAAATGTTCTAATTAATTATATCACCTGAACTTTATAGAAACATATTGTACGCGTCCCGAACTATATGAGAATTGCGTTCAAATAAATAGATCTGTCGATATTCGATTAGCACTTGACGTGTAGCCTTAGAAATTCAAGTTTTTTGGACAAAATAATTGTTTAAAAAATGTTTTAATTAATTATAACACCTGAACTCTATAGAAACATATTGTACGCGTCCCGAACTATATGAGAATTACGTTAAAATAAATAGATCTGTCGATATTCGATTAGCACTTGACGTGTAGCCTTAGAAATTCAAGTTTTTCGGGAAAAATAATTGTTTAAGAAATGTTCTAATTAATTATATCACCTGAACTTTATAGAAACATATTGTACGCGTCCCGAACTATATGAGAATTGCGTTCAAATAAATAGATCTGTCGATATTCGATTAGCACTTGACGTGTAGCCTTAGAAATTCAAGTTTTTCGGGAAAAATAATTGTTTAAAAAATGTTTTTATTAATTATAACACCTTATCTCTATAGAAAATTATTCTACGCGTCCGGAACTATATGAAAACTGCGTTAAAATAAATTAATCAGTCAATATTCCATTAGCACTACACGTCTAGCCCTCAAAATTCAAGTTTTTGGGGAAAAATAATTGTTTAAAAAATGTTTTTATTAATTATAACACAGTAACTTTTTAGAAAACTATTGTACGCGTCCGGAACTATATGAAAACTGCGTTAAAATAAATTAATTTGTCGATATTAGATTAGCACTACACGTCTAGCCCTCAAAATTCAAGTTTTTTGGGAAAAATAATTGTTTAACAAATGTTTTAATTAATTATAACACAGTAACTTTTTATAAAACAATTGTACGCGTCCAGAACTATATGAAAACTGCGTTAAAATAAATTAATCTGTCGATATTCGATTAGCACTACATGTCTATCCCTCAAAATTCAAGTTTTTGGGGAAAAATAATTGTTTAAAAAAGGTTTCTATTAATTATAACACCTTATCTATATACAAAATTATTGTACGCGTCCGGAACTATATGAAAACTGCGTTAAAATAAATTAATCTGTCGATATTCCATTAGCACTTGACGTGTAGCCTTAGAAATTCAAGTTTTTCGGGAAAAATAATTGTTTAAAAAATGTTCTAATTAATTATATCATCTGAACTTTATAGAAACATATTGTACGCGTCCGGAACTATATGAAAACTGCGTTAAAATAAATTAATCTGTCGATATTCGATTAGCACTACATGTCTATCCCTCAAAATTCAAGTTTTTGGGGAAAAATAATTGTTTAAAAAATGTTTCTATTAATTATAACACCTTATCTCTATACAAAATTATTGTACGCGTCCGGAACTATATGAAAACTGCGTTAAAATAAATTAATCTGTCGATATTCCATTAGCACTTGACGTGTAGCCTTAGAAATTCAAGTTTTTCGGGAAAAATAATTGTTTAAAAAATGTTTTAATTAATTATATTACCTGAACTTTATAGAAACATATTGTACGCGTCCCGAACTATATGAGAATTACGTTAAAATAAATAGATCTGTCGATATTCGATTAGCACTTGACGTGTAGCCTTAGAAATTCAAGTTTTTTGGGAAAAATAATTGTTTAAAAAATGTTTTTATTAATTATAACACAGTAACTTTATAGAAAACTATTGTATACGTCCGGAACTATATGAAAACTGCGTTAAAATAAATTAATCTGTCGATATTCAATTAGCACTACATGTCTAGCCCTCAAAATTCAAGTTTTTGAGGAAAATAATTGTTTAAAAAATGTTTCTATTAATTATAACACCTTATCTCTATAGAAAATTATTGTACGCGTCCGGAACTATATGAAAACTGCGTTAAAATAAATTAATTCGTCGATATTCGATTAGCACTACACGTCTAGCCCTCAAAATCCGAGTTTTTTGGGAAAAATAATTGTTTAACAAATGTTTTAATTAATTATACGACAGTAACTTTTTAGAAAACTATTGTACGCGTCCGGAACTATATGAAAACTGCGTTAAAATAAATTAATCTCTCGTAATTCGATTAGCACTACACGTCTAGCCCTCAAAATTCAAGTTTTTGGGGAAAAATAATTGTTTAAAAAATGTTTCTATTAATTATAACACCTTATCTCTATAGAAAACTATTGTACGCGTCCGGAACTATATGAAAACAGCGTTAAAATAAATTAATCTGTCGATATTCGATTAGCACTACACGTCTAGCCCTCAAACTTCAAGTTTTTGGGGAAAAATAATTGTTTAAAAAATGTTTTTATTAATTATAACACCTTATCTCTCTAGAAAATTATTCTACGCGTCCGGAACTATATGAAAACTGCGTTAAAATAAATTAATCTGTCGATATTCGATTAGCACTTTACGTCGAGCCTTCAAAATTCAAGTTTTTAGGGCAAAATAATTGTTTAAAAAATGTTTTAATTAATTATAACACAGTAACTTTATAGAAAACTATTGTAAACGTCCGGAACTATATGAAAACAGCGTTAAAATAAATTAATCTGTCGATATTCGATTAGCACTACACGTCTAGCCCTCAAAATTCAAGTTTTTGGGGAAAAATAATTGTTTAAAAAATGTTTTTATTAATTATAACACCTTATCTCTATAGAAAATTATTCTACGCGTCCGGAACTATATGAAAACTGCGTTAAAATAAATTAATCAGTCAATATTCCATTAGCACTACACGTCTAGCCCTCAAAATTCAAGTTTTTGGGGAAAAATAATTGTTTAAAAAATGTTTTTATTAATTATAACACAGTAACTTTTTAGAAAACTATTGTACGCGTCCGGAACTATATGAAAACTGCGTTAAAATAAATTAATTTGTCGATATTAGATTAGCACTACACGTCTAGCCCTCAAAATTCAAGTTTTTGGGGAAAAATAATTGTTTAACAAATGTTTTAATTAATTATAACACAGTAACTTTTTATAAAACTATTGTACGCGTCCAGAACTATATGAAAACTGCGTTAAAATAAATTAATCTGTCGATATTCGATTAGCACTACATGTCTATCCCTCAAAATTCAAGTTTTTGGGGAAAAATAATTGTTTAAAAAAGGTTTCTATTAATTATAACACCTTATCTATATACAAAATTATTGTACGCGTCCGGAACTATATGAAAACTGCGTTAAAATAAATTAATCTGTCGATATTCCATTAGCACTTGACGTGTAGCCTTAGAAATTCAAGTTTTTCGGGAAAAATAATTGTTTAAAAAATGTTCTAATTAATTATATCATCTGAACTTTATAGAAACATATTGTACGCGTCCGGAACTATATGAAAACTGCGTTAAAATAAATTAATCTGTCGATATTCGATTAGCACTACATGTCTATCCCTCAAAATTCAAGTTTTTGGGGAAAAATAATTGTTTAAAAAATGTTTCTATTAATTATAACACCTTATCTCTATACAAAATTATTGTACGCGTCCGGAACTATATGAAAACTGCGTTAAAATAAATTAATCTGTCGATATTCCATTAGCACTTGACGTGTAGCCTTAGAAATTCAAGTTTTTCGGGAAAAATAATTGTTTAAAAAATGTTTTAATTAATTATATTACCTGAACTTTATAGAAACATATTGTACGCGTCCCGAACTATATGAGAATTACGTTAAAATAAATAGATCTGTCGATATTCGATTAGCACTTGACGTGTAGCCTTAGAAATTCAAGTTTTTTGGGAAAAATAATTGTTTAAAAAATGTTTTTATTAATTATAACACAGTAACTTTATAGAAAACTATTGTATACGTCCGGAACTATATGAAAACTGCGTTAAAATAAATTAATCTGTCGATATTCCATTAGCACTTTACGTCTAGCCTTCAAAATTCAAGTTTTCAGGGCAAAATAATTGTTTAAAAAATGTTTTAATTAATTAGAACACAGTAACTTTATAGAAAACTATTGTACGCGTCCGGAACTATATGAAAACTGCGTTAAAATAAATTAATCTGTCGATATTCGATTAGCACTACATGTCTATCCCTCAAAATTCAAGTTTTTGGGGAAAAATAATTGTTTAAAAAATGTTTCTATTAATTATAACACCTTATCTCTATACAAAATTATTGTACGCGTCCGGAACTATATGAAAACTGCGTTAAAATAAATTAATCTGTCGATATTCCATTAGCACTTGACGTGTAGCCTTAGAAATTCAAGTTTTTCGGGAAAAATAATTGTTTAAAAATTGTTCTAATTAATTATATCACCTGAACTTTATAGAAACATATTGTACGCGTCCCGAACTATATGAGAATTACGTTAAAATAAATAGATCTGTCGATATTCGATTAGCACTTGACGTGTAGCCTTAGAAATTCAAGTTTTTCGGGAAAAATAATTGTTTAAAAAATGTTCTAATTAATTATATTACCTGAACTTTATAGAAACATATTGTACGCGTCCCGAACTATATGAGAATTACGTTAAAATAAATAGATCTGTCGATATTCGATTAGCACTTGACGTGTAGCCTTAGAAATTCAAGTTTTTCGGGCAAAATAATTGTTTAAAAAATGTTCTAATTAATTATATCACCTGAACTTTATAGAAACATATTGTACGCGTCCCGAACTATATGAGAATTGCGTTCAAATAAATAGATCTGTCAATATTCGATTAGCACTTGACGTGTAGCCTTAGAAATTCAAGTTTTTTGGACAAAATAATTGTTTAAAAAATGTTTTAATTAATTATAACACCTGAACTCTATAGAAACATATTGTACGCGTCTCGAACTATATGAGAATTACGTTAAAATAAATAGATCTGTCGATATTCGATTAGCACTTGACGTGTAGCCTTAGAAATTCAAGTTTTTCGGGAAAAATAATTGTTTAAAAAATGTTTTAATTAATTATAACACCTGAACTCTATAGAAACATATTGTACGCGTCCCGAACTATATGAGAATTACGTTAAAATAAATAGATCTGTCGATATTCGATTAGCACTTGACGTGTAGCCTTAGAAATTCAAGTTTTTCGGGCAAAATAATTGTTTAAAAAATGTTTTAATTAATTATAACATTTGAATTCTATAGAAACATATTGTACGCGTCCCGAACTATATGAGAATTACGTTAAAATAAATAGATCTGTCGATATTCGATTAGCACTTGACGTGTAGCCTTAGAAATTCAAGTTTTTCGGGCAAAATAATTGTTTAAAAAATGTTCTAATTAATTATATCACTTGAACTTTATAGAAACATATTGTACGCGTCCCGAACTATATGGGAATTGCGTTCAAATAAATAGATCTGTCGATATTCGATTAGCACTTGGTGTGTAGCCTTAGAAATTCAAGTTTTTCGGGCAAAATAATTGTTTAAAAAATGTTCTAATTAATTATATCACCTGAACTTTATAGAAACATATTGTACGCGTCCCGAACTATATGAGAATTGCGTTCAAATAAATAGATCTGTCGATATTCGATTAGCACTTGGCGTGTAGCCTTAGAAATTCAAGTTTTTCGGGCAAAATAATTGTTTAAAAAATGTTTTAATTAATTATAACACCTGAACTCTATAGAAACATATTGTACGCTTCCCGAACTATATGAGAATTACGTTAAAATAAATAGATCTGTCGATATTCGATTAGCACTTGTCGTGTAGCCTTAGAAATTCAAGTTTTCCGGGCAAAATAATTTTTAAAAAAATGTTTTTATTAATTATAACACCATAACTTTTTTTAAAAACTATTGTACGCGTCCGTATCTGTATGGGAACTGCGTTAAAAATAACAGAACTATCAATATTCAACCAGTATTTCATATCTAGACCTATAAATATAAGTTTCCCATCTAGATAGTTGTTGAAAAATACTTTTAAAATTTTTAAATTAATTAATTTTGTCTATCTGAGATGCCAGTTACACCAAATCCACGTGCGCAGACGTACACGCATATATACGTATGTTTTGTAACAAAAAATTATTTTTTCATTAATTTAATCATCAGAACTATTGATAGAACGTCTCTAAATGATAGGACTCTATAGATTTAGTCTTCTCTGTGGTCGTATATTCAAAATACGGTGAGATGCTATTATGTGATTTTGGAAGTTAGCATCTCATTTATAAAATTTTAATTAAAATAGATAATTCAACGGAACTATTGTTGATACCTATCAAGAACTGTAGAACTATGCTGGATGCAAGTAATTCTGCAGTATTTTTATGAGATGTTAAACTTTGAAATGCTAACTTCACACACGTTTAATCGGCATCGCAGAAAAGCGACAACAATACTTCGAGAGATCGAGTATCGATGCCATGCCCTTTTTTAGAAAGGATTTTTACTTCTCTCTCTCTCTCTCTTCCTCTCGTATATTTTTTATTTGTCTCTTTTTTCTTTTTCCCTGATTTTTTGTAATTATTTCAATCAACTATCAAAAGTGACAGTTTGACAGCTGAAAATGACACGAAGTAGTTTGACAGCTGGAAATGACACGAAGTGAAGAAAGTCATAACGCACTTAACAACGAGATAGCGAGACAGCCAATCAGCATCTCGGAAAAGCGGCAACAATAAATTCGATTTGATTTAACATCTCCTTTTTAGATAGGATATATAATTTTGCATTTTTTATTTTTTAAGTGTTTCTTGATATTTCTATTCTTTTCTATTCTTATATATTTATATATCGATCTTTTAATGTATAAGAAAAAGTTTCGAAATTAATTTGAATCCTCCCCACTATAAATTGCCATTAATCGCTGTCAACGCTCTTATTCATTATTTATTCATTTCTATCTATATTTTGATCTACAATATACGACATTTCAATCTTCAATTGACAGCATTTCACGGTCATGAAAGAGTGATTAACTTGCTCGTTGCATCAAATGCGGATCTTCTAAATGCACAAGATTCTTCAGGTTCTTCACCACTTCATGCAGCGATGAAACATGAAAATCTGAATGCGGCAAAGTGTATTATACATTTAGGCGCCGACGTCAATCTTGTAGACAAGATCGGTCAAACTATTCTGCATGTTGCCACATTAACTGGTAATATAAACGCTGTTGATTACATTTTGGAACACAATCTGATTGACGTGAATTGCGAGGCTGCTTTTGGTATCACACCGCTCAAGATAGCTCAAAGAAATAATCACGTTGATATTATTAAAATTCTTACCAGAAATGGCGCTAAATAATAAAATGTGATTAGTACTTATTGTCATTACACTTTTTCACAATTTTTACGTTTGTAAATTGTTACATTTACACTTGTAATCAAAAACAAACTCCACACGAAGAGTTTGAAAGCGTAAATGATAGAGGAGAAGGTGGTATTATGGCCAGTGCGGACATGGTCATTCATATTATCTCCGTTATTAACTGACGAATTTTAGTAATTATTTATGATATTTGTTTAGCCTACTGTTATATAATGATGCTAATATAATAAAACACAATAGTCAACATTGGTTATAAGGCATTTTTACTTTTAAGGATTTGAATTTTAAAAAACTTCGAAAATGTTTTAAGGTACATTTTAACATTTAATTACACATACTGCCATTGCTTTTAAACTTAACCGCATTATCACCAAAATGTATGTACACTTGAGTACTTTCTTATTATTTAACTCTTTATTCGGCTGTATTTCGAGTTATACAAAATTAAACGATGATATAGGATGTTGTCAATATGGCCATCTAAGTGTGCTAGTAATATGATCACTTTCGAGATCTCTATATCGGCAAAATTCCTTGATAAATCGATTAAAGGGTTAATTTAAGGCTGTTAATTTTTTTAAATCCTTTATATGAACAAGGTTCTTTAGATTTAAGGTTATTTTTATTTAACTTCCATTAAATGTAAATAAAAATCGCCTGTTTCGATATAACAATTTATTTTATATAAATATATGTTTCTAACAAAATACTGTGACTTTTTTAAACAAAACCAATTTTTTTACATTTATTTTTGTAGTGGCCATATTACCCTCTCTATTTCTCTTCGGAGAATTTCTATTTACTTTTCCATTATGCAGTATCGTTACATTCTTATAAATAATATATATAATATTTTATAACTTTAAATTGAAAATCTAATGAGCAACACTTTGATGAATATAATCCTAAAATTTCAACTCAAAACATTGATTATTAACAAAGTTATTAAATAAAATATAAATGGGGGTGATCATATTACTACCTTCTCTTCTATACAAAATATTTGCATCACTTTCATATATTTTTTGTTCGTTTTTAATATTAAGTCTGTGATTTTTGTTTATACTTACTGTAAGTATGATTGAGGATAAAAAAAGACTGAAGCAAGTGACGTGTTATTCAGAGATTGGTACACATTTATTTATCCTTTGTTTTTCCTTGTATCAGACAGTTTTAAAGAAGCATACAAAAATCAAGAAACGGAGGCTCTTATTAGTTCGGAGATACCTAGGCTTCACATTCTTCTTCATCCTCTACCTTTATCCTTCCTCTGTTTCATTAAACTTTCTTTTTTCTTAGCGTGCGCAGGCAGGCGACGTAGTACAGAAAACTCATGCATATATTGTTAAATGTGCGCGTGCTTAAACCCTAGAACGCTAATGTAATTAATAATAATTATCAACACTTTCCGACAGATGATCTCGAACAGGCAAGATAAAAGAAAACAAAATTTGAACAATTTGAAAAAAATTAACAATTGTAATAATTAATTTTTTATTGCTAACGCTGAAATATAATTTCTATAAATAGTTATTAATTGCGATGACACAAAGTGTTAAAAAAGCTTGTATTTTTTTATATCACGAAACCGTGTAATTAACAAAAAACGAAAAGAGAATATTGATAATCATCATTGATATAAACCTTATATTCATTATTTATGAGGAATATATCAATAGACAAGCAAAAGAATTAGCGTCTGAGGGTGCACTGCTTAGCGTTCTAGCGTTAAGTATCATTTACATCACAAAGGAAAAACGTAAAAGGTAAAATCACAGAATTGTATGAATCATATGTGATCGCATGGACCCTAGAGCCCGCGATTTTCGTGGCTTTCGATTCGACGGTTTGGGAGAAGGAGATGGCCGGAAGCGGATTAAACCTTTTTCCTCTATTGACACGTCTCTAAGTACCAGCAGCTTTAAATAGTCACATGAGTCGTAGTAATCGCAGAAGAAATATAATATAGCTATTATTATTAACTATACTAAATACAGTATAGTCATATAGCATAATATAATACTATAATACGCGACTCTCTATCATCAACTATACCAAATAGTATAGTCAACGTCATCGTTACACCGTTTCTGGACCTTGGAGGTATCAATAGTAGGCTAAGAATTAATTAACGCTACCATGATCGCCGCGCCTACTGCAGAGACCGTCATTTTGATGCCCCGTACGATTGCAATTTTGTGTGTTGAAAAAATAAGTATAAACAAGTATGAAATAATTCGCGTTCTTATCGCGCTCTACCATCCACTCACTGCAAATCACAGTATATACATGGGACGAAATATCACTTCGTAAGAGGCTCCAAAATGTCTCGAATCGGCCCTGGAGGGCGGCGATAAATCGACAGAGTATGATTTTTAGCTTTGCCCGCATTTCATCTCTTTCATCTTCTTTCGAAACGAAAGCTTATCTCGCTAAGTATCTCGCAGGACGAAGTTAGGAGACTTACGGAGAAGGGGTCCTAGGTGAAGGATCGGGAGATGGACCGGATAATAAAGGATCGTTATGACGAAAGAAGAAACATCTCGATTGGTCAACGATCAATTAATCTTACGCCTGTTTCTCTCGCCGCGGAAAAGCGGAGCGGGAATAAGAAGGGGGATGAAAAGAGAGAGTGGTCTCGGAGGGGCGGAAGATATTTACATTTATAAAACGGCTAAGGATAAAACATGCACTGTACATCGTCTGTCCGTGTTCGATTAATGCCGCACACGCGTCCTCCCTCTCATCCTTTGATCCTTTCTCGCGCAGCGATACACATGTGGACAAGTGTGCTCGACTACGTTTTGTCGTTTTCTTCCTTTCGTTCTTTTCTATGTTTTCTTTTTCACTCGAGACACCTAGATCGTAATCCGTAAAATCCAAGATCCGCTCTCCGAGAACTCATTTTCAAACATAAAACTGTATCTCTTATAAGATTCGCTTCGAATATAATTTTACGTTTAAAGCAAGTCACAAGAGAGCGAGACTTCAGATATAATTTTATTACTTAAAACATTAGATCTCTTCACAGATTCTCTTCCTCAAGAAAAGACAGATCGCTTTAAATACAACTTTATATTTAAAATAAATATCATAAATTCTAGCGAAAGGAGCGAAAAGGAGTTTAAATAGAATTTCGCGTCCGAGATGGACTTTGCGAGTTTCGATCCCAACCGTCTCGTTTACCTCTCCGTCGTCGGCCTACTTTAGTGGAGTTTGTTATAAATATCCAACGATTACTTGGGCTCTTTAATATTTTACTTCCTTCGCTTAGTTTATTTACACATTAACTAATACGCGTTTGGGACTTAAGTTAAGATCCGCCTCGCGCGTCCTCCGCGCCGCGTCACCGATAATACATAATAGCTCGTAATAGCTTCGCTACTTACTAGTAAACTTACCCTAGGTATGCTTTCTTCCCGCAACTACCAATCATCGTCTCTCAAGGTTTCTCCTTTCGATTCTCTCGATCTCTCGCGCTCGCGTTCCACTTTACATTACAAGTATTCCAACATGTACAAAGCCATATTTACATTTATGTACACACGGTTTTCGCACTCGGAGTCCTTCGCGACATTGATAACGCTTCGCTACACGCGCGTCTACGCGCGATGTCCGTGTTCGTGCACGCGATGAAACCTCTGTCAGGACACTTCGAACTAGGACGCGTTTGGCCGCATTCTCGTCGCAATAAGTGCGAGCGTGTGCCCGCCGCAAGTTCCGTAGTTACGTTTGATTTTCTTTACGCAAGATAGTCATCGTTTTCACGTTTGAAGATGCGTCGAAAATGCGGACCGATTATCCCATCTAACATACTGATTGACTTTCGGACCCGCGATGGTCCGTTTCTCCCTTTTTAGACTCGCACGAACGTCGAACGGATGGAATGTGGGTGCTTTCAACAATTGTCTGGCAATTATACATTACGCGGCTGAGCCTCGTAATTTCCCCCGTTCGTAGAAAATTATATACAAGCTACATCTTTCGGCTTAACTGCTCTCTGCTAAATCAGTCATGGCGAAACTTAAACTCTAAGCAGTTTGTGGTCTCGACTGGATCGTAATTGCAGTTTCAAGAATGATAGGTCAGATAAGGAAATGCGGTATTGAATTGAATTCGTAAAGGAATGTCGGCAGCCTTGATTGTACATATTAAAAAAGATTCTTTATAATATTTTAATATTATATATTATTTTCAGAGGCGACTACAACACGCCAGATACAAAAAATTTCATAAAATTCTTTTAAAAACACAACTGAATAATAATAATAAACATACATTTCACAAATATTATTCACAAAAATTTTATTTTTATTAAGAAAAATTAATTTTTATAACTCCGTGGAAACTTGTTAAGTTGACTGACATCTAATATAAATAACATTTTTCTTAAATAAGAATTTTCTTTATTTAATTTATATTAATCTATAAGGTCTACACTTTGCTTTGTGATATGACTTACGTTGCATTCGCAAGAATTAAATTATTTATTATTCCGTTTTATTATCCCGTGACTTTCACCAATAGCAAATATAAAGTCGCCTCTGATGGCGTCCGAGATGCAATTATTATTATACGATTTGGTCGGTCTAATTAATGTTCCAATAAATGTCAGTTGTGAGTGCAAAGCTCTCAGGATCTTGTAGAGACTTTTACATAGTTAACAAGCAACGTCTGTAAAGGCCACCGATATACTGACATTCTTCATATTGGGTGCTTGAGGAAAAAAAACTATTGATGGACACTTGCTTCGGAACGCCGGGATGAGCAATTATATATTACAACTGCTCGGGACACATTTACACACTTAACATAGTTGGTATCCCTAACGCAATATCACTATTACAATTCTCCTACATGTGTGTCTCTCATGAGTGAGAAATAAATCAAGTAACCACGAAATCGCGACATAGCGGACAAATATACGTTGAGCTTATCACACTTGTCGGTGCATTTAATTAAATTAGTATTCTGCAACAATTTTAAGCCAAGTAAATTGATCTTGATAAATTAAATTCTAACCCCGCCACCCCCCTTTTCAAATTCTATTTTATATTAAAAACGAATTGTACCACAATACAAAATAAAATAAACGTTCTGTTTAAGGAAAATAAACGTTCTCTTGTTCAAATAAATAGAAAAATCATACAAACAAGGAAATCATAATTTTAAGTATATTCACGTATTTAATTCAAATATTTATATAGTCCACTCAACGTAACTTCATCCACAATGTACCATATTAAGAAAACTATCGAAATTTGCTTTCAATACTTTTCCTGTCGCGGACATTGTCCGACGAAGATCCTCGTGGTTTTCGCCGTTGAAGACGACGAGAGATGGTTGGAGAACGACAAACTTCCACTCGACACAATTTCCGCTCGCTATACAAAAACACTCGGAGATGATAAAAATAAATAGCGCGCGCGCGCGGGATCCCTTGGTTATACAATTAGCTTAGGTCACGCGTTCTCACGTACACATACACGGTTTTGTTTTAAAAAATAGTAAAAAACAGTGACTAAGTGTTTTCGCGTATTTTTCCACGTCGCTCGGGAAATCCGCTTGTATCACTAATATTTACTCGCCCACTTACGATTTCTGGGCGCCCTTCTTATCATTTCTCTCACGCCTTTTCTCTCCCCTCACAATAATAATATATCGTTACTGTATACATACATATACATACATATATATATTTATATATTCATTTTTTTATTTATAAAAATAACGTTCTGGGACTAAAACGCAACGTTCCAAAGCGGCGCGCGACGAGGAGCTGTCACGTACGACTGATAAAGGCGCTCCAGCCATTGCCCCTCGATTTCTCCTTTGTTCTTCCCGCACGGGAGGAAATCTAATTTCCGGCCATCAACGCCGAGAACACGCTCGTTATTTGCTCGTAGACACTCGGCGAAAGTTCGCGCGTGGAACGCACCGAGTGTCAGACTGAAGCCTCGCGCAGATTCGGCTTCAGGCAGAATGTAAACAAGTAGCTGCGCCTTCAGGTAAACAAAAAGAAAAAGGTAATGTCGGAACGAACGTTGTTGTTGCAACAAATTATATTAATTAAAACGTATCCCAATGTTCTAAATTAAAAAAATACTTGTATATTAATTAAAATTTATTTTCTAATAATTAGTTTTTTAATAATCAGTTTTAAATTATCTCAAGTAAAGAAGCGTTATAAGTTAATTTATTGAATTTTAATAAATTATTAATGGTTTTGTGGATAATCTAATATACTTTTTACATTTTCTTTGATTAAATTACTTGAAAACATATTTTTATATAAAAACATTTTGTATGAACAATATAAAAGACACAACTAGTGCAAAAAAATTTCAGAAAAATTAAAATACTTAATCTTACTTTAAGCTGCACATATGCCTGAAACTGTCTCTGTTTATTTAAAACTATTAAATAACATGCTTTGCAGTTACTGCTCACAAATTTTGCATAGTGTGGCTACAAAGTTTATCAGGAGGCGTTGAAATGGGGAGCGACGGATACCATTACGTGAAGTAAGATTGCTCCAGTCGTATCACTTTATGTCACAATGTAAAAAAGTATCCTCATTTATAAAATAAAAAAAAATAGCCATCGTTATATTTGTTCATTGGATTCTAAAATATTAGATGACTCTTCTTTTAGCACGGCACTAACATCGTCGCAGCAATCTCACTTCATATTAAGATGCCGATTCCTTTATCGAGCCGTCGTCGATTTTACGTAAGAATCGAGACGCGGGCAGGTCGACCCTCGGCTTGTCGATGACACCGGCGTATCGTTGACGATTCGGTCGGCGGCGATATGTCTAGATCTATGTTACAACGTTTGCCTCTCTAAATTTCGGGCCTGCGCCAGTCTCATCTACGCCTGCTTTGCACCGCCGAATACTTAACGATATGCAGACACGGAAGTGGCCGACAGAAATGAAGATACCGAACCGGACGACTCCGTCCGTCGCACTGCGGCGATACGACGGGATACACGACGTTGAACGGCCGTATTAAACGCAGCTCGCCGTAGTAACTAGATGCAGACGATACGTACGTCACACTGTGATTTACACGCGGTTTACATTCGGCCACGATGAGCCGCGTTTAATGCTACGATCAACACGGCACCTAATATCGCCGGACGTGTGACAGCCGAGCCGTCGGTGAATCCACTTACCGCCCTGAATACCGGCTTACGATACGCGGTTTGCCGTGTCCCGTAACCCTCCCCGTAACCCGTTTACAATCGTGTGGCGGCGGGAAGGGTTGACGCAGATATGCCGAGTATCGGCGATGCTCACGTAATATTTCCTCTCCCCCCCCTGCCCTCCCCAAAGTCCGCCGCGCGTGAGGATAGGGTTCGATTCGATCTCGATAACACTGTTGTTGGATGTTATTGCCGTAGGAAGTGTATTGGGTGAAATGATACCTAACAGATACGACGCGCAGCTTCCCAATTCGGTATCAACGAAATCATAACATATATTTCTCATATATCACATTAGAATTATCCAGCGGAACATTTAAAGTTATGCAAATTTTATAAAATTTATGAAAGCTGTATAATAATCAGCACACACATAAGAAATTAGAAAACAAATATTTCTAGTAACCAATTCTCCTTTTTAACAGACACTCTGCATACATGTAAAAAAAAAAAAAAAAAAAATAAAGAAAACAAAAACGATTATCTATAATATAAAAAAATAACGTAATCCATAAATAAATGTACGCGCAGCCATTAATAGAGAATTGAATGTAGTTATTATTAAAATAAATAGAAAGAATCGATCGGTCCGACAAACCCGCAACGGTGAAGATATTGCGAATACTTTAAATGCCAAATAACGAAATTCTTTATGTTTCTATTGAAAATGGCAAAAAATAATATTAAAAATTAATACGTTGAATAATGTAACGACAGATATTTCATAAAAACTTCCACGAGATTTAACATCAACTCTTTAACATTAAGATAATAAAACTTTGGTTCATTACGTACGTGTAAAATTTACTTAAAAAAACATCGCGCTTACGAATGCAGGATAAATCTCCTCGAAAGCCAATCTTCTCGCGCGATCGCTTCGGACTTTGCAAAAGCTCCCGTCTTCACTAGGATCCGTTACATTCTGATCTTTATTTGCACACACTCGGTTCGCCAATTCCAAACGCCCGGGCTCCACGGGCACGTTGTCGTCGTCGACTTAGCCTAAACGAGAGGTCCGCTACAATTGTTATACAGAATCCGCGTCGCGGTGGTACGCACTCACGCACACACGAGATATTTTAAGAGAAACGGGGCGTCCGTTGGACGACGTGACAGCCTTAGTTGGACGCCCATCGATCTCGCATTCGCTCATTCTCTCTCTCTCTCTCTCTCTCTCTCTCTCTCTTCGTCTCGCTCGTTCGCGAGGAGACGCCCGACCAAATTCCACCTGAACGGAGACAAGGGCGGCGTTTCCTAAACGCTCGCGATACGATCGATTATGGCTAAAACGCGACGACCTGTATCAAGATACCGTCGCGCTTACGCTTGAGCTAAAAAGCGGCACGTTCATCTCCCGCGTTTCATGTCCCTCTCGACATCCTTCTGGCGGGGGTCGCCGACACGTGGTTATTCTCTTGAGGAACGAATCCGTCGACACCGTCACCACCGTCACCACCACGTAGTCCCGGACGAAACGAAAACCATTTGGACGGTTTACGCCGTACCGAGCGGTCGACGGTATCGTCCCCTAGGAAAGTCCGTCGCGAGAAGAAGGTTTCCGGGTCATCGGCGTCGTCGTCGGGGACCTAACACTCGCTATAAGACGGAGGCGGCATACCACGACCCGTGTACATGTCCGTTTGCGGCTGCAGGTGACAAACGACGGTGTGTCCGTCTAGGACGGCCACCGTCCGCGTGTGGTCCTGCTGCGGCGGCAAGCCGTATGGCGCCGGCAACCGCGGTAGATCTCCGAGCTCGTACCTGGCCTGCTGCCGGCGCAGTTTCTCCCAACAGGCGTTCAGAGTCCGCTCCACCGCCGGCCCGTACTCCGTCGAGTCGTAATGCGTGAGATTACCGCCGCCACCACCACCGCCGCCGCCGCCACCACGTTCCGTCATCGACTGGCCATAGTGCACCAGGTTGCGATCAGCGGCAGGCGAGTACGGGATCAGCGGCCGATGATCACCGTAGCTCCTGGAGGACTGCCTACTCATGTCGCTCTGCCGACGGCCGTCCTCGTCGGACATGTCCGACACCTGGATCTCGCCGGCGCCGACGATGCCGCCGTTACCGCCGCCGTTGCCGCCGCCGCCTCCGCCACCGCCACCGCCACCACCGCCACGCTCGATCTCCTCGTACACCGGATCGTCCTCGTTGGCGAGGCCGCGCGGCAGGTGCACGTGCTGGCCGTGATGACCGTGCAGTTGGTGATGCCCGGCGACGCCGCCGTTGCCGCGACCGTCCACGATCTCGGTGTACGTATGGTTGTACGGCATCGCGGCGCGTCTACCGCCGATTGTCCTGGTACCGGTGTTCATCTCGCCGACGTCATTCGGCCCGCGTCTCCTGCCGGAGTGGCCGAGCGTCAGGGTGTTGTGCGTCCTCGGGGAGTCCTCCTGCTCGGAGCCGCCGTGTCCGGAGTCGCGGGAGTAGGACTTAAAAGAAATGTTCTGCGGAGAGAGAGAGTTAATGACGTTAGAACAACAGATCGGTGTGCACAGGTAGAAGGTAGGACATGAAACGATGATGTTAACACTTTCGCACCCATTGAGTTCTATTCATGTGTGTGCGTTAAAAGATTATTAATTTTTTAAATTATATAAAATATATTTTTAGAATATTTACGTGTGAACAATGTATCTGATAATGAGTATGTACATGGAAAAAATAGTTTTGCTAAAGTATTCAAAAATTCAGCCGGATATAGATCTAAAAATCATTTTGTCCATTAAAATAATTATAAAGGACGTTCAAGTGTAATGAGCAATGCTGCAAAATGTTTTGATATTTTAGCAACCAATTTGAGAATCCTGTAAAAATTTAATGATCTAACAAATATATATTTGTTAGATCATTAAAGATTTATATATATCCTGCAAAATTTTTAGATATTTTAGCAAAACCTTTCTTTCCGTGCATGTAAATCAACTAGATAAAGTTTACCTTAGATAAAATCAAAATACCTTTAGAAATAAATGTTAATTATATACGCAAATTTAAAAAATTAAAATTAATAAACAATAATACAAAAAATTACATATATAATAATTTATCACACGTGACATTTAATCATTTAAACAAATGGGATCGTCGGAAACAAAAGTGTTAAGTTTATAAAACTCACGGGAATGTGTCGCACAACTGAGCCGTTATTTTACCACTTAATCAAGGGATTAATAACAGAATATTATAAATCTTTTCAAATATTTGGATTTAATAAATCATAATCTGACTTTTGTTGTGTTTCATTTAAACGGTATTTGATTTACTTAAATTACTTGAATTATATGTGCCAATCTCACATACTTGTCACAAAAGATACTTGTTAAGATAGGCACATTATTTAAGTCTCTCCACTTAGGTTTAATTATATTTAATTATATAACTCATGCTGTTTTTTAAAATGGAACGGCTCAATTGATGATCGCGCATGCATGAGAGGAGAGACGAACGAGAACCTTCCACTCGCATTACATGAGGACCGTATTTCACGGTTAATCATCCTCCTCTCTTCATTGTGCAGCCAAAAAAAAATATAACACACAACGTAAACCAAGGCACACAAGATGAGCTACACACAATTCATGACAGGATAAATGGAGCACTGTGTTCTGATATAAAACGTCATAACCGTGTATTCGCATTTGTTCCCGCGCGCCGGATGCGCATTAGAATAAGAAAAAAAGAGAAAGGGGCAGGGGCAGGTACCGGAAGAGCGACATGGCTTATTCCATAACATCTCCGTCTCTTCGGGTTTTACTTCAGCCGGCGCTCATCAATCACCGCGTTTTGCTATATCGGGATAACGATATAACGAGCATCGCTAAAAGTAAATGTATAAAAAGAAATATATACAACAGTATACTTACTATATTAAAAAAAAGAGTTTAAAACTGAGGACAAAAAAGTCTTAATAAATATACGTTCTTTAAATAAGTCTTTTTTTTTCAGATGAAATTGATTACGTTTCACTAATTCATGCAATTTCATTACATTTTATAAATAAATTTAAAAAGTTAATTTCCTTTAAATGTTATGATAAGAAATATAATTCTTCTTTCGGTACGTGTATTCCACATCTTGGTTTTGAGACAAGTGTCATCAATATGTAACTCGAAGATAATAGAACAGATATATTGTATTTGGGCAAAACATCTACTCTTTTACTTCTAAATTACAGAAAAACATCGTTTGTTTCAGTTCCATTGGTGTATGTAACAGAAAAAGATTGGGGAGAGATTGCAGACGGGAGATTAAGGTATAAGCTATGTCGCAAACATGAAAAAAAACCTCACTTTACACTTCGACCAAGTGTATCCGCATCTCCATGCTCAATATTCGGATCAGGTTCACTCCTAGGATACGAATGTCTAGGTGCTGTACATGAGTGAAAAGTAATACCGCACACCATGCAGAAATAAAAGAGAGAAAGATCAAAAGACACACGGTGAACCGGAGACGGCTCTAGTTTTAGCGAAACTTTCGGCAAAAGTATTATATTTGACAAAAATGAGGCTTTAAAAAATTTAGTTTACCGAGGTGTTTTATATTTCCGTGAAATACTAAGGCGATAATTAGCCAGATTCTCGCGAGAGACAGTTAAATGCTTGCAGATACGAAAATAATGGTTTTCGAGTGTATTTACAAACGCGCGGACTGTATATTCGATTAGTGTACTTCTCGCAAATGCGCAAGATCCTTGCAAATACAAAGACCGTAGTTGGCTCTTATAAACGCAAACTGCTTGCCGACGTGAAGATCGTACTTAGGATATCATCAATGCGGAAGCAGCGGTTTAGCAAATCCTTGCAAACATACGGACCATAATATCAGCGAGATGTTCGCAAATACGAAGCTACGATTTCCGTAAATGCCGTAGTTCAGCGCTGTTAGACTTTTGCATATTTGTTCAAAAGTAAGGAGACTACCATCTAAAGCAATGATCTTGTTAAGTAAATTATAACAAATTCTTAACGTACGATTTAAATCATACAACAACGATCTATTGATTTCTAAAGTACGCGCATTAAAGAGAAAAAAAATTATATATCTTTTGCCACGACGTAATAAAAGTTTAAACGGTCGCAAAGTTTGTCTTACGATAGAGCCGCCCCCGAGAATGAGAAACACAGCGAGCGAATTTAGCGGTGAATTAGTTACCTTCCACATGAGGTTTTTGTTAAGGTGGCCCCAAGTGGCGGTGGCAGATTTGGGGATATTGGGAGCTGAGGGTAAGAAGGCGTGACGTGCGTACGGCAGGGTGGCCACGATGTGAGCCTCGGTCGAGGCGGGTTCACCTGGCACCGTTACTGCCGGCTGCCTATCGACTATCGCCCAGCTTCGACCGGATACCAAGTACTGCAAAAGCAACCAATCCGCCGTTCCCCCTTAACCCTTCGTTTACTGATGGGCAGGGCCAGCCCTGTCAATGTCGCTCATGATTTAGTGTGTACGTGTATGAATGGATGGACTATTTTCCGGTTAATTATTCCATGCGTAATCACCGACCAAAAAATCGATATTACCAGATGATTGAAGTATTTGCGTCGGACCATTATAGATGATTCGTGTCAGTAAACAAAGGGTTTCTCCGCTAACAATCCCATTGATTTCAAGGAACGTCTCCATTTCACCAGAATTACAAAGAAAGGAAATTGGATAACTTGCCACGATAAAATCACAAATTTTTAAATCTATAATTAAGGAATTTGCTACTTTTTTAGGAGATCGCGAACAGAATCATCTTTATTATTAAAACAATATCCAGTATCGGATATTAACATTTATTAATTAACAAATAAGTTTCATCTGTGTTGTTTCTTTTTATATTTCCATATTTTAGACGGGAAAGAAAATGTAGATCTTCAGTAATTAAAAGTATGCAATATTAGAAAATTGAAAAAGTGACATTGAATGTTACCTTCGTTAAATAAAAGTATGACTATATTCTTGTCCATAAATACGCCGTACATATATGCCCAGTCCAAATTGAAATCACTGGGCCGAAAACACCTTAAATTCCTCGATCGATGAAGCAATGGGACAAAAGAGACCTCGCGCGCCAATTAGGATACATAATTGTGTGGATACGGGGAGGAGGGGCACGACATGACCGGACAAGGGAGATATAAACGCTGTACACATTCAACGATATCTCGCGCGGCGTGCGCTACCGGAAGCGAAACGGATTTAACTCGTGTGGAAGCAAATCTACGACGTAGCGTTGTGAGATACGCGACGTCGGCACGCACGCTGGAGGGTTCTCCCTGGACACATCGCGGCCTCCTTCCCTTCAGTGGACGAGAGTTTGTTGCGCGAGGATGACATGTGATTGCACCTGTTTCGAGACCCTATAGGGACGGGTCACGCGATCGCTACAGCCGGACTTCCGGTCCAAAACCTACGACCTACGACTATGACACAGATCGAAAAAGAGCTCTGTACGAGCTGCCTTCCGTTTGGATGACTCATTCGCTCTAACGCAAAAAAGATAGCAAAGTTTTTATACTCGGATTGAAGAATCTTCAAGAGAAGAAAAAAAATTAAGTTCTTCACATCCAAAGAATTAAATTATCTGATGAATTGATGGGCATTCCGATTTAAGAAATTGGTTCCAAAAAGATAGTAAGTTTTTAAAAGATAGAAATACGTTGAATTCAATCGGATTGTTTTATAGGCTTTTAATCATTGTGGATAGAAATTTCTGGCGACAAAGTAGTCGCTTCTTGTCGGAGATCATCTTTATACTTTACCTCATTGCGTGGATGTGCGACCTGGCGTTAATCAGTGAAACGCATTCGACGGATAGGAGTAAAGAGAAAGAGAGAAAGAGCGAAAGTGGCCGGTGAATGAGCATGTGTGATGCGGTGAAGGTGTGACAGATGTAACGGATTGGTTCGCGCGGATTTTCCTCGCCCGTACCTTTCCTTTTTTTCCTTCATTTTCCATTAAGTGACTGATCGTGTGGGTGAGTGCCTGAGCGAGCATTTGAGCGCCTTTTAATCCTTCACACTTGAAGCACAAATCCGATTACCGTTCGTCCTTTCATTATCATCACAATTATAAAATCAAATTTTTATAAAATTTATATAAAGTGAAGTTAATTTATCGCTTGCGTCTTCACAACATTGTTTTTCAATAATGTGTAATAAAAAGTTTTTTTTTATAAAATAATAAACGAATTTTACTTTTTTTTATTAACAAGCTATAGAACAATGTTGCTCGCTCAAGTTGCAATATACAAATGTATTAACAAATATAATTTCGTAATGCTCCGTCAGTCAGTCGGCAATACGACAAGTGCAAAGGGTTAAACATATATTTCGCAGCATGTGAAACATGTTAGAAAGTTCGACGGAAAACGCAAAAATTTTCGCGCAAACAGACGTAGCAAGTGCCACGTAATAATTTTTATGTGTAAGTATTCACGTTTTCGAGAATGCGCTTTCCATCGATTGCTTGAGAGAAAAAACCTACTTAATTACACGAAGCACGTTCAGGCGGAATACGGAAGTGCCATGGAGTGCAAGAGAACAAAACGACGTAAAATGCGACGTGTAAGTGCTTGCATAGAGTGCATCCCTTCGTACTCCGCCCTTTGCGTGTCTAGTTAGAATTAGGTCCGCTAGTACACATTACGAATCTTTCTAAACGTATACCTTCCCCATCGTTGACGGAAGTTCGTTTGTTTAAACTTCTTCGTCGTAAAGGGACGATGTAGTTGACAATGCGAATAAAGTAGCATGGATAATTACTAAAATGAAAATAAGTCTTTACGCAAAGTTGCCCCGGCCAACGGTATTTTTACGACATCTAAGATTATTTTAATCTTTACCTCTCTCAACTTTTTATAAATCTTTAAATTGTGCAGAAATAAAAATTACGTCTCTGCCATAAAAAATAATATAAAAGTACAATTTATATATAATAATTTAAATAAAGTTTTTATATAATTTATCGTAAATTATAGTTCATTGTATAATAAACTATAATGATTTTCTTTAGATTAGAAGTAATATAGATAAGATTGATTATCACAGTAATTTACTTTGAATATTGTTGCTGTAATAAACGAGTAATGATTACCTTGCTGATCAAATAAAACTCGTTTGATGTATCAAATATGACGAGCAAAAGGGTTAATGACAAAAAAGACGCGATTATGAGCACGATCATAAATCACGCGCGAGTATATCTGATGTTACGATTCCATGTATGTTCAAAATTATTTCTACTATGATTAGAAGAAAGGCAGTAACTGACAAATCGAACTTATATTTTCTGTTTTTTCTATAATATTCTTTCTATTATAGCCTTATAATTTTGATAATGTATCTGTATACCTAAATTAAGGGCACTTGAATGTCTTTAATAAATCCAATTAGCCAAATTAGTCTAATTAATCCTAAATTATTTTAATGATTAAAAGATATAATAAACATTCTATAACATTTTGTGTGTTAATAATGGCTTATTACATTTAAAAACTCATTAACATTTTATAAGAATTTAATTTCTTTACTAATATTTAATTATTATTTAATTTGACTTACCAGGTTACTACTTACAACTGTAACTGCAGCTAAAATTCCCTGTGTAAAATACTCGTTTCGACAAAATTATATCACTTACTGCCTTTTACCTGATTACAGATTTCATTGACGATCCGGAAGGTCTGAAATAAACGGGGAATCGCGCGAAATCGCGCTCTAAGAAAGGGAGCGGGCCGGGGCATAAGAGGGTACAAAGTAGCCAGCAACCGCATTACACCAAACCCCGAAGCCAGATAAGAAGCACGGAAATCACCACTGTTAGTAGGAAGTCTTGCGGGCGAGCGTGCTCGCGAGAGTGCGAATTCTAATGTTCGTGCTGTGTCTGCCTTTCGCGTATTTACAGAATAGGAACGTCGAGCATTATCGAATCGATAATCTGGAGGTGACATCTCTTCAGCCAAATTTATTTATAAAGAAATAAATGCATATACTTCTTTTTGAGAGTTCCTAAAATTTTAGTAAAATCAAAATCTAAAAATTTCTTTACATCAGAGTTTTGATAAATAAAATTAAAACACTGAATGACATTGTAATAGAGAATATAATATCGAGTTTTAGAAAATAAAAATGATAATTTAAAAATAAACATATAAAAAGTTTACTTTGATACCTTTTTGACACTGTACTAGCTAATGTCAATATTATATTTTACATTTCTGGACAGTTTGACTAATTGACCTGCTGAGCATTTTAATTTATTCAGGTTGTTACTTGAAATAATTTAATATTCAAGATCCTCGAGAGATTGTCGTTATCTGTTATTTGACGTTTTAAATAAAGAATGCCGGATAACTGAGAGACATTCTCATAATTGGAAGTATAATAGAGTCGTGAGCGTATTAACAAAGCGCTCGAATTAAATTGAGATCGAGAAAAAGCATCACATTTTATTTATTCTTTTAATAAACGCAAATTGTAGTAAATAATGGCCTACTTGAAGAATTGTAACACTGATATTATTACATAGAATAATTTATCAAAGAAAGCTAAGAAGAAATTATTTTATAATAAAAAAAATATATTACAGAGTTTATCAAATCTCGAACTTATCATGTCTTTACAAAAATTAAAAAATAAATAAATCTAAATATAATTTAATTAATAATTAGACATAAAAAATATTGCATTTAAATTAATTTTAAATAAAAAAAATATTATGAAGAAATTTTAATTTAAAATAAGTATTTAGTATTAAAAATACAAATTTTTTAAATATGGCCAATAAAATATGCATAAGTTAAAAAAATGTGTTTAAATTTATAAAAGTTTTCATAAGTTAAAAAAATTTTTAATATTTCCTTCTGACTAACGTTTTCCTACAAACTGTTTTATAATAGCATACACGAGCACGTACAACAATCTCTCTTCCAAATACATATTTTTTTGTTTCGCTAGTTTCTCTATCTCTCTCTCTCTCTCTTTCTCTCTTTCTCGCTCTATTTTTGTCGGCCAATTCTCTTCGACTCTCTGAGCGCGACAGGGTCGAAAGAGTTGAACGGTTCGTTAAATGCCTTTTAGTTCGCCGTTTTGCGAGTCAGTTTTTGAAGTGACTTGCTGATAACACCAAAAAAAGCTTTCAGGTTGGTTTCGAGCGTTAAAGCCGAATGTACCACTTAACATTATTCATAAACACTACGCTTTCAGAAAGTAATAGCCTGACGAAAATCACGAATATTCACGGAAAACCTAAATCTCTGTAATTAATTTCTACAATATGCAAAAATTACTTTCAAAGAGTAAAATTGTTGACTATAACATTGTAGTCGTAAATAGTTTAGATATATATAAATAAAAAAAGTTAAAGTAAAATATTTATCAAAAAATTGCAATTGCTACTATTGCAAATCATTCCCAGGAGAAAAAACCATGAGTATACACTAGGCTTTATCTGTAAAAATAATACAGTAAACTAGCAGGACCGTCTGCTTTACACATACATCCTGCAATAAATTCAATGTAATACATTAAGAAAAGAAAAAAATGCATTACGTTAAAATTAAAATTCTATTATTCGATTGTTAAATCGAATATACATCACAAGCATGAGAACCAAGTAACACTACGTAAACTATGTTTAGCGTTAAATGCGTGACGAACTAAGGTCTATTTACACGCGTTGAAAGAATCAAGAGAGATAGACAGAAACTATAATTCAGACGATTAACTGTAGCAACCTATCAATTGCGAAGGGGCAAGTTTGAAAGAAGGCAAGGCTGAGTTCTGAGCGGCAGGCAAAAAGTAAACGATAATAATTAATTATAGACGGATCATACTTGTGTTACTCATAATCATACTAAAAGGAATAGAGCGAGAAAAAGAATATATAGAAAAAAGGAGAAAGAGAGAAAGAGAGAGAAATGCAATTTATCAATACTCGGAAATTACTTCGATCTTATGCGATCATGTACAAGTTGTTACGACAGTCTGACTTGTGTGTACAATGTCAGAAAACATTAGACTTTGATTGATGTGCTTCATGAGATTGATCAAGTATTGCACCGTCATTGCTAATATGAACAAAAGTGAGAGGGGGAGAAGAAGACGCACGTTCCCCTTTCGGACTCCTACAATTCCAGTCTTTCGATTGCTCCATGGATAAAACACACAGTAACTGATATTTTTATGAAAATTAAAATGTCCCAATTTTTACAAATATTGCATCGTTCTGCATTATATTATGATTTTACATCTTAAACAAAATTAAACAAAATCAAGGAAAATATAACGAATCAAGAACCAGCTTGATTAAAACAATGTAATATCTGTAAAAGTTGCGAACATAGTGAGGGAACATAATAGATCTCTATTTTCATAAACGATATCGGTCACTGTGGTTCATCCGGAGCGATCACTTTACTTCGCTTCGTTATCCTTGTGTCTCGGTTTGGTGTATAAGCGGCGTTTGGATACCTTGCTGAGCGGGATGCCTATTGTGGTTGCTAGGTGCCATCATGTGCATCTGGTGTGCCCCGACCGGCGACCTCAGCGACAAATTGTTCAGGTTCACGTTTATCGAAAGATTCGTATTGTTACAGGCGGCGGTCAAGTTGTTGTGATTGTTCGGCGGTGACATGGCGCCGGCGTTGGTACCCACATTGGTGGCTGCATGAGGCGACAGTCCGGAGCTGTCCGTAGTAGGAGCCGAGGGGTTCGACGAGGTGTTGTGCGAGGCGAAGTCCTTGCCGCCGTTGGCGCCGCCGGTGCCGCCGGTGCCGCCGGTAGAGCCGGCCGAGCCGCCCGTCACCGTCTTCGAGCACCTCAGGCACTTCGGCAGCCAGGAATGACGGCGCACGAACTTCCGGTACTCCTTCCTCACCTGCAAGAGCGAAGCAGAGCCCGCCCGACCCAACAAAACGAGTTTAACGGTGCGAGAAAAAACTAAAGGCCTGTGCGAGACAGCGTGCGGATGCGTTATGTGCACCTCTGCGAGTCTGATACATAAAGATTGCAGACCGCAGGCTGCAGACGGCCTCAGACGAATAGCCTTGGTATGCGATTAAGATTATCGTTGAAAGAATGAATGGATAAAGAATTATGCTTTTTTTCTTTATTCTATTCAGTTCGCCTCTCTTTGTTTTACATTTAGGCGAATGTTGGGGAGGCCGTCTGCGATTATACGTGAGAATGTTGTGCGATCTAATTTTGGAGGCTCAAAATTCTAGTGCCGATTTAACGAGAAATAAAAATAATATCGGTGCTCTTCTCGCGATGATAACAAAAAAGTTTTCAAATTGTCAAGAAAATTATAATGAGCCCACTACGGGTGACGAGAGTACGCGAAGTAAACGCCAGTAACTTGTATTGCGCTTTATTAGACTTTATTGTACAGCGCTTCGGACAGATCATTTTTTTCATCTTGATGTTCTGATTTTTATGAGCAAAATAATACGATTAACATGATTATTCTTCCAGCAATCTTAATTAGTATCAATCATAATAAACGTGTTAAACTTAACTACTAGAAATTTCTTCAAAATTTAAGTTAATATAAAAATTGCTACATAAGTGAGAATAATTTATAAAAAAATTGTTACAACTCACTATATACAATTTCTGAAGAGATATAAAGTTTACGCAGTTTTCTAGGTAACTAGATATGTAACATTCTATTACAATTAATTCGTAAAAATATGCAAAAAAACTGATTGGACTTTTACAGGAGGTATGCAAAATCAAATCGTTCTTATAAAAAATTGCGCGGGATCACTCCTAAGTAGAAATTACATTATTACATATTTTACGAACAACCCCGGATTTTGTTGTTTGTATTTCTCTCTCCGGGAACATCCGACAATGCTGCCGGAATGATCTAAATCAAGGCGGACTTCTGTGCCCCGACGTATTCCCTTACCTTCTCGTTCTGTACGCAATGGAACACAAAGATAAACAGCCCCTGGAGACTGTTCAATACGGTGAAGATGTACGCCATCACAACGGATTCTTGGTTTAAGTAGAGAAGCCCGAACGTCCAGGTCAGACCTAGTAGAAACACCAGCACGATAGCGCCTCGCAGCCAGGCCCTGATCAGAAGATACAGAATAATAAATTACATCGCAGAACAGCCAGCCAAGTTTCTGTTGTACAATACAAATCGCGATGGCGGCGCTTAAAGGGGACCAAGTTATCGTCACGTTTGGCGCTCCGATAAAATGTGACTTTCAGAAAAGAAAGTTCGAAAAGCGTCACATCTAAAAAAATCTCAGATCGATTGTGCTATTTAAGTTTGCTTATCCGTTTCGGTATTTTATTAAAAAACTTCAACTCTGACACGTGGATTCGACATTCTTTGATAAAAATAAGGAGATATTTTCTGCGGCTTAAAAGACGAACGAGTGAAACGTCATTAGTACAAACACGTACGTCATAGATGTCCAATTTATCGCGATAATTTTAAGGCATTACATTCATTATAACTGATTGCTAACGGAAAACAATTGTGACGTCAAAAGATCCTAATTTTAGAAATGTCTATATAAGAAAGATCCCTTTATTTTATTTCAAACAAGGATTTCCATTTTACTTTCCTAAATTATTTGCTACTCATAAAAAAAACGTGAAGACAATTGCAGCCGCTTTCTCAGTCGATCGCAAAATACGGTTTTAATACTGGATATTAGTATTACGACGTCGAAGGGAAAAAATAGCGCGACCGTCACGTAGCGTCGTGAGACACGCAATGGTTCGCCGAGAATGACATTTAAACATTGCGATATTATGCTGAATCGAAGTTTTTATTTTTTCAAGCAACGCAAATCCCGCTTTGAGCGTCGCCGGAATCGCGACATTTTATCTAAACCGTTATGATTAGAATGTGTGGCGTTACACAGGTAGGCGGATATACTCTCTACGGTACTTCCACGTCTATCTACTTGTAAATCAGGCGTAATATCCGAAACTAAGGAGAATACTACATGCAGTGAATTATCGTGTCTACTCACAGGAAATGCAAGTGCTGTATAACAAGTATTATAATTATAATATTCATATACCGATAACAATAGTAATTGCAGCTAGGATATACATAGATTCACACAAAAATTTGTATATAAAAAAACAATTTAAAAATATCAGAATAGTACTCCGACAAAAATCACTTTATTAAAGAAATAAAATTAAATTATTTATCATAAAATTATATTAAAATTAATTAAAATACATTAATAACTATAATATACAATCGCAGTACTATTAATAGCAAAAATTTTTTTTGCAATAAACACGATTTTTAAAAATTCAGAGATTTCAAATTATTAGATAGACAATATGCTGTAATTAACTGCAGGAATAAGAACATGCACAATATATTATAGCCTTAGAAAATTTAGTTCTCACACAAATAAAATTATTACTTTTTTTATAACATATGGAACTGATTCAGAATGATATATGTATATTAAAATTCAGGTCTTAAAACTTCCACTTGTAGAATTAGATCATTTTATTGCGATTATTAACTTAAAAACTCATGAGTTTCAAATGACATAAACATAGCATACTGTTCGTCTTATTATTTCTTTAACCAACATGTTAATTACAATGTGCACATAAAACGCTGCAGTGGCGTTTTTAATCGCGCTTCCTATGAGTGTTGCGAAATCACGTGTGGCGAGTGTTTTGATGTATGATGTGAAAGACTAAAATCTACGGCTACGTTCACAAAATCAGTGTGAAATGATACTTGGATAGCTTAATCAAAATAAAATGAATTTTAAAAAATAGGATGATATCGAATGAGACGAGCGAGATGGCGATTGATGACGACATTAATGATATAATTTGGTGAGTAATAATAAAAATGGTAAATATCTTACAAGTGCGCTTGCAATTTGTTGGGAAGAGCATTCTCTTCCTTTCCACTACCAACCAACCACGCCATGCAGAAGAATGTAGAACAGTGTAGACAGAAGTGGGTAGAAGATTTAATACAAAAAATGAAACAAGACAGCAGTTAGGTGATTGTTCCGGCACCATTAATTAATTGATTATAGCTTATTCTCTGATTTGCAATGCTCGATTCGCATTACTTTCTGCCGAGCACGGTGAAGCACGGCGTTTAGCACTCGACAATTGCAAGATGAGAAATGGTGAACAATTAGTTATGTAAATACACAGCGACAGCAATATTCCGTCAAACACCTGTCGTCGCAAAAAATATTGTGTGTAATAATCCGAATCGGGATTGCAACAACGTTTTCACTACCATCACCAAATTATTTATGTATTTTCACGATTTTATAAAAATTAAGAAACTCTTATGCTTTTTTAAATAATAATTTCACACAAATTACTGACTAGGCCTTTGTAGATTAAATGTGATAATATACAGGGTGTTCCTAAGAACGATAAGTAAATTAATATATATTTTATTTATGTTATTATACATAAAAAATTAACAACCTACACAAATACATAGAAAATTCTGAAAAATTCAAAATCTATGGAATTGTAACAAAAATGTAACTCACAGGCTAAAAAGTTTTACATTATTTTTAAAGCAATGAAAAAAGTATTAAAATAGACTTAAAGTATTTTTCGGTGACATTTAGCACTATTTTAATGCAAGACATAAAGCTAAAAAAACGTAAGATATAAAGCTCAAGAATCTTAAGCAAATAATTTATAAATTTAAAGTAGGTCTAAATGAAAAAAGGACTTAGAAAATTATTTGGATTGGTTCTGTAAACACTTAGAATGGCACCCTGCATATTTACGACAATCCGTGTAATCAAACGATATACTCGTGTATATCCTAGGTATCACAGCAATACAGTGGTGTGTCGAACGAACGAAATCTGCGGTCATTCCAAACATAGGACTCAAAACCAAAACCAAAAAATCAGCATGGCCGCCAAAAGATGCGTGACAACAAGATCCGCGTTCGGGAGATCTCTTTAAGCAAGTAAAGCTTGCGAAAGTATAAACCGAAAGCACCAAACAAACATCTCGATTGCTACTCTTCGACGGGAGGATCAAATTTCGAATGTGACGGACAACGAACGTACTCGATTGATACACGATATATACAGTTTGCAACTTATGATAATGTACTAAAAAAAAAAGAGGAAACAGACTACTAAGAACACTGTGCTTACCTTGCGCTAGCCAATCGGGAATGCTCCTTGCTTTTCATGGCCACGGTCGTGTTCGCATGTCGACACATCATATAGATTGCCATCGATAGAAATACCAAATTTGCCTGTAGTAAATGATATTAAAACCGATTACGTTAAATTTTGAATATTACTATTATAAAATTTAAAAGATAACACCTCAAAATACATGATAAGTATCTTATATCGTTAATACAATAATGCTCAATAATGTTTCGTTAATTGATTGTTCAGCTAATCGATATCGTATCAGCCAGCCAATTACCAGTATGACGAGTATCACAGGTCCGACGAAGCTGAAGATGAAATAATTATCCGCGCGCAGCCAGCAGTACCGATCGGTACCGTAGCTGAGTGGATCGATTATGCACGAAATTGCAACGACCAGCAGCGGTGCGCCATACGCGACCAGATAGTACCACCGAAGCCGCGATTTTTCCGCTTCGAATACCTCGATCAGCATCACGTATAATTGAAATCCTGTAACAATGAGAAATTGTGTATGAAATATATACATATTGTCTTAAAGTATTACAAATTTTATGATGCAAATAAAAGTTTGGGCTGAGTTATATGTAAGTTACCTTCGAGGAACATCCAGGCGAACGCGCACAAGAAAAAGAAGTGCAATAAACCGGCCACGATGCCGCAGACGATCCTCTGATTAGTTTGGCCGATCCCGCAAACGAAGAGTACCTCGGCAATCAGCAGGCACACGCAAAGATTCTTGTGGATCGTCGTCCTGTCCGACTGCAAATCAGAGATCGGGGGAGAGTGAAAAAAAATTCCATCTCGCCGCAATTAAATGCCGATCGATCGGCGGCACCCGCGCAGTTATATACATTACCTTTAGTCCGCGAAATAATTGAAACGTGAGAATGGCCAGGACGAGGCAGACGACGGAAATGATGCAGCCTATATACGTGATGATCTGCAGGGCGACCTGATGGGCGATGTCCAGCCTAACGGCGTGCACGTCCATCAGCACGGCGAAGTTCGTCAGGTGATTGCATTCGCACACGGTGTGAGTTTCGTTGGTCTTTTGTATCTGGCAACCCTCGTCCGACCAGGCGCTGTGGGAAATAAGGTATCGCGTGTATAGAGAAAGATAGTCATATTATTAATTTTCCATCGGATATACGGAACGCATCAAAAGCCGTGTGAAAATAATTTCAACTATAAATTTTCTGGCTATACACACACACACATAATATTTATAATATTATAGATGTATTTAATATATTTCAGAATGTGCATGTGTGTTTGCAGTCTATGCTTATTAAAAATTTATAAAAAATCAGGTAATATATTAGAGAGAGAGAGAGAGAGAGAGAGAGAGAGAGAGAGAGAGAGAGAGAGAGAGAGAGAGAGAGAGAGAGAGAGAGAGAGAGAGAGAGAAGATTAAAGGATTATATTTCTAGAATAAAAATGAAAAATCTTATTCCGCAATCAATGTAATAAATAAATCTTTTTATTGAATACCGAATTTGTATAGAATATCGAATCTCTATTATAATCGAGTTTTAAGGAGAAAAGCTCCGCGGATTAAATAATAACAAATACACTTCCTATTTCAACGAGTTGTTGCGAGTGTTGTGTTACAGCGCACAGAAGAAGGACACAGGAAGAGAAAATCGAAAATAAAGAAATAAGAGAAAGACTTCACGGCACTTTTAGTATAGTACAAGTGGAAATGGGATCGGGCAAGGGCGAAATTACCTCAAGATGTAATCCCAGAAGACGCAAGTGGGGTTGGTGACGTTCTCGACCGCCAGATGTCTGAAATACACTCGAACGGGTTCCGAGAGCTGTATGTGCCGACCTTTTCCCAAGGACGCCGAGATAACTTTGCTGTTGAGAAGACGGGTGGTGTTCCTACGCGGCTGGGGTTGGGGATCGTCGCTCATGACGACGGACGGCGACTCCGCTTGCGGCTGCAGTATCTCCTCGAGTCTGTCAAAGGCCATGAAGACCAGCCGGACGATGCCGGCCTCGCTGTTGTCCAGCAAAGCGCCCCTGGTAAGTACCACGCGATCGCTCGAGACGGTCCACCTTTGCTGGGCGGCCTCGCTCGGGAAAACTTCCAGCTCGTTGTCGATGTTGCGCGCGTCCAGTACGCGAACTTCCATCACTGTAGTAAAGACACGCACGCGGCTAATTAGGCGAGTAGGTGTAACTCTCCCTCGGTGCGTTTAATGCGCTCCATGAGAATTCTAGCCGTAGATTCGCAGAAGACGCGAATTAAATTACGGCAAAACAATGGCTTTCCAACTTACCACGATGAACATTTATTTCAAGTACACGGAAAGTTCAGTTTTATCAAATAACGATAGAGACCGAAATACTTCATTATTGAACGAATAAAATTATAATCAAATAAATAAGAATAACACAATTTTGCACTTTAAAATATCTATAATTTTTTAAAATATAAAGTAGAAATTGAAGCTGTTTTATCATTAATTAAAAAATACATTTCCGCGTAAGTGTATACGCCCCACGACACAAATTGGAAACCACTGTGATAGAAGAAAAATTATTTTCTACCTCTTCGTAATTTTATCTACGTAATTGAATGAAATTAAAAAGAGCAATTTAATAAAATAGTTTTGCCTCTCAACAAATTATATTATTTAAAATTCATTAAGAAACTCAATTGCTCCAAATTTGCCAATAAATTTATTTATTATTATTATAAAAAAGCAATAAATTCTAACATGCTCTGCAAATTGCCGGGAAATGAAAGATTAAGAATTGATCGCAGTATCAATCAGTGGCGTTGCCAGGAAGGACTTAATGCGCTTTCGATTTTTCTTCTGAAAAAGAGGACGTTACACGGCATCCGACCGGCTGTCGCTCATCAAGACCACCTCTCCCCTTCTTTCCTCCGACGCTTTTTGCTCTCCGCTGTTATGCAGTTTATCAAGCGTGCATCTGATGATGCGCGCATACACTGCGGCTCAATCAAGCCGTAACGCACTTCCGGGAAGTAAATCAAGTCGCTCGTAATTCCACCGTCGTTTTGTAATAATAATAGCGCGCGCGCCCGCGCCCGCACCATACTCGTCTGGATTATAACGTAATCCGGGCGGGTACCGGAGAATTACGATGGATTCGGATCTGTATTTTATCTATACCGGAGATTACCGGGTGTTGGGTGCGCAAGCGATATAAATCATTCGATCGTTTGCAACGTATACGCCGAAGGCGAATGCAACGTGCGTTCGTTCCGTGACTTTCAAAATGCTGAAATAGTTACTTTGGAGACGTGACGATTTTAGTTAGATAACTGCACTGCCACGAATTTTATGTTGTCTAGCAAATTAAAATTATTATTAATAACAAACTATACCAATTAATTTACTAATTAATATTATAAATTAATATTATAAATTATCTTCTATTTTATAATTTCTTTTCATATAATAAAATAAACAATTTATTTTCCCTCTTTTATATATTTTGAATTTACGTTTAGTAACATATGTGATAGAGAGTTATAAAATAAGTAAAGTTTTATTTTAAAACTTCTCTAAATTTTAAATCATAAACTATAATTCTATCTTACATTAATAAAAATTGCAAATAAGATTTTTTAAATAATTTCAAAATCATGTTCTGCGATTATCTAAGCAAGTGACAGAAATGGCAATTTAAGGGTATTGTGGTTCTTAATATCTACTTGACATGTAAAGGATATAATAAATGCATAGTCCAATAAATTTGTTGTCTAGCAAATCATCATTAGCAGTACTCACATATGTTTTTGCCTTCATGCATAATAGTCTTCTCGTGCATAAGTGTGTCGGCCAATAAAAAGGCGTTCTCCTCAAGACCGATCAACAGCGACGTTGCGACCCTCATCTGTTCCTGATGACTGAGATCCTTCCAGGACGCCATTTGCGCCTTGTCGAGCAGATTGCTGCCGGTCCGTACTACGCCTTGCAGCAGCTCCGTGACGCTGACCTCCCTCTGATTCGGGTCTTGGTAAGTTTTAATGTCTAGGGCCATCTTCTCGGCCATGTTTTTGATGATCTTCGTAGTAATCATCATGTCGCCACCGTACAGGCCACGGCTGTTATTCGTGACCTGCGAGAGCTCCCTGCTGATGCCGAGAATTACGTCGCCGTCCGTCACGCGGTTCTCCAGGGTGGTCAACCAGACGGATCGGCACTCGCTCAGATCTGGACTATCGCGGTGCCAGAAGGCTGATTCTCCGCGGACCAGACATCGCCATCTGGCCAAACCGTTGGCACCGCCGGGACAGCTCTGTACAGCCACTTCGCCGGCTCTGGTAGTGTTCCAGGACAAGTTTCTGGCTACCACCGGAGGACACACTTGTCTGCCGTAATCGTACCACTGACCGTTCGAACTAGACTCCGGGTACAGCGTACTGGGTACTGCAATGATATGGTTACGGTTCGGTCAGTATGATCATCTTAAGTGGTCGCCTCAGCTAACGACTATAGTTAACGCTCGAAATTAATGCGATACCCCGGCATCCTCGGGGATACAGCTCGATGCGCAACGACGCTCGGAAATGGAATTTCGGTTCTCCCCGGGGATCTTAATGCTTCGTCGCGATCGAACTAGAAGTGTGCTATTTACTCGCCAATTTATAAACTATCAGCAAGAATGAGTTTATCGTACAACGACAAAAACGAAAAAGAATTAAAACAGATATACTGAGGAAAAAATGTTAATTTGTTAATTTGACAATAAATTTCTTCAGTTCCAGTATTTATATTTATGTAATACATAAATATTAAAATACATAAATGTTTAAATTGAAGAAATTTAAGTTAAAAATTTCAGTCAAACAATATTCAATATTTATTAACAACCTTTTTCTCAGTGTAGTAACGACTTGTCTTTAGATTCGCCGTTATGCTCACGACAGTTATAATACTCCGATAATCAATTATGCTTAGGCGTTGTCTGATACGAGCGGCTTATCCTCAAAGTCAATTCATAGATCTGTGGACCCATAACTGGGAAACATAGCTTGTTACTATGTAAAGATGTTGCCGTTGTCGATACAAGATTAGCGCATGTAATCGCCTAATTGATCGACATGGAAACTCTCGAATGTTTCTAGATCCTTATTTATGTCCAAAGCTACGTCTAACAGTGTCACTGTACGTAAAATTATAAATCAAAATAACATTAATTAATTTAACCTTACTAACAATAAGATATTAATATTAAAAAATGTATATATTATTGTCTAATATGATTTCCTAGAAGAAAAGAAAATCTTACCGGTGGTCCTTCGGCTGGTTCTCCAAGGTGCGAAGGTGGACGTTGTCGTGGCTTGAGTGGTCTCAAACATCGGCGGCACCGCTGGAGAACCATTCGCAGGTATTAAGTCCTGATCTTCCTCATCGACTTCGTCGGCGGAGGACCTTGTTGACGTCGAACTGAAAATGGAGGGGTCTCGTTATTCTTGATGGTCCTTGTGTACATAGAACTTTATGACGACCATACAAATCGCGCCTGATATAAATTAACGATGCGAAAGAAAATATTTGTTCCTGTTATGTAGACAGTGATTGTGAGAAATTAATGGCCAATGTGCGCAAGATAATACACAAGAGAAAAATATTATTCCTTCGATAAACTTTCTTTATATCATTATCTTTGCAATATTTCTATATGTGTCATACATATTTCAAATTAAAGTTCGAATCCTCGGATTTTAATTTAACCTATATGTGTCTTCCTTTGAATCCATTGCATTAAGCCGTGTATTAGTATGTTTATGTAGCAACTGACCTTGCCGGCGTCGTTATCGGCATCACCGGGGTGGATGGCGCCGGTGGCTGTTGGGGTGGCTGCTGGGCCGGTGTCGTAATCCTCGAGGGAGGCCTGACAGTCGGCTTAGCGGTACTCCAGACACTCGGCTGTGAAGTTACGAACCACGGCGGACTCGGCCGGGACGTCGTCGTGGTGGTAGCCGCTGCAAATGTTTCGTCAAGATCGCTTTAATGAGGACGGGAAAACTGGCGGTACGAAGGAGCTTTCGCAGACGAGAGGGAGGAGATCAGGCAGTTCGTTCTACGAGCTTATCGGACTCGAAGACTGAAGATAATTAAGAAGGAAAGTGATTTTAGGAGTACGGAATATTTAAAGCTTCTGAGAGGTCTCTTCTTGAGAATATCGAAGTCATCCCTCGTCTCTCTTTCTCTTCTTGTATTTCTCCACATCCCTCTTTCCCTCTCTCTCTATCTCTCTCTCTCTCTCTTTTCTCCTCTTTCCCTCGGATTGATACGATGGGGAGTTTATCCACCGTGTCGAATTTATATTAGAATCTTGTTAATCATTTGATAGAGTTTGAATGAACTGTCTGTACTTTGCGTACATTCCCCGTAGACCGAAGGGAATGAGATATCTGTGGCTCGGAAATATCAAGATACTCTCATCTCTGTTTTTCTTGGCTCGCTACATTGGAAGAAGCTTATCCGTTGTATCAAATTTATATCGTAATCGATTACTTGTTAATCGTAATCATTCGATAGAACGCTTGAGTGAAACTCCGTTTGAGAATATCAGATGTAATAAATTATATATATATATAAATATAAACAATATTTAAATAATATTTTAATTTTATATTAAAATATTTAATGCAATAATCGAAAAAGTTTCACAGATTTACATTGATTTTCTAACAAAATGTAAACAGGAAAGCAAGACAAACAATTATAAAAGAAGATAATAATTTTCAGATAAAATTTAATAACAAATATAACTTAGCAATTGTAAGTTACAAAAATAAAATTTGATAAAATATATAGCATGTGTAATATTAATATTATATTTATTAAAATAAATTTATTTTTATTAAAATTTTTTCATCTATGAAAAAAATATATTCTCCAACGTTAAAAATAAAGAACATAAAAAAGGTTCAATTTTTTCCTCGAAAAGCTTTATAGTTGCCGAAAGAACACTATGAATGAAAATTAATCACATTCTGCAAGCACATAAATCGTCCGAAAAGCATTTCGCGAATAGAGAATTCAAATAGGCAAAGATTTGGAAGAGAAAAAGAGAGACAGAGTGCAGAGATTAGACTGCACAGCTCAATATCGTGTCTAGATCTAGCCGTGAAGGGGAAAACGATCTTTAACCCAAGATGGCGACGACAGTTAATTCCAGAACGGGATGGTCCACGTATTTCGCAGTACTATCTCTATAGAGGTCATCTTTATTGTCCGGGGAGGGTTTGCGATAAGGTAAAATACCGGACGTCGCCGATATTCGTCGCGATAATTGTGCGCGCAAAGGTAAGACGTATACGTGCAAATCGAAGAGAGAAGAGGAATCGATTTTATTTCTCCTGTGGCCACATTGGAGGCCACATTAAGAGATCTGACTACTATATTCACAAATATATATTTGTATCGTGGAACTGGAACAATCTTTCTAATCTCCGCGAAATAAATCGCGAGACGTACAAAAGAAGAAAAAAAGGAGAGAAGGAAAGTAAAAAGGACAAAGAGGATTTTTGTATCATTATTAGAGATAAATATATTGTTCGAAAAAAGATTAATTAATATTTAATACTTAATATTATTACATTAAAATATTAAATATTTAATATTCAAGTTTCCAATATTAATTAAAATCAATGCTGTTTGCTAATCATACTTAATACATAAATTCAGATAAAAATCGTTAACATATATACTATAGAAAAAATTAGATTAAAATATTTCAAATATGTTATTAAAATTAATTTTTTAAACTGCATTTATTTAGGAAAAAACTTGTAAAATTTATTTGCTCTTTCTCTCTTTATTTGTATTTTTAAAAACAATTATTTCGTAAGAATTTTCTGCAAAGTTTAATAACACTAAAATAAATACAATAAGACGAGTATAAAAATGAAAGAGTTTTACTTACCGGACACGCACCGATAGTGCGCTTCGAGATATTTGTGTGTATTCGGGCAAGGATCGCCGAATTGCAACGTGGACGCAACGATGCTGCAGTTCTGTTGGTCGTTGCACCTGCACGGGGATTCGACTCGCGTTTAACAAAATGATCATAGTACACCCTTACCACGTGTACCACCATGGATCCAGCCCTGTTTCTTCCGTTTCTTCGATAGAGGGGAAAGAAGAGCAATGCTCTCAGAGAGACTTTTTCGTCGAAATTCGTCCATTCAATTTGTATTCTTTTATTCAAGCCTAGCAGTCTTAGCAAGTTTAACTTGTGGATGTTTTAGTCTCAATTCTTTCTGATCGAAAGAATTTGATTGAATTCTTGTTGATGTAAATTTGACTTTTGGTTGAAAATTAAAAACCTCAATCAAGAATTTATTTTAAAAATGTACTTGAAATATTAATTATACTTAAAATTTTTATAGAAAGTAAATCAAATAAAATTATAAAATAACAAAAAAAGACTGAATTAATTAATAAACCAAAATATAAGGAAGAAAAAATATAACGTAATTTTTCCAATGTCAAATACAAATATCAAAAAAGAAAACAAAAATGGAAAAATTATTCATAAAAGGAAAATATGTTTTGTAAATTGTATAATCGTTTGGGTTTAACATCGATGATCAATTCACATAAGACGAAATCATAAGACGAAATAAATCTTCTTTGCTCCTCAAATTACAATTCCAAGATTATGAGGCTCTTCCGTAGCACGTAAACGAAAGGCGAATCCCTCGAGATTTCTCACGTAAATCCGCAACCGCGCGAAAACGATGTCAGAATAGAAAAATGTGAACCAACCTAAGCACTGGTAGTGAGCCTCGATGTATTTTCCGGTTCCAGGACAAGGGTCTTCCTCGAAAACATCGCTGCGCACGTCCACCGAACAGGAATTACGATGATTGCACCTGCAATCGTCACGTGTGCGAAAATGTCACCCAGCGGAACGACTTTACAGTGATTTCCAAATTCTTCGCAGAATCACCAGCTGAGAATCAGGCGAGCACGACGATCTCGCGCGTATTGCTATCTCGCGGTTTGCGTTGCACAAATGCGATTTTTTCTTTTTCTCTCTCGAAAATCTCGCGTTCGATATTTTATGATATCTGATTTGATATTACTTATTATCTCAAAATTTCGCATTCGGAATTTAAGACTAGTACAAAATCCCAAAAGAGATTATATAGTAATTGAATTAAAAATTTTCTCATTTTTATAAAGTTTACAAAAAAGATTCGTTAATTTCGCTGCATTTAAAGAACATAGTCAAATTATACACACTTTTTTAAAAATCAATAATCGATTTACTAAATGAATCAAATTCGTCTAAATTTCATGAGCATTTTCAGAAATCTTTGTCCGAGGAGCAAAAGCTGTTTGTTAGTTTCACTGCAATTCCGAAACAAAAGCTCGGCTCTCCCGTTCGCGGAGCTTCGTTGAATCCGTTATATCACGGTTGTTCGCGTGTGTGTTAGCGTGTGACAGTAGGACAATGGGTTAGTAATGACACGTTCGCAACAGTTTCAGACATAAGCACAAGTTAGGCGTTCGAGGTAAGACAGACAAGGATTCTAGTCCCAGATCCGGACAAACGGACGTATATGTGTGCATGAGAGAGTACGTAGAAGTGTGTCAGCACCGAATTACAGCCCGCCCACAATATCCCACGGTGTATATACAAAGATTAACCGCATGCACAGAGTTTCTCCATTTCGAATGTGGACGAATTATTCGCGAGGCTCGCGCTCGCGTCGCGAGGGCAGCAAATCACACATTCATCATAATTATGTTAAATTCGTATTACACTTGATTTTTACGCGATGACAACTCATTTATCAGAATCGTGACCGAAGTAATGGGATCTGGTTTTTGTTTCATTTAACTAAATTAACATTCGTAATGAAACTAACGACTTCGTTGCGTTAAAACCGATTCGCCGATCCCATCGTTTAAGTGTGTGCTTCGTCGACTGAAAAGATAACACACATCCTTTTTTTTTTTAGAACTGTCCGTTAATTTAGATTTGCGTTTGTTAAATCTTTCTCTCTCATGGTGTATTTGAAGCTCGCTCGCGTTAACAGGGAGAATAATCATGGCGAATTTCAGCCGCGCGACAAAGTAAATTTTTCTCGTGCACGCGAAATCGCGACACTTTTAAAGGACAAAAGCGACGCGGCTCGCCGGCGATCGTTAGATCGCGGAATTATTCTCTTCCGAGAGAATCTCGGCAATTCGCCGCCGCGTTCCCGTTGTAACTACAAGACTTGAAAATATTTACTATCGCAGTATTGTCGTAATAAACTTTACGCTCCGACGAACTGCCGAGCACGCTTGACATGACTTCTCTCCGTTAAAGATTTTCCCGTTGACGGATTTTCAAAGAGGGAGACTCTCGGAAATTTTCCTGCGAAGTACAATAGGAGAGACACAAAGAGAGCGTTTCATTTCGCGACGAAGGTTTCAGTTAACGTCAAATGTATTTTTCTTCGATCTAAATATCGTGTAATTTTTAAAAAATTCACATTAAAACGATTTATAATGATCAATCTGACAGACAATTCATTTTATGGTATAACATGATATTTAAAGTATTCCTGTAACATGATATTTCATTTGCAATTCGGTATGACGCGTTGAAATTGAATTTCCTTCCCCGATTCTTAGACAAGATGCTTTTTAAAAATTTAAGTCCTTGTTTTATAAAACGGTATTTTTTTCCATTTTTTTCAAACAATGAAATAAGAAATTAGAACAGATCCATGCTTAATATAATTCAAAACATTCCTGACTTATCGCATTTCTTTTTAAATTTGCATGACTAAAATGTCACATTTTGTAAAAGTATCGCTCTTTATAAAAAAAGATTCAAAAAATAAAATTATCTAAATGTATCTTTACTTAATTACGTGACTCAATTCATTTTCTTCATAAAAGTACTTTTCACAAAAATATATATATATATAAACAAATACCATCGCTGAAATTTGCGCATAAAAAAATTTGATTTACACTTTTGCTTAATCTGCCAAGGTAGTATTCCGAGGTAGTACATGTGACCATTCCACTTGCAGCTTGTTTGTTCGCGACAATCGTTGCGCTTGTTTTAATTTTTCCGTTTGTTCGATCGAAATTACCCAGTGAACGTAAGGCCGTCGTTGCTCAAATGCAATATTAGCGAGACTGAGATTTAATGTAACAACTTTATGAGAGGACGATATAACGCGATATTTCATTTGCAAGTGCAACTGGCGTTGTTGAAATTGAATTTCCTGTCTTGATTCTACGCTACTTAAAAACACCTTTAAAAAATTTAAATCTTTATGTTATAAAACGGTATATCTTCTCAAGCGATTGAATAAGAAATTGGGACAGATCAATGCTAAATAAATAACCTAGTTACGACAAATTTGATTTTATATCAAGGAAAGATTATATATGATACAATTATGTCAATCTCATATCACATTTTACGTTTCAGTAATAAGTAATCATTATTACACATAACAATTACGTATATAACAGTATGAATTATAAAGAAAAATATACTGATTCCTAATGAAAATAAATATATAATAAAAATTAAATAAATTTGCTTTATATTTTAATATAAAAATAATATATATTATTTTATTGCTGCACAAATAATTTATATCTCGGTTGAATAGAAATTCTCAATATAAATATTAAAATCTAAATAATAAAACCAAAGATATAATTTTTGTATCGTTAAATACTGTTAAAATTTATATTCAATTAAATAATAATTCTTTTTATGATATCTATGTAAAAAATAAACATTATATACAAGTAAAAATAAGGATATAAATATTAGACTTCTAAATCTCTGTCAAACAGTTATATTAAAAAAAATTTAAAGCAAGTATTTGTTTAAAACAGTGTTTAAAACGCAACTTTGAGATCTCAAGATACGTCAATAAGTAATTTTCCCGCGTCGCGCATATTAACGCGCCGATTACTTTACGTCGTCGTAACCGCTGATTAGTTTACGTTCATTAAATTAAAAAAAAACTGAGAAAATGCATTACTTAATTATTAATTTTCCGGTGGTAGAAAGGACACCCGAGAAGTTTAGAGTGATGTTTAACTCCGCTTTTGTCAAGAGACACGGTAGTGGCTCGCGCCAAGTGAAAGCGCAGCGCGAGCCCGACCGTGCTCTTTACGCGAGTACGCGACTTGCGAGCACTCGAGATTATTGAATCTCAGAAACGATTAAATCGATCGAGTTTCTAAGTAAGCTCAATCGAAAGCTTGGGGTCGATTTATATTAGAAAACTATTTTTATTTTTTCTCTACATGTCCTATGAATGGAGATATCGCGACGCAAAGTCCGAAAAGCCAAAATTTCATTTAAGATACGTCGTCGTCATCGTCAACCTTGTTGGTATCTCTGCGGGTAGTGCGGGTGCCGAAAATGAGGGACGAAAATCCATTTCGCTCATCTACTACCGTGTGGCGTTCGCATCGTCACTATAGCACCGTATATGGCAATGTATAAGTCACGTGGTCACCAGTGGCTCGCTCGCGCCGTGAATTAGTTGTGTGAAGATGATAGGTTATATATGAGGTTTTATTATTATTAATCATTGACACCAATATAAATTAATTAATTAATCAGAGAGTAACATAGCTCAGATTTATCGATGAGGTAGATGAGATGTTGCGTGATGTAAAATGTGTATTATTGTTGTAATTGTCAATGATAATGTTGTAAGGATAAAGTAAAGAATAAAAATAGTATAATATTGATTGACAATTACAGCAACATTTTTTATCCAATACACAATTCTTCTACATCATACAATATTTAATCTCTCATCGACACTAATATAAAATTACAGAGCTATTTTATTTTAACAGGTCACATAAGTTGCTTCGGCCACAGGTCAGCTCCTGTCAAGTGACATGTGTAGTGGAGGTTAAATTACTTATTTAATGATTTTAATCATTGACACCAATATAAATTAATTAATTTCAGAGAGTAACATAGCTCAGATTTATCGATGAGGTAGATGAGATGTTGCGTGATGTAAAATGTGTAATTATTGTTGTAATTTCAATGATAATGTTGTAAGGATAATAAAGTAAAGAATAAAAATAGTATATTGATTGATTGACAATTACAGCAACATTTATCCAATACACAATTCTTCTACATCATACAATATTTCATCTCTCATCGACACTAATATAAAATTACAGAGCTATTTTATTTTTAATTTTAACCGGTCACATAAGTTGCTCTGGCCACAGGTCAGCTCCTGTTAAGTGACATGTGTAGTGGAGGTTAAATCATTTATTTAATGATTTTTAACATCTCATCTATTTAATCATCGTTCATTAAGATTTTCCACTTGTGTCGATGAAATAAATGAGATTGACACAAATGTAAAATTAAATAATCAGAGAATAACATAGCTCAGATTTTATACTGGTGTTGATGAGGTAGATGAGATGTTGCATGATGTAGAAAATGTGTATTATTGCTGTAATTGTCAATCATGTTATAAGGATAAGAACTATCATCATCACCAAGGTATTACTTTTGTCACCAAGATACAATTATATGTTACTAGTAAAGAATAAAATAGTATTGTTAAAACCATTTATTTGATTTGAAATTTTGTTAGATAATTAATATTGATTGACAATTACAGCAACATTTAACCAATACACAAATCTTCTACATCATACATCTCATTTCTCATCGATACTAATGTAAAATCAGAGAGCTATTTTATTTTAATAATCGGTTACGTAGGTTGCTCGGGCCACGGGTCAGCCCGTGTCAAGTGACATATGTAGTATTGATTAAATCATTTATTTAATGATTTTTCAGGAAACATATTATTTAAATTAAATTAGTGACCAAACATAATTACCTTTTTAAATAAAAATGTAAAAAGGGCTCCAAGTGTGTGGGCTTCTTTAAGGGAAGACAGAAATTCAAGATAATCGTTTTCATCAAATTCAACTTAGGCATGGTTCCAAAACATGCTCTAAAGAAAAATTTTATTTAAAAATTTATAGTATTATATCCGTTATATAAACTTTAATTTCTTAGTAAAATTTTTCTCAAAGAGAAAGTTTTAGAGTGTAACCTTAAGTGGTCTATAAAACTAAGTAGTTTATAAAAAAATATAAAATGTGTGATATCCAAACAAAATTACCTTTTTAAAAAGGGTAAAAAAGCGCCAAGTGTGTGATTTTCCTTTAACAAAAAATTTACAAAATTCAAGATATTCAATCTAAGTGATAGATACATTAAATTCAATCTAAGTGGTCTATAAACATTACAAAATGCGTGATATCCCAACAAAATTACCTTTTTAAAAAAAGTAAAAAAAGGCGCCAAGTGTTTGGTTTTTCCCTTAAGCAAAAAAATTATTGGATGTTTTAACCTAAGTAATATAAGAAAGAAATCACAAATTCAAGATAAAATTTTTAATCAAATTCAACCTAAGTGGTATATACTTTTGGATGGTTCAACCTAAGTATTATATATCAAGTGTGTCAAATTCAACCTAAGTAATATATACTAAGCGCGTCAAATTTAACTTAAGTAATATATATCAAATTCAACCTATTCCTGAAATTAAAGTTTATACTCACACACACACACAAAATAACTTCTCTACAAAAATAGTAATTTCTGAATTTAAATTCAACCTAAGTGATATTTTCTTTTAAGGAAAAAATTACAAATTCAAAATAAAACTTTTAATCAAATTCAACCTAAGTGGTATATACTTTTGGATGGTTCAACCTAAATATTATACTCACACATAAATTAACTTCTCTACAATAATAATGATATCTAAATATTTTGCGCCAATTATAAGAACAAATATTTTTATAAAAACTAAAACATTATTACTATTCTTTAGCCAGTTTTTATAATACAAAATTTTTTAGATTTGACACTATAAAATTAAAGTATTACGTTTTTTTTTTTCTACAAAAGTAATGATATATATAGAAAATGCGCCAACTATAAAGTAGATGTTTATACAAGCTAGAACATCTACTTTATTATGCTTTGGCTGACATTATAGTTTAATTTTTTATTAAGCCCGTATCAGACTAGAGATTGATATTGAGATTGAAATGAAATATAACCAATTAGTTAGTCAAATTCTAATTCAATCTCAATCTCAATCTCTAGTCTGATATAGCTTTGATTGTCTTAAGTTTGTCTTTAGATACAATTTCGTTAATTACGAAGTATTTTAACGATAAACTTAAGAAGATTCTTAAATATAAGATTAAACTATAAATATTAGCCTTTTGTATTAAATATTGGCTGCTGTGCGCCGATACGAGGCTGCTGTGCGCCTGCAAAAAACAATTGTCAGGAAGTATATTGGCAAAGAGTAAAGAAAATAATATTGAGCTGGTAAATAAGTTTTAATACAAACAAATTATAAATATTACAAATAAATATTTTAATACAAATAAATATTTTACTACAAAAACTTGGCGCTGCTAAACCGAATAATTTGCTTTAATACAAAATCATTTTCTTACAATCTCACTTACATATTAAAACAATACATATAACATACACGCATGCATGAGAGAGAGAGAGAAAGAAAAAGAGAGAGACAGGTATTCGAACGTATGCACGCATAAGAGACAGATACTACTTTCTTAAAAGTAAATCGCTTCCTTATAAACTAATAAGTTATATTATACTAAACTTAAGTAAATCGCTTCTCTATAAACTAAGTTATATACTAAACACACACATACACACACACACACACACACACACACACATTCAGATGCACATACAAGAGAAAAAGGAAGAGCTGGCAAATTATTCGGTTTAGCAGCGCCAAGTTTTTGTAGTAAAATATTTATTTGTATTAAAATATTTATTTGTAATATTTATAATTTGTTTGTATTAAAACTTATTTACCAGCTCAATATTATTTTCTTTACTCTTTGCCAATATACTTCCTGACAATTGTTTTTTGCAGGCGCACAGCAGCCTCGTATCGGCGCACAGCAGCCAATATTTAATACAAAAGGCTAATATTTATAGTTTAATCTTATATTTAAGAATCTTCTTAAGTTTATCGTTAAAATACTTCGTAATTAACGAAATTGTATCTAAAGACAAACTTAAGACAATCAAAGCTATATCAGACTAGAGATTGAGATTGAGATTGAATTAGAATTTGACTAACTAATTGGTTATATTTCATTTCAATCTCAATATCAATCTCTAGTCTGATACGGGCTTAATAAAAAATTAAACTATAATGTCAGCCAAAGCATAATAAAGTAGATGTTCTAGCTTGTATAAACATCTACTTTATAGTTGGCGCATTTTCTATATATATCATTACTTTTGTAGAAAAAAAAAAACGTAATACTTTAATTTTATAGTGTCAAATCTAAAAAATTTTGTATTATAAAAACTGGCTAAAGAATAGTAATAATGTTTTAGTTTTTATAAAAATATTTGTTCTTATAATTGGCGCAAAATATTTAGATATCATTATTATTGTAGAGAAGTTAATTTATGTGTGAGTATAATATTTAGGTTGAACCATCCAAAAGTATATACCACTTAGGTTGAATTTGATTAAAAGTTTTATTTTGAATTTGTAATTTTTTCCTTAAAAGAAAATATCACTTAGGTTGAATTTAAATTCAGAAATTACTATTTTTGTAGAGAAGTTATTTTGTGTGTGTGTGTGAGTATAAACTTTAATTTCAGGAATAGGTTGAATTTGATATATATTACTTAAGTTAAATTTGACGCGCTTAGTATATATTACTTAGGTTGAATTTGACACACTTGATATATAATACTTAGGTTGAACCATCCAAAAGTATATACCACTTAGGTTGAATTTGATTAAAAATTTTATCTTGAATTTGTGATTTCTTTCTTATATTACTTAGGTTAAAACATCCAATAATTTTTTTGCTTAAGGGAAAAACCAAACACTTGGCGCCTTTTTTTACTTTTTTTAAAAAGGTAATTTTGTTGGGTTTTTAAAGACAGGCAAATTCAGCTTTGTCCTCTAGGGTTAAGGAGATCGATTTAGTGTCGCTCAGTGTACTCTTTTCTACCCTTTCCGCGTTCAGAAGCTTCACGTGCTCTCGGAATATCTCGGGGGAAGGGAAGGAGAGGGAGGGAAAGTGACGCACACGATGATATTTCGGTATGATGAGGCGTCTTCCCGGCGTTATCTTCCGCTTGTTATTTCGGGATTATGAGTTTTTTTTACACGGGAGGACTTTTCCGGCTTTTTGCAACCGAGTAGAAATACGCTTATGAAATTCGATCAAGTGTCAGAGTGACACGTCGCGCAACCCCTGTGCATATAATTCCTGGAAAAGCCGCGAGAAGTCATCGGGGTCTACCATTCATTGCTCGCGGACAAGCGGAAACGGCGAAATTCTTATCGATTCTGGCAAGAATTGAACGCTGTCGATAATACGTCGTCGTAGTAGTTCAGTGGTAGCGAGATATCGACAGGGCGCAAAGTATTTAGCTCGCTTCCTCCCCGTTCCTCGATGCAATTGCGTCCGTTCGAGATTAGTTCGTTACAGAATGCGAGAAGCTGAATGATTCCGGTAGTTAAGTGTTATTCCGTCGTGTAACAATGGTTACCGAATTGCGGGGCATTCTGTTGCCGCTGCGTTTGTGTTACGAACGCGAGAAAATGGCACTTCGACGATAGCGAAGAGGGTTTTTTTTTATCTCTTTCGCCCGGCGAAATCGCATCACCGACAAGAAAAAGATCGAAATGCAATATTAACAACGCGATTAAAGCCGTGGGAATAAATGTATCCGCGTCGTAACCGCGGTTTATTAATTATGCATCGAGCAGTGCTCCGCATTGTAATTATTCATACGATTCGCATAACAGTTTCCAATATCCACGCGACGTAAATGCGGTCGTGTCGGGGGCGGCGTTTCATCGACAACCGAAATTACAGCGTAGCCAATTATAACGCACTGGCGCTTTTATTTGTTTAGCAGGATATATATATGTGTGTGTGTGTGTGTGTGTGTGTGTGTGTACGACGACGAGCTATCGTTCTCGTTGCTAAGTGATAACATCCATTTCTCACTAACCGAATTCTGAATTTCCGCGATAATAATGTTCGCTCGTCGCTCGTTGGGAGAGCAGCCGGTCGTGTTTCAAATTACGGTCCTAACTATCTTTAAACGCGCGATCGCGTTTGAGTGAAATAAGTCGATGTTCCTTCTCGACAGAGATAACAGTTGAGAATAATCGAGAGATGTCACAAGTTGCTGTTATTATTAAAACATTGCCCCTTTCTCCACGCTGTTAACGTTAGATCTAACTTTCTCTCCTCCAACTTCGCGGTGAGTAGCAACTCGGTTCTAATTTTAAACGAATATAAAGATTGTATACTTTAATTTCGCAGAAGTAATTTTCTTCCCGAACTATAAATGCTGTTTTCCCGGGAAAGATGTTTACAGTAGAAATTGAGACAATGTAATGGTGTTTTTATTTATTTAAAGATTTCCTAACAATGTAACCATTTTCATACATATTTTTCACCTCGAAAAGCGGTATTATTTTTAAAATTAAATTTCTACTTCGGTACGGTACACATATCCAAAATTTTTGAAACCAAAGAGATTTGTGAGAACCGCTACTTTTTTCATTTAACTGTATGTCTTATCATTTATGCGCAATTTAACGAGCGAATTATACTACTGGACATCGATTTAGACGGCTATTTTTTCCATACCAAATCAAAACGGTCATCAATTTCGCAAATTCGGTACGGCACGTTGTTGGATATTTCTATCGATCCCTTTTTTTTTTCTTACGCTCGCGCACACCCCTCTGTCTGATTCCATCCCCATCGTTCGGCTTGCACGGCGGAATATAACGAGGGTAAACGTAATTTCAGACGGGTAAACTACGAGCGAGCACGAAAAATCGCCATTTCGCGGATGTTGCGCCGTTTATTATTAAGGCAGACTCACCCTGCCTCCCACCTTCCCTCTCCCCACGGCTTCCCGCCGCCCCGTTCGCTTTGTCTTTCTTTTTTCACGTGCATACACAAACATACTCGTCCGGTAGCCCCGCTATAATGATCGATTCGACGGTGATTCAGCCCTTTTCCCCGCGGCGCTCGCGGTTAATATCGGCCCGACGGGGGTTTCGTTGTACGATATTATTATTCCGTCTGCTGATTCATCGCGACATTTCTGTCTAGTGCGCGAATAAAAGTAGGTAAATCTAAGTTACGTATGAACAGATGTTCCCAACTTGTTCCCGCGACCTTCGCGCTGCAATGTTTCTACAAGAAATCGCAAATGAAAGCTCGGCATTGTGTGTAACTTAAACAAGGCTTTGGCCGTTCTATTTTAACTTTTATTCTTTATTTGAGTTGGACTGTTCTTTGCAACTTTCCTTGTCATCATAGCGAAGTACTTCTACACTAAGTCGGTCGAAACGTCCGTCTCTAAATTTGTAGCAACGAGAGAGGAAAGGTACACAACAATTTTTTTTACCGTTTTTTTGGTATTTCTATCGATTTTAGGAAAACTGAGTTTTTCGAAGATTTCCTCGTTACTGTTGCAAAAGCTTCAAAATCTACTTGGATGCATACACGTATCCACGGCAACGAATGGATTAATCGCGCGCATAATCCGCGAGTAAAAGCGCTCGGTCGCGTAAGCGGAGCTTAAAAGCGCCCCCGCGTGTCGTCGGTAATCCCCGCGATTTAACGAGGCGCGTGTTTGCAAACTATGCTGCATTGTGTATCTACGTGCATCTTGCGGGACCCGAGCCGCTTCTGTACTTCGTGCCCCACCAGTAAGAAACTTGTCGCCCCGTAAGCGAGCCACGAAACATCCCGGCGAGAAAGCCCCGTAAACTGGAATCGTGTGCATCGCGCGTGGACTAAACTGCGGTCCGAAACTGCGCCATTAGGACGCTCCTAAAACGGCGTTTCCGGTATCGCGGATACGTGACGAACATAACTCGCGCGTTTAAAAGTTTCGTCACGTCCTGAGAGGAACAAATCGGCAGATCCGCATGATTTAAAGATAGCTGTACTTGTTGTATACACGTACGCTTCGGTGATAGGACTAATCGATTATTCAAAAGTAATCAAGCAGAATTGATCATAAAAAAAAAATTAATCGATTTAATTAGTTTTAATTATTAATCGTAATTAAATCGATAACTTTTTTTCCTTCAGTGATCAATTCTGCTTCTTTAATGATCGATTAAATGCTCATCACTACTACAGTTGTATTGAAAATATATGATTAAGAAAAAAATTTTACCCGTAGGAGAATTTTAATGAGTCCTATACGTTTTTCTCGCGATATTTGTCGACAAGCGCCGAAAATAAAATTCGCATTCGTAAGTGCATTCCGTGCTATTGCGCTTTGGAAATGTGCAGATCGGATCACGAGTAAAATTCGCCTGCAAGAAAAGATATTTTCGGAAAATGAATTATAAATTTTGTCAACAATGTTTATTGGCTTGTGGAAAATAGGGATATTTCGTATTAGAATATGTATGTCAGTCAGACATCGCGTTTCTTAAATCTTCCGAATTGAATTTTCGATCTCTTAAATCGACAAAATCCAAGTGTTAACCACCGGGTTCACGTGCAGCGCGTACGAAGGAACGCGATCTCATACGGTAATGCGAGCCGGCGCGACGCCTACTATTATAGCGTATCGGACGAAAAAGGGAAGCCGAAGAGTTTTCCGTTTCAAGGCAGATGGGTAAACGAGAAGAAGAGCGAGTCGAGTGACTTTTTAATCGTCGTAGGAATGTCTTTGTGCCAGTGAAACCCCTCCGTCACTGGCGCGGATTTCGAAAGGACGTGCCGCGCTGAAACTCGACGATGGCGCGTGTAGCGGGCGAACGTGTAGACAAAAAAAACGGAACGGGAGGGTGATATAGAGCCGGGGGGTGCATCGGAACGGGTTCATCGGAAGAACAAAAAGAGAAGCGGAGGGTGTTCGCTTTGACGCTCATAAGCGATATAATGTCGCGATCGCGAGGCGAATCGGGTCGAGTGTTGGCATCGATATTGATAATGACGTCGGAAACTCAGTGAATCACCGTGTCAATTCCGCATGAGTTATCGTCGGATCACACGGCGCAAGAACGTCGGATGTGGCGATCGAACAACGGTACAATTAAATTACTTGATGTAACAAGTTCCTGTTCTGGGATATTGACCTGTTGTAAATCGCTTTCGGCGATCTTGCTAATCTCAACTGCTTACGAGAGACGTAACTGCAAGAAATCCAATATTCTGACCTCAATTTAAAAGTGATGAAATATCGAGTTTAAGACCGGTTTTTGAAACAACTTTAATGTAACTGTGTGTGAATTTTTTGTCTCTCCTGTTTAGTACTTAATTTTGTCGTTCTGACTTATTTTTATTGTCCATAAAACATTTCTACTGAAACGTCTCTGTCTCTCATCCGTTCGTTTTATCCGTTCGAAAACTGCAAGTAAGTTTCACTTTGAGGGTAATTGTCGGGTCTACGAGCGTGGAAAAAGAGTGGGTTGTGAAAGAGGGCGAGAGTGGCGACTGAGCGGGGCACAAACACGATCGGCGATGCGCGCCTGCTGAAATTGGAAATTAATCGGTTTTGCGTTGTTCACGAGGGTGTATTCCTCCTATATGCGTACACTAGCATTTCGTTGAACGAACGAGCGAACGAGCGAGCGAGCAAGCGAGCGAACACGGCTTCGTTCATTTACGCTTCGATAAATCGAAGCGCCCGAGCGCGATTTCGTCGCCGAGCTGTCTAGCGATTTTTGGTGTTTTTAGTATTTAACGTACGAGTATGCGCGTTTTGTTCGCTCGTGCCAGGATAAATCGAAACGCGATCGCCCGTCCGACCCGTTTCTGCCGACCGATTTTTAGTGTTTTCGGTGTTTAACGTTCTCGTGTGCGACGATATTCTAGCTTGTAGATAGCTCTATTTCGCACACAAAGCCCGACGATCGATGTCACAGTCAAGCGGATGAAGATGATTGCGATTTTATCACAATTTCCAAAGAGCGTGAAATGATATTCGTATAATGATAAAAAATGCTTGGATTGATTTGGCAATTCTTCCAATTCACATTTTAATACGAGGATTGATTTTAAATTCACCGAAAGATTCTTATTTGTAAGAAAGTGCGATTGGTCAGGAATACATCACAATTAATTTATCTACGTGATTAATACGATATATAATCAACGTGTACAATTCTCGTTTCATTTTAAATAAAAATTAAATTAAATGTTAGGCAGAAATTACAGAAATTTAAAATATTTTATTATCAAACTCTGATATATTTGAGTTGATACGTTTAAATACTTTTTTATAAAAATTGTTTTCTGAAGTAAATTTTCTTATCGGTTTAAGAATAAATGAATATACGCGCGCGATCGATTAAGGTTGCTTTACGAAGATTTAACATCCTCTTTTATGATTACAGCAAATAATCCATCATGTTATTTAAGATTGATAGTGATCGCGGACGTAAAAGCGGACGAATGTCGACGAAAAAGCCTCTTTCCCTACTAGGAATTTCCCGCAGGACAATTCCTTCAGTAGACGAGATTCTGCGCGGGTTTACACAACGGGTAGCCAAAAAGAAGGGCGGAAAGACACAACACAGGAGCATCTCTCCTTGGCATTCCGGGCGGCAAGAGAAAAAGGAAGGATCCATGGCAGCACACGTTGTGTTCTGTCTTATATATACACATATATACGTATATTTTTTAAATAAGACAAAGCTTGTACGTGTACCTGTAACGGTAGTAGTGCGCAGAGAAATCTCGACACAAAATTGCAAAAACAAATCCCAAATTTATCTAACAACGCAAACTCAAAAGAGACGCGAACATTTTTTTAATCTACCGATACTAATCATTCCGTGACTTCGCAAATGTCTACGGGATCAATCAATTTCAACTGACAATAAGAATTTAAATAATTTATCAATTAAAAAACAGATACAGTAGCTTTAACATAATTTTTTCTTACTATTGGGATGCAAGGTATGACAAGATTTCTCTTCTGGCACATAATTGCAGTACAGCCATGAGCGTGAATTTAAATTAAAATCTGCGGCATGTAGAAATTAATATTTTCATCATACAATAAGATGCATATTGCACCGAATCCGTCAACTGGCCGACAGAAGCGGTACAATAGCTCACGCGAATTACATACTCGTGACTGCACCAAGTAGAAACGTTTATCATATAAAAAGGGATATAAGTCACAAATTTTGGAAAATAACCATCAAAGATTAATATCATCAAGTATTCTTTCGTTCAAAGATTTAAATTTTATAAAGTAATAATTTTACATCACAGATTTAAAACAAGTACTAATTTAAAGTGTTGACAAAGAAACGTTATTATATATTAAACTTATTTTTTTGTATTATTAAAAAACATTTTTCTATTATTAGAAAACATTAATTTAAACATTAATTTAAAAGCGTAAAAGAAAAACATTATAGTTGTAGCTATTAAATTTGTTGGAACATTTCTACTTCCGTAACTTTCAATTACTTGAATTGATCCTAAGTGTTTTATCTTAAAGCAATAAACTGCTGAAAAAATTCCAAAAATTGTGACTAATACCACTCTTTCAAAATAAACGATTCGTATGTTAAATATTACTATTACTGGTGGTATTGCATGCACTACGCTGGTCGATTATAGATAGTAGAACAAGATGGAGCAAGAATATCAAATTTATCTTCATATCGCGCGAGTTGATCAATTTTGAGGATGTTTACTTGCACATTTAGTGCAAGTACTGTACATTTCATTTAAATCCATTATCACCTTCAACCTCAAACCTTCATCGATGTTGTCTCTGAACACCTTGTATAAACATCGTATCAACGTACCGCGGCGAGACGCGCTCAACGATAAAAAATTAAAAGAAAACATTGTTCTTCATTTCTTCTCCCCCACCTCCTCCCCCCGCCCTCATTTCTCTTCTGATTCCTGTGAGCTACCAATCCGCTCGCAGCACGACGACGGTTGAAATATTCGTCGGACTTCTTCCGCGTATTCGTGATTGGAATACTTTTAAGTACCTAACCGGGAGCTCTCTTTCTTCCTCTTTCTCTCTCTTCCTCCGTTACAACAGCTCTTTCTCTTAATCCGTCCGGGGATTAAACGAGTTTTGTCGAAAGAACTTGGAGGCGTGGGCAGGTACACGAGCGCGCGAACGCGCGCACACGTGTGTGTACTCAAGTGTGTATACCTGTGTACATGTAATTACGCACGTATAAATGTATGTGGGTAAAATACCGCACATCTGAGATATCTCTTTTATTTCGGACATTACGAAGGAATCTTTCCGCATTTGCCGTGACAAACGGCGTGCAAGTTGATGGGGCAAATTTTTTTGTCGTGATACGCATCTTGTACGTGTATAAGCTATAACTTTTCGAATATTTTAAATAAAGTTTGGAGCTCTAATTGAACTGTTGTAATATTAATTTAAGACTTGTTGATTTTATATTAAAATCCACTACATTAATAATTAAAAATCGCATTTAAAAATGTTGATTAAGTAACATTGATAATAATTTTAATTTAATTTGTAATCGTTAAAAAATTAGTAATTAATCAGAAATTCTAGAAATCTTCATAAAAAACAACATAAGAATAACTTTATCAGTTCATTCGCCATTTGTTTCTGTGAAAGTTTTTTAAAAGATACTTTTGGCGTCTTTAGAAATACGAGAGATACTGGGGATAGCGATATTTATTGCGCTACTTTCTACACCGAAGCAGGCAGTTACGAGAAGAGGCGAGATATATTGTGAAAACTCGTGAAAAGATACATTAAAGAAGGAGGAGATCCTAAGTTGGAAAAGAGTGAATGAGGTAAGAAGAGGACTTGGTCGTTAACGAAGGGGCGTTCGTAAAATTAAGACGGAAGAAAAAGACGTACGTGAGTAACAAACGCGGAAAACTTTGTCGTCAATGCGATTGAAATCCGTGTTTGAATTAATCCTTTGTACGAACGTAGAATTTATTTTATATCTTTAATCCACACACAAATATTTAAAAATTTTTACTCATTCATATATTTTGTATAATTAAATTTATCTTTTAGGAAATTAAATATTTAAAAAATTAATGATAATCAAGATTCTTTCATATATATAAAATTTTTTAAATATAAATTAAATTATACTATAATGGATATATAATACAGGATTTTGAACAACAAGAAGATATAAATATATTTTGTGTTATATATTATAAAATAAAGAACATAAACGATGTTTGCATTTTCTTGTATTATGATTATATAAATCATGCTAAATTAGTTGATATAAAAAATTTAATCTCTTTTATTTTTCATTAATTGAAATCGAAGAGATTTATCGAAGAAATCTTAAAAATCGATAAAAAATCGAAGAAAGTTAAATGAACGATGAAATAAAAAGTTGAATCAATAGAGAGATTGAAATTCCGAGTTATTGAGAAACTAAGGAATAACTTTGTCCTCTATCTCTCTGATCGTGAACGCTGTTAAATGAAATAACGAACCGGTTAATTTGCCCGTCTAACGTAATTATCGACAAAATTTTCTGAGGTTGTAATTAGTTTACATTAAATACGATCGCGCTACAACGTAAAAGTAAATAAAATTTCAAGAACTTTTAAAAATTATATAAAAATGAGAAATATAAAAACTGATATTATAGTGCCTTAATTTGAACATCTTAATACATAATATTTTTAAAAGAAGACTTATCACTGATAATATTTTCTTACAAATATATGTAATAAAATACTTTTAAGCGTTTAAACATAAATTCTTCGAATTATTAGAAATTAATAAAAAGTTGAGGTTGTAGAATCTGTTGGAAAAATTTTTTAAGTAAAATTATGAAAGATATTTTCGAATACACTTTTATTATTTTTTCATTGATTTATCAGTTCTTGAAATGTAATTGTTCGGATTGAAAATATGTAAATATGTTTAATTGTCGTGGAGAAAACGTATAAACAAAGAAAAACAACAAAAGCTTTATCGATCAGACACAACTATGTTTTCCATCAAATAAGATTACGAGATAGTTAATTTTGTATAACGTAATAGAGTTTATGTGATTGTAATTAAGTTAAGTTCAATACAGTTGGAAGAATAGCTGAGAAATGAGATTGTCAGATATAATAAAAAAAAGTAAAAAATTAATTGAGTCAACGGAGATAAAAAATATAGAATTTTTTGTAAAAAATCATTTTTAACTTATTTCAATAATTATCGTGAACTAAATCCCACATGATACATTCAAGAAACAATAAACCACGTTGTATGCCTAATTTATTTTGAAAACACAATAACAAAATTTTTTAAATTAAATTCTGGCTGCGCAAAAATAAATACAAAATTAATGTTTTATATTGTTCAACAATTTAGAGCAAACGCTTGCACATCACACAACATGAAAAGCCGGGAACAAATCGATCTGAAAGATTATCTGACAAAAAGCGATTTCCATTCCGACGTATCTTCCAATCAACGTAACAATTTACAACAAAACCATTGCAGGTGATAAAGTTTCCCTCGAAAAACCGCGTTGCCATTAGCAGATTAACGGCGTAATTTGAGAAAAGTTATCTTTTTTAAAAAGTAATTGTTGTCCTGACTGTCTTCCAGTCAACATGCACAACAACAATTTACAAACAATTCTACGTATCACATCTCTCAACACCGACAAAAATTTTGAAAATAAAATCATGAATTACTGATAACATTCGCGAAGTTTAAGAAGTTTAGATCACGTGACTAATCAATGATTAACTGATTCTTCGTTCGAACTTGTATTTATTATAAGATTGGCGAAAAAGAAAGTTTTTATACCAATATTTCGCTAAAATAAACAATATTTGAATCGTTATTCGCGCGAATTAATTCGACCCAGTCTTGCCATTTCCGGCGCCGATTATCGCCCCGATATTCGCCGACAAGAGGAAACTTTTCCAGAACGACGACAGGGGAGGACAGTCTTCCATTACAAAGAAATTCTCACTGAAAGATGAAGGATAAACACGAACTCCAAACTTTCGTCGGCGCGATCATTTCATTAGCAGTTAGCCGCTCCATTCCGCACGGTGGACAAAAACTTATTTATCAGACGGGACAAAAGTTTTGATACTAACAAGCAGTCCGCGACGATACTTCGCGTCGGCATAATTATTATTTCCTCTTCGGTGTGGCTCACTTAACCCTGGAAGAGAGTTGAAACTGAATTTCAAACCGTGATATAAAGAAGAAAAGAAAAATCAGTCAAAACGACAACTAAACGTCAGGATAATTATATTTAAATTTAATACTCGTTGATATGAAGACGTAAAATATTTATAACAATTTCGAAAATAAAAATTAGAAAGACGTCGAAATAATGAAAATATTATATTAATAAAATTAATAATTTATAAAATTATAAAAATATTTTCTGCCAAAACTATCACTTAGATTTTAAAACAATTGTAATTTTTCTGATGTGGTTTCTCATAGGTCAACTTAAAAGTACGCTCTCATTAGTGCAATAATAAATTCTAAAAATTTTATATCTGAACGAAAAAAACGGTCTTATTAAAATATTTAAAACTTCAGTTAGACACAGGTCTGAAAATAATTATGTTGGATCATCAAAATAATTAGGTCAAGCCCGATAATAATGTTGCAAAAAGTTATAACATTTTAGTAACCAGCTTAAGCGTCCAAAAGAATTATTTTGATAGTCCAATATAATTATTTTCAGATCTGTGTCCAAAATTTTTTTATAGATACTGCGTCAAAATCGTTTTCCGTTTGCATATCAGATTGCTTACGTCATGCAAGAAATGGCTAAATAAACCTTATTGTCCTAATGAACAATATCATGGTTTTTAATTTGAAAAATTAAGATGTGAAATAATGTATGCGACATAATGATTTTATCTCGTAAAGATAAAAAATATTAATGAAATTTGAATCCAGACGAGAAATATTTGACGGTAAATGTTCATACTTCGAATATCTAACACAGAAAAAAACCCGTCTCATTTCTAGGCTACTATTAATTGCGAAATTCAAGCGATGATTTCTCTTAACGTAGTTAAAAAAAAAATAATAATGAGGATAAAAGTTCGATACATAAAAATAATAATAACAATCAAATAATGCTCTTATCAAGAACTGTTAACATAATTTAAGATAACTACGAAACAACCTCTTGATTTCTATATCAAAGTCGATATTAATTTATGATTAAAGGTAAAATAATTTTCGCTTTTGAAATCCGTTTTTTTCGTATAATATATGTATAAAAGGACACTTGAGATCGCAGCTACGGAATATCTAATACAGTTTCATTAATAGTGTACCACTTCAGACGGATGCTTGGAACATCCGGCGTAATTCAACATATGTCAAAAGTCGCACGATCAGGATTCAACATCTATTATAATTTTATTTAGCAAATGCGGTCGTATGTGGCACAGAATAAATGCGTTCATTGCGCTAAATGGCGACGAGGCGAATTTCGCGGGAGCGCTTCAGTATCCAATTTCATTAATCGTTGCGCCAAAATCCTCCCCGCTGTCCCCTCTGTTATCTACCAATTTCACTTAAATCGTAATCTCGGACGCGAATCCACCGCTCGTGCCCGCCTACCACGGCCTTTACGCCGACACTTTGCCTCCCCCCCCCTTCACCCCTTCGCTTTGTCCCGGTTGTAACCGGCAGACGGTTAATCCGCAATTGGTTTCGCTAGCAGTGCGATTAAACGGAATTCCCAAATGATTTTGGCCCGCCCTACCCCTACGCGCTCGATTATTCGCAGGCACGACGCGCAGAATTTCGTAGTACAACGTGGAGCCCGGTAGCGTAGTTTGAAGTGCAGGATGCACCTGTACGATTTCTCTCGGTTTGATTATGCGTAATGCGTCCACGAGTGATTATTTATGGCAATTTGATAGCGAGATTATATATATTCTGTTATGAGAAGTTAAAGTTAGAAAAAAGAGGAAGGTTAGCCGACTCTAGGGCATTAGTTATTACTACAATTGCATTATATACTCAAAGTCGATTGTTTTGAGGATATTCGTAAAAATTTTGAGGGTATATTAAATCGTAAATTAATATTTATATCAAAGAATTCTAAAAAAAGCATTTCGCAAATATGAGAAACATCAATAGATATTAATTCAAAATTAATATGTGTTTAATATTCATAACATAATTAAGTAATAATTTATAAAGAAATTTAATTTTACATCTATGAGAAAACTGAGAATCGAAAATATATATTACGCATGTTTTATTTAAACTTTTCAAATGAGTTGTAAACACATAAAAAATACATAGAAAATATGTAGAAAATATAATTTTATTCTATAATTCTTTGTGATATTACTTTAATATTATTTACTTTATAATTTCATAGAAAAAATTAAAAATAAATAAAAATTATTAACTTATAATGATATAAAAAATATTTACTAAAACTTGCTTAAGTTCTTAGACACATTAAAAGTCAAATTGAATAAGAAGTCTTGAAATATTTGAAATTTGTATTCAGTTGCTAAATTAATAGTGTTAATTAATTTCCGCTCCAGTAAGAAAGAGAAATCACGCACGAATTGAAAAGAAATCTATCAAATATGAAATGATGTAATAATAATTAGATAAATTAAGCAATTTGTTATAACTACTTGTTATAATGTAGTTATATTAATATACTACGTAGCTGTTTATGTTTAATAGATATGTTTGCTCCATTTTGTTTAAACCTTGACCAGGACTTTGACCAGCAACTCCTTTTCTAATCAAATAGCTAATAAATACAAACATATATTACACATATTAGATATTACAATTAACATGTTATAAGCCGTTCTTCTAACAATCTAAACGTGGGATATGTAGAATTTTATTCATAAACGCTACATTATTTTTATGACAATCGCCAACTGCGACAATTAGTAGACACGGCTTACAACGTGTTAATACGATTATTGACCACGAGGTCGCTTACTGTGGGTGTTAAAAGGATTTTAAGGGATACCATAGAACCCAAGCGTCTTGTCCCACCAAATGTACATGCAAGCAAACATGCTTAAAACACGAGAAAACTTATTTCAGACACCCTGCATTAAGGAAAGCCCGCACACAAATTGTCAATAACAAAATACAAAATGAAACGAAATAAACGAAGTAACGTAAACGAAATCGTTATTCGGTTATAAGTTCAATTTAATACGCTCAATCGGATTGTTGAATCAGCTCTTCACAATCCCGTAATAATTTAATTTTGATTATTATTGCAGCAACAAAGTTTTGTACAAATAATTGCAGAATACGATATTGCAATCAAGAGTAAATTAATAATAGACTTCAGTATATTATATATATTTCATGAGAAATAAAATTTTATTTCGTTATATGTTTCCAAAATATCAATTTATTAAGAGAAATCCTTTTTTATTTTTATTTCTCAGACAATATTGTGTGAGCCGTAAAGCCACACTTGCATAATAATTTAATAATTATTTTGAATTTTATTATGTAAAGCTTTTAGATTTAATGGAAAATCAGAGATTATTAATCAATAATTCATAGGATTATTGCTGATTAATTATTCTCTAATTATAACTATAAATATTATCATAAATGATCTTCTTAACTCTCTCTTTTGGCAGTATACGTAATTCTGCAATTATCTTTATTGTATTACAGAATCAAATATAGGGAGAGTCGCAAAAGGTCGCGTAAAGTCGGTTAGTAATTTTCGAGGACCTACCGATAATGAATGCTGATTCTCAAATGATTCCGCGAGAAATGTGATGCATAGGCGCAAGCATTGATCAGTCGTGCAATGACAATTTTAATAAAGAGTGCCTCATCAAAGGCGACCACAGTGATAATAATTTATCTCAATATCAATGCATTCATAGGGAGCAGAGGAATCATTTTACAAGAAGATTAAAATTTACCGGAAACTGGGTTTTCGACGCAAATGAGCGTCGAAATACATCAATAGTTTTTGCAAATTGGACATGGACTTTGCGAATTTTTCGTTACTTCGTTCCCATCCATTAATGAGAAAAATATGCCAGATTGTATAATCCGTTCCAGTATATTTTCATTTAGAGAAAAAAGTAATTTTTCTGTGAGAAAAAAGAAAAAAAGTAAAAAAAAATGAAGATTCTATTGATAAAAATTCCATTTATGGTATAATCAATTTAATCAAATAATATTCTATTTTAATATATTATGAATTATACACACACACACACAGACACATATATATAAATTCTCTTCAGAATATTACGTAGTTGCGTAGTTTGCAAACTACAATTTAATGGAAAAAACCTCTCTTAAATATATGTATTTTTATGCAAAAAAAATTTTTTAATTCTCCATTATTCCGTCCAAATTATTTCCATGGTGTTGATATCATTGTTATACCATAAATAAAATAATTGTAATTCTAAAAGAAACAATAAATATACCAGTAATTTTATTTTTTATAAGGATTGTACAAATTGTGACAGCTATTAAAAGTACAGCTGAATTTTAATTAAATAACATAATTCACTTAGATGTGTTACCAGTAATCATTATAATGGATGCATGAATTGTCATTTTCTCGATGAAATATATGAAATATAAATTAATTGCGTTAATATTAATTTGTGTAATCAAAATTGCTAATGAAAACTATATTTTTGATTCAAATATCTTTCAATAGGTATTAATCAAGATTTATATCTATATTTTGTTTGTTTAATTATTAATAACAAAAAGTTAAATATAAAATTTATTTAAAATATTGTTCCATCCATTCCTATTTTTCTTTTTATTTCACGAGTCATATACAACACATATGTAAATTTTCGATCAATGCTTCGCCTAAACATCATTTTTTATCAAATTATTATATAAATAACAATCTGTATTCACATACTCCTTTCATTATGTCATGTCAAATTTAAAAAAAAAAAAAAAAAAAATTTTATCTAATAAAAACTTATACTGCATGTAATTATAAGACAGATATCAGATAACTAAATATTTTTTGTTGTGAACACAGACTTTTAATAATAATAGTAAATCAAATAAAAAGGCAGGAGTCTGAAAAATATTTTTTGACGCATGGGAAGACCTATCTAGACTCTCTCTAGATAAAGATGACTGTTCCACGAAAGAATCAGCTATATTAGACTATAATTAGATTAGATTTCGCATTAAACTCGATATATCTATATCACTATCAAATAAGAGAACTTCCACTCTTATTGCTATAAATAGATATATAAAATATCGAAAAATACAAAGAAATTTCTGCTTTTCATAAACACATGATTATGGTTTACAATAAATCAACGTAACTTCCGTGAAACAGTCACGATATATTGCGATCAAAGAGATTCAGAGACGGGAAAGTCCGAAAATATGAATAGTGGCGTAACTAGGTGAACATGTGTTTTCCGCAATCCATTTAGACACATCATCTCACCCTACAAGTGACTAGTATAAATATATTATAAGTAAAAATATTCTGATCCTAGCACACGTGTGTGTTATGCAATATTAAAAGTTTTATCCATTTTCGATATCTAGTTTCCATCGTCCACCATCCCTAGTTACGCCTCTCTGTGAAAGTGATACTTATGTGGAGATCGATCACCGCAATTGTCAGCGAGTTTTTTTTTTTTCGTTTTTTTACTTTCCATCGCTTTCACAATTACAATATTGCGAATTTATTTTCATATTTTTTTTATGCAAATACTAAGTGACCGACCTCCAGAACCAATGGATGTGCATATTCTTCACGATCGCGGCAGCGAGGGACACGAAACGGATTCTTGCGAGGACCGTGGTAGCGAAGCTATCGCTGATACTGCGATTCTTCCTAGACGATCCATCGCGAGACGCGCTCTTCAATGGTCCAGCAATTGGCCAGTTCGCTCGACCATGTGAAGCGGTTCGCCTCCGACCTCGTTTCCCTCACTTGGGGTTTCTTTTACTTTTTTTAATGTATGCTCCATTTTGTTGAGTTTAAAGTAAGACAGGAACGAAAAGGAATGACGCTCGTTAGATCCCTTCGCTCAAAATAACCCATTGAAAACGAAGAACAAATCGATCGATGATTAAATATTTGTAAACAATGTATAAATCAGACTTGTAAATGATGTAATATTAGATAGATATAACAAACATTTAAAATCGTATTAAAACAATAACTCGTTTATTTTGCTGATAAATAATTTAATTATTAATTAATTGTTAATCAATTTCTGTAATACTTGAGTAAATATACTTAATATACATATATTTATTAGTGAATTAAATGCTCGACTGCACATTGTTATTAATGGCGTGGAATTACATGGATGTCACACCAAAACGTGAAACTTTCTGAGCGAATCTGAGAATCGGAAGATAAAATGACAAGTCTGACCTATTATCAATTGAATCGATTTCGACGTCTCTTTCAATTGAGTATCATATATTGTTTTTCATTTTTTCTTTTCAAATATTTACGAGGGATCTGCCGGCGCCACGCGAGCAGAGTTGAACAGTTCATTAAAAAATACGATATTTCTCGACAGAGATAGAAAAGCTCAATAAGATCTTGAATACATATTATGCAAGATAAGACCATTTTTATAGATTTATAAATATCTATTAAAATATTTTTATAAATATTTTTAAAGACATTATTCCTTCACTCTATAATTAAAAATGTTTGCTAGTCTTCCTTTTTTAAATATATTTTTTCAATGTTAGTTATAGTTCCATTTCTATACACACACACATATATATATATATATATATATATATATATATACTTTTAAATCTCATTAAAAAATAATTGAGGTCAAATGATATGGCTCGTTGCTTCAGCAAGAATTCTGATAATTATCTGTTCCAATTTTTGCAATTGTAAGAAATGTAAAGGTTAGCAATTTTCCGCTTCATTGAACATTCACTTTGTTAAGCATTATTAAGAATTGTTAAGAACTGTATTTGCCTGTGAGAAATTAATTAATCTGCCAATAATTATTTGTAATAATTTGTAATAATTTCTTTGCCATGAATTTTACTTAAATGTAATTTTTGTGATCGTCAAAATATACTCAGAGAGTATCAATCACTGAAATATGTAAATGAGAGTGCAATTCTCTCTCTCTCTCATTAAGAAATAAAGAATTGTATGGCATATTTCTTTATTCAAGATCTTTTTATTTCCAGCATTGTGCATTATTTTTGATAAATTTTGTTCTTTTTCAATTGTACGCGAGTGTCGTCATACGCAAAACTATTCAGCTCTACTCGCGGCATTTCTCAGGGAAACGGAGATCAAAGGAATGTATACAAGACAAATCGAATAAGAACAATCACAAAAAAAAGATATGTACAGACACGGCGCGTGCGGTACTTACTCATTGTTCAGCACGCGGAACGATTTGGGCGACATGCAGTTGACGCTCCACTCGGTGTTCCCGTGCTCGTTGCATATCGTGATGGAGAACCTGCCATAGTTCGCCCGTATCAGGTGAATCAGCTTGCCCTCGCCGCACTCGATCTCCAGCGTCTTGCCCTCGCAAGCGTATGCGGTGTCGTACCTCTCTGCAACAGAAAGAGCGATGCATTTTTTAGCGATGCACTTTTGATTAAAGTTGCCGTTGTGACACAGTAATTCGCATGCAACTGCACGCACGCCATTATGTAGATGCAACTCATGGCGAATCGAATACAGCGATTATACGCGCGCGATCGAACCGCCCGCACACAGCCTCCGACATCTGTTGCAGCCACATCGGCTTCCGGAAAATCTCTACATGTGGAAATCCAAGGGGATAGAGGGGTGCGTTTAGTGATGGGATTACGTTATTACAATATTTAATTTATTCGCATGGTTGCATTTTTGTATATGTTGTGGTTTTGGTTTTCACGAAGAGAGATTTCTATCTGGAATAAAATTTGTTGCATTCGGTTTATTTCTCTAACAAAAGAAACTTAAGATAAAATATATTTTATGTATTAAAATTTTATCTTAAAATATATTTCTTTCTCTTTGACGGATTCTAAATCTTGGATTTATATTTGAAATATCTGTCAAAATATTTGAGTGTTTTAAATCTTCAGTATTTTTAGTACAAGCATTAATAAACCAGATTCTTGAAATACTTAATTTTAGAGATTCTTGTTTGATTTAAATGGAAAAATATTATGCCCTCTTCTTTCTTAAAAATCAAAGCTTCTTAAGTCTTTTTTTAAGCATACAGTTTTCTTTTTTATAATTTCGTCTTTTGAGATAAGATTTAAAAATCTAAACTAAACTTGTGTTCTTCGTAACACCATGGGAATTAATTCCCAGTGTATCATAACAGTAAAATAAATTCCACTTGTAGATAAAAAATATGTTCTTTCGCTTTTAAAGCGACTGTAAATTCTGTTTATGAACGTATTCGAGACGAAGATAGGGCTTATAACATAATATTCTAGCGTGATGTAAATGCTTCGACACGGAATCCGCGGGTAAATTCGCTGAATTTGTCGGAGCCGCAGCATTTCCGAGGAAAGTCCTAACCGCGGACTAAACCAGCATTGTGGCGCGTCGGTACGGAACTAATGAACTCACGACGAGGTTTTCACGGACAGAGTTATTACACCACTCTTCCCCCCTCTTGTCTCTTACTCGCGCAAGCTGTTCCCTTGTCGCTGTCTTCTTCCTTCGTTCCCCTCATTCTTCTTTCCCTGGACATTATATTATGGCAATAATTATACTACCATCTAAATAAGCCTTTACAATTGTGTCTTCTTTCTAGCTACGCGCGAATGCACTATGAAATGTATCGACGCGCTAATTTAGTTATCTTTTTACATACATTTGACGTAGATGTATTTCAAACTTAGATTATTACATAATATTTCAAATAACACCACTCGTCGATTATAATATGTTGGAAGTTTCTCATTTGACGATATGAAAGGTTTAATGCAATATGAGGACAAATTTAATAACAGCACAAAGCGTATGTAACACAGGTATTCCTTTCTTGAGGTCATTAGTTGGCACATGTCCAGCCGTCATTATCGATCATTACGTAAAAGATTTTTAAGCAAAAAAAGAAAAATAATCTCGGACAGACGTCTACTTGCAGAAAATCCGAGAACAAAGCGACGGCTGAGTAACGACGCGCGTGTTTCGCGGTAAATTACTGCGTGCATGGAAACGATGGCGGCGGAGGTCAAGGATGTGGCAAGATTACGGAGGGCACACGAGAGGAGTGCCTCGATTTAACGTCCCGTTCGTTCGCTACGTTAGCCGATACCGACTTCGAACGACGCCATGTTCCACGGTGGCTACGTACCGCCGCTTCGCGTCGGCGAGCAAGGTCGTCCCTAAATTTTCCGCTAATCCCGTGAATTCGAGTTCACGGGATAAAAGGCCATCAACAAACACTTCAATTCCGTTCCGTTCGAGTTCACTTAGTTCAGAAGCGCCACGCGGAAGTTGCAAATATTATTTTGACTAGCTGTTCGTAACCGAATTCGTCTTGACTTAAATTATCCGAATGGAAAAAGATACATTAAAGATTTAATAAAAATATTGCAGAGTTACTGAGAGGCAAAAATCAAGGTGAATTTAATCTTGCACCTGCAATATGTATGCGCATATGTTAACTACGAAAAAACCTAAAGGCTAAAAACACGTATTACGTGATCGATTTAAACTTTTTTCCACGGAGACAGAAAGCTTCTCGAAAATAGTATAAAATATCGTTGCGAGGCCAACGTATTCTTGATAAAAATGGCAGAGGGCTGAGGAAAAAAAAAGAGGAGGCAAGAAAAAGATTTATAACACGAAGGCAATTTCTCAGCTGCCTGTTTTTGCTCCTCACATCGCGATTAACGCTCGCCTCGCGCCGTTATTCTCGCTGCAGTTTGTTCTCCGTTAATTAAGCGCGTTTCGATAACACCGTAAGCGGCAGGTAATCGATATACGGCGTCATCGACATGCTCGATTAACCAGGGATGAGATAGAAGTGAGCACCGGGCGCGACGTGTGTTTCGATCAAAATCGCTACTGCCGTAAACGCATCGATTCACCTAAGTGCGCGACTCCACCCGTTTCCCCAATGAGACACGTTTGCTGAGTGGTGCTTCTATCGTCTGTAAAGTAACTCGTAAAATAATTGCTTATCCAATTTTATCTCGGAGTTAAGTTGTACACGTGATGAAATTTTATCTTGCATTTTTTAATTTTCTCGAGATGCGTCCGCAATGGCGAAGTCGTTCAAAGTTAGGTCGGAGACATCCCAAGACAGAGGTGAGATCTCTTCGGGAGGGAGATTTGCCTCGATCCCTTTAAACGCGCTCTGGGCCCCAGGTATATGCGGTCACCGCTCGGATGCCGGAAAGACGTCACCTCCCTCGGGAGCGGTGAGTTCCGAGGGAGAGTTCCACGTTGTACATATACAATATATGTATATACGTAGATGTTTCAACTGTGTTTCACTGCGACTCACCCACGACGGACGCGCTTCGTCAAGTTCGAAGCACCGGAAAGCGAGAGGATTCTCTCTCCGTCTCTTTCTTTTCTCGTTGCGTTCGTGTAAATCTTCGGGCTCGCGGCCGCGTTGGAACTCTCTCTTGAGAGTCCTTTCAGGCTTTATCGCTTCGCCCTCCGGAGGTCTCAATCGCAGCCGCCTGTGCCGGGTGCGGCTCTCGAGCTGGTAGTCGTCGAAGTTCTTTGGGCGTGATCGAGGAGTTTGGAATTTCCCTCGAAGTAGGAACTTGGATTAATTGATCAGGTGTTATTTTTTAGTTCTCGCGATTTATATATACATATGCTTATACAAGTGTGTGTGTGTGTGTGTGTGTGTGTGTGTATGTGTGTGTATTATACAAAATATACATATTTTTTCCACTTGAAATATTAAAATATGAAATATTGATGGTCATTATATTAAAATTAAAATACTGCTATATATTCTTCACAGATATCCCTCGGAATGTGTGAAAGTAACAAGCACGCAGAAAAACGTAGCGAATGTGACGAGTTACATGCAACTTGGCGTAATCCGTTTCATCATGAAAATTAGAACCCGGCCAGAACAAACACAATTCGCCCCGCTGTTGAATGGGAGAATTATTGCACGGTCCCGCATCGTTGTCGAAGCCTTTTTCGCTACGTTTGCCCGCCGCTGCGCCCGCCACAGCTGCGGCTGACGCGTTATGCGTCATGCGGTCGCTACCGTGGCCGAACTTACTGCACGCGGATTGTTCGCGGGTTGTAAAACGCGTCGCCGCTGCGTGAAATCGAGCGGGTGAAGCCCTCTCTCGGTATTTAACCCGAAAAAGTTGTTGCGAACTCGAGCGCCGGACAATGAAATTATTATGCGCCCTTTTAGCCGCACTTCGGTGATGCACTCGTTACCAATGCGAATGCAACCGACGCGCGTGCATCATGTGGCCGCGGTTAGGACGCGTACGATTCAACTTTGCGTGTTGTTCGACCAATGTATCGTTTAAGTACATCGTTTACGTCACGAGTATCTCGTTGTACATTTTAATTAATTATTATTACGCGGTTTTAAAGCAAGGACTGTGCATTAAGATCGGACGTATTAGTTACAATTTGTATATTTATAGACATACAAGTAGACATAAATTTGAATAATTATGTATCTAATACAATTTAGTTACTTTATAAGTATCTAGATTCAATAAATTAAGAATGTTATTATAGACACAAAATTTTATTAAAAATATCTTTCAATTTTTTTCTAACCAGAGGCACTTTTTGATGATTATGTCATATGTTTATATTTAATATTTCCGGTTTACTGTTAAAGAATTGTTTGGATTGTCATTTAAAAACCAAGTTTTAGAAAAATAAAAAATTTTGTCTTCAATTCACACAAATTACATTAGCATATTTGTTTATGAAGGAAACGCTAATTCCGCAAATGGAGAACTAATTCTATGAAGTACTGCGTTTCCAAGGTTTCTTTCAACGCGTTTTCAGTCTCGAGATCTCAGAGATCTCTTCCTTGCGCGGTTTCCAGTCATCTATCCTCTTAGGAGCTAAGTATAACGCCGTGAAATTTCCATTGAAATTACTTACTCGACTTCCCGACGAGAACAACGGCTGGCTTCGGCAGAAATGAATTTTTCTTATATATCACCGCGCGCGCTTCTTCGCTTTAGAGAACCGCCTTACATTATTAATGCCCCCCCCCCTTTCCTAATCAAAAATGCATTATATTTTCAATATCATTATTCCTTCGTACTCTACTAGCTCCGTCTCATGAATGTCTTTTTTAAACAGCGGTCTGGCTCGTGGAAATGATAAAGCTAAAATTTTTTCTTAACCATCACATAAGAATAAATACGTAGTATGACGTTTTTAATAATTCACTAAGGCTCACATATTTCGTATGAGACACAGTTAATTACGAAAAATAAAATATAAAAAATATATTTAATTCATTTTATCATATAATAAAGAAATATATACTCTATATACTAAGAGAAATATGTTCTTTCGCTTATTGTTGGCGGAGATTCAATTAAATTTTTTAACTTTAAAGAGTAATCATATCCATATATTTGTATATTCTCGCACCGTGTTGTGACCCGGTGCTGACGTCCTTCCGACAAATTCCAGGCGCTGCGACATGCGGTCGCCGTGCCTGGTCGCATCGCGCCACGTCGCGTCGTGGCGGGCATTCTCTCGGCTCGTGGAGGGGAAAAAAAAAAGAGGAGAATTGCAGTTTACCATTAATGACTCCAAGTAATAATATATCGGAGGTTCGCCGCGGCCCGTACCTCCCGCTGCCGCGGCGGCCGACTTGAAAGGGCCGACCTAACAGCGGGATGTCGTCAGCCCGATGCGGTCTCAGACCTCAAAACCTTTACAGTCTTGCAGTCGCGCGCGGCATGTGTACATACCCGTCGTCGATGACGCCCCGTTTGAAACACTGCTAGAGTATTGTTACGGGGAAGGGGGAGGGGGGGGGAGAAGGAAGGGAGAAATCGTTATTCCGTTCTCTTCGCTACTGCTCTCCTTGTTTCTCTCCTTTCCGTTCCCATCGGCTCGTCGCGTCGATCCAAAGCTAACCCGAAGAACGGTTTCAGCGGATTCGAAAGGTCAACCGCGGCGAATGCTGAGACTCGATCAATGTGCGCATCTAAATTGAATTGTCGATTCGGCGAGATTTGATTAGCGCAAGGTATATCAAATATCGTGTGCATTTTCCTCGCAATTTACTTATACTTTCCGGCGAGACTGAAATTGATATATATATTTTTTTTTAATGAATACTTTGAATAAGTTCATTTTGACAGAGTAAAAATTAAGTGATAAAAAGTACAGGATTCTCTCTAATTAATCCCTTGTAAGGAGGAGAAAATCTTGTTCGCATAATCTCAGGTACATTGAATTTTAACAGAGTTTTAATTTACAAATTTGCTGTTACAAAATAATTAATTTAAAATCTCATAAAATTTATAACTTTCAATTATTCAATATATTAATATACATTGAGAACAAGAAACAAATTGTTTTTACCATTTCTAAGATTCAATTTTTTAGAAATTACTTACGTGTGTGTGTGTCACATACATATTTATATAAAATGCATGTATAATATGCAAAATACTTTTCATTTCACGCATTCAGCTTTTCGAGGATGTTGGGTAAGTATACGTAACAATAATGATGGAGAAACGTACACTGTTTGGACTAAATTGTCGGGACTCTCCTAGGGAAACGACGCGACACATCGAAAATTCCGCGGGGATGCCCAACCCACCGATGCCGGATGACGCGGTGTCGTATCGTGCTGCGTCGTGTCGGCGTCACATAGCGGCGTCGCGTCCGAGAAGGCATCCGTATCCCAACATTCCGCCAGTCGAGTAATATCGATTCCGTCGAAATTGTCGGCCGCCTGGAGCTTGTAATCGTGGGCGGAGTTAATTGACGCGCGACACGCGAGACGTATCGTCCGCCATCGAGTTACGATTCAATTTGACGGGGGATGCAATTGCGTCGGGGCGACGATAACCAAAAAGTTCTCCCCGTCTGCCTCCTTCCCTCTCTCTCTCTCTCTCTCTCATCTCTCCCACCTTGTTTTCTCCTGGCGGAAACTGCACACCCGCTGCTGCGAGTAGCACCTGACGCTCGTGTGCAGGAGCTAATGCTCTCTTCTATCCGTTTCTTATAATTTATTCGACTATCGTAAATCAGTCAGGGCAGTAAAAAGGTCGGCGGAAGCAGGGGGCCCGACTCGAGCGGGACGTGCAACAGGCCAGCGCATGTAAATGCACCGCTGTATGCACCCGTGCAGCTTGTAAATACACGCGAATACCGTGCCGCGTCGCGCCTGCCCGTCCTCCGTGAATTGATAATGTAATTAGAGCGGCGAAAAAGGATTAGTTTGAATTAGAAATCCTGCCGTCTGGACCTGGCCTGAAACGAGAGAAAACAGGTAGGACGGGAGGGAAGGGAGGGAAGGGGAGGAGAGGAGAAGAGGATTGGGCGCGTAACCGAGGCGAGTCTCCACGGAGGACTTTGATTTATGCGTCCCGGGAGCGCCTCACGAAGTGCAGCAGCCGTTGCAGCCAAAGATGCATGGCCGAACGAAAAGCCGAGCGAACTTGCGTCTCCATAATGTTACTTCCGATCGATGCTGGGGAAGGGAAAGGAGGATCGTATCTCCCGCTAATATCATCTGCTGTAAATTCGACCGCCATAGTTTGGCAGAAGTATATGGAAATATTATTCGATATTTACCTACCGTAGTTTGTGAAAATCGAGTAATTGTGAAAGAGACTGTTTCCGTTTTTTTTTTTAATTACGCTAAGTAATTTGAATTAAAAATTTCGAAAAACAATATTTTACGTATGTTTAGATTAGATAACTTTTTAAATACAAGAAGAGATAAATCGATTTCTTGCTGCATCGAATAACTTGCTGAACAAAAAAAAAGTTAAACCAAGAGAAATTTATAAAATAAAAGAGAGAAATGTTAATTCTCTCTTTTTTATGTGATTTCGAGTTTACATTAATTTTTCGGTTGGTAGACGCGATAAAATACCTCGTGGCTGATGAAGGATCAACGTATTCCGTTATTTATACACGCTCGTATACATTAAACGCGCGTGCGAAGTGTTCGTTTCATCCCGCGGGATCGATCGTCTATTCGAGAGGACGATTCAATGACCATTGCGAATCCCGCGCACTCTCTCGCACGCCAACAGTCATTTCTCACGCGCACTATTTTTCGCCGCCGCGTTTTGCATGCGAAATAGCGTTTCGTTCTCATACTCGTCCATTACGGAATCGCGATCAAAAGAGACCCGATTACACCGGGTGTCTGCATCGGCACAATTTTTCCCACGAGCGAATACGGTTACGCGTACGATGAGAGATCTGGATACAATATGTAAGCGTATACTTTTAAAGTGTTACTTTTAAAGTGTCACGTTTAACTCCAAATTAGCTACTACGAAGATTAGAAATAACATTTCTAAATGAAAAAATTTAGATTATGAAAAAAGAATTAGGGCAATAAATTTCAAAATATTAAAAAAAATAATCTTTCAAGTAATTTATAAGATATTAATTCCGTAATCTTTTGATATAAATGTACATTTAGCATTTTAACAAACATGAAATATATTCTAAATTCTAAATATAAAGCTTAAGTTAAGATTTTAAAATAAAACCTAGTAAATAACTAATTGAGAGTGACAGCAATTTGCGCTATAAATTTATATTTTATATATTTAAAATTTTATTGTGTCCTTTTTTTGAAATTCTCTCTTTATAACAGCCAAAATAATAGTTCGAATTTCCATGCAAGAAAAATCGCAAATTCAATTTGGTCAAAGAAAATATTCCGGTCATTTTAGTGCAAACTTTTCTGATAAAGCTGACCGTTAATTCGGTACTTTATTCAAGTTTGTCAAAGTGTCCGATGAGCTATCGCCAAAAAAAAATTAGATACGCAAGCAAACGAAACGACGTCCTGTGAAATGTCATTTCTATCGTGCGGGTCATCGATCAGGCGACGCCCGCGAACGCCGATAACCGATATCGACGCGCGGGCGTCAGCGTCCGCGAGCGACATTCATCCGCGCCGGATGCGCTTTTCCGTGATCCTCTACTTTTTTCCGTCTCCGGGTCGGAATAACGATTTTTTGTAACGATGTCGCAACGCCGCCGGAGCGGCGAGCTCGCGATAGTTACATCCTCGCGACGAAACGCGGGAATGGATATCTCTGCGGACTATTATCTACTACAGCAAAACGTTCCCATCCTTTTAAATCATAGCAATAATGTAATATTAAAAAAGAATGTGCATAAAACTTGTATCGATTTAACAGAGTGGCTGCTCAGAATAATCGTTCTTTTCACACACAACCGCCGCTTCAGTTGACTTACTGATAAATCCGCTGCTGCTGGCGAGACGAAGAAATAAGAAACCATTGTTGGTGCCGGCTATCGCGATGACGTCACTTGGGACCGCGTAATCCGAGTCATTGCTTGGCCGGCCTATTTAATGGCGATCGCGTTTCCCACATAACCCATTCATAATATTTTCATTCCACGGCAGTGTGCGCGATCTCTAGCGATCCAATTACATCGACAGTATCATTGGTTCTTGTTGGTCGATAATATCGTGCACAATATACCGTGCATGTTTACATCGCGTATGTGGATGTTTGACAACTTCGTCGATATTCGATAATAAACAATCATTAATTAATACTTTTTAGAGCACCGTATTATTTTCTGAAATGCGTACAAGTTTACTTGCGTTATACAGCATAAATTCTATAATATATACGAGAATGTCAATATATATTCACTTCGCATGTAAATTAACATGTATAATCTGCTTTCTACCGTACCATTTTTTATTGTGATCTGCGGTAGATTGATATAACCTGGTTGCAATTTGCAACACAAGCTGATTCGTATAACAAAGAACGAGTTAGATGAACCACATTGGTAATTCTAACTAATTTTAATATTAGTGATAGTACCGCACAGTAAAGTATCACAAAAAAGATGATATATACAACGATAATTAAAAATAAAGATTATTCTATTATGAAATTATTTTTCTCGAGTTTTATTGTGCTTAATCATCTTTATTCAACATAACAGATGTCACGATTTGTTTCACATTACGTCGTATGAAAAAGAAGAACGAACCATTTCATTGATCGATCTTTTTTTACGTAAAATAGAATAAATATTATTTTTAATTATTGTTAAATATAATACATTAATGTTATTACGTTATTGGGAGAAAAAAAAGACTAAAATAAATAAAAAGGAAGAAAATAATTAAATTATCAACGTGAGTAAATATAGTGCCCAATCTGGTCGCGCGCGAAACATTAAAGGCTAATTAAATGCTGCGCCGAAGTGTATTTTTATAGCGAATTCTGCTTGCAACAATTTCGCCCGCGGCTAAAATTGGCTTCACCGAAATGTCGGTCACCGTCGTCGCCATCGTACCGCCGATAATTCCCGTGCTAATTACGTAACGCGCCAGACTACAAAAGCGCGGCCCCGATTACATTATAAATAATGGAATACGCTCATAATGCTGTTACACGACGCCGACGTGAATCGGCTCCGCCGGCGACGTATGGAAATGACGGGATTAATATGCGCTGGCGTATTCATAAAGTTCGCTAATTAACGTAGTCGCGAGAAGGCGAGAGGCCGCGATCTTCGCGCTGGAAACTGTATTTTGTTAGAAATAACGCCGGACGACAACAGTCTACGTCTAGTCCCCATAACAACGTGTATCTTTTTATTTCGCGTTAGCAAACAATTCGTAATCCACGTAACTTTTAACGAATTCTTTCGCGGAAGTGAAACTTTTATTCGAGAAAATTAGAAATTTCGTTCCCTTTACAGGATTGCTTCTAGATCACGTCCAAGTTGTTTTGGCCTATTTTTAATAAAAATACTCGTGTATCTCCAGAGAGAGATACATCCCACAGATGAAAACCACTATTCTGGAGAATTGAAAACGAAGTTGCAACACCGAGTTGCAACATGATATTTCGTATGCTAAATCATTAATGGTCCCTGTTGTTGCTGAATTCACTGGGCGCCCTGTCCTATCTCTATGCAAGAAAACGTCGGTTGGGTGCGCGGGAAAACAACAACCGGGGATCATTAATGATTCTCGCCGTACAACCGCGCGGGAAGAAAACGATTCTTCACCGTGGGGCACGGAGTGTATGTATGTATGTGTGTGTGTGTGTGTGTATGCGGCGCTATAATACACTACCGCTATACTTCGCGCGGGCTACTACTCGCGGTTCAATTATCGTCACTGGAAATCGCCGTGCTCGCGTTGGTAATGGACATCTGTCACGGCTGGGACACGCGTTATCGCGCGCTGCCGCCTACGAAAAAGCACCGCGGCGGAATAATTGATGACGCGCGCGCGCAACGGTAACGGCCGATCAAATATTCACGACGCCGACATCTCTTGATGTATATAATTTTCGTGCGAACGAGGCCGCGCGATGCGTCGCGACGCGTCATCCGAATTGAACGCGCCCGCGTCCGGCAAGTCATTCCCTTGCATTCGCCGCTCCCGGTGTGATTTCGTGAATATTTCAGCCCGTAAATATTGAAACGCGACACTACGCCTCCGTGTATGTGCCCGTACGTGTAACCTGTCTTTCGCGCGTTCCTATCCCCGGGATAACGCGCCGAGTTGATTCGATACTTCTCGACGAGTCGGGTATCGAGATTCTTTTTATTACGCAAGCCCGCGACAAGCCCGTGTTCATTACATTTAATTGTCTCTCATTATGTGCTTATTTTTCACTAGATGACAAATAGAGTCTTGTTAACGGAAGAATCCATTTTTAGAATCGCGAAGAAAGAACTTTTTACAAAATTTAAATAGACTTTCCAGAACAATAACACTTTGGAGATTATTAAGCTAAATGTCATAATTGTAATCTCGAAAATATTCAAGATTATAATTAAATTTTAATATTATAATTTACTGTTATTTAAAAGGATCCTAAGCCATCTGTTTTGCCGACATAAATAAACTAGTTTTTTTAATTGGTTTTACAGAATTGCAAAAGTCTTTCACAGAATTAAAACACGCACATAAATGTAGAGTAAAACGGTCGAATTCATATTAAAAAAATTTTTTGGTACGTAGAACTGTCACTTGATGACAATATTTGTTTAATATACAAAACCCATGGTATATATGTACAAAATAAAACCGTATTTCTCTAGAGATGACATAAACAAATAATATCGTGCAATTCAAACTAAGATTAAAAGAAAAAAAAATTATAGAAAAAAAGATTAGCCTTTAACTTTTTATAACTGCAAATCCAAAATATAGGATGATAAGAGAAGCAGTTTGAAAAAAATTTTGTTTATTCACACCAATTTTTTTCAGTGCTCGATAAAAAAATATATAAAATTCGATTTATTGAATCTTCCGCGTGGAGTTCCCTGCACGATCGGAGTTCACTGTGCTGCTCTGCACAATCGAGATACCGGGTCAAAGACCATCGTGCTAATAAACGTAGCACGTGTTTCCACGGCGCCGACTCATAAAGTCGGCCAGCTCGATAGCGCGAGTTAATTAAAGAACGAGTGCATTTTTCCACCTCCGTTCCATCCCATTCCGTTGTGTCGCATCCTTCGGACGCTTCGACATCGCGGCGTCATGAGAAATGTGACCGGAGACTCTACCTGTTAGTTATTTCTATATATCCTGTGATGATAATTAAAAAACGAATAAAAATTTTTTAGAGTCCAAAGTTACGCTTCAAAGTTGAAAAATGTTAGATAAGGTTGGAGAAATTAGGAATATAGAAAGTATATCGATGAAAAATATCTTACAGACTAGACAGATATCAAATAAATGCATACATTAAGTATTAAAAAATAAAAATAACGTATACTATATGTTGTCAATCTATAATAGTATAAATGTTTTAAGATAGAAAATCTTTTTATTAATTGTAATTGAAAAAATAGAGACTATATATTTGTGCCGCAGTAATTTTCTTTATTTTCAAAAGTAATTTTCATTCGTTCGATGGGTTCAATGGCTTTTGTCGCAGGTGTTACGTCAATTCCCGATTTTATTACGTCCCGTAAAAATCAATTTGAATTGTCTTTTTATGTATCAAAGAATTGCATGGACATGCGAAAAAGCTTGATGTAATTAAGTAAAAACTCATTTAGTTCAAAAAATTAAATTCATAACTTTTATACTAATTATTTGGTAATCATTTTTATTACAGTGCTTTTAATTTGTAAATAACAATGCGTCTATAAAACTCTAAAAAATTTTTTATTTTTTAAATTTAAAATTTTTTAATATTTTTGCAATGTTCTTTACATTTTTAGTAAATAATATTAAAAATTTGTAAACTTAAATAACTTAAAGATTTACAAATTTAAATAACACTTTGTATGCTTTTATTATCCAGAAATTGCATATGCCACATTAAATTTTCTCGAGTTGTTTTCACGAGATTCTCTTTTTTTAAATTCTTCCATAATTATAAAATCTATGCTCAAATTGTTTTGCTTTTGCAAAATTAAATTAGAAATTCCATTTAAAATATTTGGTTCACCTCTTGAAATCCTTCAGGATACGTGATTGAATTCTGCGGAGTATACCAGTATTGTCTTACAGTGTACGTAAAAAAAAGCAAGATCTTTTGGAAATCATAAATAATACGAAGATAATTTTATCTGTTTTTTGTTGTTATTTTGTTTATATAGTTATTTAATTTTTTATATTTCAAATGTCTTTAATTAAGTTTTTTTCGTACGTATCTTTGTTTAATTAAATGTTTTAAAAAAATATAGTAAAAAAAGTTATTTAAAATATATAAACTTATAACTTTGTTTTACACTTTTATTTCAAATTTAGTTATTTCTTATAAAAACTCGTTAGTACAATTAGATTTGAATTTAAGACTTGCGTAAATTTTATTTCTATCTTATTCTAAATATGTAAAAATGGAAAATATTTCTTTTATATTGAATTACTCGACAATTCATGGTAGTGTAACATTGCTCTTGATATTACAATCAATTCCCATTACAGTAGTTAACATAATAGAGGTCGTAAGTAATTTTTGATGTCTCGAGGTATCCTCCATAAGGACAATGTTGACCGGATAGGTTGGGTAGGTCTGGATCGCGTTTCTCACATATCCATGTTGGACTCACGGGTGTCCGTTGCGAAAGCACGAAAACGAAACAAGAGAAGAGGCGCAGGTGCTCGGAGAACTGCCCTGTAATTAGGCTAGGGACGCCGAATCCGTCTGTTTCGCATCAGGACGGTAGCCCGGCATCTTAAAGGAAACGTGTCAAACACGCTCGAGGCGTTGCTGTGGATGATTCTTAGAAGAATCTAGCAAGCGCGAAATGCAAAGGTACTATAATTTGTCAAATTGATCTTACCTATTTTGAATTTGTCTCGATATGAAAGTGGCACCGACGGCTTCTTACCTGAAACAGAATAATAAATAGATGTTAATTGTGTATCTTGTCAGTGAAAATTGCGCGTTACTATATTCACAGCTTTGACTATTGCGCCAGCCCAAAAATATTTATCTCGCAATCATTATTAATATATGTTACTATATCTTCGTACTTATTTAATTATACATGTAAATTGTTAATTCTCTTTTTTTCCGTTGTACACAATATTATATTATCTCCGTGTCTCGAAAGTGGCTATAATTTTAAGCTATAGTAAAATCACCCTCCTTTATTTAGCTTTCGCGCGCATATCTCATAATTTTTAAGGACCATCTCGAGATATTTGAACATCCCCACAGTAGTTACCGTGGTTATAAAAGAAACGCGGGTGGCTAATGATTTAATTAATTGCGATTTAGAGTTCACTTTATCGTGCGCTTTAATTTCTATGTAGGATACGCATTTTCTTGCGCGCCGGAAGGTAAGGGGACGATTTCATCCCCCGAGAGAGCATCCGAGAACAAACGTGCCGTAATCCGACCAAGGAGACACCGTTTCGGCACTCTCTCGTGTAATCTTAAAGCGGCAACAAACCGCGCGAGCACAGATCCGTAAGTTTGAAGAAGATTAAGATCTCAAGGCGCGCCACGAGGGTGCCGCGTCTGAAAGAGGTGCTTTGCATTATTTCAAGAAGTCTTAGAAGCAAGAGAGTGGCTTGTGGATGAAAAAGAAGATAAAAATTGAGAATCCAAGATTTAATTACAGAATCGAATTTATTTCTCTATCCGAGCAAGAAATTATTATCTTTCGCTTTTTATTTATATGTGTTAATGAAGTCAATGTAAGATTTCTTCTTTGTTAAATTGATAAATCGATCAAATCGTGCACTCCATTTTTTCCAATAAACAATCATAAAAATTTATAAATTTTAGAAGGATTAAATTAAAATTAAAACCATTTAATAACTTGCCACATAAACAATTCTCCATTAAATTAAATAAACATAATACATTAGTGACAAAAAATTTATAGAAAAATTAATAAAAAATTTATTATACAATTTTAAATTTATATCTTAATATTCAAAATTCTCTTCTTATATACAGAAGCAAGTTAGCAAGTTACTTAATTTTACACTTTAGTATCAATTCAATAATAATCCATAAAACTTATCTGCGATTTGATTTGCAATTATGATTCTTTCATAGTTTAAAGCAAATCAAAATTTATATTTTATGTATTTACTTCAAATAACGAATAAATCAGTGAAATTAGTAACGGGCGATTCGCGTCGATCGTAAGCGAACGGCCTTCGTACATTCACGGCCTTTTTCAAGAAGGGCCGTTATGGGAATGCACCGCGAATAAGGGCTACATTGCGGCGTCTTCCTTTAAACATTCAGGACTGCACCTTCGGTAGCGATTCTACGGACAGGCGTTAACCGTTGGAATTGGAATCGCTTCCTGTATCAAGCTATCCACCCCTATCTGCCCGGAGGAATTAGGAGCCGCGGTCGTATCCATGGAATCGAGCGCGTTTCTCTCGAATCGGAAATTTCTCCCGAGTGGATCGACGTTTATCGCGCGCGAGTTCTCGAAGTGGTTTCTGGTCCTTGAACGAGCACAAATAGGTCAGACTGAACTTGCGTTCTATGAAAAAAGATATCAACGCATTTCGTATTAGATATTTTTCTGTTTCCTTTCTTCTTTAGATATTATATATATACATTTAATTTAAATGTATTATAAATATATATTATATACAAGATTGCTAAAGACATGAAAGATTAGTATATTAATTTTCTAAGTTTAATTAACTTTTTCAAGAATCAGCATGTAAATTATTGTTGAAATAAAATTTCATGATCTAAGGATTAAAAAAAATCGTATTAGAATTATGATTATATATATGAATCAAATAACTGATTTAGATTTGAATCCACGTCCATTTACATCGAAAGACCTTTGAATGAGTCTTCGAGAAATCGTTTCCGAGTACTGCTTGGCAATTCTTGGGAGGCTTCTCTACTTTTGGAGAGAGTTTGTGCTTTCATGGCTCGGCCAGATAGCATCGATCGAAACTCGACTTGAAAGTCAACGGCAAACGTCGCGTCGTCAAGAATATCACTAAAGATTCGATGAACGTTCAATGTACGTTTTACTAAATATATGAAAAGTACGTTAGAAACGAGAGCAACTCGTCTTACTATTTTTAAGCGAGTCTAACACATAAATGATAAATTCAGATTTTACATATCCGCCTCTATTAATTTTTACTTTAGCGATATTCTTATCGCAAGATAGAATTTAATTGAGGAAATTCAGAGAACACTCTGCGACATCAGAACGGTTCGACCTCAAAATCCTAAATCATTAATAGAATTATGTGCCATCGTTTCTAAATATATTTGTAAAAGTATTATTTAAAAATATATATATTTTGACTTATATATTGGCTCAAGCAATCTGTGAATAAACTGCAATATATATAATCATTATACAAGATTATTACATTACAATGATGAGGATTCTGAAAATAGCTACGATCGGTTTTTTGTTTAATACACATTTGTATGTAGCATGAAATTCGCAATTCAAATAGCAATTTCCTATCGGAAATGCTTACCCACGAAACAAATCTCGCTTGATTGGAAGTCTTTATAGATCTACAGACACCGCCGTCGTGATATTGAATACAAGTTTGTCTCGTAGAGACGAGTATGTTCAAATGAATATTTATACAGGATAGTTCAGAATCAACGTCAATTTCTAATCTTCTCTGAATACGCATGATTAATTTTTTATACTTATCCAATATTCCAAGGACGTATTGTAAAATGGCTTGAAAACGAAGTAGTAATTTTTTGTTGAAATATACCTGAATAAAGTATGAAATATCTCATATATTATTTTTTAATAACTACTTTTATGTACAGAATAACTAGACAACATATTTGTAAAAAAAATCACATAATTCCATTTCTAAGAAATAAACCCTTCACATAATTTTGGATATCTCAGCCAATTCGACCTAAGGCTGTGATGTTGTTTTAATTTTGTCATTTATTTGTTTCCTAACTATTTAACCTTAAGTTACTTCTCTATCTCTTCGTTATTATCGTCTAAGTATCTAATTTTATCTAAACATTTTGCCTTTTTTTTTTTTCTTAAATATGTTTCCAATTTATTTACGTTACATTCGGATTCAAAAGTTCGGAAAATGGGCGTTAGCTCTGCACCATCCTGTACAAGTTTCCCAGGTATTCGAAGCGAATGGGCGAGGTAAAGCGGCATCGACCCGCGGAACACGCTATATAGCATTACACCCGCGCCATTGTGCTGGATTTAGTGTCGTGCGAGTGTCAGAGATGCTGCACTCGAGAACGTAAAGGGGCAGACGACAGAACGAGGGGAGAAGAGAGAGAAAGAGAGAAAGAGAGAGAGCAAGGGAGGGAGGGAGGAAGGGAAGAATGGTGGTGACAATGCGATCTCGAGTCCGATACGGAATTGCTGGCGGCTTCGGGCGGCTCTCGCGAAATGAGCATAAGATTCTTCGGTTATTTCGTCGGACGCCGATATCTCGCTTCCTGTACCTCGAATTGAGCGTTCCAAATATCTTCCCGGTTTCTTTCCGCCCTCTCGCTTCTTCTCTCGCCTGCGTTTCGGCTATACCTCTTGACCCGCGTCTCGGCCCTCGTCGTATTTCTCACATTACTTTTCGAGGTCTCCACCTCCTTCACCTTTTGGTTCTCCTCCTCCCTCCTCCCTTTTGCTTTCCCCCTCCTGCTTCTTCTCTTCTTTCTCGTCCTGGGTCGTTCGTTCCAAACGCTTCTACACTCGCGCGAAATCGCATTTAAGTTATTTGGCTTCCTTACTCGGCGAGGATTTATCGTGCGGAACCCTTGCTGCACCACGCAGAGGGTGCCGGTCGTCTTAAGGAAAGTCGGTCGGTAACCTCGCGGCAAGAGAGTGCTGCTTAATTCGTTTGATATTATATTTAATAGGGATATATACTGGATGATTCATTAAAAATTGCATCTAATATTTCGTTTAAATATGAACCTACGAGGATATTTAACACGAAATTTTAACGACTTCGAGCAGCGAATTACGATGTGATAAAAGATATATCCTCCGTCAGAACTTGTCATTGGAAAAGTTACGTCGTCAATAACTTTTTAGTGTATATGTTTTTCTCATACGATAAAATTAAAGGTGTAGGAATAAAAATAGTCACACAAATAGTTTAAATAAGTGTAATACATTTATAGAAACAACAATGTAATATTTGATTGAAATGATGTAATTTTTATAGAATGTATGCAATGCATTAAATTAGAGCAATAAAGAAACAAAGATAGTTTGAATTGAAATAATATATAACATAAAAAACGTATGATATGTAGGTACGCGTAGGAAATAAATCTGAGATAAAATCTTTCTGTCCCTTTTCTCATCGTCTCGAAGTGACTGATAAGAGACCAGTAAGTTCGAATGATTCTCTGCTGCAAATAGATCACGATCCTGCGGGACAGATTAGCCGACGATTACAATTTAATCCGGCAGATTGGAGCTCCGTCGAACCTCTGCTATGCCGCATGAATATTTGTGACTGCATGTCTCTCCGGTGCCTCGCGCGATTGGGATTATCGCCGATGATAAGTCATGATGGCTCGGAGATAGAGGAAACATCATGTCATGCTTTCGTAAAAATGTTTCCACATTATACAATGTATAGATGTTATTATTAAATTCAAGTTGATCAAATATATTACTATATTATTTTTCAAATGTTTGATGTTTTGTTTTTTTTACAGATTTGTAATTTTTAGAATTATATAAATTCGTTAAAATTACAGAATAATAAATTTTCAGTGTTCAATGTTAAAACGTCTTACGTAAGAAAACGCAAAAAGTAAGATCTCGATTTATCGTGATGGATTGACCATATCGCATCTTTACATTGATGATTTTGCCACATCACGCCGAAGGATATCGCGATGTCTTTAGTAGAAACGGGTTCGTCTTGTTTGTTCCATTACACGGCCATCAGTGACAAATATCAAATATCGATGCAGTTAAAATACGCACGACTCGCAAAAAGCGCGACAGACGGCGATGCCTTTCCATTATAATTGCGCGCCAAGCGGTTGACGCTTTCGATTCAAGCAGTCGCTGTAATTATTTTTACAAAATTTATTATATTGTGAAACGAATTAGAACTGCCATATGCAATATCAAAATAAAAAACAAACATAATATCCAATCTGCACCGAGAATATTGCAAAAAACGCGAGTAGTATTTTAAATATATTTTGTATTTAAAAATAAATCTTTTTCAACAATGATATCTTTTAAAAATATTACAAGAGGCTGTAATTCTTTGAATTATAAATAATTAAAAAGCTTAAATAATAAGAAACTTGTAATCCGTGCATAAAAGAGAAAAAAAATTAATCAAATATTCAGTTTAAAATATTTTTCTAAAAAAGTGATTGCCCTCCTCCCTTTCAATTACTATGCTTTAACTTAGTGCATCTTACATTACGAACGTCAATTCGCATTAATATTTACATGATCAGTCTCGTATTTTTAGTCTATATTATTGAAAACAGATTGATATCCTAATATACGATCTAACACATAATATAAAAATTGATGGAACCAACAAAATTTGACAACAATAAAACTACAATTGCAAAACAGACTCGTACTCGTTAAGAGAAGTGCACGTCGATCATCCCTTCATCTTTACATATATAGTCTATTCGGAGAACGGGAAACGCTTTTACGACCAAGCTGTTAAATTTTTTCCTCCTGTAGATTTTCCCCATCTCCTCGCTTCGTTTTTTTTCTACGTCGCTTGAAAGGGATTAAAAAAGTGCCGCTGCGTGCTTCTAATATGCGGCGCTTTCGTAAAAGAAGACGGCAGCATACGTTATCCTTTGATGGGATAATCCCTCGGTCCTATTTATTCTTTCTCTCGTCCTTCTAGAGATCGTTTAGGAAAGTCGTACGATGGATGGAGTGGTGAGCGATGGGCCCCTTGACGATATATGATAATGATACGAGAATCAACATAGACGTTACTTTACGACGATGATGAAGATTAGGATGTTCTGGATTAGATTTACGAGAGATGAAAAAAATTTGCGAGATGCGTATAGATACGTAGACGAAAGAAACAAAGACAAAAAAATAAGCGTTGAAAAATATAATATCACAAAAAGATTTTGAAGATAGAAAAATATAAAGGAAAGTAAGAGAGAAATCAGAGACAAAATATTAAAGATAAAATAATGAAGAATACATTAAATTTGAAAAATATAAAATTGATGTAAAGAGAAACAAAGCTATTAAATTAGACTCAAATACTAGAAATAAAAGAATAAAGAAAATGATAAAACGCGGTTATCGGTAAAAGGAAAACCTACAGAGTCAAAAAGAGAGTGAAGATCCATCGAGTTTAGAAGAAATGTATGAAAAATATAAGGTGTGGAGAAAAAAAAAAACAAAAAAAAACACAAATTTAAATAAGAAGAAAAGAATGTGGGGAGGGGAGCGGAAATCCCAACGCAATCAAAAGTCTGACAATGGTGCGCGCGGAAAAAGTTTTCGCCTTACAGGAGCGCCGCGAAGAAATCCGGTAGGCGGGGGAGAGTGCAGGAAGGCAGAAGCAGAGGAGGAAGAAGGCGTACGAGGAAGAAAGACTCGGAGGAGAAGATCGAGGTAGGAGTGGAAAAGAAGGCCTGAAACTGCTAGCCGATATTTCATCCGGGGAACAAGCCAGATAACAGCGGGCACGCCCTCCCTTTACGTACAACCCCCTCCCGCCCTCGCAATCCCCTCTTGCCCTCCGCTTTGCACTCCCTTCGTCCTGCACTCTTCAGCATTGTACGAGAGCCACATCGGCGAGAGAGCTCTGCCCGCAACAGACTCGTGCACGTTTTAAAATATTATCCGCCGCCACCCCCTTACACTTGCCGTTACATCCATTCCGGTGAGAACGCGCACCCCGAAGAGAACGAGCGGCCAACTCCCAACGAGATACCACTGGCTCGAACCCCCGGGATTACGTCCCCCGACGCGACGTCACACACTCAATGTCGGACAAATTTTATCCTCGTAGTGTTTGTGTTTACGCGCGTGAATCAAATGGACCACGTTAGCAAACTTGGAAAAAAAGCGCAATTTTTTAATCAAATTAATTTATTTCAAATACACTAGCAACGGAAAATTTCATCTTTGAAGAATCTAATTTCAAAATATGAAAGAATCTCGTTAATTCGAATTATTTAAAAATAAAAGTATAGAAAATATTTTCAAAATAAACAATTTAAGGATGTACCAATAGTTACAAATGGTTACTAATAAAACAAAAAATTATTTAAAATATTTTATTATTATAATGCAAGCTATTGCCTTTGCGCTTCTGCCTTGCACGATAAATCATCGATCTAAAACGCGATCGATCTTAACTTGACTTCAGGGAGGTAGATAAAATTGTCTTGTTGTTCCCCTACGTAGAATATTGTTTCAATGCTTTTACGACGTTCTCAGTGAATGTTACGATTTTCTCCAGTGCAAGCAGCAACCAACTAGGGTGGAAAAAGAGTCGCGCGAGAGGAATTGTCGCCCTTAACCCTCCTCCCCGAAGGGTAGCGGAGAGCTTGCGACACGGCTGTGACGTGTTTAATGCGTTCCGCGTGATTTAGAGCGGCGGCAGAAGCTGCAGATGTTGGGGGTTTATGCCAGCTTTTAATTTGGAGATTCATAATTTATATGGGGCGGAACAATCGCATTATTCTTAAATCCCGCGAAAAACATGAATCTTTTTTTCTGATTAAATATGCCAAATCTAATAAAAATTTTATCTCCAATTATGTCTGATCCTGAAGGATAAGTCAACTTTAAACACTACAGTTACAACCAAATGCTGAAACTTGATAGGAATTCTTAAGAAATTATTTAATAAAGAAATTATTTAATAAAGAAATTATTTAATAAAAAATTCTTATGTTATATTCAATTAATAATCTTAAAGAAAGAAATTAATGCAACATAGAAGTCATTAATTCTAACCATCATTATCATAATGAAAATAAACTCCTTATGATTTATCGTCACGACGCATTTTGAGATGATTTCCACTCTTTTCCAAACCTCGTTTGGATTCACCCGCGAGCGGATGTAATTTTGAGACCGCTTTTTATCGAGAGAGTATTGTAAGAAGACGAAAGCGCGCGCGCGGAAAAGCGGGAAAATAAAGACCTTCAGAACAGAGAAAGCGGTGACAGTTGGAGGATCGAAGGAAATTGTCGAATCCCTACAAATAAAACGGCTCTAGCGAGATCGGAAAGCCATGCACGCGCATGGCTCCAGTCGCGCTCGCGCTCGGAAAATGCGAACGTATCTCTCGACGATCGGTTTTTTGCGGCATAAAAATATTTTACTTCAATCTGGATAATTCCGGTGTTTATGCGACTCCGGAGCTGGTCGCTACGGCAGATTACAGGTCGCTGCCGCGATTTTCATGCTTTCGCACGCACGCGGAGCTGTGAGCCCGGCACATCACGCATATGCGTGCACGCGTGTACCGTGACGGACAGATCGGCGGCAGGCAGAAGAAGGCAGAGAAAGAGAACTATACACATACACGCGCGCACAAAATGTCGAGTAAGCCTTGCTGCAAAGCCATTGCACTTGTCACTCTAGAGTTTCTCGCAAAATCCCTTTAACATTGTGTGAGTGACATCCGTTTTTTTTTTTATCTCAAAGTGTAACAGTATGAAGATTTTGCTAAATGATAAGTGTCATAAATGAGATACGGTAATTTGCGCAATATAATTAACTAAATCACAGTACTACGAGAGATTGTCGATATAAATTTCCAGAGTTACAAACTTCTTAATATTTCTGTTACTTCCAGAGTTTCTTAAACTTTATGCTATTGTAGCGGTTATTCATATTTCACTGTAGCTACTAGGAGTTGAACAGTAATTGGCAATTTTTTATCGGTAACAGGTTGAGCGCCGCTGACGCGTGTCCGCACTATATGTACACACACACACACACACACACACATACACACACAGGAGTTGAGGTCCGGCTTTCGAATCTAAGTTATCCGATTAAGCGTGACACCCGTGCAATCTACTTCGGTGCACCATACCGAACCCTCAGAACTTCCATCCAGGGCGTTCTCTCTTTTCGTACCGCACGGTTTCTTCCGTCTCTCTACCACAACTCAAGTTCCCGTCCCCCGCACAATTCTCCTTAAGCTGCTGAAAATCTCGTATCTTCTACCGAGGACAGTCAGATTGCTGGATCCTTTCACGCGTGTTCGCGTAAGTAAGACGAGCATGACAAAGCGGCCGCCGCGATGCTCGTAGAGACGTCGAAATACTAGACGTCAATTTCGATCGAATCCCGGCTTTCGCCTCGAATCCGATCGGTGTATGATTTTGATACACCTGCTCTCTCACCTTTCTTTTCTCGAGCGAGAAATATTTATGCAATATTTATATTTTAGGTTTCCAATTTTTTGACAAATTTACTTTATTAAGAATTGTATTACAAACGTGCGCAATATTGAACCAATAGATTTAAAATTCTGTATTTTCATTGTACATTGTGTTCACTGAATACAAAATTCATATTAATAAATTTTCAAATCTTTGAAATTTCAGGAAAATTAAGAAAAAACTTTAAATTTAATAACTTTATATTTAGTAAAACATAAATGCACACACATGTATGAAAATATTAAATTTGAAGAAATAATCGTTTAATTACTGTAATATATTTGGGAAATAGACTTCGTTGTTTTCTGCATATCGGTATTGAGTAAATAAAAAAAAAAAGAGAACGAAGAATTTACTCGAATTTATGGAGCCCACTCGACTCAACGAACGACAGGTACGCCTCACAAACGTCGCTCGCGTGCTATCGGGAATGCTATCGAAAGAGGTACAATCCGGGGGGAGGGGGAGGAGGAGGGAGGGAGCACGGGTGAAAAAAGGGGGGGCCCAAAAATGAACGACGATCGCGATGACGAGATGGAAACGAGCGGCCGGGACTGCATATCTCACGAACAACGTAGTGCACTCACCGAGAGAGTACTTCGATAACGGACGCACGGCCCGTTATATTACCGGGGCCATAATTATTATTTGTAAGCCTCCTCCGCGTGCCTCTCTTTCCTATCTCTCGCGAGGGCCCTCCCACCCTGTTGTCCTCCACGGTGTCTCGAAATGGGTCTCCTGTTTATCGAGACGAGAGTGGCCCCGGTTTCGACGAGACATCCGTAACTAATGACCCTGATAGCCCGACCAGCTCTCTTTCTCTCTTTCCCTCTGCCGTTCTCCGCTTCAAAAGATCTCTCCCCCGTCGCTCGCTGGGCGATCTCGCTCTCGCACGAGCACGATTCCTCGTTCATTGTGTCTTCCAAGGTTAAGAATGCCTGGCGAGCCCTGGGAGTCACTTAATTAATTTTCCGTTTCGACCCGAGGAGAGAATCGAAAAGCTCGTTATCTCGACTTATTACTCCTCGCATCCTCGCTGTCGCTCTCTTTCGCCTCTCCTCTTCACACCCGCTCTATCCCCGCATGCTGCCGTCTTATCCTTCATCCCCTTTCTTCGTCGTCTTTCAGTCTCGCCGTCGGGTACGGGATCCGGGCATTCTTCGATCCCGTGACGTGAATAAATAATACGCGTGACGCTCCATAAAGGGCCACCGACTCTTTATTCACGGCGGGATGTGGCCTATAATCGGAGAATTTGTCGGAACTGCGCTGTCTATCGGGCTACTCGAGCATGATGATAGCATTAATTGAGGAATACAGATCGCGTAGAGCAACATGCCTGATCTACTAAAACATATCGCGTTTGACGAGTTTCGTGGCTCCATGAGTTATGAAACAAATATATCGTGTTTGACGATTTCCGTAGCTCCATATGTCATGAAGCAAGCGACCTGTAAATAGTGATAAAAGGATCTAACTAAAGTTTAGAATTTATAGCAAAACGAATCGGCATCTTGCTTCCTTGCGTGAAATATATTAAAATGCATGAATTATTGACTGGTTTTAATTTTTAAAAAGTTATAAAAAATATGCATTTTTGAAATTATTTTCTGTATGACTGGAAAATGTACGTAATAATAAAAAATAAATTTACTATGTTCTATAATCACAGTTTTATTTTTACGCATAGTTTTTAAAAATTATAATTTGCGTAATAGAAAAATCTATCGTGATTATAAGATACTTAATTTTATTTTTAATTATTACGGCAAAGAATTAGTGAAATTTTTTCACCGACTTTTCTGGAAATTAGCTAAACGTTCTCAAATTCTTTTTACTTTCGATTTTTATAAGTTCCTTAATTAAAAGACCTGCGATAAAGAGAAAAACTTTCAAAAATGTACCATGGCTCTTCGTGTTCAGAGTCGTTTTAATTACTCGTTTGGCACGCGTGCATTTTTCGTTTTGGCAGATTTCAAGCGTGAAATCCGATGATCAGAGCCATACAAAGTTGTCATCGGCACAAAGTACCGTCGCTTCGGTGAACACGCATCGACTGGACATGCAGATCTGTTGACCCGAAGCGGAAAAGTTTCCGGCTTTCTTTTTTAGCGCACAGCAGAAATTTGGCATGGAATTTTCGGCCTAATTCGCGACGTTCACTGGAAAGAATATAGAAAACTCGCTAGCGAATTATTCGTGAGCATAAATCTGCGCTTACCGTACATCTATTTAATAATTGAACACTGAAAAATAATACTTGAAGTCTTCTATAAGTGCGGATTTACAATTACACAATAAATGATACAAATCATATATATTACGCACGATAGATGACTAAATTTGGATAATTAAAAATAAACTATTTCTTTAGACATTATTTTAAGACATTATTCAATTTCACGTTTCATAAACTAATCCGTTTATATAATCTAAGCTTTAATCGAAAAACTTTAATTAGTTCTCGTGACTGGAATAGTTATTTCTTCGAAATTCAAGAATGTAATTTCTACTGTTCCAATTAGTCTATTATTATCTATTATATTATTCGAAAAATAGAGGGACATATTTCACAAAAATAACGCAAAGTAGAATAGAAATATCTTATAATGTTGAATAGCTTTTTGAAAATATTTGATAACTTCAAAACATAAATCTTAAATTTTTCACTCTTCAGGTACTCGTGTTTTTAAATGTCGAATTACTTCGAAACACGATTATTCGTAATTACCGGCGCGGAATAAACGCGAAACGAACGTTCCATCATAAGATACTTTCCTGGGCTTTCAAGCGATCATTCCAGAGAAATTCTAAAAGCTTCTTGAAAGCCGAGCGACGAGAAAGAAATTTCACCATCATTCAATGGATGGCATGAACAAATCGGAATGGGAAACATCGAGATCGCGGCAAGATCGACCTCGTTTTGAACTTACTGTGAAAATTTCATTATGAATAAAAAGCTACGACTATTTGACAAAAAAAAATGTATGAAAAAATTAATTTGATGAGAAAAATGAGCAAAACGAACCATGACAGTACTTCGCATTAGAGGTAACTGCACGTTGCTGCCACATACAAATTTTAGGACTAACAGCGATATCTAAGTCCAGACAGTTCTATAAATTTTTTTATTGAATTAAAAACATTCGTATAATTTCATATATTTAAATGGTGTTTGCATATTTTAGTGGAATTTTTGAAAAGTTGTACTTAATTGAGGAAATTCGTATTTTTAAATAAAACCAATTGAAACAACTATGCAATAAGACATTTCTAGACTTAGAAGAAACTCTTAGAACTCATAGACAAAATTTTTTTGATGCATAATTCGTTATTTTTATCTGTATATTATATATCTTTACTTTCGTGAACTTTACTCTAGGAGTTCAAGACATAAATATTTCAATTTAAGCATATTTGCAACTTGGAAGATTTAAGCTTCTGAATACTAAAATTCTCAAATACATCCCTCAAAAGTTGAGTCTTAGAACTTTCTTATCGTGCATGTTTTAAAGATTAAGGAAATTCGATGCATGAATTTTTCAAGTTACATGCCTATTCTTTAAATTTAAATTTTTTAAAATTAAATTTTAATTTCTAAAAATATTGTTAATATAATGATTGCCTAATCTTGTTAACCCATCGATTATCAATGCTAATTTCTAACTTTTTGAAGTTTGCATATTACCATTGTGAACAGTTCCACAATTTTCTATTGAATATCAAAGAATTTAGTAACTATAATTAAATTGAGAAGCGTTCCTGTGAGTCAAGTGTCCGCGTAACCAAGTAGTCGTGAGCGAATTATGAATAATGCAGTCCTTCGGAAAGTACGCAATTAACGGGTGACTGCAACTGTAACGGCGCAATTATCATGCACACGGAAATAGAATCATTCTCACGACGCCATTGTGCGCGCTCGCCGCACTTTAAGCGCGCCATTTCCCTGCGAGAGCGTAATTGTTCCTTTTTCTTTTCCCTTGCGCCGGAGCCCTTCGGCTCGTTAGTCCGCTGAAAGAAGCCAGGAGTGCTAGGCGCTTTGTAAGACGAGCGATGGACCGTAAAGTCCCTCGGATCCCGATCGACGCACGCTTTCGCCGATTCATCCCGCTCGTCCTGTTCTCATCGAAGAAATTCCTGAAGGAATTTCCTCCTTCGGCGTTCACCCCTTTCTGAAAGCACTACCTTTTTAAGCTCGGGAATTTTCAGTGGGGATGATTGGTTTCGCGGCTGTCATTGCGACAATACTAAGCCCATGGGATCGCTGGCGGTCTTGTTAATCGATTGCCAAATGTCGTACCATTATTAAGAAAAATCTGTAATGGCACAGTCCGAAATGTAATGGCAAAGTTTGAAAATCGAGTTTCCTGAAACTCTAAAGTTTCTTATAACTCTCATAATTCAAATGTAATAATAAAATGATCGAATACCTAACAATTCAAATTCGGAATTGTGTAAAGCAATCTCTCTAAAATGATACGCGTTCCCAAAGTTTTTTTTAAAGAAAGAAAATTTTAATACTTTTATTGTTTTTAACGTTCAATAGCACATGTGCTGCACGAATAAAACTACAAGAGTCTTCGAAAAGAAGGAAACGTCATTGTGTTGAAGTGCATGGCACGTTTATATCATTTTTCGAATCGGCGATGTATCTCTCGAGGCCGCAGATGTCAGAGCTTTAAATTTTCTTAATCCTTCGAGAATACGGGGCACTAGGACATTTAGATACCGATAGCGCAAGCGCAACGCGAAGTGTATATCAAGAAGATACGCCCGGCAGGTGCACACAAATACATGGATGCATATACACATATGATATGTGTCTACGCGTGTGTGTGTGTGTGTGTGTGTGTGTTTGTGTGTGTGTGTGTGTGTGTGTGTGCATGTCGTATCCGAGATTTGATCCTGATTCATCCCGAATGTCCTGCGAGAGGCATTGTCCGCCGGGAATAACGTGAGATTTGATCCTGATTCCGCGATATACGCCCGCGATATTGGAAATCGATGAAAAATATGTGCACGGTGATTTGCAGCGCGAAAAGCTGGCAATAAAAGCCGATAATGATAACAGAAAAAAAGACGAAATTTATTGCGTGAGAAATCAAGCGGATCTTTCTGTGTGTCGTTATTGTGCAAATTTTTGTTAATTTTTCGGAAAAAAAATTGTGTTCAAACTTCATCGTGTATTTACAAAATTATAATCCCAGTGAAGAAATAAACTTACAGAGATTTTTGTTGGTGATTCTGCGAGAATGGAATTTCTATCGAAAATTCGTAAAAAAAACTTCGATAATGAAAAAAGCTTTAAAAATTATTTGTGATAGGATAGTGTGATATATAAGTAAATACAAATATCAAATATTTGAATAATCAGTCATGAGAAATTCTTGTTTATCTTTGCTGTTTTTACAAAAAACAAACTTTTAAAATTTTAAATGCTAAATAATCAAATTATCACTTTAAATGTATAATATAAATATACACATACATTTACAATGAAACGATGTTAGTCATATATTCTCACAATTTTTTCAAAATATATTATACGATTTTCATGCGTAACACAAGAGCGAGTATAAGAGGAATCAATTACTTTTTTCTGGATGACTGAAAATTAATGAGCTCTGACGTGGCTCACGTGAATTCTGCCAGTGAAGGTTCGTTCGCGGAACGAAGTTTAGTGAGGGTCGTGCGGACGAAGAGCGAAGCGGGGGCGGTCGAAGAAACATCGAATCGCGTGTTATCGGGCTGGCGCGTCTAAATGCTCGAGGTATGCGTCTAATGCCAGACCACGGGCCCTAATCGCCCTATGCAAATCACAGAGCGGCCCCCGACCGCATTCGTATAATCAATGGTTTAAGTCGCGGTCGATGCCGAAACAGGCGGCACTGGCGTATTTTCTGAGCGCACTCTAATTCTCCTGCTCTTGTTTTTTCTTTCTTGTTTTTTTCCTCTCTTTTTTTTTTTTTAAGAGAGTTCGCAGGAAAGAAACTGCAAATCTTGTAGCAACGCGAGAATATTGGTAATGCAAATACGTATATCTATTTCCCGTAAACATGCAACCTTTGGAAATTGCATTAATTTCTGTTTATATCTGAAATTGAAAAAAAAAAGCAGATTTTGTTTAAAAGACGTGTCTTATATCATCAACACAATGCACACGAAAAAGTCCGCAAACTTTTTTGATTAATTTTAACTAGTGTTAGTTAAACCACAATTAAAAAACACATCACTCGTGTAAGTATTAGGAATTTGTAGCAAAAAGAAAAAATTGACAACACACACGACTGAAGTATAATACAGTATTAAAGTTGTGACAATCTCTCCCAAACAAAATTACTTACGGATCGCCGTTCTTAACTCGGTCGGCGTCGCGACGCAAAAACGCTTGTCGAGGCGATGCTCGCTCGCAATGTCTTGTCTCGCTATGTCGAGCGAGGGATGAAGCGGGCGATGAGATGGACCGAGGAGAAGAAGATGAGGAAGAGGCGTGTTCTCGAGTCCGAGGAGACTTCCAGTCGGCCGAGCGAGAGCGGCCTTTGTCGCATAATGGATGACTTCCTAACGACACTTTAAGATAGTTACCCTCGCGTTGTCGTCCGGCGTTTTTCTTCCTCGGGGTAACAACGCCACCCGCTCGATCCGCCGCGGAGAGAGAGAGACGGAGAAAGTGAAAAATAATAGATTTTTTGGTAGGACCGGACCATCGCTAAACGACTTAAACATGCGACGCCATTAGAGATCCCGATCCGGAGAATGACGATGATAACAGTAGACCGCAGCTGCACGCGGGTATCCCGGCGCTTTTCCAATCTAGATTATGGACCTTTGGGCGCCCGGAAGAGACGCTCGGCAATCAATCAGCTAGCTCGATTCGATATGTCTTGAGATATTGGATTTTTTTCTATAGGGATTTATAAATTAAATTTTGCGAGAGAGAATATTTTGATCTAGAGAGTGGAAATTGAACACATTACGGATATTACTCCATTTTCAAAAATAAAATAAATTAAGAAAAATTAAGAAAAAATAATTTATATCGTATAATATAGAAAAATTGAATTATTAATAACTAGGGAATTTACATTTATGAATGAAATTTCCTTAGACTTAGATTTTACAGCATGTTGTATTTATCGCCGTTCATATCAGTGATATGTCAGCCACGACGAAGTCCGCGGTATGGCCGAAAGTTCGAGACGCATTACGTCGCGGGTGCCATGCAAGCGCTGTCGCTTCGCAAGCATTGTTTTCGTTGTACGGCACCTCGGAAATCTCGGACGACGAAAGTTCGCCGTCCAGGTGGTTTCGTCGCGCGGGTCGACGACGTTACGGTATATAAAGTCTCCCCGGGAAAAGTTATGGTCCCCACGCGGGGTTTCTCGCCAGAATACAAAGAGGCCGCGCGATCCTTCATTCCCTGCACAATGCACCGGAGCACGGCGTCTCTCGGCTAGACTGCACTTTGAAACACTCTCGAAACTTAGTAATTGCATCAAATCTGACTTATATTTATCAGTGCCCGGGATCTTAGCTCCGCGCGAGATGCAACGTCACAAATTTCTCGCAACTCAACGAGCGTTAAGTTCCATTACGGAGTAGAATCTTCAATGAGCGTATTCTCGTTACGACGGGAAATTACTGTTAAAAAATGTTTGACTGTTGATTGTTAACGTTGCACACGTAAATTATTTAAATAGCTTCAGGCGCGAGTTTTGCGTGACAACATTCGGAATATAATAATTTCAATTAAAGTATAATGTCAAATTGATGCGTTTCGCATTTCTTCTGATACTACGAGATTATTCTTATAGCACTTGTAGTGCAACTTATATTATTCTTATATAGCAATCTAGTGATTTAGTGTTTAGTTTTAATTTCTGTCACATCGTAAGATACACTTCAATTCTGTAATTGTAGATAAATAATCGACAAGGGGGGGGGGGATCGGTAGCAAAATTGACATTTCAATTGATGATAGACTGAACTCATCAGAATTATATCAAGTTTTACGCGAAATGAATTTTTGATTCGATAACAATTCGATTGTCGGTACCATTATAGCTCCTCGTCCTTACTGTTTCCCTCGCAATTCGCGAGAAAATCCGCCGAAATCATGCCACGACGAGTCAATCACGCCGGAAAACTGTTTTTCCCCTCAACCCCGTGTCGTGCTTTCTTGCTTTCGTCGACAATAGCTCGAGCCAATTTACCTGCCGAACTCCATCATCGGCGGCTTTTATTAGCACGACGTTCAGCGGGGACGCGATCGATATTGCCGGATATCGATTTCGAATTAGCTAGATTGCCCGACACGCTTGCACGCCGTCACGCCGTATGTCGATCGAAAGAGGAATGTAAATAAGAAAAGAAGAGTAGAAGCAAAAGTTAGGCACCGTAATTTTTCGGAAGAAATTCGAATCTCCTGGGTAGGCGTGATAAGATTGTCACAAAATGGCAACAAATATATTATTTACTTTGTAAATGTTGAAAATTACACGATGCACATACACTGTCGGATATTTGCCGTAGTTATTAATTTACAAAAACTTTTCGCATAAAAATTGCACGGAGTTTCAGAAATTGAAAGGCGGCTCAAATTAGCCGTCATAAAATAATGAAACACTTTCGTGGGGTACTCGTGCTCCGTCCGCCTCTGGCGTTTCCTGAAAAGCGAAAGATAAATTCGTAAGAGAGAAGAGCGGCTCGCGCGCGACAAAATTGCACGACTGGTTCTAAATTAGCCGTCGATGTTGGGCGCGAGGAGAATGAAGCAGAAAAGGGGGTGGACCTTCCTTATCGTCCCGATAGTACGGCGCGAGGAACTTTTAATCCGGTAAGAGCACGATAAAATTGCGCAACGGCCGATTATATCGCCGCGTGTTATTAGGAGAGCGAGCGCGGGCGCGAGTCGCCGCAAAATTGCAAGGCGCGCCTCGAATCGGATATTAAGCGATCTCGCACACGGGAGATTCGAGGGCCGAAAACTTTTAATCCGCGGGTGGAATGCAAATTTTGATCGAAAAAACGAACGATGGAAATTTGATCGAAGCTCCATTTTGTATCTCGGAATCTATACCGAAAAAGTGCAATATATATAAATGCGTAACTGAAAATTTTACTCCACATCAGAGGAATTCAAATTAATATCATGACCATTTTAAATTTAAGTGATGACAAGCGAGAGAGGGATTATATATTATTAACAAAAAAGAATGATCATTGATTAATCATGGCATAGCGGTCGGAAATAGAGCGATTGATCTGATTAAATCTGATTCACACGATTGATCGGACGGATGCAACAAAATTATGTGAGGAACAATTGGCCGTTGTATCTTTGATAATAAGGCGCTTTTATACATGCATGGCACGTAGATCCCGTATGATTAGCGGCGAGTACGGTGTGAGAAAATGTACAAGATATTGCAGCTCATGTTATTATTAGTTAGAAACTTTGAATGGACCGTGACGCAGCGAAGTTGCAAAACCCGCCTTCTAAATTAGCCCCTGCATCGGATAATGAGACGTTCTCGGAAATATTGTGCGCACCGGGCATCGAAACCTCTTAATTCGATCGCAGAAGTTGGATAAAGATAGTTTTCGCGAGTTACTCGTACGCAAGATAGAAGATTACATAACGGTTATTAATTATAGGTATTCGAATTGTCGGTAGCGCATAAAAAGTCAGTCTTCAACACGCGTCGGCTTAATGAGACCACAAGTCCCGATTAGCTTGAGCATAAACGCTACACGGTAAATGAATAAATCACGTGGAATAAATCACGATAAATTCAACAAATGTCATACATTAGAATTCAGCAACTTAAAAGTCAATATTAACTTTAGTGAAAATTATCATTACGAAACTTAAGTCTTTCAGGGAAAAGTATTCATTTAAAATATTATATATATAATTACAAACAGCACATGAGAATAAACATTACAATTATTATAATTATGATTGAATTTTTCAGTTATTTACAAAGCATTTGTTGCATTGACGTTCAATATAAGAATATAATATTTATGGTTGTGTATAATTTCATTCATGCTCGATAGATATGATGAAAATTTTTGAAGCTATTATCTGAAATTTTTGCTGTTTTTGAACGAGAATCAATTATCCTATTGAAGAATTGTCAATATTTGGTTGGTAATAAATGATATAAACGTTGATGCAACATGCTTCGTATTTCTCCATTCTGCGATCACCAGGGTAGAACTCTCACCCTTCGAAATTGAGTAGTAGAAAACTGGGTGGAATTGCATAAAGGTGTCTAATTATTAGTTCGTGCTAGGGTGCGGCGCCAGATCGAATCGACGTGCATGTGCGAGCGCCATAACGTGTCTTCCGTATAGTTTATCGGGCGTAAGTCACGCGTGGTACAACACACATGAATAAACCTCCTCTTTTTTTTTCAACCCTAATAACACACAGACGCCATTGTTAATTGCTAACAACGGCAGACGTCATTTTATTTCGTGTTTTGCTCGTATTTGCTACAAGAATTATTCTCGTGTAATTAATTTATTCACACCAAAATTATTATGTAAACAAAATAGCAAATTCTGCGACAATTTTAACTATTTCTAACAAGTTTTCTTCTCCTTTATTTATTTATGGCAATACTTGAACAAACTTTAAATTTTGTGTTGCGTAAAAATGTTGATATAGATCTTTTATAAAATTCAGAAACACGTTCTTTGTAAAACTTTTATAAAAAGCTTAATATCTTACTATAATTCATTCTATCTATTTTTTTTATAATTGTGCCATTAAATAATTTTGAAAATAATTTTTTTTTTCAATGTGATGGAATTTTAAATAAATAGCGATTGACTAAAATTTTATTTTGATTTAACAAATCGACATGATATTTTCCCTTTTTTAAAATCGTTATAAAATATTGGTAGCTTGCAGTGCGCGCGTTGAAATTCCTGTGTGGGAGTTGATTAATTTAAGAGCATTCGGGGCAACGTAAAAAATTATGGAGTGCTGCGGCGGTACATCGTCGATGCGGCGTAATGTACGATCGCGTGCCCCTCTAAAGTATCGTAAAACTTACAAGGTGGGAGCTCACTAGAACGCCGCAAGTGCTTGACGATCTCTCGAATTTCCGATGGCGATTGCCGAGAAATAGAGTGGCCCCTCGGAAGTTTTTGAGCGACGAGCATGCGAAGATCGATTTTGCTCTCAATCATTGCGCGATTGAAATGAACGCTGCACTCCCCACGATTGAGCGGTTTATCTTGACAGTGATGTATTCCGAATTTTCCGAAAATCTCGTCGTTATTGGCGTATCGTGTCAATTCGCACTCGTATCCCGTTCGAATTCATCCTGTTGCAGAGCTTGACCACTATCGCGATAAACGATTCGATTAGTTATCGCTACATGCGTGATTTATAATCCACGGCATCGGCAAGAGCGACAGGCGATTGCATCGTGCAATTTATCGATTACAACATTCGAAAAGGTTAAGTAGATTCCGTAACCATAATTCTCGCAAATGCCATTTGCTATTAACGATCATGCGTGATGTCATTCATGATACTTGTGAAAGTATCGTACGGGAATACAGTCAAAGTGGACGGAGGTGTGATTCTCAATTAACGACGATAATTGCAGTGCGTGAACGATTTCGTAAATTTCGCGCAAGATCTCAAAGAAATATTCTACTTGATGATGTTACGTAACGTATACACATTTCACTTCTACTTGGCATTTTCAACTTTTTATTTTAATACAATTAGATATAATAATTAAAAGCTGCCAAATGTTAAAATTATTTTAAGACAAAGTTAATTCAAACATTAAACAGATTTTTTGTTCTATATTTATATACTGCCAAAATTTAATCGAAATTCTCATTAAAATTTTTTAATAACGTTTTTAATAATAAAAAAACATAACTATCTATTATAATTATATTGATTATATAATAGTTACAGAAGTTAATCGATAAATAAAATTGAAAGTTTTTTTTAGTAAAACTTGCAAAATTGATATTTCTTTGCAGGTCAATGTAATCTTATAAAAAATCTGTAAAATCTGTAAAAGAATTTGTATTTCTGAGAAAAAAGGCAGACTAAGGAACAAAGAGAATTTAGTGTGTTTAAAATACAGCTACGTGGCTTTAAAGAACGTTAAAACTATAATTATGCTATTTCACCCTGTCCCCCTTTTACGACCTTTATCCAACATCCTACTCCTTTCTTCTTTCTCTAACGCTTTAAATGCACGCCAGTACATATAAGCGTTTTGTGTGCCTTGAAGAGCTGTTATAGTGGTTTGATATAATTGCGCAAGAGACGCTGGAAAAGTTACTTTCTTCTGAATGACGCCCCGCGAAACCAACGATTTTCAAAGAAAGAATGAACGAAGGGAGAAACTTTTTCTTTATCTTAATAACAAGCAAATTCTGATTCTCTCTCCGCGACTTGTTTTTGCTAAAATGATTATTGTATGTCTTACATATTGTATACCTTTAGCAGAGATAAACGAAATTAATTGTGATAAATTGAATTCTTATATAATTCTTATGCAAATTGTATTCTTATGCAATTTATGTACATAGATTTTTGAATATTAAGAGATACCTTTCACAAAGCATAAATTCAATTCTTATCGCGGATTACTTTATACATTTCCACTTATTTTCTTTTACTCATTGGGATTTTTCATAATTGGGAAATTTCAAAAATTTCGACGCGAGCGCAATTTAGATTCACAACGCTTGTGCAGGAAACGATGCATTTGCGTGTTGCGAGCAACTCCACAAAATACATAGCGAGCAAACAAACCACGTCATTCCGCCCCCTTTCTCTCCGCGGCGAAAGGAATCCTTTTCGCAAACATTAAGACGATGACATGCTCACTACTACGTGCTGGGTAGCGCGTGGTCTTTGCTTTATTTTCTGCTAATATTAATTTCCGCGCGAAAGAACTTCGCGATGCGCGCGCGCTGGGCCGAGAATTTTTCAGAGCTTAGAGGTACGCATCACGTATTCCGCCGGCCATCTCGCCTCCTCACGTTTGTTTCTTCAGCATGTTTATCCTGTCCAGCCGGCGTCTATTTGCATGTAGGAATAAATGCAAATAGCATCGCGCGCGAAATAACGAATGCACTCGTGAGAGGCGACACACACTAAATAAGAAGTCTGTTTTTCGCGCCACGCCGCTCCGACTTTCGTTTCGCGTCTGCACAATCGCGACTGTTTCCGCTGTCTTTAACACGACGGTCGACATGGTTAATTATGCATATTCTGTATACGGAGCGGAAATTACGCAAAGTAACTTCGCACGATTTCAACGTGTTGTAAATCGAAATGTCTGTTCATTATATATATATATTTATAAATTTAATATTTCGTTTAACATACGTAATTGTTCTTTTAGGTATATTTACGGAAAAAACGATTTTAATAATTCTAAAATATTAAAAAATTTCGTTATATTTGAATATAATTGTTTGTTAAACCGTTAAAAAAAATCATGCATCATAGTAAAAAAAATTTTGACATTTAGCAACTAGCTTGCACGTCCCACACAATTCTTTTAGTGGTCTAACAAAATAATCTTTGAATCTGTATTTGTTGAATTTTTATACGTGTGTGAAGTTAGCATCTCATAAAAATACTGCAGAATTACTTGCATCCAGCATAGTTCTACAGGTCTTGATAGGTTTCAACAATAGTTCCGTTGAATTACCTATTTTAATTAAATTTTTATAAATGAGATGCTAACTTCCAAAATCACATAATAGCATTTCACCGTATTTCGAATATACGACCACAGAGAAGACTAAATCTATAGAGTTCTATCGTTTAGAGACGTCCTATCAATAGTTCTGATGATTAAATTAATAAAAAAAAATTTTTTGTTACAAAACATACGTATATATGCGTATACGTCTGCACACGTGGATTTGGTGTAACTGGCATCTCAGATAAACAAAATTAATTAATTTAAAAAATTTAGAAAGTATTTTTCAACAACTATCTTGATGGAAAACTTGTATTTATAGGTCTAGACATGAGATGCTGGTCGAATATCGACAGTTCTATTTCTTTTAACGCAGTTCTCATATAGTTCCGGACGCGTACAATAATTTTCTAAAAAGTTCCGGTGATATAATTAATTAAAACATTTTTTAAACAATTCTTTTGCCCGAAAAACTTGAATTTTGAGGGCTAGACGTAAGATGCTGGTCGAATATTTACAGTTCTATTTCTTTTAACGCAGTTCTCATATAGTTCCGGACGCGTAATCTTTAAACAATAAAACTCTATAAATTTAGTCTTCTCTGTGGTCGTATATTCGAAATACGGTGAGATGCTATTATGTGATTTTGGAAGTTAGCATCTCATTTATAAAAATTTAATTAAAATACGTAATTCAACGGAACTATTGTTGAAACCTATCAAGAACTGTAGAACTATGCTGGATGCAAGTAATTCTGCAGTATTTTTATGAGATGCTAAACTTTGAGATGCTAACTTCACACACGTAATTTTTATATACTTTATCAAACTTTATTTTTTCTGCAGATATTCCAGAAGCGTAAAGATAATAAAAAAGAATTTACTTCGCAAAAAGTGTCAAGGAAGAAAAGCATGAATCTTTAAGATGCATTTTATCGTTGGTACAGAGAGACCTTGGCACGATTTTTTTTCGAGTTATTCCTTTTTCCTGGAGCCTTGACCGCCTGCGTGGGCAGAACGGGATTAGGTAGTCCTGGTGGACAAGGCCTTCCGTGTCGGTTGCCTTCGGCTTGTACGCGTAACAACGTGATACCATATTCGGCGCGGATCTGATTCTAGATTTGTTGAAACTCTATGTCTTCCTTTATATATTGGATATTACATAAAATATTATATTACTTAAGAAATCAGATTTAAAATATATAAAGAATAAATCAAAATAATGGTTAAAAAAAACATAATCTATAATCAGATATTTCATAAGGAAAGTATAAATCAATTCAAAAGAATTATATATAAAATAATCTGATATGTAAAATAAATCTTCATAGATATTTTTGTATCTTAGAGAGACTATAAGGTAATATATTTATAATTCTCAAAATAAATAATGCAATTATATAAGACTCTTTCTCTCTCTCTCTTTCTTGTTTCCATCTTCAAAAAATATTTGAACTTTATAAATAGTACAATAAAAAGAACTCAAAGATAAATTATTCGATAAAAACATTGATTAAATCTTCTTGTCTGTTGCATAAGGGTAAATAATTGTGGATAATACTATTTTCTGCATTCCCACGTAGTTAACACTTATTAATCTCGATTAATCACGCGTTCTATGGACGGTGTATTGCAATGATGTCGTGGCGGATGCGCATCGCCATTGTAAGATCTCACCTTACATACACACGCCTGTCGTGGCTTCTACGAGCACTTTCTTGCGTGCAAGCGTGCATGCGTACGTGCGTGTAGCACCTACACGCATTCCACACAGCTTACGCAAGACGACGTTATCCTCGCGAGAAAATTGCACAAAGTTTACAAAACCTTGTAATACGTTTGATGTTTTAATTATACAAAGTGTCTGATGCATCATATTTTCTTCAAAGTGGCATTTCATTTACCAATATAAGCAAAAGAGTGTTGATTAGTACAAATTCTTAATTAGAAAAGTTTATCCGTGAATACAAAAAAGAATATTAGCATATTGCTTTTGACAATGTTATAAAGTGTACATGTATCTTCAAGATTGCATGTATATTGTTCCAAAATTTTCGATAATTTTCGATTTCAATTTCATCAGTTTTGAACTGCAAGTAACTGAAATCGATTTTGCATTTTTTCAAAAATTATTCTCTTTATAAATACGCATTATATTCGTGAGTATCGAACACAAAATATTGATATCGCGTTTTAGACCAAAAACAGAGCAGAAACAATACCGTTATCAGTATATTGCATTTTAATAGCATTGCCAATTTTTCGTTGGTTTCGATACGATTGCATTATCGTCACTGATTATTGCAACGCCACGCAACGTTTATCCGCTCACGATCCATCGGAATTGACAGTCCGCATTGAAAAACAACTTTCGGTCGGCATCGCGTTAATTTGAAAGAATATTTTTTTCGCAATCGACAGCGCCGCGTTTTTAAAAATAATCCCATTGTGTTCGCGACGCTTCTGTTAGCTCGGTGCGGCACGGCGATGCAACTGCAGCGCACATAGCGTCCAGCCTATTCAACCATTGTGCGGGCGTAACGCAAAAATATTCTTTTAATAGAACGATCTATTTGTAATTCTAGTGGATATACCAATGGAATTCGTTTATATGTTTCTAATTTAAAGTTTTGCATGTGTAACGCTTTGCATTATATATCACTGTTCAAATTTCATTAAGTTTATTTTTTCATCTTTTTATCATTTTAAATTTATTATTAAATATTTTTGCATTATTATGATTTGATAATAGCGTGAGGAACAAATGGATTTTCTTATTATTAATCAAACGAAGGGGATGTCATTAAGAAATGTCCCTTCATTCATGAATTTTGTGATAAATGTAAAATCTTCATTTTAAGAGTGTATCTTTTCAAATGTTAAAAAATCCATCTTTAATTTTTTAACATTAAATGCTTTAGTAATTAAGATTTTAATTAAATCTTGCTTAAGATAAAGTGCAGCTTAAACTAACTGGAAAACAAAGTTTCTTTATTCAATTACTCTTTTGACGTTGTAATTACCAACGTTAGGCAACTTCATAATTAAGCGTCTCATCAAATTTTCCCTAACAAAAAATTATATTTCATAGTTGAAGAAAAGCGCGATAGCTTTGGGATACCTCTGTAGGCAGCTCTGAGTTTCTTAAATAACGGAATATTCTCGGGGACGCGTTACATAGCAATTAATGCAGCGTGCAATCCTCACTGCTTCCGATTAATTTCCAGCACGGTTGCGATAACAGAAATCGAATCTCCGAGCGCATCGAAGCGTAGACACGAGCGATGATGCACTCGGCGATGCGCTCGGCGGAACAAAGCGCAACGTGGCGATAAAAATATGATCCTCCGGCGACGACTCAATCGAGTCGATCGGAGCGTTTTCGCGCTCGAGTTGACTCGCTCTCGCGTAGACGAGAAGAACTTGCGTTCGCTTTCATAGACGTAACCGCTCGTTCAAGAAGAAACAGACGGTGAACGGGGCATAGACCTCTCTACCAGCCGTGATTTTCCGAATCGTCAGAAGGGTGCATCCATACGCATAATACATAATGCATTGCTGGCATTATGCGAAGGCGTGTACGGTTTGCCATTACAGACGTATGCAGATGGATGGGACGGTCCCCTTCGCTTAATCTTGATTAGTGACCGAAATATGGAATTTTCGGTAGCATATTAGACGCTTAGATAATAGTGCGAGGATAATCGACACGTGTTCCCATATAATCTTTATGTGTATCGCGATATGTTTTGATGTGTTCACGCTACAAATCTTGCCACAGCGTTAATAAATATGTTAGCCTTTGTTATTATATTTAACGGTAAAAAGAGAAACGACGTTTAATTTCAAGGAGTTCGTTGATCGAGAATTTATATTCTTCTGAAATAGAATATGTAATACATAAACTAAATTAAGAAGAAAGATATGTCATCGTACTCGCTTAGAAATATAATAGATTATGATTTGCAGCATTGAGAGCACTTTTCAAATTTCAAATTTACCGAAAGTAAGCGCAAGCATACGGTGTATTCTCAAATCACTTTAAAGTCGATAGAATTAACACATACCATTCCAATATTGACGGAACACTCGAGCGATGCGTTTTTCATGCGCGATATCGTGTCGCGTACTACGCGGTGAAATAATTCATAAAGCATTCGCGAGTACGATTAAGCGCGGCCGCGAATTGATGCTCCAAGTGAGTTGATCGTTCGTCATCGAAATGAGTGCGATGCTCCGATGCGGTCGGTGAATAATTCGAGTCCACATGTCGGACGATAAAGGCATGTTCGGAGAATTGCGTGGGATTAAAAGATACAAGAAGTATATACCCGCATTATATCGAGTCGAAGTTGGAATTAATATTACGAAGTGATGTTTCGTTACGACATGACACATATCGTATTAGATTCTGAACCTACGTAATTATTAAATGTAGAAAAATATACAATTTGTTTAATGCTACAAATATTTTTATAAAATATAATAAATTACTTAATATCACGAATTTTCATAAGTGCACTATATTACAGCAGTAATTATATATTTTAAAACATACTTTTATGAAGCAAATAACTATTGAGATAAACTAATATTTACTTGTATAAAAAATGCAAAGTTGATTCAAACACCTTTCAAAATGTGCAGTGCCATTAATTTTAGTTCAGTCAATGGCATCGAATCTGATATTATTATGTACTGTGGACCGACCGTATTAATATGTACTCGATGAAATCTACGAACACGAAATCGCTAACGCACCTTGATTGCCGCATGCTGATTTAATTTCACCGGAATAAAGCTGACCGCGCTCGTATCGACAACAAAGTTACCACGTGTGTTGATTGCGAAGTTACATCGCCGGAAACACCTATACTAAATTCTGAAGAGATACGGCCGCGTAATTCGTGTTGACTTTCCAATTTTTCAGCGCGTGGGCCGAAGGCCCACTCTCGCATTCTCGTTGGCGAATCGGGTTCCATTAGCGCGATTACCGCGATTCATATCGAGATTCGGTCGCAGCTCGATCGTCGTGCCGCCTCGTGCAAATAATTTATGCGACCGTGTCGAGAGGGGCGGACGAGACTCTCTTCTCTCTTTCCCTTCGCATCTCCTTTCCTGCTTTCTCAATGCGACCCTTTCGCTCGTTTTGCTTTCATTCTGCTGGAATCGCAGACGCGTCGGGGACGAAAGCGAAGTGACTCTCTCTCCCTCTTTTGTGATTTAATTAGCGCGCGGATTAAGCGTCGGCGTACCGATGTACACCTCGCCGTTGCAGAAAAAGCCGTCTGCGAGTCTTGCTGAGGACGATCCTTGCGAGAGGGGCGACCTGCTGAATTATGCGCGCGGCTTTTTTCCCCTCATCTCGCTGCGGTTTCCGTATGGCAAAAGCAACCTCACATTCTCATCCTCACGCTGTGATATTCGCGCGTCGGGTGTTAGTACAGCGTCACGCATAAACCTAAATAAAAGTGCATTACAGCAAAAAGAGCTTCAACCTAGTATAAATCGGCATATTATCTTGGATACCTCGTATCCAATAAAATTACGACAACAATAATGTACAATTATTTCCATATAAATCTTAAAATAATTACTATTTGTAAAAATTTCGTATCGATGTTCCATCTTTAAAATACAAATCGAATAAATTCTAAGCGAGTATGTGTCTGCTAATTGCAAATATAATATAATAAAATAAAAACATCGGTAACTACAAGTTTGATAAAGATACACAAAAAGTTGGTTTTAACAATTTTGTATGTAAATTTTTGTAACGGTGATACAAAGCCCTTCCTGGCCCGGTCGTGTTGATTTCAAAGCCACATCACCCGGGAATTAAAGCCGGTAGTTGCGCGCGAGTTCGCCTTGTTGCTTCGACACACCTAGGCACAATACCCTTCATTAGCAAATATTTTGAACACCACGAAAAAGCTGTATCGAAAAATCGTTACGGCTAGCCGCGCGATCGGCAGAAAAGCATACGCACCTCTCTGCGTATTTCCCGATTAAAATAAAACAAACGAACGGCGTGGTGGCGATCCGTTCGATATCCTCTAACGAGGATCGGCGTTTCAGCTGGTTACCAATGATATTGAATTTCACGGCGCCCAAAGCCCTCTTCTAATACAACCATTTACGAAAAAAAAAAAAAAAAAAAAAAAAAAAAAATCTCTGATCTCCCCATCTTTAGCTACTCCGTTACGCGTTGTAATAGATTTTATTTTATATCAATAAAACTGTCACTTGACATAATGTACAAGGTAACATAATAAAAGTAATAAACAGTAGGTAAAAATTGAAAAAAATTCTAAATCAGTTTAAATTATTTCAAATCTTTACGATCATAAAATATCTATGCACAAGTTAATTGAATACAGTTATCTAAACGATTGTAGCTCATCATTAAACTAGAGTATTAATTTATATCTACATCTCATTTAAGTTTACGATATTTCGACATTTAATTTACCTATCCTTTTTAATGTGAAATCATACGACGCTATCATATTGTGTTTCATGTAATTAAATTTGTACGGTTCGATAACAAAATTATATCCTTCAATTCGTCTTTTTAATTGATTTTAATTTCTCTTAAAGTAGACGTAAGAGTTAATGTAAAATATGATAGATGCAATTCCAATTTGGGAAACCATAGGGACAGAAAGGTTAACTTATGAATTATACCTAGATTACTCGAGTCAATTGATGCGTCGCCCTTTAATCCTTATGACAAAGATGTTCACTATTCACCGCGTCATTCTCTCACGGGAGACTCATTCGGTCCTCGAATTCCCCAAGTATAACATCGACGATACAGTGAGTCTATAGTCTAGGTGACCGTAGGGATTAGAGGAAGATGATGGAAGATAGGCAAAGGGCCAACCGCGGCTCCGTTGTGGTCGGAGAATTGACTAGCGCAATTAAAGCCGAAGGACCTTTCCAAAAGATAAGACGACCACCTGACCAGCCAAGAGAGAGAAAAATATAATTTATTATGCTCTTCATGGAGAAAAAATATCAAAAAGAATATGGAGCAATCTTTATATCTTTGTAATTAATAATATTGAAAATTAATATGTGCGTAAAAATCCAATGTCATGTTTCAAAATTTGAAATTAGTAAAAAGACTAATAAGCTTCTCCTTTTTGTTTTTCTTGTGTCAAGTATACTTTCGCTTCATAGATTTCTTCATTTACTTTTAATTACTTTTAATATGCTCAGTTCAGGAGAATTTTTCCGTGAAAAATTTTATTAAAATCTAATGAGAGAAATTAAATGTAATATTGAAAGAAAAAAAGAGAAGAATAAAATTGTATAAACAATTTGTTATGCTTATACACAAGAAAAATCAACATAATAAATTGTTTTGATTTGAAGTGTCATAATTCTATTTTATTGTATAAAAAATATTTTAATTTAAAAATAATATTAAAAATAATAAAATTGTAATACACGTTCCAACAATAACATAATTTTATTTGATTTAAAAATAATATTTATTTAAAGTTTATTTAACCGGAAAATATACAAAATATATTAAAAGAAAAATAAATTTATATTGTTTAAATTTAAAAAATTTAATAAATTTACATGTAACAGTTTTCTCCTGTGCATAAAATCTTAGATTATATAAAATTGTTTCTATAAATTTCTACTGCATGTCCTAAAATTTATAATTGACACAATTGTAAATAGTTTTGATAGTTTTTACGAACGTTAAAATACAATTACGAATGTTAAACAATTTATAAATGTTAAAATACAAAAGTCAATATTAGCTTTCCTAATATTAAATGTATCTCTCTAAAAATCTTTGAATAAAATGATCATAAATTATTTGTTACGAATCAATCGTCTGCAAGACAAATATTTACACAATATCATCACAATTAAATCAGCTTTTAAATCGTATTATAATATAGTTTGAATAAATTCAGATGCGATCCGAATAGCACCGAGACAATAACCCGTTCGTCGGATTATTAATCAGATTCAGATTCGTGCGAACGACCAACATTGTGTATTTCAGGGCGTAGTCCAAAGTTGGTGAACTACTGCCGCAGGATCCTTCCTATGTAACTGTTCTCGCGTTCGTGTCGCTACCAAGACGGTTCTGTCTGGCTATACAGTAATTAATCCCACGTCTCGCCTTGCAACTTGACGCATTCGAGTTTAAGGCGAATCCTAGGTGTCTTGAGAATTACGACTTGAATTCGACTGCACGTGAGATTTGTTTGTATGTCGCTCTTAAAACCACCAATCATTCCCTAATGACATACAAAGTATCGGAATTGAGTTATTTTGTCTTTATGACCAGACTCTAAAATCTTATCTTTAAAAAATTTGGTGATTCTTCTTACAAGTTTATTTTAAAATTTATTCCTTTTATTTAATTGACTATGTATCTGATATACATATTTATATTCGTTCCTAACTTATTTTGAAATTATAAATTAAAGTTTTTCTTTGTTATTGAATATATCCGTACGTTTACGTAATATAAAATTTGCGCGATTGCCAGCGAGCAGAAATTTTTTGACGGTATTACGAGGTATTACCAGCGTTACTTCTCTTTTCCGTACGTACGTCGCGATCTTCATCTCCATTCCATTCTATCGATCAGACTACTCCGCAGACTGCTCCTATGCAAACATACGAGACACGAGGGCGAATACGGTGAAACTGCCGGTATCTGCGATCGTTGCAGGCAGTAACAACGGCAGTTAATGTCCGGAGGCCCATGCCCGGGTACTTCGTAACCCAATGAGCAGATACAATCGGAACATAGATTAACTGCAATATAGACCTCCACCTTCACCGGAAATAATCCTTGGTTTGCGCGAAGAGAATTGGCGAGAATGTGTCGATATATTACACGATACGTAAGATAATTCAATCTTTAAAAAAGACAGTAAAAAATTGACCGCTTAAAGTTGTCTTGATATGATTTTATCATTTTTGCAAGTATAACAGACATTTTATTTGGTATAATGTTTCAATTTATATAAAATTAAAATAGAAGGAGAACAGCAATACATGAGGTTGTTGAAAAAATAATTCCGGAGTCACTCGAGTTTCGAAAGGGGTAACGAGTCAAAACCAGCCGCTTCGATTTGCTGCGGCACGAAGAAGGATCAGAAACACGAACCTGTCTGAAACACCGGCGGTCACCTGCCACCTGCACATATTTCCGCGCCCGGGGCCTCGACAGTACGCTTGGAAAAATATTTGGGAACTTTCGTAGATGTTCATTTTCGGCTCTATTTTCAACGACGCAAGAGATTGCCTTTTTGCTTTCCTCCGTACTTTAGATAAGCAGCAATTAAATGACCGATAGTAAACTGTACTAGTCAGTCAACTATTAAGTTTTCAAAAATATTTTCTTTACGTCATTATGGAATAAGTTTAACAGATTAGTAAGATTGTTATCGTGTTTATAAATTTGTACACTATTTAGTTTATTATATCAATTTTGAAATAAAAACGTGATTAATATTAAAAATATCCATTGAATATATTAAGTGTTTTAAATATATTAAGTTTATTACAATGAAATGTACATAGTATATGAAGATAGTACATATACTATATGCAGCTGGTTTGTCACGAAAACGCGCGTTAAATGGCTCGAGTCCCAGAGAAACTGCCTGTTATTCGGCTTGAGATAATAAGTCGTTCAACGGGACTATAGGCGCCACTCGGTATCCAAGAATGCCGGCTGTCCATCCGAATCCTCCTTCATGATATGCACATTATGTAAGTATCTGCTTTACTCAGAAATATTAAAGACTAAAATAAAACGGTAGTTATTCTGTATGGAGATATACAAAGTACTTTTAAATAACGTACGGTTTAAGATTTCGAAGAAGTGTTATGGAGGACAGTGAGAATATAAATATTTAAAATATTAAAAGAGAGAAAGAGTTTTTCTCTCAAATTTATTGAAGAAACTGCGTATCTGCCACGTAAAAAAATAGCATAGCAAGACCGTAACATCTTGCAGTATAACAGCAAAGTCTTTCTGAAAAACAATCTGCATTGTAAACTGATCTGTGTTTTAATTAAAGCTTATATACTTAATAGTTGACTAAAAATAATGAGAAGTTGTCAAAGCTTCATGCTCTCTTAAATTTCAATGGGATCTACTTGACTGTTTTTACTTCAGAGTATTTGAATTGTTCTCATTGTTTTCTTGCGAATTACAAATCGTATCACCGATTATATTCGGACGAAGAGTAGTCGAGAATCCAAGAGGACGGATGCAACGAATTGCATCGTTAATTGGGTCAAGCTAGTTGTAAGCGGTATTCGACGCAAAGGGAATAAAAGCGCGGAATGAAAGAGAAGGTGGTCGAGTTGTAATTTAAACGCATTGCGACATTTCAAGCGGATGGCCAAGTATTCGCCCCTTGTTATTGTCTCAGTGCCAAAACAAAATAAATCCTAACTTTCTTTCTTTTCAGTTTATATTATAAAATATAGCCACTGTGCACATTAAGCATTAAATCTTCATGTATTAACTCATTCGATTTTCATAATATATAGTAATTAAAAGATTAAGTTAATCACTTTTATAAAAGACTGTATTAATTAATTTTTAAGTAATAATTAACTTAATCTTTTAATTACTATATATTATAAAAATCGAATGAGTTAATAAAAAAACATGATTTTTTTTATACTCTTGAGATTTCGGTCATTAAAAATATCTATAAATATCTATATCATTTTCAATCATTAAATAATTTTATCATAACTTTATTAAACGTTTAAATTAGGCATTTAATCATGAGAATTTTTACTAGTTAAATTCTTCGAAGTCAATAACTTGAATTATTCTTTTATTTTTAGTCACGTTTGTTCGATCAAGCATAAAATGAAATCAAATGAGCTAATTGAGATATTTAATACAATAAGACAACATAATAATTCTTTAATGGAGAAAAGTAGTTTTTATTTCTTTTCAGTGCTTATATAATAACCACTGATTTTTCTATTAAAAAGTCATTACGTTGTCCCACTTATTCAACGGATTCAATTACCTCGTTCAAATCATACACAAAAAAAATCGACAGGGAAAGCACAAGCACCACTACGAATGGTCTTTTCCCGCTCTGCATCCGTTACTGCGTTCCACCGTCGTTTTCTTGTCCGCTCTTTCTGCGTCATCGACGTCGCAGTAAACCCGGATGCACCTCTACCGGAATGCGAGGGAATTCCGTGGAGAGGCTGCGTCGCGCGAGGTAAATTTTATTTAACTCTCGGTATGGCGAGTTGATGGGCAGTGGGAGTTCGCCGCAAAAAGAGGCGAGATACCGAGGAGCGAGAGAAAGAAAGTAGAGAAAACGAAAGAAATCGCTGTATTTTCCGAGTTTTCTCCACGGAGATTTGCCGGCGCTGTCGATATGAATTCTAGAGAAAAAAAAAGGTAGCGAGCACGATCCCTCGTTCTGCTATGCGATCACGTCGATGTCATGGCGGCGACAACTTCGATCTATCCTTCGCGTAAAACGTAAAGATTGAAGCGACGGTTATCACAAAAACTCTTGCGTCCCTCGAAATTCCGCAAAGTTTCTCCTATAGTAAATGGTTGATAATAACGAACTTTTCCGCCTCGGTACTAATTCGCGAGGAATTCAAGGGTCTTCCGATCTAAAGTTATCGCGGTTGTTACTTGGACCGGTGTATGATTGCTATAACTGCTTTGCCGCGAACTCGGTGAGCAAAATTTTACGGCAGTACGAACTATACAACAAAATTGATTTTCTAAGACATTCGCTCTTTTTATTTTGTCCAGATAAAAATCCGATAATCCTGGAACAAAACAAATGTTTCATTTGTCACTTATAACCATCTCGAATGAATGAATGCAAGTGGATGGCTAGAGGTAGCGTTGCATCGCGTGGGACGTCTTCGAGACACGGTCAATTTCCTGGCGTTTCGTCGTTCACGCGAAAATCACGTTAACCCGCGACTGTCGTCATTTATGCAAATGTAACATTAACAATGTCTACCAAGTTTTATAGTCCCGAGTTAGCCGACCCGTCCGCGCTCTCTTCGGCGTGGCGAATAGGAAGGATGAAGAGGGAAGGTTGCAAAGGGGCGGTTGCAACCATCCCCAAGGCGCGTCCCTCACCGTATTTAAGAAACGAGCGTGCTTTAAAGCTCGCTCTTATGATCCACTCGCTTTTCGAGAAAGCCGCTAACAAAGATGAACCTTTACTACCTTTCAGCCCACTTCCTTGAAGATCCTTTTCTCTTCTTTTGTTTGGGATGCTCTCTTTACTCTCACAGAGGACCACTTAATTTTAGCTGTGCGTTTAACGCAGTGGTAACAATCTACTTTTTTCTTCTCTTTACCTGAATTTTGAATTGAATATTAAATCGTATTACATTTTCATTATTCAATTATTTGTATTATATCAATTCTTTTGAAATCACTATTTCATTTTATTAAATTTTGTTATCGCCTTCTATTCTCATTCACACTAAAAGTAATTGAATAGAGAAACTGTGTACGTACATCGTTCTTTGTTAATGAGACACTGCGAAGCGAAAACTCATAGTGGCACATAATAATATATCCTTGTCTTGAAAACACATGATAATATATCCTTGTCTCGCAACAAATTGTGACTCGAATTTGACGACATTAGAATTAAACGGAATGGATAATTAATGCTTTTACGTGTTGTTGGGTTTTAACCTGAGTGAATTTGTTTGCTGGGCAAGTTGTACGCTTTGCTGAATAAAAGGTCGTCTAACAAGCACGTTTGGAAAAGCACCTCGCGGATTATTCCCCACGCGAGCATGCATTCCGTTTATCGAAAAATTTCTCACGCGGTGAAATATGATCTCATATATCAGGCGATTAGCGGATTCCCGCGATTTATCGAAATTGTTCGGCGACGCGATGGCCCGCGTAATTGGCGCACGCTAATTTCGGTATATAATATTTGGAGACATGGCTAATCTAATAATTTATTTTGCGCTTATCGATATGTATTTACAATGTTGAAAAACAGCTCGTTTTATTCCAGCAATATTTGGAGATTTTTAATTCGCGTAATACCCTGAAATATGCGTGAATAACCCCAAATTTATTTCTATTAATTTTTTGGACCATTTTCCAATTGTATTTATACATTTCATATAAGCATGACATTTATATTGCAAAATTTTAAGAATCAAACATAAATTGATTAATCAGTGAACGTAAATGTGCAGTTTGAAATTCTTTTAAACAATAGAGATATAATTTTTTGTAGAGTATTTCTCATTGTCTTGCAAAATTATACATTTTATAGATTAATTATTTAAACAAATTTGATAAAATTCTACTATTACTAGCGGATAAATATTTTCAAATCATTAGTGTTACAGTTTTATGTTCTTATAAGAGAACGTACGGATGTATATAAAACACGTACGTCGCTTTGCCAGAGACGAATAAATCGTACAAAATTTTCACGCAGCTTTTCACACGTGCGTCAGTAAATATTTGAAATTCGTTGCGCGTTTGCTCGTATACGTATGTTGCGTGATTTCATTTCCAACGAAAAACCGTTTCTAGGATGCTGCAAATAAGTTTCTTTTATACATGTTAACTTTCGACGCCAAAACATATTTTCCTTAAAAAGGATCGTCTACATGTTCGAAGTGAAAAGCTAGTGTTAAATTCTTAAAAAAAGAAAATATTTCTCCGCTGTTTATATTTACAAAAGTTATTATTAGTTGCACGATTATTATAATTAAAAATTACACATTATGAAGTTAAACGGAGAATTTACATTTCCTCTTTTGCTTATTTTCATGGATATTAACTTAAGCTTAGTCAGATTGTATATTGCATTGCTAAAAATGACTCGGTTGGAAATATTTTCACGAATGCAGTTTGATGCAAATATGCATCACAAATAATTTTAATAATCAGTTTGAGCTGTTTATTTTTACATCTAAGATATTTTTTATTAAAATAAAGTTAAATGTAATCACGGATAAAGTTACTATTTTATGTTGGAAAAATGTTATTTTTACATTGAGCTATATTTATTTAATAACTATAAAAATGAAGCTATTATTCGTCTAAATTTATCTTTGCTTTCCTATAAAAAAATATGATTTATTGAGCACGATATTTAACATCTGCCAGTCGCTTTATTTAACCATAGAAAACATATGTATATAAAAAGATTAAAAATAAAGTATCTAACATATAATATTTTAGTAATTTTAAAATATTCTACAAAGAATCTACAGTTTTAGTCTGTATCAAAATTATGTATAAGAACTGAGATGAAACTTGAACTTTTTGTGGCCACTGATTTATGGATATAGCATTTTAATTATTCTCATCTGTTTATTACGCAAAATTTCAAACTTAAAGAAAAACAATGTTTGAGAAACATCTTAAAGTATAATATGTCTCACTCATGTATCTGTGCAATCGAATGTTTAACGATGTAAAGTGAAGGCCAAAGTGGTCGCGGTTTATTCGTAGATACGAGTCCCACGAGATCTACCTTCCCCTCTTTACTGTCTCCAACAACCACTGTCTTCCTCTACGTCGCTCGTTCCATCCTACAACCCTTGAATCTCTCAGTCCTCGCCTTACCCCCTCCCCCCTTATTTCAGAGCTTTTCTTCCCGCATATCCTCTTCCGAGAACTTTTTCCTTCGTGTTGTCCTGCATTTCTTCTTCCGTCCTCCTCTTCTTCACTGTCCCCCGTCCACCCAACCTTCAACTTACACTCTACCACCATGCTTTATTCCCTAACGCTACGTTTGTTTCCGCAATTTCTTCGTACGTCTTGAAGCAGCTTTCCTTCCCCGTGTCCCTACCCACGTGAATAATTACTTCGCCCGCCAGAAAAGCTCCCTCGCTGCTTCTTTCATTCAGTACTGTTCTGCCCCTTAACACCTCAGCCTGCAGGGTTAAAGACGAAACGCTTTAACGCTTTAAACTCTTAGTAGCTATAAAGATAGCATGTGGCACAGAGATATATCCACATAGAATTACTAATATTTAATGAAATAAAATGTCAAATAAAATTTTAGAGATTTTAAATTTATACATTATTACAATATTTATTATTATTTATTATTATTATTTATTACATTAATAAATTAGATTCACCAAACCAAAAATATGAGGTTTTTTCTAGGTTTAATCTGGCAAATCAGAGTGATAAATTTTCTGTCTGATAAGTTTTCAAATTTGAAATGTGTGTCATTAAATGCTGTGAACTTACAAAGAGTTTTTACCATAATATTCGCAAATTTGTAAATTCTATGTAATGCATTTTAGAAGTTATGATCATTATTTTTTTTAAATGTTGTCTCTCTCTCTTTCTCTCTCATTTTCTAGTATTGTTACAATGATTTCACTTAGCTCGTTACCAAAGATGTTCTATAAAGGATATCGATCATTTAATCTTTACGTTTTGATATTTTTCTCTCTTAGATTCTTCTCGATTCATTTAGTTCTCGCAGTATCATTAAAAACGAAAGCCAACAATTAAAATCTACTTCCTAGTGAACTCTTCTTGTTACGAAGCATCGCGCGAATCGTGCTGTAATAAAGTGTTATAATTAGTCGCGGCGATAGAACATTGTTGCACCGGCGATTATATCGTTATGCTCGTTACAGTCGCTCGACGACGATCATTATTATCCGTTGTTATTGCACTCAGTATATAGTTTATTGCTAATACATCGCGACGGTGCACCTCGAGCACGTTCTCCACGAACAACGTCGGCTTCTGCGCTAACTACTGTAATGCTCGATAATAGCGTGGGAAACGCCGCTGCATAATGTTAGTCCGCGACCGATTGTTAGCAGAATTAATTAAGTGTTATTTCCAAAAGTATATATATATATATATGTATATATCTGCTTTAAACAAAAAATGAGCTGATATAGCTAGTCATGCGAATATATGTATTACCGAAACAAAACATCTCTTTGCAGAATTAGAAAAAATATAATTTAAATATTCATACGTAACATCTTTAATTTATAAATAATGTAGTTTTAAAACGTTTTTTTATAAATATTTTTCATATCAATATATTTCGTAATTCCTTAATTTATTTAAATTTTATTCATACATTAATTAAAATCATTTTTTTAAAAACACATTATGACTAACAAAAAATATAATTTCGATCTATTTTATCTGCAGCGTGCTTTAGTCTTTTAATTCATATATAATTTCAATTTAATAGAACTGATTTGTGTTAATTAATTTATTATCTCTCTCTCTCTCTCTCTCTCTCTCTCTCTCTCTCTCTCTCTCTCTCTCTATTCTTCTTCTTCTCTCTCTCATCCCTTTTGATCTCTATTGGTACGATACTATTACTCATGATCATTGTATATAACGACTATGAAAATAAATCAATAATAAAACAGCATAAATTGTGTTCAATGATAAAAATTTGTAATATTCTGTGTCCTTTTTTTAGAAATTTGATACCAAAAAATGATTTTCTTTCTTACTAAGTTTTTCTCTGTGTGAAAATTTTTACATTATTGGAAGATGTATCTTCCACGAGATTGATGTAGGAGAGTGATGAATTTGATACGTGCATTAAGCCGCATAAACGTTGATAGCAGTAGGTACGATGGGCCGCATTTCCATACTCTGTTCGTACGATGTAATAAGGAAGAACTTTGCGAATATTCGTAATAAATATGTAGACGACGAACGGCGGTAGACGATCCTTGATAACCGTCGAATTATCGGGGACGCCGCGCACAGAAGTTATGATTATCCTCTTTCCCGCCGTCAAAAACTGCAATATTACACGATAACTCACGACGATCCCGTATATGTTTTGATCATCGTTCCGGTATATCGATCGAATAGAATCGTTTTTCGATTGAAATCTATGATTGGTCGATCGCAGGGAACTATCGTCATTTGTAAAACGCAATTTCTTAAACGTTGCATCAAATTTGCAACAATGGATTGACATTTTTCGTATTAGATATATTTAAATTAGTCAATCTCTAGGTCTGAAATAATCATGCTATAAAAAAATATTGCGAAGATATTATAATTTATAGTAAGATATAAAAGCATATAGTTTTGAATAATAAAGGTAATACCTTTTAATTTATAGAAATTATTATTTAACTTTTACAGGACTATTTATTTTAACCTATCGAATATTTAAATTTGTGTAAAAAAATATATATATACAAATATGTTAAAATTTTTTATAAGTACTAACGCGAAAAATAAAATCTCATCTAATATTATAATATATAGTAGAAGAAATACTTGTGTGAGAAAAAAAAAAGCGTTTTGAGTTACATGAAATAACGCGCGCTTCGTGAAGTTTTTATAATCGCAACAAAAATGTCCTTATTGCATCTAGATTAATATTTATACGTCATAGCATAGTTTACACAGTTTAGACCAAAAATTCTGTTTGTCAACCGATATTATTTCAACTTGTATTGAGCGATACATCATGGCTTTTCTATACTTTTTTCGTGAAAGACGAACTTCGAACCAAAACTAAAAGTATAAATCATAGGACGGATATCAAATGGCGAGCGAAATTCCGACGCACGACGAGGACAAACCGACGGCCATGTTTCATCTCGCGCGACAAAAAGGAATCTCGCGACTCGTCGATTATCCCGGATTGATGTCCTCCCGGATGAGCAATGCGTTCCATAATTTGTAATTCATCCCGTCGCATTACATCGATTCCCTTATAAAACGCTACGCGACCATTTTTGTTTTGTTTTGCTCATGACGGATTTTTAATTTCACGTTGATTTATTAATTACGTCAACCGAGTAGGTTTGATTAATGGTTTATGGTGTCATGTTTAATTATTTATGCTGCCATCACTCTTGCTGTATTGCCAATACTCGAATATTAATACTTTTTAGCATATATGGTATACTTTTTCTCCAATTTTTTTGCATCAAGGTGACATGCAACTATTAATAAATTAATCATGACGTTCAATGATGAATAGAAAGATAAATTACATCACATAAAATATAAACTTCAAAAAATTGCATTGCAATTGGCATCGTCAATTGGATGTTTGAATTTAGTGACAGTAATAATAATAATTAATAATTATCATTACTGATAACTTTAAATTTATCTTACCATATCGAAGCGATGTCGCCAAGTTTACGAGGATAGAGGGGTGAGATTGCTTACCTAAAAAAAAAAAGAAACACGCGTTAGTGAAAACATCGAGTGAAGCAATGCAGCACAAACATATCTTTCTTATCTCAACACCTAAATATTTGGCCGGATGTCATCTCGCGGCTTTCCCGGAGGGCTGTCCGTTACATTTATTACGCACATATGCGACCCGCGTGCATGTGCATGCAACCAAGAATGCATTGAGAAACTCGTGACGTTGGTATCTTACAAATACGAGTGTGCATAGACGCGTGATAGAATAATAGTCGCGGGATTACTCTTGTGACAATCTCCTCATTCGGATCCCTTCTTTTATAGACTATAAACTCTGCCAATTTTCCAGTATTGCTAAGCGCAACATATTTTTCAGTTAAAGAATTCTCTAAATCATAAACTTTCTCGATTACGACTTCCTCAAATTACAAGTTTCTAAATTATGATTTTCTCCGGCACAGTTTTTCTCAATTCTTTTCAACTTTTTTTCCTGACTTTCATAATACTGTCTTTTGAAAACGTGGTTTATCTCATGCTCTAGATTACCTTCTATATAATTTTCCATATAAGTATTATATTAAAACAAAGAGCTATGTGGTTAATTACATTACATTACAACGTACACATTTTATAAGGCGGTATATGTATTACAATTAGGATGTATCAACAATTTCTGTAAACTATTATTATCCACTCTTAAAAAATATAGCAAAGAAATGTTATGAATTTAAATTTTTAAACTATCACGTTTGATAATGTAGACCGTAATCGTAGAAAATTACTGTATACCGTATATTTTTAATTAAATTAAACGCTGGAATCTTTCCTTAAATGCGCGTTTTCTCACGAAATAAGTATAATGTGCTGGAAGTAAGGCTACGTCCAAGAAAATAGCTTTTCCCGTCGTTATTAATGGGGACGTGAGAGGACGTAGGCACGAGGTATTTTAGCCGGATGATAAATAGCCCCGGTATTCCCAGGTTGATTTTATTTATATCATTTATACGCAACGAGGCTGTCCGCGTTTTGATATATACCGCCGGCCCGTTTATTTCTTCGACTACATTAAGTCACGCCCGCCGAGGCTCCATTTTTTCCGCCTTTTCCTTCGTATCCGCGGACTCGCTTCCTTCCTTTCGTCAATGACGAGAATTGATTGCCTTGCAGATAGTGGCGGAGCGATTTTCACAATGTTCTAACCACATCTCTCTGTAAACTCATATTATGTAAAATAACACATCGCTCTCTCATTTGTTGCAGCACAATTCAAAGATCGTAATTTTTTAATTGTCTACAAAAAAGAAAATTCTGATAAGAATTTAATACACCGAGTGAAAATCTAATTATGCTTTTATTTCTACATGATCAGTAGATTAAATCGTTACATCAAAATCATTTAAAATTTTACAGAATATTAATTTTAATAATTTAAAATATCGGAAAGCTTTAATTTTTGAGTTATGTCATTGTTATGTTGACATGTCATTGCTAATAGACATTTTATAATCCAAAAATATTTATTAATGAATTTATTTCAGAGTGTAGTATTACAATAGTTAAAAATTTATAGCTGGAAAAAGATTGAGGAAAAACCTAATATAGTTTTGTAGCTTATATAGTCTTTTACTTTTTTTAAAACACTATCAAAGGTTAATTATCATGATTTTCTCTAGTTGACCACGTGGAATCGTAAATCGGGTCAGTGTCCTAGAATGCGATCGATCTTCTTTGGCGACATGACTTCCAAGGCGACGGGTGTCAGGTTGAGAGTCACTGACACGTCTCGCACTTACGCTCGCGCTATCGAGACGAAAGATCCGAGCGTGATTGAAGACCGATGGCAGACGTTGCGAGGAAAGAAGAAAGAGTGGAAGAAATACGATGAGAATACGATTGGGGTAAAACGTATCGTGATGCTGTGAGTTTTCGGAATGTGGGCGTCTCTGCGACATTTTATTTAAATTAAGATTTAAATGCTTGCGCCTTCCGCTGTTTTGGGTCATGTGATAATAACTGATACTAACTTTATTTTCAAGATTTATGTTTGGTAATTATTTATGATTTATGTCATCATTGCTTGCCCCTGGTTTCGCTTATATTTCTTATAAAATTCTAAATTTGATGATAGATTTTTTAAGCTAAATTTATTTATTTAATCCAAAAATTTGATGAAAACGTTTGCATTATTTCTCAAACTTTCCATACTTAGTCTATGATTCTATTTAACTTTAATTTATCTTTATAAATAAAATTATGAATCAAAAGGTTAAATTTTTATAAAATAATTCTGGGTTGGAGCAAATACTTATTAAATAATATCGTACAATTTCGGTGACTTTTTTATAAATAATGTTGTAGGTCTTGCATTTTATGTCACATTTTCGTCTTGAGCAAATTTTGACGTAAATCTGTGAATGAAAGTCAATTCTTTGTACGCCTTCAGCGCGTCAAATCAGTCACTCGTCGTATCGTAAATTATCGTGAAGTGGACGCCGATTATCCCACCCGCTTAATTGGCGACTCTAACGACGACAGCGAAATCTTTACGGCAATTTATCGTGGCCTGACTGCCGGTTCCTTGTGCATTTTAACGCACGCCTCTCGCAAAGCCTCCCGAAATAACGTTGGCACGGACCGCGACATTGGAAATCATCCGTGCTAATTAGGCATGCCTGCTATTCAGACAAGAATTTTTAAGCTGACACGTTCGCGGATTTAAAATCTCGGGATAATACTGTGCTTTTTTCAAGATGTCGATATGCAGCATTGTGACAAGAATTTTCCACACCCGAGAATTTAATTGCTCGCTCTTGTATCGCAAATCTAAAGACATTATTTATAGTTAAAAAATTTTTTTTCTTTTTTCAAATGCAAACAATACGTATAAAATTATTTCTTAGCATTATTATTTGTTTTAAATACAATTATTTGTGTATCGTCTTTCTTTAAATTTTTGTCTCTGCGACGACTGACGTTTTTATTTTATAGTCACAAGTCTGATAACTAACTTTTTGAAGTCACTCCACTATTTCTCAAGTGTAAGTTCTCGGGGCGTGAATTCGTTCTTGGCGCAGTCGGATGCAACTGCACCAAAGTGTGACGGTTCTTCTATCTAATGGCATGATCGCAAAGTCTTATCGGGAGTCACGGAAAGCGATGAGCATATGGGATGCTGGTGGTCTTTAACCCAAAAACGTCCGATGCATTAGGTAGCCGATAATCGAAAATCAATAATGGCGATAAAGAGCCTAAGAAAAGTGGAACTTGCAGGAGCAAAGTCTCTTGCATAATAAATCTTTTGTGGATAGATTCAAGTACAAAATATGTTCTCGAGTGCGTACGTGAAAAATGAGTTTCTTAACGTATTACTTTTACCCTTGTTTTATCGTAATGGATCTTAATTATTTTTCTTTTTTTCTTCTTTTTATAAGTACCTATATTAAAAAAGTATATAAAATTGTATCAAAACCATTTTTCAGAAACTATACATTTTACATAAAATTTTGTAATATATTCTGTAATTTTCTAGAACTTTTCATAACTAAAAAATTTAATATTATTACGAATTTCATATTATTTCACAAAAATAATAATAACACACGCATGATAATAATAACGAGAATAATGATGATCCAGTTAAACATTCAAAAAATAAGATTTTCTAAATTTTCTAAATTATAACTTTCTAAATTAGAATTTTTTGTGAGACTTTGAGTTATCCAAAATATACATCCTTATAAATAATGTCTTAACAAGAACAACTAATATTTCCGATGACCTATTAACCTCACAGGATCAGCCTGAGATTACTCGATCGAATTTCGTGGACATATCATGCGAGGCGTAAGGAGGCTCGTCTTCGATGATGAGAAGACGCGCAGAGTGATTGGCTATATATATATATATATATATATATATATATATATATATATCCGGCGCTCGAAAGCCGCGCTTACATATACGTGTACGTGCATATATAGTCTCAAGTACCTACGGTATATATCCGGGTCCATCGCAGAGCCCTTTGGCATTAATATGTCGCTATCTAGAGGCCGGTGGACAGATATATCGAGGAGGGTACATAAACGTGGCGAAGCAATAATCCGTTTCATCTTGCGGCACGACCGGCGAATCCAGCATACGAGGACCATACGATCCCTGGATCACGTGCGCACATGATCTATCTGCACGTACGATTCCTCGACATACCATCCGCGAATACGTCGTGCCAATGTTCTCGATACGTCGACGGAGATCGATCTTTCCCATATCGTATAAAGTGAATACAAGAACCTTTCGGTTAATTATTTCCTATCTTCTAATTTAATTACGCCAAAATTTTGTCGATTATATATAAGCCTTGATTATAAAATTTCTGTCCATATAGTCTGTTCGTATAATTTTTATAGCAAAGTACTGTGGTTAATAATCGAATAATAATTATAAGGAAAATGATTAAATAATTAAAAAACAAATTATTTGTTATCCTTCTTTATAATTTATCTATAAACCGCAGAAAAAAAATTTCATTCTACTTCCACAATATTTGATTTGCTTCCTTTTACAAGATAACGACGTAGATAAATTGCGCGAGTAAATGCATAGAAGAACAATAGTTTCCTGTTACAACAGTTAACATTGGTCGAGGAATTTAGTCATATAGTTATAGCTCTAACTTTATGAGCCAAATAATTTTGAGTCAAATGGTTTTTCCTCTCTCCGAATAATGACAAGTTTTTAACTATCAATCTTAAATTAGCTCTCGATTTTTATCCTCACCTTTGCCAATAATAGATAAATATTTGCTAAATAAATTTTTGCTACAGAAAGTCACTAATTGATAATGAATCAAACTATTTTCGATGGCTGTTAATATTTTTTAATTTTCCATTGCAAATTCATACATTCTCTTCAATTATAACTCCGCAGCTCGCGAAAGGAATAAACGCAACATATTCAGTTTCGATCGAAGGGTTCGCGCTGATATATTTAATTATGCAGCGAATTTCACCCTCGCTCTGCGGTCGGTCGCGCTCCATTTAGCCTCCACAGGGTGAGACGTCTCGACGGTGGGCAGGCGGGGTCTCGATGCGAGATACAGCATCGTTCAAGAGTAGAAGCCGGAGAATATAGTAGTTGGTAAAGCGAGATCCGTGTTACGGATCAGCGGTGACAATAGAAACTGTTAGATAGTAGAGGTTGGGAACTTCAGATTCGTCTGGATAATAGACGGCTGTCAACTAAATTGAAAAATCTAAGGAATGTACAAAGAGACAGCGCTATAGTCTTTGCGTTTATAATCAGGATTTAAAAATAAAATAATTTATGCTGTTTATGTCGCGTTAAGTAAAATAAATGTAATATTTTAACATATTATGCCAATCAAATCATTTAAATATGTATTTCAGAATTAATTTTCAGGTGTAAAATGAAGAAAATATAATAAAAAATGTTTTTTAATTAGATTCTGCCTAACATTCTCTCTCTCTCTCTCTCTCTCTCTCTCTCTCTCTCTCTCTGTTTTCACATTCCTTTCCACGTTAATACAAATATAATTTGTTATATGCAATCCTTGCCGTATTATTAATGAAATATCAAACATAAATTATTTCGATTATTTGGAATTATACATAGTATCTACTATCAGATAAAATTCCTATATGTAGATTTCCTAACAGAAAATTTTCACTACGGTGGTTTAAATCACAAATTTCTACGTACATTATAACTGAATTCCCCAAAGCATGAATTTAATGTAAAATTTTCTCAAAGATCAAACGCGCTGATCTTTACATGGTGCATCGTTCCTACCATAGAAAACTACGGATGCACCCTGTCCTTCCTGGCGCTTTTCCCAGTTGATTCCTTTAAACCCTCTACCGAAAGGAGAGGTCGAGCCGATATTGGACCGCAAATTATTCACATCGACGCGACTGTGTTTCTTTTGAGATAAAAGACATCAAAGATTATTCGCATGAATTCGATTAACCTTCTTTCATCAATAACGTCTCAACCATAATATGTTGATCTGAAGACTAATTCATAAATGATAATAGTCTCCAATAATAATCCAAAATGATGACGGTGAATCATTTTAGTAATATTATCACAAAAATAAGTATTAATATTTAAAAAATAGAAAAAGCGCAAAACAATACTCTACATTACTATTTTAAAATCAACTAGAATTTAAATTTGTCATCTTAACTGTAAAATTTTTATTTCATTGCTCAGTTGCAAAAGTAGAGTTTATAATAATTTTATGTAATATTTAATGACTAAATTATATAGATTTGCTCAATAAATATTTTTACTTGCTCATTTATATATTCAAATCAGAGTTAAAATTTTTACAGAAAATAATTATCGATGAGAAAAAACGAGATGAATATATCATTGTTAGTTCTTTTTCAAAAACTAGTGCATAATTTTTTTACGATAAGGTCGGTTAAAAATTTAAATTTTTCAGTGTTATAACATACAATTATTATATAATAATGTAATAACGTAATAATAAATTACGAAGGTCTAAGTAGTCAGACATTTTTCATATTGATGGAATTTAATGTATTATCTTTCGCATCGATAAAAGAACGCGATGCGCTTGATATATACAATATAGAATAAATAGTAACGTAAAACCTTTCCATATGTAACTTCAACGACTATCACTAAACAATATAGTCCAACACTGAAATTAAATATCTCAGATAGTTGTGTCTTGGATTTTTGGAATGTCACGTGGAAATCAGTTGTGCGTATTGTATTAAAGGCGACAACGCGGTCTTAGTTCTTGCGCGGTGAACATCCGTTTTGTGTCAACTTTCGTCAGCTTTTCTTGAACACGATCCGTACAGAGAAATATGAAAGTCGAGAATAAAAATCGACGTGACTGCCGGGGATTCGCCGGCATCTCGGATTTGCGGTAGCGAGCTTCGATAGAGCCCTTTCTATCCATTACGCTCGCTTAGGGAGAGCTTGTGAATGAGAAAGTGCTTTAAGCGGAGATGTCAAATGTTCTTTGATCTGGGTGAGTGATCCTCAGAACTTGCGGTCTAACTTGAATAAGATTCAACATTTAGATAAATGTCAATTAACCCGTAAGTCATCATGTCAAATCAAAGAGCTTAAATTGAATATTTTTTTCAAAACCATACACACACACACAAATACACGCACAGGCACGCACGCATACAAGCTATCATACTTGCTACGTATCTTATCGATTTTCACTTTATCAGAAAGCGTAGTTTTCCAACAACTCAGACAATCCTACCTATCGTCGCAGCCAAGATCCGACTCGTGCACATTGATACGCCCGCGCATCATTTCCCTTTCCATCCTCAACCGCTTAAAGAAACACGTTGCACAAGAATCTCAAAATCAAACAAACCAACCAACCAACCCCCAACAAACGGCGGGCGTGCGCTTGCTACGCTCATCTTGTTACTTGCCTCGGAAAACTCGGGCCAGCGAGATTAGTTCCTCTTTCACCACCATCCCCCTTTCACCACTCTCACTGCTCCCCCCCCCCCTCCCTCTTTTCCACTGCAGCTCGTATCAGCGACACGTTCGATGGAGCCACCGCAAACGGGAACAATGTCGCGGTATTGCGATCCTCTGCAAGCAGCCGAGAGCTGTATCACCTCTAACATGTTTCCCCTCCCTGTTTCGCTCCCCTTCCTCCCTCCCCTTAGTTGTATCGGGTCTGCACTCCGCATCCGCCCTCGCGTTAGTACTAGCGCTTAGGCGAGTGGCACAATGTTACCCGCCTCGTATTGTATCCTATGTGCATATCGATGGGATTGCTGGTACCAGGCCCGCTATACCGAAGAACCGGGAAATAATGACATTGCGGATATTTCTGGCACTACCGAAAAGAAGAAGCATAAAATTCACAAAGAAATTTATTTATATCTCAAATTCGAGAATTTTATCTATATTTAGTTAAGTTGTTATTTGAAGACAGAAATGATAATTTCACGTTTAGATTTAAATCAAAAAGCGCACTGAATCAACAATTACTTGATAAAATTAAAACTCCGTTATTTCTAATGAGGATAGACATTATCTATTACACATATAAAGTATAATTGTAAAACCTGTTAGTCTGATGCATTTACAAAGTTATCAATTCTATTTTTAAAGAATAATGAAATTATTCTCATTCAATTTTATTAGATTATGTAGATTTTTAGAGTAATTATCGCGAATAAATGTTTATTCAATTTTTCAATAGAAATAGAATATCTGATTATCATTTTACGTTAACTGTCAACGAATGAAATAACTAATTTTATGGTATATATTATACATAGAATAACTTAAATTGTATTTGTGTGTGAATTAAGTTTTGCAAAGATTTATAATATTTTATTTGTTCATATTAATTTAAAAAATTAATATAAAACAGAATCTCTGAAACGCATACTAAATTATCTCTTAATTAATTTTTATATGAACAAGATTGTGGAATTTGATGACAATACCAGTAATCATGTCAGATCTCGGCACGCTATTGTGTTATGATAGTGGCTTGTAAACAAGCGGGATATTGAGTTCGCGCTACGAGGAATTGGGTGATCGATCGAGGAAGCGATTGTTGAAATTACATCTGCGCGGCCTTGTACAATTTGTTGTTAATTCGCGAAAAATAATTTTTTAGACTATCAGGTATCGTTAGCTAATTTCGCAAATTATCTTCTGTAATAGTGTCTTTGGATTCTTTGTTTTTTTTTTTGTAAAGGAGTAAATAATTTTAATTTTAGACATTAAAAAATTGACATAAAAGAATGTTTTCGTGTTTTTACTGAAATCTTTCGAATTTACGTCAGCAAATAAAAACAGATATACATATTCTATTTTATTTTCGTTCGATCGACGAATTTATACTTCATGCACTAATCGTGCATCGGGGACAGTCGGTGGGGACGGGATCGATCGCGTGTCCCTTTGACGGTGGCGCGTGCGAATGTCGCTGGTGCACGCAACATTGCGCACAATTTGATGGTGTCGTTCGATCAACAAGCACGACACATTACGTCACACCTAGGCGAGCTCGAATGCCGTCCTGATAATGATGCGCATCATCCAGATCGACGATCAATTGAACGATAAATTACATTTCATGATTGCGTATCTTCAATGAAGACACAAATCATTTATATTTATGATCTTTAAAAATTGTTTTCCCAATAAATGTATATTTTGATTCCTGATCTTTTTCACAATAATTTGATAAGCTAATTTGTTTCGTCTACTTAAAACATTAATTAAAATAAATCGCTAATTATACATACATACATATGTGTGTACGTGTAATGCATGTACACAATAAATATATAGAATGTAAACAATGTTTGTAGTTATTATATTTATATCAATTATAGCATGACTATGATATTTCAAAGATAAAACTGGCATATATCATAATATAGTTCATATGATTATCTCAATTTCAATATTAATATTGAAAATCAATCAGTATCTGGCAAATTATTCAAATTAAAATCCAATATCCATTAAAGTTTGCACTAAATATATAAACACATAGTGTGTAACTTCAAAATCATTCAAAAAATTGAATCTTAGGGTGCATTAATATAATTTGTATGTAATTATATATTTTATCAAGTGATAATATATCTACTCTTAAATTTTCGTGCCCGTCAAAATGAGCAGTCTATGCGGAAATCGATAGATAAACCGGTAGGTGAGCAGAGGGTATCCGTTGCACAAATCGAGAGGTATCTTCGAATTGAGAAAATGTACCGAGATCTACGGAATGATCGGCACGGTTCAGAATCCAGGTTTCCGGGCATGTGACATGACCGGCACGCGTTGCGCTGTGACAGGCATCGGACGCGGGTCCGTACGCGAATGTACCGAGATGCAAAGTCGCTCGAACCGAGAAGATAATTTATCTTCCGGGATACATCCGCTTTCAGAGCGCGCAGATGCATCCGAAGCTCGCGTTCCGCGTTCGGTTCGGTGCGCATTCATCGGGGAAAAGCATCGGGACGCTGCTGCAACTGGCAATGCATTCACCAATATGCATCAGCGAGTCCGTGTCGCCGAGCGATTAAGTCATGCCAAATCACTGCGCGATATTGAATACTTTCCTCGACGTATATATTTGTCACAATGCGTTCGAATGCAATACCCGATCGCGATAAATGCAGTCGTATCAAACGCTCAGAGTTTAATATCGCAGAACATCCGTAATGCATTGTAGAAACGCAAGGCGAAAAATTGATGGAATTTTTGTAATATGACACGTTTTATAGCATCAGACATCACTGGTACGTGCGTTACATCGCCGTGTGATATATTCTGAAATATTCTATTATTATACGAACATAAAAATGCGGAAACAAGTATTACAACGTTTCTATATATAATCAACGATACCTCTAATGCAAGATACTTTCTCTACAAATGTTCGGTGGCTGAAAGCAACCTAAATGGCAAGAAATACGATTTTACATGCTAGGCAGAAAGCATTTCCCGTTGGTATTTACCGTTATAGAAGATACTCCGGTATTGAGTTAATCAGAGCTGCATTCGCATTGGCGCGCGCGAAAGTGGCGGTCTAATGTCGTTGAAAGTTTCGACGATGGTAAATCGGCAAACAAGATCATCGAGAGCTCGGCGAGCCGCGACGGGCTCGGGCAGCGGGCTCGTGCCCGCCGGCGACGAAGTCAAACCGAGTGGCAAATTACAAAGTCCATTTTCAAGTTTCCCGCCTGGCACGGCGTTCAGCTCGAAAATTCGATTTCCGCGACGGGCGAAACTTTGGGGCGCCGATCATGCCGACGACTTTTTTCTCGCTTTTGACGACCCGTCCGTTATCCGGCGCGGCTCCCGCGCGAGATAGTTCTCGCTCCATCGGCCAGACACGTCGAGACCCGGCTGCTCTTCCGGTTTCTGGACTGCACCCGGCTCGATTTCCGCCCAGCCGGTTAATGCCCAACTCGCCGTCATAAACGTTTATTTGGACTAAATTCTAACCCTCGATATCAAGGAAAGACGATAATCGATTATTTTATACCTCTATCTCGTACAACTAATTTATTTATTATTATATGTCAAATATTGTATTTTTTATATACAGATTTAACACTTTTATTGTATTATTTATTATATTATACACTGTGCGAGTAGGTTTTTTGTGTGTTGCTAATAAAATATCAGAGTACATACGAGAGATATAACTATATCTTCCAACTAAATTAACGTTTTGGAATGAAAAAAACCATGCATGATACCGTCGCTGAACGATCAACGATATCGCTGAAAATCAATTAGTGCGGAAGCACAGGCGTTTTCGATAATGGCAATTATTCGCCGGCGATGGTACCGTAATTTAGCGCGCGATATTGTTGGCAATTTATCGCAATTAAACCGGCTCGCGTAATTTTTCAGCGGCGGTCGCGTTGCACCGACTCGCGCAGACTTTCTCGAGGCTTCAAGACAGTTCTTGTAGCGAAGGTCAGCCGTGTTAATAGAAATAAGACGGGATTAATAAACGCCTTAATGAAACATTCCTCCGGATAGCGAATTAATTGGGAGCGGCAGTTCCCCGGGGCACAAAAGTGACTAACGTAGCGCGCGCTCGTAAAGCGTTTCGACTTTTCGAGCCCTCGCCAATTTCCTCCGATCAACGTTTATTAAGTCACTCCCACGCTCGTTTCCTCTTTTCGCGTTTGTATCACAAACCGATATTACATTTATATAAACGCGGAAAACGTAACTGCTATACGAGCGCGAATGTACTGAATCGCTTTGTTGTCGGTGAGTTAATTAATTTTCAATTGGTGTGATGAGTTCAATTGGTGATCCATGCACCAACAAAACGCATATATTCCAATTGTGATTTTTATCGTTATCACACGTATATAATCGCGCCGGATTCTAAGATTGAAAGATTAAATCTGAGACATCTTTATATCAGTTTATGCGCAAATGCTCGATTAACGGTTGGCGCTCGTGCTATAACCAACAGTAACAAAAATTCGCGAACGTGTGTGTGTGTGTGTGTATGTGTGTGTATGAGTGAGTTAAATTTAATGCCGATAGGCTTAAGATCATCGGCATGCCGCGACTATCGCGCACCCTTTTCACCGCCTAGAGTCGGGGAATCGGCTTTAACGAGCGCGAGCAGCATCGCTTTCACAGCCGCCCCGCGTTGTGCACGGATGCGCTCCGCGTGCATGAATGGTGGTGCCCGTCATCATCGCCTGTGAGATATGGTCAGTATCCATCAGCGTAGAGTGGATGCGCGTAGTTCTGAATGCTTTCTAATTACGAAGGGCCACGTGTGCGTGTGAAATATATCCGGCGCGGATTGCGTGTCAAATGACAAAGAAAGCACGTCGAACGTCTCTCACGTCCCGTTCGGGCCCGCGAAGATAAACGAGAGGCGTGCATTTGGGATTTACATTCAGGCCGATCGTCGATACTCGTATCTAATTTCAGATTATTCCAAACCGTTCGAATTTTTCGAGCAATATTTATAGCAATAATTATAGCAGTGTGAAACACGCCGAATTTATGGGATTGATAGCAAAGTCGAACATGACGTAATTACATAAAAAAAAGCGATTTCAAATATTAATTTGTAATATGTTATTTCAGTAGATGTGTGTTATATATGAAACTTCAGGAATCTAGCTGATTAGCTCTGATAGAAAATTCCTAACTGTAATAACGACAAAATGCTTTAAGTTAGATTTGTTTTCTCTAATGCGCAGAGTATCTAACAAGAGACTTGAAAGAAATAGCGCTATGTGCTGTTTTATATTTATGTATAATGATCCTAGAATTGTCGAGTTCATCGAGATATCCCGATGCACCGATCTCTCGCAAGGCATCGCATACATTCGTAAACGTAAATCGAAATCGCGACTCGCCGTGATCTATGTAGGTGCCCCCTCGTGGAGATGTCCCGCTTCGCTCTTAACTTATCTCCAATCCGAGAATCGAATAACATCAATCTCCTCTGCGGCTGCGAGGCCCTTCCGCCTCTCGAGAGCTCCGTCGTCCTTGTACCTTGTCGTCGAGTCCCTTTGTCTCCCGCGTTCACGCGCGCGAAGTTATAACGCCGGGGGGTGGCGGTGAAAGCGGGGGAGTGCGGGCTTTTACGCGCGATTTATTGATTTAAGCCCTTCCACCTTTACCTTGCCCTCGCACATGCCACACCCCACCTCCGCTTTTCCCCGGCGTCGCACTTTTCACACCGCGTCGCCCGACGATGTCGGCAGGAGCCAGAAAAGACGCCGGAAAAGCAGGACATCTTTTGTCTACTAAATACTCCTCGACTGAAGTGTGGTGGCCATGGGCCGGAACAAGAGCACAAAGGGCTTTTGGTTAAGATTTCTGGTTAAGATCATCTCGAACGTCTTCGGACGTAATCTGGAAGGACTACCGGAGCCCTTCAGTTTCGAAGGACCCGTTGAAGAAGTCTTCGAGTGCTCGTTCGATATCGCTGACGAGAAACAGTGCGACTTAATTGCGCGGAATACATCGCTGCTGACCCTTCGGCACGCTTTTCTCTAAGCAAAAGAGATCTAATTCCACATTACCTACATAAAATTTTTTTTGCAATTATTATTACGAATGTTTGATTTGTCTTAATATTTGAACAGCGTTATTTTTCTAAGTACGTATTTTTAATTAAACAGCTTAGTAAAAACATTTTGCATAGATTTTATTAGTAGCTCGTTTTTTTCGTTCTTATATTTCCAAATGATAAAATTTTTGCAAATTTAAGTTATCAAAAAGTGCAACAAATGAGGATTAAGCGCTCCGATTTAAAATTGCGTTAATTCGGATTATTGTTATCTTTCGCGATTATTTATTGATTGATGTATGCCGGAAATCGCATCGATTTGCGAGGTATAACGGCGGGCGTGCGCGAGTGCCCTTCGACTAATTGGACGCGCTCTCTTCCATCCTCATTGACGCGCGTCAAACGATAATTAATAACCTCACGCTTGTTGGGATGGACAGTAAACAAACAGGGATGGCTACGTATCGAGAGATCGGCGAACATTGAGAGGTCATAGCCTCTTTACGTGAAACGCTTGTCACTCTCGGGATGTGTATTATACACTGTGCTTCATTCACGCCATTTCTTTTGTACCTATAGATTTTTAATCTACATTTTTAATTTAAGTTTAAATTCTTTTAAAGTTGTGTGTGTGTGTGTGTTTGCACGCGCGCGCTTAAATTCTTAACATCACAAATATTTATAATTATAAATTAAATAATACTTTTGCTATTAGAAAAGAATTTATTTAATTAACAATTTTTAATTTAAATATTATACATAAGAATTTAATTAATTAAAAGTTTTAAAAGTTTTTGGAATTTAATTAATAGTTAAGATAAATTAAACTCTCAAATTGTTCATAAATTAAAAATTATATTTGTGTATTAAATCATAATAGTAATTAGAACGATATTAAATTATTAAGTTAGTATAAAACTATTATTTATCATAATTTATCAAAAATGCCTTTTACAAAATATAATAAATAAAATAAAACTAAATGTGCATTGTGATATTTTTATCTTTACGAATATTCCAAAACTCGAATAACTGGAAGGACGTCTAACGTGTTGATTGGAGCTAGTTTCAAGCAAAATTATTGAAAAATATACCACCCTAATAAATTTTTAATTGCAAATTGCTAAAACATTTTATTCTCATTTTCGTTGAGAAAATCGATCGTACCAAAGTGATCTACAAAGAATCTTGTTAACTGATTTACTGCGCTCAAGTATAAGGAATCGTAACAATGCAGTTATCACACCGCAATGTTTCTTTAAAGTAAGAAAAAGAAAATCCAAACCACTCATGTGATGTCCATTGCAATCTTCAATAAGCTTCTTCGTGCTGTCACCGTGGATGCTATCCTAATAGATCAAAAAGTAGGTTGATGTTGCATCGTAATGCATTCCAGACGCGCACGTCGCGATGTCACGTCCTTGGGGTGGCAATCCGGAAGGAAGTATGTCTTACGTATTCCTTCACGGCAATTCGCAAGCATAGCAACGAAGGGTCTCTCATCCTCCCCTTATTCGTCAAAGACGGCCTCTTATGAACTGGTGCCCCAGAAAAATGGCATGCGGCCAGACTAATGACCCAAAGGGAGGGCAAGCCAACCATTCATGATGGCCCTTCGTAGAGAAAAGGCGATGGGATGTTTAGGATGACGCGAGGGGAAAGTGAAAAAAAGAGATTCGCTTTTCCGCGTACTAAACATTCATTAGCGCCGTTGGTGCTCTTAACTCTCCCTTCGTCCTCTTCACGGAGCAGGACTTTCTTTTCAATGCGAAACTGCTTCTCCTATCTTCTTTCCTACATCTTTTTCTTCTGCTTCTTTTCCTTCTCTTTTTCTTAGAGCAGTATAGCTTTTTGTCGTCTTCTCTCACTTGTTCTCTTTTCTCCTCTCTTCCTCTTTCTCATATTTCTCTCTCTTTCTCATCCTTCTCTTTCTTTCTCTCTATTTTGCTGGTCTTATTCTTCTTCATTTTGCTTCATCGCGATGTGTTCGCTTCCTCGTAAGCTGGTCCATTCTTCTTCCTCACTCGCTTGCTCTCCCTTTCTTCCATCTCTCTTCTCTGTCTCTTTATTCTTCTTGCCAGTTAATCAAACCGGTAGATCTACCTTCCCATCTCTCCCCCTTCGTCATCGAGATCTATGAACCAGCGTGTTCGCGCTCACCATTCCAGAGTATATACTTTGGAGTTCGTGAAGTTTCGCTCTTGAGATCAAAGACTTGGTTTTGAGAAGGTCGGGCTTTAAACTGTACTTACGTCATGCAAAGTTTGAAAGTGAAATTTGCGACCTCTATGAAGCTGTATCCCATTTTCAGGATTTCGATATAATTAATAGGGAAGTCTCTTCCCTAAGGAGTTTGTAGAGTTCCTGACACATTTTAAAAAGCATTTCAGCGGTTAAGTGCAAACAAAGGATCTAAAGATAAGAAAGCAAACTATATATATATTTTTCATAGAAGAATATCAAAACTGTTTAGTATCGATTTAAGTTCTAATACTTTTCTATAGAATTTTTTAAGTATTATCCAGAATTCTCAATAAAATAATAGACATCTAAAAAATTATTTATTTATTAAAGAGATTTAGAAACTTTACCTTAAAAAAAATTCTTGGGACTCATTTATTTCGTTTCGTTATTTTATTAGTTCGAAAGTTTTATTAAATTTATTAAATTTATTAAGTTTGAGTGTTTTATTAAAATTAATTAAAATTAAAAAATAATCAAATTCTTGAGGGATAGTCTAGAATTCTGAAGAAACATCGTCTCATATTTATTGTGTTTCCGATTTGTTGTCACTAGCGCAACAAAAAGTTACCATTTACAATTAGGACGCGTAATAAAAAAACGTTTATACACCAGAATTCTGCGGTTTAAGATTTAAGGACAAAGCTCTTTAGGCCGGTGACGAAAAGGGGCGATGGCAGGATCCCGTTTGGGCATTAATTTCCTTTCGACCGTTGCTTTAGTGGCAATTAAACCGGACGATCGTTACCGCGTTTATAGACACCGAAGTGATGCTGCCTAATAATACGCGTCGTGTCCGCCTCGGGTCCTTTGAATGGGACTCTCGCCAGGATAATTAGAGATAAACCAAATTTATTCGCCGCGACCTAATTATTCGTGGCCGGCTTAATTAATGGCCGGATACGAATCACGCTCGAATTGTCGAACCTAGTCAATCGTGAGTGAGCACGATTCTCATGTGATACTGTGAATTTTGAGAGATTAAAGAGATAACTTTCATAAATTTGACGAGCCATTATTAAATGTTTGATTCATGACGGCATCTTTATGTTGCATCATGCAAATGCAAAATTGTATAATATTAATGTTAAATCTTTTTTCCCATGGAAATTTTGTTTTAATATTTTAATATATTTTAGATGCACTTTGTATAATATAAATTTCAATTTTTAGTTTATATTATAGACAAACGATACTTTAAAGAAGCTCTGAAACGTAATGAAAAATTTATTATTGATAAACTTTTATTTTACTCTTTTTTATTATGCACATTTTAAACATCTCGTTACACAGCACAGCTAATCGAAAATAATGTACAGATTTCATGCTCCAAATAAATCTATGGACAAATAGAAGCAAAGAGAAATTTGGAGGAAAGACAAGAATCGCGCTAATTTTGTTTCTCATTCGGACGTTTGCCTTTGCAATAGCGGCTTAAATGAGATGTAACGTAATGTCGACTTGTCACGCAACTGAGAAGCAATTAAACTGAAACAATCATAATTCACCGAATCGATTCGAGGCTTGCAAGAATGACTATATATCAAAATCTCATCCGAAACATAGGTACCGAAAGAATTGGTGCGGAAGGATACATGCAATTAGTGACCAGATGCGCGTTTATTTCGCGGATGTTGTACATACATACATATCGTTTACGATGGCATACGGAAGTTACCTATAACCAACGATCCGGAGATAACAAGTGAGATCATATGTCTCGTGCAAATAATTCGGGACGTTAAATTTAATACTTTAAAGACGCAACGAAGCTGCATTATAATATAACGGCATATTATATTACATCAGTAATGACAGAATTAATGTCATTTGATAAATTTTATGTAATATAATATAAATAAAGTCATTTCTTCGTCGCAATTATTTTCAATATTATTAGGTACTACAATTGTATTTATATTTTTACTTATATCAATGTTACATATTTTGCAAGAATTTACGTTTACAAAATACAATCTTTTAATCAAAATTACATTATAAAAGATAATATAATATCGCTGCGCCAGCATGTTAATTACGTATTTAATTGTACACATAATTGTTCATAACGTCGAGAATTAGACTTTTACGAGAACAAAATAAATTAACTGCCGCTATAAAAACGTGTCCCTTTTCCAATCGGATTCCGAAATTGCAATAAAGTCCCGCAATCGAAAACCCAACGGAAATATCGTTACCCCGCACCCTGTGCTTTCTTTGCAAGTCTTGGTCCTTTTTTCGACGCCTTCTTCTACCTAGGCGGTACTTCCGGTCTTATCCTGCAGCTCGCGCACGGACATCTAATCGGAAAGGAAACGACGGGTTCCCGAAAATAGGTTCGTATTTTTTCTCTCGCCCTTGCGAAAGCCAAAGTGTCAAAGATGGAGAACGGTATGCCTATCTAACAGCAAAGGAAGCCCGGGTTAAACGAAGAGAGGGGCCAATCAAGTCAGAACACACACAGTCGATTCGGAAACGAAGCAATTTCTCTTCGAGCCACGTTGCGCACTTTTACTCTCGCGGCCCATGCCCCTCCTTCGCTCCCACACTCACGTTTGCCACCCCCGTTCTCCAGTAATCGACGTGCACGGTGGAATTTCTTCGGTCGCGAGCGAGAAAAGGGAATTTTCCTCGAGATAACGACCGGAGTTCTCGGAGAGGAGCATCCTCCCCAGAAAGAGAACGAGTTGGGGAGAAAGAGAGAGAGAGAGAGAGAGAGAAAGGGAGAGAGAAAGAGAAGCAAGCGGAGAAACCGGCCAACTGGCAAGAAAGCGAGACGCTCGCCATTAGCGCCTCCGTCCACAGTGTGTAAAGGAGAGGAGGAACGTGCAACGCGCGCGCGGCGGCCATCGTATCGCGCCGAAGGGCGCACGCGAGAATGCGTGAAACGCATCGGGTCGAGGCACGATGATCCCCAGATGCCTTTGTATGGGCCGTGCACGCCACGCGGGACGTATCTTGATTTAGGACCGGGGATGCGCTTAGCGGCGGATGCGATCGCGACCGTTGAGCCTCGAGCGTGCGGAAACCGCGACTATAACTTGCAGAAGAAATAATTTTTCCTCCTGGTGATTTAGCGTCACCTCGAGATAGTTTAACTGACGTATGATGCTTAATTAAACCATTTGTATCCAACTCTTTTATATTCGCGTCGAAAAAGTTAACGGATGGATTTAAATAAGATTTTTTTTTCCAGTAAGAAATTAATTTAATATTTTGAAATAAAAACGAATCTATGGCAGTGACGGCAAACATATACAGTAGATTTTGATCTGACAATGAAGAAAATGTTGGCTGTGCTCGGGCACGTTTCGTACGAAAAATTCCGGCTACGCCAATGTAGGCTCATTTAGGTACAACTCTTAATTAGTGCCGACTCAGCGCAACGGGAGATGCAGTTCCCGATGGCTTACGTGAGGCGCGGAAAAAACGACGTCGGCATCAGACGCGGAATGCCGAGTTCTCTACGTATGACAGTAAATTTCTTGGGTGTGTCGTGTATGTGTGTGTGTCATAACCACGTAACGTATATTATATCTGTCTTCACATCGCACCTGTCGAGTGAGCTGAGATATCTGCGGACGAGCGATATATACTATTCATTAGGGAGCAGAGTTTCCTCGCTACTCAAATCTTTCAGTCTTTTTCCTTTCCAATCCTCCCGTTAATTATTTCTCTGGAAAAATATTTCTCAATATATTTTATAATAATAAATTTAATCAACTTGAATTAATAAATAGCTTATTTAATATAATAAACCACGGGATTAATGGGAGATACAAATGCAATAAAATTATATCAATTTGCGGAGTCACTGCTGGACCGTCTGTAAAAGTCGTTCGCTTTTACATCGCGGTGCGCCACGATCGATCCATCGGACCTATGAAATTTCCGTGAAATCCCAGCGTAGAATTTTCCGCGTAACTTTTACGCAGCCTGATTGGCGTTGGCCAATATTCGATGGAGAAAGAGCGGCTGCATTCTCGACGACCGCCGTTGGAGCCGCGGCTTCCGAAAACTTTCTCGTCGCGTCCGATAAAAAGTTCGAACCGCGAGGTGACGAGGGGCAGCGGAGAGTGGTGAAATCCCCTATGAAATCTGATTCCGGCCAGCCATTATTGCAAATTTGCACAAACGAAGGAAGCGCAACGTGGCGTCATGTACCGGCTATTTACGTTTAACGATAACTCCGGCGACCGTTCGCGGCGCCGGATTGTACGCTGTATATCAAAGGTGTGCACTGGCACGAGCGATATTGCAACTTTTATTACCTACTATTATGTATTACCTACTGTCGTAGTAAATTACTTCGGATAGCACTACGAGCAACGTCACGAATTTCAGCGCAAGATTGTAATTGAATTGGTAATACGAGATCAACACGAGAGTCTATAATTTGCGAAAATCCAAATAGCCATTAGAATGTACTTCAAAAGAAACCAACGCTTTATATGCTGTAACGATACAAATCTACGCACTGAGTGAAAAATGTTAACGATTTCTCGGTTTCAATATTTATATACTTATAATTTAAATAAGTACTTCAATCAAAGAAACTTCATCAAGTTAAAAAAATCAATCTAGTATTAGATCAACAACTTTTTCCTCAGTGTACAAAATACGTCTCAATATTAATATATACAAATAATGAGATTTAAGACTATCCTTTTTATTTCGATATTTCTGTGTAATTCTTTATACCAACGTGATGGATGTATAATAGTAATAAATTTTTTAACGCGTGGATGAGATTAAACGCCCAAATATTATTTCAAATATTAACAAACTCTTTTAATATAACATCTTCTAGAATTATTCTTGCAGGATATATTATTTTCATTACAAAAATAATGTGCTATTTTCGAATTGTTTTCGTTAGAAGATTTGCTCGCAAAATTATTTTTGTACAAAACTGTGTTTTTCTTGATATTATTTCTCAATCGTAAATATGTTCATAGATATATACTGATGTGCTTTCTTGCAAACGTCGCTCATTGGTATCGCTATGTGAAAATAGCAACCGATGTAATCGATATCATGGTAAAGTTTGTCGGTGATTTTAATTTAGCTGCAGTGTGTTAAAAATATCGACGTGTAGAGATATAGCAGAGCAGATAAAATAGTCGGTGCAATCGAGGAAATCAAATGATACCGATTTAATCTCATTTCCGTTTATCAATTATCAATTATACGTATAGCTTTTAGATCAATTTCATCGCATTGCCGGAGTTTTTAAAGAAAAATTAACCGCGTTTCCTTTTCTATAATTAAGCGCAAAATTAATTTCAACGTTTTCAATAAGATATCCTCGACATAATCGCGTAGCGCCAAGCATGCGCGCAAATGCGCTCGCCGGGACCGCAAATTGCCGCTGCGACGTTGAAGATTTATGCTTTAATAATTATTGTGACATCGGCGCTCGCGTGTGTAAGGCCAATCAATGCGGGTGTGCGTGTGTATATACGTGGTGTGTTGTGCCAGGCTGCGCGCGCGGACGTGCGGATGGACGAGAACGACGGACGGGCAACCGCAGTATGCGAGGAGAGCAGTGAAACACCCTTCCCCTCCCACTCCTCAATGGATATGTGCGAGGAGGGTCCTCGGGGCCTCCTTAGAAGAGGGGTTATCCCCACCGTTCAAGATGGCCACCTCGCATTCCTCCGTCGGCCTGGACATGACCACGCCGCGCCGCCTCGCGCGAGATCAACCACCGTTCTAAGTTCAGGATTTACGCCGCTTCGAGTTACGCGAACGACGGACTGACTGACCGGTTTACTAGATAAGCCATGAACAGTGTGCGTACACTTTTAAAAATCTCACGCGTGGATAGATACTGCTATTCATGTAATCGTCTACGTACGCGATTATTTCGTCATGCTCGTAGAAAAGCATTTACACTGTTTTCGTAATATCGTCACATCTTTTCTCTCAAGCAAAGCTGACTCTGCTTCCGAAAGATTTTAACTGCGCCAAATCCGAAATCAGACATGATCTTACAATTAAAAATTAATTAATAGCAAAGAGAAAATAAGAAAAAGTATTAAGAACTAAAATAGCATTAATAAATAAAAATGAAACGTCGAGAGTTTACTTTATTTTTTATTTTGCGAGCGACATGTGCCCAAAAGTTTCCTATCTACTTAGGAAACTCTACATATATAATACCAATGAAGTATTTTTATTTCTAGCACCTCAATATATTCAACAGACACTTGAATGAATTGTGAGAAACTCGTTGTGCGCCGGACTTTCCGTAAGTACTCCGGAACGATGCGATCGCAGCTGGGACTTTTCCCGCGCGCGGCGGGTCTGGCAATATCATTAGCAAGTGAAAGAAGTAAATCGTTTAAGGTCCGTCGCGTCGGTTTCGTTTATGGACGCGCGGAGAAGAAGCGGGCAGGCGTGCGCGCGGAAGAGACGGCGCGAAGACTCGCGTAAAATTAGACTTTCAAACGGCGCTCAGAAACTTCGTGAGAGAGAGAGAGAGAGAGAGAGAAAGAGAGAGAGAGAGAGGGGGGGAGAGAGAGAGAGAGAGAGAGAGAAGCCTTGGGTCAGGAACCGATCTGTTTCGATCACCGCGTCCCCGTGAAATATACGTGCAAGCGCTGCCGGTGTATTTTTATCCGGATCGTGAAATTTCTTTACGCGACTTCGCCCGAGGGAAACCCATCGGTGAAACTGCCGGCAAATTCGCCGTGAAACCTTTCTCTCCCGACCAACCGAATTAAGAAAGGAGTGTGTCCTTCGGAAATCCACAGGATTTTCTGAATCTTACCGAAAGGGAACTTGAATAAATCTCGTTGTTTTTTTTTTCTGCAAAGCTTGTTGAGCTAAAAGTAAATTAAGATTTAATTGGATTTTTATTTTGTGTTGAGTTTAAACTGTATATTTCGAATTGACCATATTTCGGATATTACTTCGAATATAAAAGAAAGATAATTCATCACATGCAGGATCAATTGCAGAGTTAACATATGGAAAAGTGCGTTCTTCTATCTTAAACTACTAAAACGAACACACAGGATATTGTTTTGTAGATTTACGTTAATATTTATAAATTATCCGGCAAGCCACACATGTTTCAAACCTTTTACCTTTATCTCTCGCTGTCAGACTTTATAGAGAAAATTAGAATGACTATAATATGCAATGTGTGCGTGTGCCTGCGTGTGCTACGATAATTTCTCATAACGGCTATTCGACGGAACTCCTAAGGACCATTTCGTAGTCTGTATGCGAGAACGAGGAAAGTGCATCGCGCGTTCGCCGAATGGCTTGCTTTTAGTATCTCTTCGAACGAGCATACTGTGCCCCAAAATTATCCTCACTAATTGCAACGAGAAAGCGCGTTAGCGTCGTTCCGTTATCAGCGTCGTTAGGAATGTCGTCGCGGCACTACTTTATAGATTACTGATATTAAGTGCGCTTCGAAATACTGACATGCATATTATTTTCTATAGAATTATTTTTTTAATGCATTTTATTTTTATTTTGCATAATTTTTTACAGATATGTCCAGGAAAAAATTTTTTTCTGGATCACACTTTGGGAACTAATTAATTTGTTTTTAATATTTCCAATTACATTTTTAATCTCAAGTATCTATATTAGAACTAATAAAGAGTTAAACAATAGATAAATCATATATAGTCGCATCAAAAGGAATAATTCACGGCGGTTAGCATATTGTCAAAAAGCGATCCGAATTATTGACATTTCCGAGGAGAATATCAGACAGCATCGATACTTTCGAGCGTTTCTAATTCGACGTCACTCGCTGCCGCCAGGGTGCTCGCGTATTTCAAACGCGAATATTATTCCCGGGCATGGCGGAATATCGGTAAACCACTTCTCTACTCATCCTTACGTCTCGTAGGGAAGGCAAGTTTCCACGTGAAACGTTGTGTGCGAGACAGAAAAGCCTTTCCTTCTCGACAGGAAGAAAAATATTTCATTCTTTTGTCAATCAGTTCTTGCTTTGCGAATATACTTCACTGGTAGCTTGATCATGTGTATTCTTCGATGTCGGGATGAATGAACGGCGTAGAATTCATCATTTATAACACTACATAAGGTCTGTTATTCAATATTGCCGGACAAATCCACTGTAACTAAAACTAATTCATCTGGCAACTTTAATTTATTAAGTTCGTTCCTCTCGTAGATAAAAAATTAATAGCAGAAAAATAAGGAAAAAAATAACACATCACAACTGCGAGCCAAAGTGAAAATTCGATCAAAAACCTTTCGATTGTTACAATATCAATAAAATATGACGAGAGCAAAGTTTTTAATTTTGTCTCTTTAAATAAAGAAAAGCAAAATAGAGGTTCTATTTATTGTAATGTAAATTGTAAACTCAATTGTGACACAGAAACGAAATAAAGTATTTTTAATGCTACTGTACGTGACAACACTTCGAATCAAACTTTAGTTATCTTGACTTGGATAATGGAAGAGTGACACACGGGTGTGCAGAGAGATAACTTCTCCACTTCTCCACGATGGAAATAGGGATGTCTGAACAAACATCGAGACCAATACATCCCATACATACATTGTAGCGTCGATTTTAATGTTCTCTCTGGCGAGGAAGGAACGTCTCTTATCCGAAAATTCCAAATTTCAGGTTGCACGATTCCCTCCCAGACTTTATGGTCGATTCTATCCCTCGCATGAAATATTCGAGGTGCAACGGATATTTGGATAATAACGATCCTGAGTTACGTCGGCATCTTCGAACCTGCACCGCCCGCCAATCATCGGTCTTAACGATCCACCATTCGCATTACGTACCGTAGACGCGTATGTTACACACGCCGCCATTAAACGCACGTGGGACCGACGCGAGTGGAACCGAGACAAAGAGACGTAGAACGGAGTTTATTACAAGTACTATAATACAAGTGTCTGCATGTGTCGCAAGAATATAAAGAAAGGGGTCGACAAATAGAAATGAACTGGAGTATGAAGTAACTGAAGGAAATAGAAGAAGAAATGAAGGTATATGCAGAAATATACATTATTAGATGCAGAAGGTGTAGGTGTAGAAATAAATAATAATATAAATGATACGAGAAAAATTACAACAAATGCGGCTGTACAAATATTTCCAACGGAAAATGCAAAATATATAAGATCGCATTTCGATAGCCGACGTGATATCGAATAAAAGCTATAATTCACCGACCTAAGTACGGTTCAATAATGAATTCTCTCATTACAGATTCATATCTCTTGTCAATTACACGTAATCCACATATCTCTCGCGCGGCATCCCGCCGCGCCTTCGCTTTTGCCGCCCCACGGATTTATTCACGCTCCACTCGTTGCGCAAACATACAGTATCAGACGAGTCCCGCGCCCTTCTCGATGCTGCGTATCCGGTCGACGCATATATCTGCCGGTTGCACAACACCCGCAACTTGTGTGGTGGCTACAGGATTATGTTCTGACCCCTCGTCACAGCCCTCTCCTCCCCCCTCTTCCACCCCTACCCTCGCGACTCGTCCGCCACGCTAATGCGTCCGATTGAATATTCGAGGGTGCGGCGGCGAAGGAGGAATCGCCTGTGTGAAGTTAGCACCGCATCTTTTAAAATCGTAAGTTTTATCAAGAGTACTATTTGCACCCCAAAGAGTACTAGAGTTCCTGATAGGTATTAGCAAGAGTACCGCCGAAATACTTAGAGAAATTGCAATTTGAAAATATGAGGTGCTAACTTCCCGTGGCACCGCAACATGAAAAATATATTGTTTTAAAGATCTTATCTTAAAGTACTCGAAAAGTACTACAGTTCCTGATACATTTTAACAATAGTACCAACCGCCAAATATTATAAAAAAATTATTGAAATTTGGAGATGGCACCGCAAAATAAAAAAAATATTGTTTTAATGATCCCATCTTAAAGTACTCAAAAAGTACTAGAGTTCCTGATACATTTTAACAATAGTACCAACCGCCAAATGTTTTAAAAAAATTATTGAAATTTGGGGATGGCACCGCAAAATTAAAAAATCATTCTTTTAATGACCCTATCTTAAAGTACTCGAAAAGTACTAGAGTTCCTGATACATTTTAATAATAGTACCAACTAATAAATACTGAAAAAAAAATTTTTTTAAGATTACAGCCTATCTTTCATAAAAGTGGCCGTAACTCCTTTGCCTTTAATTTTACAGTTTTGTGCCTTAATAACTTTTGAAAGTACTCGCTGGGGTGCCAAAAGTACTCCAATCAAAACCCGGAAATTGTAAAAAAATTTATATATATATATATACATAAATACAAGTTTTTGGAAAAAATAGATTGATATATAACGTACAATTTGCCGACCTTTTAAAGGTTGAGGTACAAAGCTATAAAATCAAAAACAAAAAAGTTACGGTCACTTTTAATTATGTTAAGTCCTCGAAAGAGATACAATTTTTTCACAATTTCCGGATTCTGACTGGAGTACTTTTGGCACCCCAGCGAGTACTTTCGAAAGTTATTAAGGCACAAAGCTGTGAAACTTGACGCAAAGGAGTTACGGTCACTTTTAGATACAGTCAGTCCTCCAGAGAGGTGAAATTTTTTTACAATTTCCGGGTTTTGATTGGAGTACTTTTGGCACCCCAGCGAATACTTTCGAAAGTTATTAAGGCACAAAGCTGTGAAACTTGACGCAAAAGAATTACGGCCACTTTTAGATACAGTCAGTCCCTTAGAGAGATAAAATTTTTTTACAATTTCCGGGTTTTGATTGGAGTACTTTTGGCACTCCAGCGAGTACTTTCGAAAGTTATTAAGGCACAAAGCTGTGAAACTTGACGCAAAAGAGTTACGGTCACTTTTAGATACAGTCAGTCCCTTAGAGAGATAAAATTTTTTTACAATTTCCGGGTTTTGATTTGAGTACTTTTGGCACCCCAGCGAGTACTTTCGAAAGTTATTAAGGCACAAAGCTGTGAAACTTGACGCAAAAGAGTTACGGTCACTTTTAGATACAGTCAGTCCCTTAGAGAGATAAAAATTTTTTACAATTTCCGGGTTTTGATTGGAGTACTTTTGGCACCCCAGCGAGTACTTTCGAAAGTTATTAAGGCACAAAGCTGTGAAACTTGACGCAAAAGAGTTACGGCTACTTTTAGATACAGTCAGTCCCTTAGAAAGATAAAATTTTTTTACAATTTTCGGGTTTTGATTGGAGTACTTTTGGCACCCCAGCGAGTACTTTCGAAAGTTATTAAGGCACAAAGCTGTGAAATTAAAGGCAAAGGAGTTACGGCCACTTTTATGAAAGATAGGCTGTAATCTTAAAAAAATTTTTTTTTTAGTATTTATTAGTTGGTACTATTATTAAAATGTATCAGGAACTCTAGTACTTTTCGAGTACTTTAAGATAGGATCATTAAAAGAATGATTTTTTAATTTTGCGGTGCCATCCCCAAATTTCAATAATTTTTTTAAAACATTTGGCGGTTGGTACTATTGTTAAAATGTATCAGGAACTCTAGTACTTTTTGAGTACTTTAAGATGGGATCATTAAAACAATATTTTTTTTATTTTGCGGTGCCATCTCCAAATTTCAATAATTTTTTTATAATATTTGGCGGTTGGTACTATTGTTAAAATGTATCAGGAACTGTAGTACTTTTCGAGTACTTTAAGATAGGATCTTTAAAACAATATATTTTTCATGTTGCGGTGCCACGGGAAGTTAGCACCTCATATTTTCAAATTGCAATTTCTCTAAGTATTTCGGCGGTACTCTTGCTAATACCTATCAGGAACTCTAGTACTCTTTGGGGTGCAAATAGTACTCTTAATAAAACTTACAATTTTGAAAGATGCGGTGCTAACTTCACACAGGCGGAGGAATCCCACCTCCTATTCGAGACACCGACAAGGGTCCCAGAACGCTAAGGCCGACTCTCCCGAGAAACAACGATCCTGCGCGCGCTCTCGTGCGGTCCATTTTAAATGCACGGGAGTCGTTGCAGGCGCCACGCACAGCAATGAGGGCGAAATGATGGTTGCAGAAAGGAGGGAGGATAGTAGTTATGTCGCTCGGATTATCGTTTATTGGTGTACTCTACGGGGCCGCCACTCTCATCTCTCCCTGCGATCTAGGCGCGTATAGATATATCTAGGGCCATACAGCGTATACGTTCTACGTGGTTAAGCACACGTGCCCCCGATATTCGAGATCCCCCAATGTCCCCCTTCTTCGTTCCCTTCAGCGTACTACCGACGGTGCACCAGGCCAGAGCAAACATTCTAACGCGAAATTGGTTTTTGAAAATATTGAATGGTTAGTCGCACGGTGGCGAAACGGAGGAGGTCGGATGAGCATGTTTTTCTACGCAAGCATCGTAAGAGCGCGAACAGATTTCGGGAGGGTGATCTTTTTGCTAAAGGAGAAAAAAAAAAGAATACGGAGGGTTTCCCGGCGATGTCGCACGTATGCCGTACGTGGAAAACGTCCGATAACACAAGCGGAATCGACGCGGTGATCGATATTACGGGTCGCTGGGTATGCCCTATCGCGTTTTGTTCTTGTAAGGTGCCGCCGCGTAAATCCCACCCACCTAGCCCCATCTCTCTTCGCTCGCCAAGTGATAATCGGATTTCGCGTACAAGGCGAATTCGCGGGCGTTGCCTATCGCCGGTGAAATTTGGAGGGCGAGTCGCTGAATCTAAATTATTTTTTGGGGGTATCTTGCGTGTAAATTTTTTTTAAATAATGGATATTGGTACGAAGAGATACGAAAGAGGAAAGACAAAAGAGATAAACATAAAAATAAATATGTATTAATTAACTAAGAAATTAGTTTTAAATTCGTTATGCTTGAAGTGTAGTCCTTATTTTTAAAACTCTAGAAAAATGACATTGGTAAATATTAATTAAAATCGTAAATTGGCGCGTAAAATGGTACAAAGCTTTGCTTAATATCAATACTAATTAAATTTTTATAAAACTAAATTATATGTGGCAAAATTTGAAAAGACAATACGTCATAAAGTTATATTAATGCATAACATATTTTGGCTTATCATTAATTAGAAAGCGCAATTTCGAGCGCGCAAAATTATTTTAATGCAATTTCGCGCGTCGAAGGATGCAGTTGAGATTTGGGGAGGAGGGCGCGGAAAGTCGCGGTGTAAAATCGATCGCGGCGAAATTCGAGTCGGGGTTGGCTCTCCGATGGTATCTCTCCGTGAAACGCGGTGATTTATGGGCGTATTGTGTATCTAGTATGGAAATTTTTTTCGAGGCGAGAAAAGCGGAGCACCAGGGGTGTATATCATCGGGCGAGAGTGCCGGGCGTGCTAAATGACGCCAGCAAGCTAGCGGCGCGGATGACGAGCGCAAGAAATGCCATCGATAAAATTTTTATAAGCCCGGTCAGTTATCAGTCTGAAAAAATGCGTTGGACGAATTAAAATGTAAGCGCGCAATTTTTCGCATTTGATAAAAAAAAAAAAAAAAGAAACTAACATAGAAGCTATTGTAAATTAATTCGCAAATTATAAACGTGATTGAACAAGATTATTATTATTGATTCAATCTTTCGCTAAATTCGTAGAAATTTACATGATTACGATTGCGAATAAAGATTAATTTGTAAATAACAGTATAGATTTTGTCCGTTAAAACTGAAGATTGATCGACATTGTCGACATCTCGTAATTTCCTAGACACTTGATCGACAAACTACCTAGTTTTTCCGAGCGTTTCTTCTAACCACGGTCTCGCTAGCGGAAAGAGGAAAAGAAGACGACGGATTTCGACATTTCTTGCCGCGTAAATTCCTCGCGAACCGGTTGAGGATCCCAGGATTTATATATCGCATAGAGGGAAGCGTCCCGCCGTGGAAGAACGCGAGTAAGAAAACGCAGAAGCGCCAAAGCGAGTTGAATGTCGCACAATTCCTCGCACTATCGTTGTAATGTAACTTTCTTTCCTTTTTCGACACATAATGTTTTTTCAGATTAAGAAAATCAAACGTCAAATTTAAAATTGTTCATTAAATTTAATCAAAATAATTGTGTATTTTATTAACGTACTTATTGTTATTTTGTTATATGAAAAATTGAACACATAAAATATGCTTATTCTTTTTTTAAAATTGAAAATAAAACAAATACATTTTATGAAATATTGCCTTCATCAGAAGTGCTTATGTATAAATTTGCTACAGATCAGGAACCATTCCTCTCCTCTGAATTCTCGATATTACAGGCATCGACTCAGATTTAATTCGATCGTGTCCTCATTACGCGTGTAACACAGTGGCCGTTACACTTAATAATGCCATCCGGATATATCCGGAAGCCTCATGACCAATCGGAGTCCCTTACACAACGTGTTCTCACAAAGGAATATCCGGTCATCTCGCATCTCACCTCCCGGACAGCCGAGAGCAGGTTGATGCCTGATCACCGGCTGGATCGGCCAAGCCGATAGATCGCCGGCTGGTCGATCGATCGATCGATCGATCGATCGCTCGATCGGCGGACGAAACGGGTGGACGGAACCTCGATACGAGGTTGTAATCTTACGCGCGATTCCGAAGGGAGAGGAGAGGAGAATGCGTAATTCACACCCCCGCGGCTGCGGGACGAAGGCCCGGGAGAGAGGCCGAAAGAGGAATATCAAGGCGGCGGCGGTGTGGAAGACCGCAGGGACGCACAGCAAGCTTCAGAGACCATAGAGTTAAGCTCACATTTAACACTAGGTGCACGCGACATTCACAAATTAATGCTTCTCGTGTTAGTTTTTTCCTACTATTGCATATTCAAAACATAGAGAGAGAGAGAGAGAGAGAGTGGGAAAATCTTCGATATTTGTATTGTAGTATGTGTGCCGAGAGAGATTTATGACATTTTTAGTATGTTTTACTACAAACAAAAAAATCTCCAGACATCTTACGGGAAAAATGGAAAAAAGAAAAAATGCTATATATATATATAAAATCTCATTAATAATAATTTGGAAATAAACTTATAAATATAGCAGATAGTAAGGCTATGCAAATAATATTATTAATCACTTTTCCACAACATTCTGATGCGACTGTACAATAATCAATTGCAATTTCATATTTAATTCAATAACGGCAACAATGATGTGTGCGTATATTTTGTTGTTAAATAATTAAACACGAGCTCGAACTAATATCGTCAAAATGTAATTGACCTGATTTGCGGTCGATACATAATTATCCGTGACGTTATTATTTTATGGAGATAAGCGCAAGCCTGTAACAGTTTGTAATCGTCAATAATATTGTAACGCGGAAAACAGCAATAGCAAAATTGTCTTAACACGTGAATCCCAACAAATCTCCTTTCACGGATCAGTGAATGTCGAAAATCACTTTAACTTTTACGTGCTACCAGTTTCTCCTGACATATACCAGCGTTCTTCGCTCAGGGCCTGTGAGTCCCTTGACATCGCGGCCGGTGGATGATCCAGGCCTGAAAGAGACAGGAAGGAGAGAGTCGAGGTGAAAGGAGAACGGCGAAGGAGAAAGAATCAGGGAGACGAGAAGATCGCGAGATATGAGGTGAGAGAAAGGGAAAAAGAGATAGGAGAGAAAGAGGAAGGGCTCTAGTTGGCGGGGAAGAGAGATGAAATGGGGTTTACTTTGGTTTAGGCGATGGCCTGTAGTGACCTCGAGCTGGGCACGAAGAGGAGAGAGACCGAGTGGTTGAGAGTGAGAGGGAGAGGAGCTTGTTCAGCCGGGAAACCGGTTCCATCCTTCTCGCAGACTGCGGCGGCTGCTGCACCTCGGAGACACTGCACTTAGCGTCCTCCGAAGGCACCGTTTGGGCCTGTCCGGCGGGGCTTTTAGAAATACGACCTTGCGCTTTTTGACAGCCAATCTGGCTCCTAAAATGCTTCGCCGCCGATATGCGAATGTCATCGAGTCTGCAAGACGCAACGAAAAGTTTTTACTTTAATAACAAAGAAAGTACGATTCTTTCCTTCTTATCTTTTTGCAAATCCAAAACGCGAGAGTACCAATGTTTCTTTCTCGTATTTATATATCTTATTCGTGTTGTCTTAAAGTTTTATATACATTTTATTTAAACTCAATGTGCTGTATTTTATTTTTTATTTATTGCATGCAGCGATAAATATAATTATTTACTTTTAACTTATAATATAATATGCTTTATTCTCCTATTTTTCTATTCAGTCATTATATACGTAGAGTAGATTAATCTGAAGATATATTTTGACTATACAAATTCGATGTCCTATAAGCTTTAAAACAACAGTACCGGTTATTTATATTTATCAAATTATAATAGTCACGCGCGTGCGATTTTTATCTTTGTAAAAATTATTATATACGATAGTAGTTACAAACCATAAGAAGACATTTCAAAGAATTATATCATAAGTTGTGTAAATACTAAGATAATTTAATAAAAAACGTAGTAAAAATTTTCATAATTTTTTCCTTGGTCCTCGCTTACTATTTATCATAGTAATTTTTACTATAAAATTTTTTCCGTATATATAGCGGAAAATGCAGAATTAAATACCATAATCTCTGCTGGCAGCATTTGATTAAATGTCCATTTTATATAAAAGCAGTTGATTTCGAGAAACCCGATATCGATGTACTTGCAGATTCTCTACAATGTGACATCCTAGATTGTTGTCTCGCGAGAAACCGGATAAAAGCGACCAGTCTTAAGCAAACAATAACATCGTGACAACGCAGTGCTCAACGCAACTAAGCAAATGCCTTTCCTCTCGAATTAGAAACAGTAATCTATTACAAACAATATATTGTGCCGTAATAAGGGGAGAAATATTAAATAAACGCGGAAACTGGAGATCGCGTGGAGAGCGAATTGATATTTAAATTAGGGATCGACGGGGAACGTAAGCGCGATGATTTAGTATCCGGAAGCGGTTGGCGGGCGGTGAACATCTGAGACACCGAAGAAGCGGATAATAACGGACCGGTCGCAAGCACGAGGACGACCTTAACCCTTAAACCGCGTGTGCAGCGCGTACTGTTACGAGGCTCGCGGAAAAATTGAAACGTGAGAAACAGGTTTCCTGCACGGCGAGAGGTCACCCGCGTCACTGTTTCGCGCGTAAAGGCGCGGCTGGAGCGAACGAGGTCAACACGACCGCGAGGCGGAAATCTGAGAGATCTCTCGGCGATGACGTGTCACGTCGATATCGCGTTTCCGTCGAAGACACAACCGGTTAGAATTTCATGTCACAATTGACAATGTACGCCGTACAGTATTGTTTTTAATATATGTGCGGAACGATATACCGCGATTTTTCGAGATATTTGTTGCTAAGTGAATATCGTGTTACATATTTGCACAAATGTATTCGAGATTATATAAATAAATAAATAAATAAATAAATAAATAAATAAATAAATAAATAAATAAGCAAGAAGTTATACGGTGTAGAATACAAAATGCGCGACCACAATGACACTGCAATATCTTAAAATATTTTCGCAAGTCTAATTTTGATTTAAGCAATTATAGCTGATATAATTACCAGTGTAATTAATTTTTAAATACGATGAGAAGAAGGAAGGTTATATAACGCGTAACAGTTGATAAATAACGCGATGTCATTTTGATCCCCTGCGGTCTCTTTCTCTCCAACACTCGCACTGTTACAAATTTGGAGAGTTGTGAAAGCGAATAATTAATTCAACGACAGAGTTCCCAGATACGCTCGATCGATTGGCGAAAGCCGACACCGCCACTTACGGGAACAGCTGCAAGAAGCGGTAGATACAACAAGAAGATCTCACAGCAACGGAGACGCGGAAATGCGCGCTGCCCTACGACCATTGTGCTGTAAATCGCAGATTTCTATGTATGCGATTATCGGCTGCAAAATATCATCCTCGTCGGTTATATGTCGACGTGGACTTCTCTCTTGGCCGGCTATGCTTTTCCAACGTAATATCTTCCAATACTTGTTTGACCCGAACTTTCCATTCCAACCGAATGCAGCTTCCCACGATACGCCGGCGATACAACGACGTTCTTTCGGCCACAAATTTTCTGATGATTCTCGTCGAGTTTTTCCCTTCGTAATAAATTTGATGGATTGCAACTTGTAATATTCAACATGTGTTAGTAACGAAATTGCTGTTTAAAATTTTCATTTTAAAGTTTGCGAAGTTCAAGTCATCAAGACTATTTTATGCCTCGGTTTACGATTCCTGATACGTGGTAGTGAGACAATCGCAATTAAGAAAACAGAGATTCCCTGTATTTAGACATCGGTAATACTTGTCGTATTTCTTTCTCTCAATTTAATAGTCCTTGTGTTTTCTTCCTTCTCAATCTACTTATATTCATTTGATTTCTCTCTCTCTCTCTCTCCCCTACCACATATGCAAGAAGATAAATTCATCAAAACGCGACAGAGTTTTCTCGAAAACACGTTGAAAATTTAAACAGCAGAAATTCCTGGTAGAGCGCGAGCATAGGTTGTCGTTTAATCAGACCCGCGATTGTTAATCTTGCCGACAATGGACGCACGACGGTGTCGAATGCAATCGTGCGTCCGGGACACGGCGCCGTAACAATCGCAGCCGCGATAAAAAGGAGCTGTGGCAGTAGAGAGGAAAGAGGGAAAGAGGCAATAGAGGACGGAGGAATATACGCGTTGCCCTTCGCTCTGCCGCGTTATAAATCGCGGATTTCTACGTAGGTGACTGCCGGCCGCGTGTGTACCGTACGTCGGACGTCGGATGATCCATTTAATGCCGCGCTCCGCCATGCGGCATAAATCACGCGCGCGTTATACCGACGTGTAATATAACCGGCACCGCGTGCGCAGCATCCCGTTTGCAGTATGCCGAACGAAAGCGGTGCCGTGCATCGCCGTGCCGTGTCGTACTGTGCCATGCTGCTGCTGCTGCTGCTGTTGCTGCTGCTGCTGCGCCGAGGCGTTGTGCGCCGATGCATCTGCGCGGCTTTATCATTGCGTCGCGCCGTTGCATCGCGCTCGCGGTCGGAAGACGCCAAACATGTTCCGGTTGTGTTCCGACGGGAATTTAGAAATGCACTCGTTCCCGGTCACTTCCTCCGAATTGCGCCTGAATTGTTGACACGACGTAAAGAACAACTGTAAGATATACAGCCTGCACGCGCGCGTCATTATCTGAAAAAATGTCGGAAATCAGGGGGAAATTCTTTTGAATGCTGCGCTACCGCCGTTTGCAGAAACCTCGTTATTGTGATCATCATACTGTAAGAGTCATATACTTGACAAGTACAAAAAATTAAACAAAAAATGAGATACCATCGTTAGTAAGAAAAGTGATAACATAAGAAAATATTCTGAATTCACAAAAAGGACAATGATCTAACTAAAACCGTTTTATTATTATTACTTCGTCACGTTTATATTTCATTAAAAGAAGTGACGGTAAAATAAAATTGAAACAGATTTTATACTGAGTATATGTTACTTAAAAAAAAATTGCTTTTAGTGCATTATTAGAATTTTTTTTTATTCTTTGCTGTAGGAACGATATTCCTCGCATTAAATGCCATGTGTCTGCGCATCAACCTGATCTCTCATTATTAATTAAGACCGATCCAATGCGGTTTATGGCGACGAGGATAGCGATTTGCTTCGCCGATCGCGTTCATGATCAAAGAACATCTAATTGTGACGTGATCGCTGGAATTATCTCACGCGGGCCTAATCGTCGCTGATTTCTTCGAAATCGCCACGAGTTGTCTTGCATGACGCGTTATACCGGCGTGTCCGTCTCCGCCGATGTCATAAATTCAACGGCGTATCCGGGCATTCCTTGCGTACTCGTCCTCATTCTCCGTATAATTAACGCCGGATGAGTCGGCAGGGGTGAGAGGTGAAAATCCATCAGCGCGAAACGTCGTGCGTGTGTATGGAAGACCGAAGTGAAATTAACCCCATACACGATCGCCGTTGGTTTTTTTTTATTGGACGCGAGTTGAGGTGAAGAGTGGAGATGGGACGGACGGAGAAGTAGGAGAAAAACGCCGAGATAAAACTGCACGAAGAAGGTGCGATCGATATGTCGGTCTCCTTTTTTTCCGTGCGGCGCACGGCGCATTATCTATTCTTGGATTTCCGGTTTTATGCAATTGATCGATTCAGTTAGTTCGGGCAAAATTTGCATATTCTGCTATTAAATTAAATATTATTTTATCATACCGTATTTTCGTAAAAAATCCATATTCGCTGTTGCTAATTCGCTTCCGTGGAAACTTACCTGCAAAAGAAAGAAAAAAATAATTTTTATTATATACATAATTATGTAAATACTTAATAAAATATAAATAAAATATCGATTTTAAGATACATAGAAAAACGAAATGTAATATTAATATACGAAATGTCAAAAATGTAATCTGGAAACATGATTTTTAAAAGAAAGTGTCGTATTTTGATTTGCCAAAAAGAATTATAAGATCTTTGTTTAATTATAAAGATAAGATAAAATAACAATCAAAAAATTAAGATTTTTATAATTATTTTTCTATTTATATAATTTTTTTTCCTTTTTAAACAAAAATTTGCTTCGTAACAGAATAAAAGTATACAGAATAAAAATAAAGTCGTGTTTTAACTTCCATTATGCTCGCAGCAAGTTGAAGGAGAAAGAAACTGCGCGCATTCGGTAAATTGATTAGCTTATGTATCTTAAATTGTGTAATTTATATTTCTCTTCATCTTCTTCTTCAGATCCTTATTATTTCATTAAATAAACTCTTGTCGCTTAGAAAGTCATAAAGAAAGATTAAATAAGGAAATGGTAGGATAAGAAGAATGTTTGTAACAAAATAAAATGTTTGATATATAGTTCTGATATATAATACATATAATTTTGTTGTTTTTCGTAAAAAAATAAAAATTATATATAATTCCATATTTTATGAATGAGAAACTCATATGGTTGAATCAACTAAATTTTTGTTTAGATATGGGCGAACAACTACATTGTTTTGTTGCGTCAACCAATGTATTTGTTTGCCCACATCCAAACAAGAGTTTAGTTCATTCAACTAAACGGGTTTCTCAGTGTATACATCCTTACAATAAAGTGTTTTATTGCGATGGTTTTTTTTTTCAATTTCCAAAATCATAAAGCTGCCACATTGATAATGAGATGCTTAAAGAAGTGTTGATGTTTAAGGTGTATTGTAATTCGATTTGGCACGCGCTTAAACGGGGAAGTCTTGTTTCATTTCGACGGTGCGGTAGTCATGGGACGGGCAATAATAGTATAACACTAGCGGATCTCATTTCGCAGGACGTGTTTACCCCCGCTCTGGAAACCGAAGTTTGACCTCGAACACCCGAAAGTGAGGAAAGGGAGCACTGCGGTGCTCTGGGGGTTCGCGAAGGCAAGGAGAGTGGCTATATCGTCGCTCATAAATAACGAAAGTAGCACCGGCAACCCCCGTGGCGTCAACTCCCAGCCCTCCATCAGCACCGCCGCCGCCGACGCTGCTGGTGGGAGTCAGTGAAAAACGGCCGACGAGCTCGTGGAAATGCCCATGGCTCTCGTAAGCCTGCGAAAGCGATTTCTGCTACTTCCGACTGGGAATTGTGCGACCGACTCGGGCAAGCCCCGGTCTGTCCCGAACTGTTCCGAACGGCGTGAGGTAAATAATTGGTCTGTCGGGGAGGAAAAATGCAACTCTCATGAAGGCCGATTATACTGAACATCAGTGATGATCTCAGTAGAAACGAAGTGTCACAAATCTACGAGAAAAAGATTCGGTAAAAATAAAGTCTGTAGAACTTATTTTACGATTTTTTTGATAACCCGCTAAAAATAAATTTTATGGAGTGTAGAGTATTTTGAGTTTTAAACAAATGCAGGCATCGTAAGAAATTTATGGCTACTAGCATTTTTATATGCCAGACTCGTAGAACTTAAATTAAATAAATTATATATATATATATATATAAAATTTATTTAAATTCTATATATATATATATACACACATATATGTATCCATTTGTAGAAATCTAAGATCTAGTACAAAATTCAAAATGTCTCATCTAATATGTAATTAAACATTCATAAGAAATTGCAAGAAATAATTTCTAGATTATTGCTTTAGGATTGATTAGAAATCTAGAATTTAGAATTTAGCTTAATCGTAGAACTGCACAACAGCATAGTCTTTCGGTAACTGAAACGGACGAATTCCCATCGTTAAACTCGCAACGTCCGCTCTTCAAGATTGTATGTCGCACGGTATGCATCACGATTTATTGCACACCGTGCACCATGGCGGCGTGAATTAACTACCGATCTTTATGTAGGTTTCTTCAATTTAAATCGATTATATACCACTCCATCGCCTTCGTTCGTCCAGGCGAGCAAAATAAAAAAAAAATGTATGCGCGCAGGCAACGCAAATAAAAAAAGATTATTCGGGAAAGGAAGATTCGAGAGAAAGAAGGGGATAGAGTGAGCGAAAGAAAGAGAAAGAAAAAAATACAGAAAAAGTACGGTGTGTTGGAGCCAAGTTTAACATAAGCGTTGCTTTCCTATAGCCGGGCCTCATTAGGAGTGCACGCAGATTACCGAGAAGATGACCTCGAGACGCTGCAGTTGCCATGCTCTTATACCACCGGCCGTATGAGCAGCGCCCGCCGTATGTCCCGTAAGCTAATTAAGACGACAAAAGTCCACGTTAATCCGAGAAACACTCGTCTCGATACGGAGAGTTTTAAGCGAAGGAAGGGGTCTCTCTTGAAGGAGAGAAAGCATCGCGAGACTGTGCTGGTAGTCTACTCGAGTACCGAGGGTGGCCTGAATGTATGGAAAAGGAAACGTAGTCACTTAGAATTGCTATATATTAGTATTTCCGTATAATTTTAGAGAAAACTGGATTTTATACGTCTTGATTTATAGTACATAATCATAAGTAAATTATCATAAATTTGCGACTTAACATTTTTTTTCATCTTAAATTTTTTTAACTCTTCCAACACTTTTTAAAATAATTTCTAGTTATCATTTTCCGAAAATAAATACATTTTGTAATTATTCGATCATTTTACTAAAATTTATATCGTAGTTGTTAAAAGATGGATCTCGTTTTTATTTTTTTATTTATTTGTAATCGCACTTTGTATAATTTGTAACACACACAATCTTCTATATTTAGAACACACTTAGGTTGCCTTCGATAAGACGTAAAGAAGTCGATTACGCGCACACATACGTAAATAAAGTGCGAGGCGTGAGCGCGAGATTTACGGCTCCTTCGCGTCGCGCTTTTACTTCGGCAATGTTCCGTCGTATATTAGCTACGAATTGTAGCTCGCCGAGAAAGCGAGAAAGAGGGGATGGTCTCTTCCGGTCGGACAGATGCAAATCGGCGATAGGCCGGTAGTAGCGTGACTTTTATGCCCAACGACGTTAAGTCGGGGCTGTAACAATAAAAATGCGAAACGCCTCGAGCGGAATAATACATACCGCGCTTTGTTTCGCTTCGTTATTTCGCCCCCCTTTTTTCCAATCGTTTCCCCCTTAACCTCTCTCCCGTTAATTGTCCTCCCCTTGATCCATGTTCCATTCGAACACGGTGTTGTCTTCGCTGTGCATAAATACACATTTTTACGACGATATTAAATATGATTATGCCGCTTTTTAGCGATGCCCCCGTGCAGCTGAGGGCTTTGCTGGTTTTTTTCGTCCCTGATCCATGAGCACCATGACCATTACGAGCGCGTTTATGGACAATCGCAAAGACTTGCGACGAATTCAAATGGTACATCTTGAATCCCGGAAGAACTGTTCAAAAAGTGAGTCGTATAAACAACATTTGCTTCCCGCATAATTATTAAAAATATTTTTAGATAATGGGAGAGAATATAAGAGAATTTTGATCTCTATGTTAAACGGAAGAATATTCTACACTTTCTGAATTGAAAATATACAATAAATATTTATTTTCTTAAAGATCATAAAAAATTAAATTCCAATAATAGGCGTGCAGATTGCTGATTTCCAGTTAGAACCTCAGCAAAGCAGCAGAAAAATTGGATTTCAAATTGTATTCACCAAATGCGATATACTTCTATGCTTTCTGGAAAACATTCAAAAGGTGTCCCATAAATATCTCGGTTGAATTCAAGCTGAAATGTTTACTTCTTTGGGCAAGAGAGCCACGTTACTCGTAACAGAAGCCGAAACTAACGGCGCCAGAGCAATGCTTGAATTTCTCCAAAACGGGCGTTACTGGTCCATCCGGTTCGAAGTAAAATATAGTAGTTTACTCTTGAAAAACAGGAGAATCGACCTACTTCTCATTGAATTTGCACGCCTCCACGAATCCTTGCCAGAGTACTGCATTTCCGATTCTCGCGCTTGGTTCGATGCTATCGATCATTTCTCAGGAACGAGGGAGAGTCTCGATTCTTAGTTCGTCGACTTTCCGTTCCATTTTCCAATATTTTTAGTACATTTATGTTGACGAATATGAACCACGAAATATGAAATTTCAGGTAAAATTGAAATATACGCTTTACATTTCTTGAATATCTCTTGGTTTCGAACCTTCACTAAAGATTTCGTAATAACTTAATGCTATTAGTGAAATACATTATAAATCTCAAATGTACAAGTTAAATTATCGCTAAACGAAAATACTTTATAATTTAAAAATCAAAGTATATAAAAAAATATATATATATATTCGCAATTTTTTGAGATTTTATCTCTTCTTTAACAAAAGTTTCGAAATTAAATAACTTTTTATAACTTTGTAGGTTTATCATTAAAGCCATATAATACTTAAATCTTAAACTAACGGTCACTAAAACAATCATTAAAAATATGTTTAAAAAATACTAGACTCAATGGTACTCAAACGTTATTAAACTCAAGAATCGAAGCTTATATACTGATACAGATTTCCTATCTCATGGATCTCATCTCGCGATTGCACGACATTGTGCAATCAATTAACAGAATGCAGCATAAACTTTTGTAGAGTAATGACAAAGGTGATCAGTTCTTTTTCATTCTAATTTTTTTTGTTCGATTGTAGCAGAGTCGACAGTGCACTCGGGACCCGCTGAGAGCACACGAGTATGAAGGCATAGAACGTAAATATCAGCTCGTTTGATCTCAGAGGCCCCATGAAAATGACTTGTAATGGCGGGGCCCTGCGTACTTTACAGGCCGCATTCGAAATAAATATTTCGAGTTTACGGCCCCTCGAGAGGCGAACGGCCCCCGCTGTATCGCCACAGGGTGGGAGTCGGCGTCAGTGACGAACATTAAAACAGAGGATCCCATGAAGGGTGCCATTACAATGACTTCCAGTGAATGATAATCAGTCCCCTGTTTGAGTCTGCATTTTTTCTGCGTTGGACTCGATTATTTATATGTTTCTCTGGAATCTGGTTGATCAAATTTAATATACGAAAGTAAATTCAAGAAAATCTTGATCTAATTGATGAACGTCTGATTTTGATAAATATACAAATATGTTATTTCAAAAATCCAAGTGCATTATCGAAATATACGAACTACGTTATAAAGTGTGCTTAAAATAACTGTAAATAATTTCATATCATTTTCATATCAGCAATGATTCCTGTACTTCAATTAATTTATTTGTAACGTAGTGGGGATTATGCTGAATGATAGAACACGCGTTAACCTGAGATAGAGAATATCCGCGAAAGCATACATTACGGTATAATAAAAATAAAAAAGACACGCTTAATGCAAATCTAGAGAGATTAAACGGTAATAATAAATGTTTGCAATTCGTAGTCATTCTCACCTTATTATTCTTATGGCGCACGGGATAAGCGAGCTGACAAAGGGCCACTGGCAAGAGCGATGCGCGCCCTTTCACGTGCTGTAATCCTCGCTCTTCAAGGCCTCAGAAATATTTATATGCATCTTAAGGCGTGGTGAGGGGGATGAGGAGGACGCGCACCCGTCGAAAAAGATTATTATTAACGTCGTCGCTCGACGGATTCGCTCCGGCATGGTCGGAACCGATAAGAGTCTTACGTGGAGTCTTTCTCGACTCGGGTAGCTGAAAAGGGCTGCGAGAAGGACGCGTGCCAGCCTCGATAAGTCGCGACCTAATGACGAACGTCCGCGGGGATGCCGGCGAGTGACGTTCGCTCGCACGGAAGGGTGGCGTCACGAGAAGGGTGGTGATCCGATCGCAATTAAGTCATTGCATGATCCATTGCCCCTATGATTGATGTCTGGCAGATTGATATTAGACGCCGGTAGATATTTATTAGGCGTAAATCGTGCACGGTGGTTTAATTAATGGCGCGATGGATAGGTCCTTACGGAGTTAACCCCTATTAAAGGCGACCAACTATGGCATCTTCGTTATATCTTCTCCTTGATGATAAGATACAAGAGAAAAGGCGAGCTATGATGAAGTATCTTGAATTAAATTAATTTCGTTTTGATTCAAGATAAATCAAAATGAATGACTCAAAATGAATCAAGACGAAATGAATGAATAGAAATAATCGTTTGAACAACTTGTGGCTAAAGATATACAGTCAATAATACAGATAATGCAGAAAATTAATCTTTTCTTTGATTTATAATTTGCAATCATCAACAACTATTAGAGATATCATCAGAGATAAGTACTTGTGACCAAAAAAATTTTTCTTGCCTTTATCTAAACATTTCATTTCTACAATCTCTCTTTGTATTAATAGTTTTTCTTCAATTAAATATACATTTCATTAAAAAGTATATTATATATCTAAAAAGTTGCACGCACTAACAAAAATTGTGTCAAATATTAATAATTAAAAACAAATAATTTTTTTGTAGTGGACACACGTACTATTACTTTTCGCAAAAAGAAATAGTAATCGCATAAACCGTTGTGCATACGTTTCGCGACAATTGTGGTATCGAATTCTGCGGGCAAGGTTTACCGGACTCTTTTACCTTGGGAATGCATTAGACAGCGTTAAGGATTATTTCTATCGAACAAGTTGGTCGATATCGAGCGGGCGTTTTCGATATTCCGATCTCTCGCGGCCTGAAACCGGGCATCGGGAAACCGTCTCGAGGATAATACTTTAAACGCTTCTCTCCCCTGCCCGGTTCGAACGTTCGAGACGTCAGAAACTTCCGACGGAGAATTAATCCTCCGTTTCCGCGGGATATTCCCGGAGCAGAGTCGAGCAAAGTTTCGTCAGACTCGACCGACGTCGGACGTACGTGCTGTCTTTCTTGTCTTCCTCCATCTCTATCTCTCGTCGTTTCTCTCTTTCTCTTTTCCTCCCGATCTTTTAGCTCACTCCCGTGTTCCCATGTGGAAGTAAACCGCGAAACGGACATATCGCACACGTCTCGTTTTTTCACCCGTTTCCGATATTCCCGTGTCGGCGCTGTCAAGCGATAACATTGTAAAAGGATTACAGAGACGATCGATCTTGCCGGCTTTTCCTATATCCGGTATGTAGTTCACTTTGTCATAACTACATGCATAGTTACATACGGGATATGTAGAGCGGAATTGTATCGCAAATTACTCTATTTGAGAAATAATTATGCAAAACGGATTAAATCCATCTTTGGATCAAAACAAATTAAACGCAAATTACAATTTTGTAGAGCGATAAATAGATAAAATTTCTTTCCTTTTTTAAAAAACTGTAAGTGTAACTTGTAATACTCTAAGAAAGTTTTAATGTCAGTTTTAATTGCTAAGATATTGAAAATTCAAAATTAAAAGTTATGGTAAAAGACTTTAATCAGAATCTCGCAGGGAAGAAATAAAATTTAATTCAGTCGAAAGATTTGTGTATTTAAAAAAGTGAAAGAAATTGTAAATTCAATAAAATATTGAATTAAAATTTGCAATAAATATCTCTTAAAACAGATCAATTAAATTATATAATTTTATATTTACTATTATTTATTATTTTAGTCTTTCACCAAAACTATTTAATAATTCGCATCAATTTTATCTTGTATTTCGATGTCATTTGAAATTGTATTTGTATATTATATTGTTCATATGAATATTATTGTATATTATATCCTACATTTTTTTAAATAAAGAGCAGTGAGATCAGATCTAGAATTAGAGATGGTTGTATTTAATTCTAAATAGCGATAAATACAGCATAGGTTCAAAGGCTTTAAGCGCGATAAACGATTCATAGATCGATCAAATTTCGTTCGCTTGCCACGTTTCGTGGGTCGCGATGGGCCAACCGCAATTCGGCCACGATATTGAAATTAAAATGCCAGCGAATAATACGAAGAGATAGGAAAATACGTCTTTTTTTTGCGCGATCACCGGGAACGAGTAGGTGGAAACAGGGCGGCTGCTTTGAAATCATGCCGGGGAAAAAGCGAACGGAGTATAACATGCACGTTCATAAATATATACGACTTCTATCCGTTCCTGTGATGGCCGCGGGCAACGTTCCGGAAAAACGCGGAGAGCGTTTTTTCCATCGGACTAGGGATACTTTCAGGTATCGATAGTTTTGTTCAACCATGCGGTCGAGTATGAAACGTAGACTAAAATTCTGTGATATCTGATAATTGGAAACCGGAAGACACGTTCGATTATTATATACATATAAATAGGTATTAAATAATATTATACAGTTGATTCATTATTAAATCATTATAAATTAACGTCAGAATGTTTAAATAATTTGTATTAAAGTTGGAGAACAAAATTTCTATCAAAAATTTTATACAACTCTTTCTCTCTCTCTCTATCTCTCTCCAACTAAGAAATTCGTATTTTCTTTTAAATATTGTAATATTGTAATATTGTAATAGCTTATTTGTCTGAAACTCTTCTACCTTTGTATAATTTTTTATGTACCATTAACATTATATTCATATTTTTATTATAATATTTTATTGATTTATCTCTATTATATATAACATCAAGTCATTTCTGTATGTGTGTGAGATAGAACGAGAAGAGAAATAAAATCTTAAGAGTGTATGGGAAATTTGAATGCGTTGTTATAACACATCCACGTTTTGTTGTGTCATAAATATTAAGAAGTTTCGGATTTACAAATATTTTTATCATCAATAATCATCTAATATTACACGAGTCTAACAATCGCATGATCGATTCCGTGTAAGACTTCAGGTCGATTTGAACCTCTGCTCTGTAATGCGGCAAAATCGAACTTGGAATAACATCGAATAAACCAAAGTAAACCGTCATTTTAGTATGATCTACACATACGTAATTCGCGTGTTGATGTAAAAGGGACAGGAGGTGCACCTCGCGCTTGAAATTCCGCCCTAGCCGTTCCTAGTGTTCGCGCTCACCGAAAAGAAGAGAATGAGATAAAAAGATCTGAGAAAAAAAGGAAGAGAGAATGAATAAAGAGAGAAAATCGAGCAAAGCGTGGGTGGAGCAAGCAAGGTGCTCTTACGAATTCCACGGGCGAGCGTCTCTTTTACGGCTACTTAAGACAGTAGAGATGCTAGTTCCGGCCGAAAAGGAAGCCGGAGGTGAGGCAAGAAAGGGAACTGAGCGTAGGAACGGCGCGGTCGAAGGAGAGACGAAAAAAAAAAAGGGAAAGAATGTGAGAGCTGGCGGGTGAGGGAGGCACGACGGAGAATCGAGCCAATCTTGGCCCAGGGCACGCGCGTGAAATATCGGCGTACGGGGAAATTACTCCCCGACGTGAAATTTTGCCCCGGGGCGAATTTCGCCGCGCGCACGTGAAAATACGTTACGGCGTGATTAGTATATTAAAAGTAACGGCGGTACATTAAAGGAAGGCCGCGGGAGCGAGCGAACCGCAAGATTTATCTCGGAAGTGGACGCGACATCGCGTCAGATGGTTCATTCCTTTGCATCCACTTTCCTTACGAGTAATGATCTTTAATTTTTAATTTAATTTATTTTTAGTGTAAAGTTTAATATTCAATACTGATGTAAACACGGAGCCATTAAAATTGAGCCCAATAGGTTTGGAAACTCTAGGCATCTAGTACCTAGGTAGATAGAGTTCAGACAAATTGAAGAGCTAGAGAAAAAGAATTATTCTAATTCTGTGAATAAGAAGTTTGAAATTTGATTCAAAAATTCAAGAAACTACAATACTATTCATATTATGTACTTTCAAATAACAAAATATTATAGTAAGTAATAAAAGATTTCCATCATATTATAAAGTTCGTGCAAATTACGCTGTTTGGATGAAAATCCATTTAAGAAATCCGTATGATTTTACTCGTGAAATGAAGCTGCATTGCATGAATATTTTAAAGAAATATTTTAGTTTTAACGTGTACGTATACACGGATACGAAAGTGTTATCTTCTTGTTATTTCATTGTTGAGAAAATTAGCAAACTGAGAGAAAATGTTTTAAGCTGACGATGAAAAAAGAATATCGCACTTTATTCTAACAACTTGTCTGAATGTTTCTGTCAAATTGTCGGAATATTCCGAAATCGTTCCCGTCATGCTTTTCTATCTTCTAAATGAAATTATAATTAAAGCTTTCAAAATTCTGTATATTTCCATGTCCATGATCATACTTGGCATAAAGTGCATAAAAATGCAAAAATTCGAGAAACGCTGGAAATACAAATCTAGTTTAAATCCATTTTCATTAAAAATAAAATTAAAATTCAATTTTTAAATAATGACTCTTCGAATAAGCACCTATAGTAACAATTGCAAAACTGACCGCTATATATAAAATAAAAGTTCTATGTGCCCCTATCAATAATAATCAATATTAAATTAACCTAATTTTATGAGAGATTTTGCTAAATAAATACTGAATCTATTTAACTGAATATTTTAGGTGTCACTGACGCGATGCAAAAATTGAGGTACAACACAATTGCATTATCAAAAGTATCGACGTGGCGACACATAGGTAACAAAATCTAACGGCGTCGTAAAGTCTCGTTGTCGGCGCGAGAGTTATCGCGCCCATTTTCCGACGCTCTTCGACGACGGAACGGTCGGAAAAACGGGCAAAGCCGACGATAGCCGGAGAGCCGGCCGTTCTTCTCTTCTCCTGCGGGATAATGCCAGCCCATATCCAACTGGAACGTGCGAATCTTGCGACACCTGCGCCGCCTCGCACAGACGAACGCCGCAATCATCCAGGAACGACGATTACCGACACGCTCTTGTCGGACCCTCGTCCGTTTCTAGGAAGGCAGAAGCTGTCACTCTCGTGGATGCACGAACGCGCGAATGAAGAACGGGGTACCACGAGAAGTTCGACGAAACGCGTTCGCCATCTGTGCACACCGATCTTCTGTTATAATCGCACCTTGTTCTACTAGAGCTGCTAGGGTCAAAGCTATGGAAATCAGCGAATCGGAAAATCCAAAGTCCGAGTGCGGGACTTCGGAAATTGATCCGAAGAATCTGCTATTCACTTAAAAGAATCCACGAATTCGAAAATCGATTAATCTCACGGAAATGTATTTATTAAATTTCAAAATTAAAAAATGCAAAGAAATTCCAAAATCTAAATGCTAGCCAGAAAATCCGTTTCAAGATCTAAAAATTCAGATTATATATTTAAAGGCTGAAAAGCTCAGTTAAAAATATATTTAAAAATAACTTATGAGATCTGCAAATACAAGATATATCAAAATAAAAATTTTAATTATACACATGTAACTGAATAATAATAATTATTCTTTAATAAATTTTTTCTTTATAAAACAATTATACAAATTAAAAATAAAATTATATAAAAATAAAAAGTTGCGGAGTTTGACGATTGTAATCGCGAGAATTTAAAAATGTAAACTTGCAAAATGTTAAAAACATAATGAAAATTTTATCAAGTTAAAACATAAACGGCACAATCTTGCAAAGTAAATCTCTGTCTTTCGGACAAAGAAAAACGGTACTACTTAAGATTGAAAAGATTGGTCCGAATTTTTTTCCGGACTTTCTCATTCCCCGCGCTCTTCTCGCGTTGGACGTACAAGAGGGTTGAAATGAGACTCAAATTAAAAACTATAAATCAGACACAGAGATTACTTGCAACCGTCAGACTTGTCTGGAATGAAGGTGGGACAAGTCGAAAGTAAAAAGAAAGAGCGTAAGCAACTGATGAAAATCAATAAAAGCTTAAAACTTTAACATTTTACTCATTTTATAACTTTGTTAACATTAAATTAAAATTACTTCGCGTATGAAATCTTGAAAATTAAAATTTGAGAAATCAGTAGCTTTTTATACTGATCTTTCAATTAAAAAGAAAAAAGTTCTTTTCCTAAGTTCTTATTCAATCTTTGTGAATAGGAATTCTTTGTTGGAAGAAAATTATTTTGAGTTACTAGTTATTCAAAAGTAATCTACACTAAATTAGTATTTAAATAAAAATGAGTTTTATAAAATAATTAACGTAGACTTTTATTCCTCTCTTTATTTCGCTCAAATAAATAGGAAGATGATTAAAATGACTTATTACAAGAGAAATAAAAATTATTCAGGAATTTACGTATTTTTCAGTCACTTGTTCAAGTACGGAGGAATCCGTCGCGTGACCTCGCGCGGAAAATTGCTTCGTCCAGGACGATCAGATTTCCTACGACTTGAAAGAGATTATAGAGCAGCCGCAGCACGTAGCGAAAATTAGGTCAATTTGCAGGGGCAATAAGGAGCTGGGGTGAATTGCACCTCGCGCAAAACACACACACACACACACACTCTCTCTCTCTCTCTCTTTCTTCCCCTCTCTCTTTCTTAGCAGCAGCAGCACCAGAAAATAAAAACGCAGAGCAGCAAGATGCCGACGTCGCGCAAAAGGCGCCGAAACGACGCTCGTAAAATGCCGCGCTCTAAGCCACTTTTGCAATCAACGGCTCAATTACGGCCGAGCTGCAGTTTTCGATCCTTACCGGAAAGAAGGCTAGCACTCAGTTCGCGCGCCGCATTTTCCGGTATTACAAAGGTGATGCATTGTACATGCACGCGCTGCTCGTCGCAGTAACTCATTAAAATTGCGGCCGAATTGCCGTCCGCGTAAACGGAAAAGCGAAGAATGTTTGTAATTGATCTTTATTATTTATTCCTCAACACGTTGTCAAGAAATACCTTTATTGACAAATACATATAAATTTTTGTAAATAGATGACAATAATATCTAGTTGCTCATAAAAATATTATATTAAATATAATTTTGTTCAATAAATTAAAAATAAATATAAAACGTTGATGTATGGAAATATAATATCAATTTTATAAGAAAAACTCTTTAAACTTGCCCTTTCTAAAAATGTATACTGTAACATAATTACGTGACACATATACGGAACCCTGCAAGAAGTTAATTCGTGTGCGCCTGTCAACAAGGTCTTTCTTACAGCGATATTCTTGGAAGACCGTGGAATCTAATTCGCAAACCTGCCAGACTCATTTTATTTGTGCAAAAAGAACTTTTTTGTACCGCACGGTTTTACGCGGGTTCGATTTACGCGCGTTGCGACAGTCACACTGGCTGACGCATCGATCGTGCAAATCGAAAATTGCCTCTATTCTTGCATCGACGTTATTTCGGGGAAGCGCGGCGGAGGAATGGATGGGATGTGGCCGGAAAAATTGGTTCCACAGGATTTTACGAGCGATCCCGGAGCGAGTGCACACTAAAACGCGCTCGCATGAATGCACTCCGCCGTCATCGTGGCGCGTTCCGCGCGTGATCTCGAAGGAAGATGGGATCCGTAAACGTAACCGGGGAGGAGGCCGATCGAGTTGGGTCGCGAGCGAAGGTACGATTCTATCGTGAGGAGTAGGGCAAAGGGGTTGAAGAGGGGACCGAGCGTGCGGATACCTCCCGCTCACCCTCCATGGAGAAACTTTGCCGGGACACTCGTATACGGCGTGTAACGAACAAGCCGAAAAGCAATAACGACACGGCGCGCGGAGTCTGCGGGTCGCGCATGTAAATCCGACAAAGGGTGAAATAAAAGCGCGACGTAGGGGAAGGAGGGAAGTTCCCGAGCGGGTTACACTCCGCGCGACGTAGAATACTCCCAGCCTGATGGAACTCTGTCGTTGTGCTCTGAACTCAAATGAATGTTAAAATAACGTACGTATTATATTGTTGTCCCTTGTGCGGCGTTTCGGAATTCAACAACTTCACGATTGTCCACGTTTTCATTTGAATATTTTGAATTGTTGTATTTCTATATGTACGGGACAGTCGGCCTCTGTAAGAGTTCGACGGTGGTGTTTCGAAATCGCGATATAGTGACGCTAGGTTACGGTAGTATATTACAATTCGAGGCTGTATAGGCTTTTTGGTCTCATTTTCAGGAAGTTATAATCGCAAAAGATCTTAATGAGGATCGCGGTTAATGTGTTATAAACTACAGTGCCACTAACGTGAAGCTAAAAGATGTTAACGACTCTCTTATTCTTCGTCCCTTCTAACCGCGATGCTACATTAATTTTCCGCCAGAAAGTCGGTTGTTCACAAATTAATGGTACCGCGCGACCGTCCACCGACGTCGCCACACATGACCGCGGTAAGCCGCGCACAAACACACCGACACAAACCTACATATATATATATTAAAACACACATTCTCGACCACAGGGTCTAGAAGCAGCGGTGCGCGTCGTTGGAAGTAGAATATCCCGTCCATCGAGAGGACGCTGGGCGTCCCCACGTCTCACGCCAGGATAACCTTGCCCGACGGCGCATCCCCGACGGTGCCGCAGGGTAATATATCGCGGCAGTCCCGTATTAATCACTTTTATTAGGTTATTATAATAACCGGCCGACTGGCTCTTGGTTAAGGCGCAATTTATCTCCTGAACGATGCATATTTAACGCGAAGCGCCACTCTTCGTTCGCTATCATTCACGTGCGGCAATCTCGCGTTCTCGCGCAAGGGGAGGATAAAAGAGAAGGGTAAAGAGAAGAAACAAACCAAAGAGAGAGAGAGAGAGAGAGAGAGAGACGCGCAGAACTATCGAGCTATTACGAAGAGTTCTTCGTATCGCCGCCGCGATCTGCCTTATTGCTAACTACAGCCTCGCCCGGTTTTGCTTCCTCTTCGCTTCGTCCCTCCGCCCATCCTTCCCTCACTTCCCACTCTCCGACTGTTCGTTTCTCCGTAGGCGCGTTTGCTTCAATCAACTATTAATTACTTAGCCTGATGCTTTAGCTCCTGCAAACTCGATCTGTCGGAATGCGCGTGCAGGTAAACGGCTTTCTCGCCTCTTCTCTCTTTCCTTTCCTTCTTCCCTGTAGCCCCCGCCGAGGATCGTCGCGCATCTCGAAAGTTTTGTCGTAATAAAAAGTACAGCTGAACAAAAAGAAATAAATAAATAAAAGGGAAGATCTATTCGCGCGCCTCGGGCAAAAGAATATCACGATCGCGTGTCGCGATTGCGACCCAAGGGCCGTTTTTCTCTCGGCTTCGGTTCGCTTCACGCAATGACATTAGGGAAGGTATCTATCTTGTGTAATTTGTGGAAGGATACTTTATTAAATACATTTGCGCATTGAGGTAAGTTTTGGAAAAAAAAATCAAGTTTCCTCGGCCCGCAATACACTTTGCGATAAAATTACGGATAGTTACAGATAATTCTCGTACGAATAGTGACGGATATTCCGCATTATAGCATTTGCGACGACACATCAAGTGGCACTTAAACAATTTTGTAATATTTAATTTCAAATCACTGTTAGTAATTTCAGGATTTTTAAATTCTATATCTAATAAAATTGTATTTGAGTTTTTTCTTCTTGAGTATAATAAGCCCTAAAAGCCGATTATTTCATACAAATAATGTTGTATAAAAACTCACTTTACATTATATAGTAGTATTTCTTAATAATACTGTAGAAAACATTACACTGTTGTGATTTCTTGTGTTTTATGTCCTTAACTCCGTTCTACAGCATTTAATTAAATCCTGAAAAGTTAGTTTCCTAGTGTAGTCTTTTGTACGAGATAAAGAGTAATTAAAATATACACGCTTAAAATATACATGTTTTGTGGGCGTATAGTAATTTTTACACTGTGATATCGCGAAAAGTCTTGATGTTTTACAATTTCCCAGCTATGTATTTTATATTCTACAATATCTTTTTATGCTGCTACATTAAATCCTAAAAAATTCTTATCATGGGTATTTCACATTTACGAGAGCAATTGCAGCACAGTACACAGTATTATGTCTTTTTTCTCACATTAAATTTTAATTTGTTTATCTTATTATTCTATTTTTCTCATACAATGCTAAATAAAATTCTAAAAATGCTAATAAACAATTAAAATATACTTTTTAATATAATTTAAAGTATTATTCTGTCAAATATCATTTAAAAAATTCCATAATACCCTAACATTTTATTTTTATTTATATCATAATATTCCTCTTTGTGTGTATCAACTTTGTTAAATAAAATTAATATTTAATGTTAAAAACATATTTATGTAAAGTGTCGTAATAAGATTATTCTACTCGTCGATTAGATTATTCTACTTGTCGATTAGATTATTCTACTTGATCGATTAGATCATTCTACTTGAAAAAAAACAAAAACCGTTGATTAGTTCGGAAAAAGATTCACACAAGTAACATTTTTTCCGACACGTGTTAGAGAACCATGAGATGAGCAAGAATCCGGGAGTGAGATCATGAAAGGAACATTGCCGAGCTGAAGACTATCCCGCGACGATACTTAGACAGAAATTTTATTATCGAAGTTGCGGCACTTTCTAGCGTGGCGTTATTAAATTTGTTCAGAACTTTCGATATGGCCGCTTTTCTTACCTCCCAAAGGATTATATCGCAGTTACTTCTTTAACCCCTTCCCGACAATTAATTACTCACGTATGCGACTTCGATATCCGAATCGCGAGAGGCGTTACACGAATGGCGATCTTCATCGCTTAATGCACGTCGTTAAAACTTCAGAATATTCAGAATATTCCCGCCCGCATCGCCGTATTGCCGTTTAATTAACGACGTATATGGATCAACCTTTCATGGTTTCGAAAGTTACGTAATAATGGCGAGAGGATCGGCATCGAAATTGCTTGCTCGCGGGGAAATTTTGATCGCCTTGTCATTGAATTTTTCGTCCAGTATTTCCTATTACGTTTCGAATCATCTCCACGTATAGCTTTCGTGCCATTTTATATTTTAGCCTACATACATATGTAACATTTTCATTTCATTTCTTATTATTTCATTTACATGCTTCACTTTGTACAAGATTCTAAAGAGACTATAGAATAATGCTTTCGAATACTGAAAGATTGCAGGCAGTGAGAAAAGAATCGCCTTTAGATTTATCAGAAGAGTCTAATATTAAAACTTGACGATACTGATTCAATAAAGCGATCGTTCGCGAATTAACTCGCATTTGAACGTGAAAGGGTGAACGGGGGGAGGAAGGGGGAGGGAGATCCCGCGTCGTTAAAACTTCGTCGCCGCATAGCGCGGTGCGACGGCGCAAGGATGCGGCCGGGATGCAACGAGGAGGCTCATTTTCCTCGAGCTCGTTGGTATGCGCGAGGCATGCCGCGCGAGAGATCGACTATCGATCGCGCCGTGCCGCGCAATGCGCGCGCGGCGTGTTCGCCGCGGCTCCGCACGCGAGACTGCGATTTGCGGCGCGCATAATTTCGCGGCAAGGCGCAGCAGGTGCGAGGCAACTGCGAAATTTCAGATTCCGATAGTAAGGCGAGTAGTACATTCTACGATAATGGCGCTCGTAATGCGATTCGTTTAGTGTGAGTGCACACAGCCATCGTAGCTTGCGCCACGACGACGCGCTAGGCGCATTAACGGCTCAATGCGATCACGAGTTTGTAACGATCTTTGTCGCGAGAGTCGCCTCCCGTGATTTACGGAGAAATGAAAGTACCAAATCAAACATTGCAATTAAAGTGCAATTAATCTTTGTTATATATTTTTTTCGCGTAAAATGTGAGGGAAAAGCGACTTACATAACGCGTATCATTTTAAACATTTTGTCGAGGCAACGTAATTCGCAACTACAATTAGAATTGTTTTGCGTATTGGAAATGTGTTACTGATAAAAAAAAAACATTGTTATATTTCTCTCTTGCTATATAATGTAAAATATGTTAATAAAATAAAATAAAAAATAAATTAATATCTCTATTTAAAACATTTGAGAAATAATTGTAACATTATTTACGAAACCAGACCGTCATTAAATAATAAACCACTCTTTTTTTAGGTTGCGACAGTTAAATCTGTATCAGCAAAAGTTCGTTATTTTTCAACGATAAAAAGCTTCTAAACTGTAAAAGGATTTCGATCGAAGGTCGCCGCTTGTCGATCGTGTCACCCAAATCGAACACGATTTCCGGCGCGCTAACAACTGCGACTCGTCTCGTCGGCTTGACTTTTTCTCTTTGGCGCTACGGAGGCGCGTTTTGCATCGATAACCAATCTCGGGGCCTTGGTCACCGGCCTCGGAGAACGGATGGAGGACACCAACGGAATTGAGATCCATTCTTTAAGAACGATTATATCTGCTCATTGTATATGTATATGTAAAATAGGAAGTCATTTCGTTTCAAATTTCGTTACAATTTCTAAGTTGTATCATTAATAAAGATACGTGATTTTAAATAAGATAAGTAATATAAATAAGCAAAAAGGAAACACTGCTAACAAGTTATAAATATCAATCTATTTTTGCTTTTTTCATTTCGTTTGAAAGATAATAATTTATTGCAAAGCATAAAGAAAAAGTCTCAATTAATAAAACCTGATAATTATATATAAGAAGTACATTACATCATACCTTATCCTAAAATGATGTCAGAGGAAAGAAAATGGACCATGATAACTCACCTGAAACAAAAATATATCCAAATACGTTAAACACGGAACATCATGGTTTTTAAAAATAAATAAAATAGAATTAGATCATTCTTATTTCACAGCAGGAAAAGTTCAACGTATAGAAATATCAATATTCTATTTTAAAAAATTCGATATGTTCACGTTTACTTAATTAATTATGTAGAAAATAAATTTGTAGGAAACCATGTGAATTTGTAATTTGTTGAAAAGTTTCGTCGTGGAAATAAATTTATACTATTGTCTGATTGAAACCTTATCGTTCAGATTTTATTTCTCAATGTTGCTGAAGTATTTCGCCGTACCTGTCGACAGGCTCTTCGATCTAACGAGGAGCCGCGCGACAGGCCCGTAATCGAGGTGGTCGAATAATTCCAGACCCGTAAGCCGGGCACGAGAACGGTCCTTTGCCTATCGGGGGTCGATAGCGTTTCACAGCGGGTGGCGGCGTAATTTATTGCGCGGCTCGCCCTTAAATCTTAATGGGATTCGATTAAAGGCGACGTTTTCCCGGAGAGAAACGTGTAGAGAAACCGCCGGCGACGTCCACGATGCGTTTCTCTCCTTCCCCGCCCGACTTCCGACGATCGTATTTTCAACGACGAGTTCCGTCGCGGGAGACCGACCTTCCTTTTTCACGACGACGTTTCTGGCCGATGCATTACGCGCATTTGAATTTTGTTTCCCCGACGTCGTCGTACCGCATTCGCTCGTAGTTCCGCCCGCGATGTTTTCCGACGTAACGAGCCGCGCGGAGCTCCTTTTTGCGCCTTTCGTCGTGTGTCGTTTGGAAAATGGAAGCCGCGCATTCGCGTTCTTGTAGGTATCTCGACGTCTCGTGATTTCCGCTTGCATTTGGTACGGCTTGCGGTGGTAGTGAATTACGATCGCAACGTAAGTGGGTTTCAGAAATTCAAGGAGTTATTTTTAAAATATAACTTGGCACAAAAAAGTCCCTCTTTCTATCTCTCTTAATATCGCAAAACGAAACCGAAGATTTAATTTATGGCGAATTATTAAATAAACAACCGAATCTAGATTATTCTTCGATAATTCTCTCGTTCTAACACAATTCGGTTATTATGCTTCATTGGTTTTTGCAGCCACAGCGAGAATGTCAATTTAATCGACGAAAGATCGTCTCGAGAATTTCGTGAAATCGAACAGTAAGCGGGACGAGCAACCCGAAACCGGCGGCAGCATGGAAACGCGCGATTACATCCCTCGCTGTCTGAGCTTAATCCCGAGAGAGATCATTGGTATCTTAAGAAAAACGCCAATACAATACTAGCAAATGCCAAATGCCGGTCACGCGTGAACCCACCCGCAAATTAGTGCGCCTCTCGATTTGCGCTTACTCGTGTTTCGCGTTTCGCTGATTCCGCGCGAAAATGTTTGCCGAAACCGTCGGGTGAGACGTTGAGATTTCCGCTAATTCGGCAGATTCCGCGGCACCGTTAAAGCGTCGAGACACATCCCCTAAGGCAGCGTTGATTTCCGACGTACTTGAACCGACTCTGGAGTACATCCGTTTCTCTATTGCAATTGCAAATGTTACGTTGCAACGTTGATATAATTGCTCTTTAATTGACGCGGTTCGGTTTTACACATCATCTTTTTATAAATTTCCATTACATCACACTATACAAAGCTGTAAAATATCTAAAATTTCATAAGATAGTTTAAATACCCCATTCAGGATCGGAACTAACTAGACAGGTTCGCTATTGTCGCTATTGTCCGGGTGTCGAGAGAACGTATCAATTAACGTATCAATTGAGACCAGTTATAAGCGTACCAACTGACGTCGGATTTCAGGGGAAATTAAAAAGTTCGCGAAGAGGAAGCGCAGCGAGAAGAAAGCGTATGGTATGCCGTTGATAAATACGCAACCACCCGTGAGCGTGCAAGATGAGGAGCACCAAGGACCAAGGTAGAGGATCGCGAGCATTCTTTTAAGAGGCAAGCCATTGATTCGCTCGCTCATTGTTCGCCTCGAGAACACACGCGTGATTGGACGCGTGTATGCCCGCTCGTCGCCTATACGTCTTCAAGGAATGGAAAAATGAAGCGGACTGCGCAAGGGGAGAGACGATGTCGAAGATCGCTAATTAACGATGACTATGTCCCGTTGCATTATTGTCTTGCCAGCGGCCCACCTGCGTGTGCATGCACACTCGTGTGCCGAAGCACCTGAGTGCATACGAATGCGAGATGTTAAATGACATTAAGCGAGAGTGACAGCAAAGAATGGAAATATGAGAGTAATTATAGTAATGAATTCAGAAACAGGTTTATTTTTACCGTATTATATTTTATCTTGCATTTTAATACGATTTTTACGGCTCAGCAGGTTTTAAACATTTTCTAGAACGGAATTGATGTTATAATAATAAAATAATTAACTCTCAAACAACGTAATTATTATCACAAATTAATCTTGAATTGTTCAATTACATTGCTGTTTGCTAAAATGTCAAAACTTTTTTGTAGCATGCTTGAGCGTCCTATATAATTATTTTTAAGCATTTCCAGCAATGAATTATTTTCAGATCAGTATCTACATTTAGCTATATTTTTTAATATCTTAGCAAAGCTATTTTTTTCTATCTATAGAATCGTAAAAAAGGTTCTAAAGTTTGCGTTTTAAATAGAGAAAACCTGTAAACGCAAAATGTTATTAGAACGAAATGCGATGTTCAATACGACTGGACACCGCAAGCGGATTAAGCCTGTCCGATCACGCATTGACGTAATTCGGTTTAGACCATTGTCCGAGAAAGAGAGAGAGAGAGAGAGAGAGACGATAGAGGAAACGACCTTCACGGAATTCCACGCGCGTCGCGGATAACTGCGGCGATTCGTCAAGCGCTGTGTTGCCTGACTCTTTGCGCACCGCTGTTGGGAAACCGACGGAAACGGATGGCTTCCACTTCGGGCGGACAGGCGGACAACCGTCGAGAGAGCCTGAGGAGCTGATTCGTTGATTGGCCGTGCTATCGTACGGATAAACCGACGGTAGCAACAACAGCTTCCTACGTCGCTAGTTGCAGCCGTCGCCCCTCGACCCCGTACCGAGAATCCCACTCCTCTGCCGCTTCTCTTGACGGCGATATACTACATACAGTTTGTATACCCCTTCCGCGAGGGTGACTTCCAAATAAGACACGTACAAGACGCTCCAATTTCGACTGACACCTGCGCTTCGCGCCCGCCCGTCAAGCGTTTTCAGACCTTCCTCCTTCCAGTATCCCGTGCGGATGAACGGACTACTGCATTCACGGATGCATCCCGATACACATGCGTCATGTAATGATGTGTCCTGCATTTACCCGATTTTTAACTAAGAATATCAATTCGGATTTTTTTTATATACGAATAATTTCTTATTATAGGAAACATGTACAACACATACATTGCCAAATATTCGTGTAACGTTTAGATTTAAGTATCAATATATTTGTTACTAAAAATATATAAAGGTTTAATAAGCTAATTTATCGTTAATTACAAAAATAATTTATTACACTACAAATTAACCTTATACCTCTATTTCGTTTGTTTTGTTGAACATCCCCCTCCCTTTTATTAAAAAATTTATTACTGTCGTGCGCACAATCAGAAATATTAATAATAAATCTCAAATGGTAATTACCATCGAGTAAAAATCGACTAAAAATTTACTTAAAAATTTATGACCGGAAGACACCCGGTAGGTCTGAGGCATTCTGTATAACCGTGACGCGGTCTAGCTTAATCGCGCTAGGATTTAACGATCCTGGCCGGCGCGGAGACCTTTAATTCCGATGATCGTGCCGACACGTCTCTATCTCTTTCGCTGGGTGAAAGGTGTGCGTTCGATGAATATACCTGGTCTCGCAGGACAGAGACTCCGGCAGGAAGATAATTCGTTACGCCAAGATGATCGTTATATTCGCTCATGTGATTGCGATATAATTTCTTTTCAATTTGTTATAAACTCAAGAAAAAAGTTATAGGCAGAATTAATTCTGCAAATGTAAAAAAGCGGCCAAAAAATGTTGAACTATAGTATATATATTCGTTAGTCATTGAAATCGCTTTTATTTTTCATTTTTGTAGATCTATTTTTAAAGTTTATTTGTCTTTTTTTAAATCCAAATCTAGTATTTGATTAAAACACATTGTCAATATTATTATGTAAAATAATTAACAAGACTTTTTTAATTTGTCACATTATGGAATAAACTTTAATCCTAATTTTGTCATTCCAATATAAAATTTATTTCTATTTTCAAACGAATAAAAAAGGGTTATACTAACGTGAAAATTTAACGATGTCCAGATCTAAAAATAATTTTGATGCACTGTCACAATAATTATAAAGAATATTCAACCGATGATAAACAATGTTATAAAAAGTTTTAATATTCTGACAGTCAATTTTCAAAAGCGTGTTAATTATTTTAGTCCAAAAAGAATTATTTTTAGATTTCTATCAAACTCAGATATTTTAGAAAAATCGTTCTTTCCGTGTAGAATTAGATAAACACGTTGTTAAACAAATTAAATTGGATTAAATAAGAAAAAATCCACTTTGCAAAATAATAATACAATTATATTAAAATCTAGCAAGTTAATATAATAGGGAAACTAACTTCTGTCTCCTATTCGTCAGAGAATTAATCAGTACGGGAACATCGTCCGAATCTGATCGTCGTTGTCGTTCATAATTCACGTACGCGTAGTATCGGCTGCCTTAAATCACGTTAAACAGAAGGCAACTAACGGAGGATGTACCCATCGTCAGGGCTTTAATCCTTGATAGAGCGTTATCGATGGAAGGATATAGCCCGAGTGACTTCCAACCGATCGATCGTGCGTGGTCACTATACCATGCCGGAAGCCGAAAGATTTACGAACCATCGATTTATCGATGCATGTGAGAACACCGGTCGGTCCTCCGCGAAACACGCTCGCGCGACACACAGATCAGCGCTCGATCGTACGTAACGCATTGATAACGACAGCTAATGGAGCGAGCCGAGGCAATTCGCTCTCGTGTGTTCTCGATGAACAGAATTTGTAAGCAGATATAATGCTCTAGGTATCATTTTCAGTTAGAAGACACAATTTTAATATATACCTATCTGCAGCACTAAGACTGTAAAACGGCACAAACGGGAAAAGAGGAATTTGTGAAATCTCTATATAACTTCGAAACTCAATATGACAAAGAAAAAAAAATAAAACGTCAAATAGTGCAGTGTTTGAAGCACCGAAATTATTTAAATACTAATTATTAATTAGTTGAAATACAATATATTAAACGTTTCGGCTCTTTCTTTGAACTCTTCTTCAATATTTATTCGGTTGTGGTACAAAAAAACAATACAATTTTTCGATATAATGAATATTATAGATTTCAAAGCACGATACAATTTTAAATCGTTAATTTAAATTAAATGTACGGTTGAAAATGCGCAAAGTAAAAAATTTGTACAAGACCAAAATATCCAAATAAAATTTTTAGGCAATAAAATGTGCACATCACGAAGGATACGTAGATTTCTATTACAAAAATCTTTTCAACATAAAATTGTTATACTTGGCAGATAGAATAACATTTATCAAACGAAATTCTTGCTAATGTAATTGTCACGGCGGTTAAATTTTTACGATAAATTATTGGCGGAATCTTCTCATACGATATGCAGCGTACAACGTCAAAGCAACAGCTCGCACGTAACGCATTGATAACGAGAACTAATGTAGCGAGACGTCCCGGCTCCCGCTACCGTTTCGAATCGTCGAGGGCCGTACGAGGAATCGAATTATTCTCGTTGGCGCAATGAAACGTGTCCGCGCGGGGCCATATTTTATGCAGGTCCGCGACCAGGATAATACGCCGGGTGCAGCGTGACGTTCCGCAGCGCAGAGTCATTGTACTCTCCTCCCCCAATAACTCCGCGTTCCCCTCCTGTCTTTCGCATAACCGCTACCTTCGTCTAACCTTCGCTTCCAAGGACCTCGACGGGGCGATCCCGTTTGCGCGGTCAAGTACGTCGAATGTTGCAACGACCGGCGAGGCGCCGGTATGCATCGATTCTTAACGGTGCAGGTGCACCGCGGTATCGGGGTGCATTCTTTTGCGATCGCGGCGATGCGCGTCCGAGATTTCTCAAATCGCCGGCGGTCACGGATTATCCCCGCGCTTCTTGGCGATCGTACTATCTGCGATGATCGCTCTATCCTTGCGGTAAATCGCATTGCCGGCGCTCTCGAGCACATGCAGCGTCCTGTTGTTTTTTTTTTTTTTTTGTATTCTGCAACGCTGAACTGCGTTAAGTCAAAATGAAATTCGTTACGATAAATGGCAGTTGTCGCGTTATGCCACTTTTACGTTTGAAAACCGCTCAAAGATTACTACGACGGAATTGTGAAATGAGGGACAACGAGGCTTTCGGCGGAAGGACTCCCCCACCGTGGAGAAGAGATCCCTTTTGTTTCGCGGTCCCGCCGCTTCCACTGTGAAGGGATGTCGTTACCGGCACACGTTCCTGCGGCTTGCACGATAATAAGCTCCTCGTGCCGGTAATAGAAAACGCAGCACGATCCTTCCTATGTTTGCCGGATATTACGACTCCGCTCTGTTGTGCGCGACGAGTAAACGCGTCTCTGCCCGACCCGATGGCTACGCCGAACGTTTCGTCGACGTTTCTGTCTTTGATCGATAGGCTGATAGAGAGAGTTTGATAGAGAGAGAGAGAGAAAGGGAGAGAGAGAGAGGGAGCAATGGCCGTTCAAACGCAGGCACTTCCGGGCGCGGATCAAAGGAAACGCGCTCGCCGGAGTGGTTTCCTTTTAATTCACCCTCGACGTTGATGTTCGTAATTATTTGTGAAGATTACAGTCGATCGCTTGTACTATCGGGTTCGAGCGATCGATCAAAACATCACAAATATAACAGGTACTTGTAAACGCGTGTCTATCGACGTTTACGCTACGCGCTTTACGCTCTTGCAACAGTTTCTAGTTAATTACGCAAGCCTGAACTAATGTTCTATTTGAGCCTGTCGCTCAATCTATTCAAAGTTGCAAAACGTAGGATTTACCTGCAATAAAAACTCTAACAATAGGTAACGAAACAGAGCCATTTATTTTTTTACAAATGCGTCTCTCTCAAAAGAATATATCGCGCCGAGAAAAAATGACATTTCCTCATTTTCCATCCTGTTCCCCCCCTTTTTTTTCGTCTTTTCGAGAGTCTCTTATTACGGCACTTTTCGTGGTCCTATTGCGACCATTAGTCTCGCACCGTCTGTGCGTTCGGGGCGCGTACATGCACACGTGAAAGGGGTGGTTCAGCAGGCAGGATTAAAGAGACAGGTGGCCTAGATGTATTTATACGAGCACGCGCTCGTTCATGGAGCGTGTCGCGTGTGCGAGTCTACGGAATTCGCGCGAGTGCCAAGCCGCGTCTAGCTCATTCATTCATTCCGTCGAGCACCGACCTACCTATGAATAGACGCTATTTAAAGGACGAGTGCAATGGCTCAAGAGAATCGGTCGGACCGTTCAGCTGATATTTTTAGTCTGACATTTTTATAGTGGCTTTTAACTCAGACATAACTCAGACAAGTTATAAATGAATTAACAATACAGCGCGCTACTTTAACGAATCCTAAGTAATAATCAAAAATATATTGTATTTTTCAATAAAGTATATCATAAAAATACTTTCCATTATAAGTTCACGTTGACAGAGAGATTGACTCCAAAATACTAGCTAAAAGTTATTAAAATTTAAAAACTGCAGACTTCTCAAGGATTTATTCTTTTTACCGACTTAACAATAAAAAAATTTTAATTCAAATTTTAGCTCTGAAACCAACTACAAGAAAGCAACAAAAATATGGCTTATAATGGTTCATGCAACTAAAATAATTTTATCTTGTTGTAGAAAGTTTTAGATAAATAATTTTTAAATAAATAAATGGGTCCAAACAAACTTGTGCACGAATATTCACTAAAACTTTTATTAGTAACAGTAAAAAAAATTGATTAAATTCATAATGCTCCTTCATGAAATTTGCAAATCAGTACTACAAAACGCGACCTAACATACATAAGAATCAAGAGTAAACAAAAAATTAAATAACTTTTAAAGTATAACAAAAAAATATGTTTAATTTTACAGAGATATTCAAATGTAATAATAAACAATCTATAAAATTTTAACATTTTTGGTTATCTTAATTATTTATCCTTCGATTATTTCTTTGAAATGTGACACATACGTATGCACGAATTTAATAATGAAAATATAAAATCATAATTGCTGTCCATATATGAAAAGACATAACTGCATTAAAATTTAGTAGAAATTTCTTCAAAACTTAAAAATAACAAGTTTAATAAAAAATAAGTTTGGAATATTCGATATTTATTTCATAAATAATGACTTCCATAAGTAATGAATGTTTCGTCGCTGTACCTAACCTATTCTCGGTATGGCACTGCCTTTTCTTTTTTGTAGCGAAAGCGCGTCCGAGACTGTGTGACGCGGTCTATGATTATCATATATCCAAGCAGTTTTCCTTTTGCATTTCTCAGTTTCTCATTACGTCCTTTTGAGCTGCGTTAATTTTATTTTAGTCGACGAACGACATAAGAAATTCCAAAGTAAGCAAAAGATGGACACAAAAATTTGCACGAGATCTTCATCTTCTTATAACATCCGCTGTTTACATATTAATAATGAAATAGCTGTGACAGGATAACTTCAAAAAGTTATGTAAAATTTACAGGACTTTTTGTATGTTTTTTCGTAAAACATTTCTTCAAATATATCCAAAGTAGATTTAAATTACAATACGCAAGATTTCTCGTCAAGTTCAAGATTTATTAGACCTCAACAATTTGTGGGGGAAAAGTTATGTAAATATTGTTTACTGTTTTAGACGAGGGAAGCTGTATTGGCGCAGTTAACTTGCTTTTTCCGGATATCTCGCTGGTAAACCCGTTGCTAAGTCTACATCTCTCATTCGACATGGATTTCGTTGAACTTCGCCCCGACGTAAACAGTGAATTGTCGATTTCCACGCGCGCTGCACGTCTGGTGTGCGCGCGCGAGTCGTCGGTAGATTTGCGCGAGAAGGTATAATTTACCGGGTGAAAGGAGAACGCGAGGAGGGAAGCGCCCGCTTGCTCGCACCGAGCGCGATGTATTATCTCGTTCCCGGCACAATGGGCTTTGTTTGCAAAAGTTTTGAAACGCGGAATCAAGCCGAACGACCACCTACTTCCCGAGCCAGTTGCAGCGGTAGTTCAAAAGGGCCCGAGAAATGTCGCGGGGAAGGCGGATGGGGAGAAGAGGGAGGGCACGAAATTCGCGCGAAGGTGTATCCTCGGATGCGGCGGTACATCGTTCAAAAGCGGAAGGGCAAAAGGAAACGCGCGAAAACGCGGAGCGGAGAAACGGCGGGGAGCAACGGAGCCCTTTTACATAATGCGGCGATGTTTCGCGCGGAGTTATACACAACGACGCGGGAAATAAATGCGCGATGAAGCGCAGAGAATGAGAAAAGGTGGCGTGGCTGATGTAATGTACGAATTTTGGCGAGCAACTAGATGGTGGACATCGTCAGAAGTGATTAGTGAAGTTACAAGTTGCAGCAATGAAGAAAGAGCTACGGCTACAAGTAATTTATTTACTAAACAGCTTAATTAAAAAAGGCTAAATATGTGAGTGAATTTTTTAACTATAAATATCTTAACATTAAATAATAATGATGAAGAAAATAAGATTCTGTAAGTTTTACTCAAGTTCCACATTTCTGATATCTAAGTTCCCAATGGATAAGCGAATCTGCAGTAGATCTGTAACATATAAAGACCCTCCCAACACCCCTCATAAGGAACCTGTATTATAAAATTTCTATCTCGCGAAAATTCGTTTCGCAAAAGTGCATCAGCTCGTACCATAAAGATCTCGTATTATCGGGTGTGTAGTGCGTTGATCATAAAAATTCCTCACCATATAGAAGGTCCGTAGCACGAAAGTCTGCTATTACAGAAATTTCGCGTAAGATCCTTCGGATTGGAACCGAAAGCCTTTCGCACTGGGAGGACAAGTCGAAAGTCGAAAACTCGCAAACACGCGATTTAACAATGCCACGGCGCCGACGTCCCTCGATAACGGTAATGGCGCGCGTTCGTTGCCTCGTAAGGAACGGACTTTATCGGGGAAACGGGACGGGAGAGAGTTACCGGTAACGTTCGCAACGTTCGGGAGATACCGATCCACGAAGCGCGGATCATGTAAGCGATCTTTTACTTCTTCGATTCGCCAGGCTTCGCGCTGGAAACTCCGTACTATACTTCGGCGAGCTTACAGCGACGTTCCCTCAGGATAACAACTGACTGCTTGAAGGGAATAGGCGATGAGGAAGACTATTTCCCGTCTTGACTTCCCAAATGCTTTGGTACAGTTATCTGACCTAGTTTTATAACAAGTACATTTATCTAAAAGGTGTACAGAATTGCATCGAAATTCTAATATCGGTAAAAGGATATTTGCATTAATGCACAGAATACTGTGCAGTTGGTTGCATTAACTGTGTTCGGGCCACTCACGTACATAAAAATATTTCATGAATCAATGATGCCTTTCGTTCTTTGCAAGCAACTTTAAACCGCTAAACTATAATCCGTCATACAAATAAGATGTATTAGTTATAAGAAACCAAAACAAAAAGGTTTTCTTCATAACAAGACATCTGATTTTTCAATAATTAATTACTATTATAAAATATAATATTCGTAAATAAGAGTATTTTTTATTCTTTAATAATACAAAAAATAATATATCATAGAACTTTTCAACGATTATATTTTTTTCTTGAAAATAGATATCGGTTATTATATACACGATTAAAAATAATTTTCCTGAAGCATCCAAAATTTAACTAAATTCAGATCTATAAATAATTTTCCAGAACTCTCAAAATAATCATATAGAATGTTTAAAACCAAGTGCCAAAATATCTCAACTTTTTATAGCATTTATCTTACATATTTATTTTAATAGTTTAAAGTTATTTTTACATCTGCATCTGCAGCCAAACTTTTAGATACTTTACGAAAATCGTTCTTTTCGTGTATCATGTAAATAATCCACGTTAATAATAGTTTTATTAAAAGTAACATTATCGAGTTACCGTGAACGTTGTTCGCAATTGGCTCCAATTCGCTAATATTCGACGGCAACATTCGTTAGTGAACAAGTAAAGATCTCGATATCCTGATTAAATGTATCTTCGCGGACCTGCGTTATCCGCTAGCGCGTTTAATTAGCACGTCGACAACGAGTTTACCGTGCGACTCCAGCCTGGAGCCGATGTAGACGGGACTCGCACGGAAAACGGAAGGAAATCCGATGGTCGACGTTGGTGGTGTGACGGTAGAGTGGCGCGAAATGTATGGGCGTAGCCCGCCGTAATATCGTGCGCGAGCTGCACCGGAGTCGACTCTCTCTCCCCGGCTATTTGTCATCGGCGTGTATATCATGGACGGCCCTTTCTATCTGCGCGATCTCCCCCTTTCCCCCTTCCCCCCCGTCCCGTCCATTTCACCCTTCTCTGTTCTCCGTCAATTCCCCTCCTCCGCGTCCCCGCGGTCTCCGCGAAGATTTGCATTACAAATATGCACCAACCGGAATACATGTACGTCAATATGACATCTCTCTCTCTCTCTCTCTCTCTCTCTCTCTCTCTCTCTCTCTTTTTCTCTCTCTCAGTCTCTCCGTGTCTCTCCCTGTCACTCCTTGTCACTCCCTGTCTCTCCCTGTCTCTCCCTGTCTCTCCCCGTCTCTCCCCGTCTCTCCGGTCTCTCCCGGTCTCTCCCCGTCTCTCCCGGTCTCTCCCCGTCTCTCCCGGTCTTTACCCGTCTCTCCCGGTCTTTCCCCGTCTCTTCCGGTCTCTCCCCGTCTCTCCCGGTCTTTACCCGTCTCTCCCGGTCTCTCCCGGTCTCTACCTGTCTCTCCCGGTCTCTCCCGGTCTCTCCCGATCTCTCCCCATATAAAACAGAGACTACACTATGTATGTATATTTATGTTTAAGATTTTACATAACTTGGCGCCAAATTACTTAAGGGATAGACTAGAAGTAATTAGTAATGAAAATGGAAGAAAAACAAAACAGGAAGGGACTATCGCAATAAAATTCGTTAGAACTAAAAGTGCGCAAAAAAGCGTGTGTTACAAGGGCGTAAAATTATACAATACCTTGCCAGCAGAAATTAGAAGTTGTGAAAGAATTGATGTATTTAAACGGATGTTAAAGAAGCATGTATGTAAATCTATGTAAAACATAATAGCTGAGAAAGCTAAATAAACTTCAATCAATCAATCAATCAATCTCTCTCTCTTTCTGCACTATCTTTTCCCGCGCCACGGCCCTTCGTTTCTCTCCTCGTTACGATAATAATGCCAATGTCCTGAGAAGTACAGTAATGTAAATAGACTTTTCGCTCTTACGTGAGCTTAGTAGCTGTAACTCGATGAAGTCTCTTGGCATCAGTTTTGTAATTCGGAATATCTTGAGAATGTTAAACGTGAAAACGATGCATTTAAATCGTCCTCGTTGAGTTCCATAATTAACATTCTGTAATTAGTGTTCCAACTAACATTCCGGGATTCATGTATAAAATATGCGAAAATTTTATTTCGAGGCAATCGATGATTGTAAGTTTTACTTTTTAATGGAAAACAGAAATAACTTTAATAAGCTTGTCGGAAAATCTGTCAATGCACAAATAGTTCGCGAGTTCATCAACCGCTTCTTCAAGCAATATTTTACAAGCTTCATTTCTCAACAATAATCGGACGATGGATAGCCATCAAAGCGTTTAAAATTCGGTCAGCAAAAAAGCCAAGCGTCGCCTTAGAACTTTGCTTCCTAAGTTTTATCTCGCTTCACGATCGAGCTGCAGAGCTTTGTCCCTCGTAAAGAGGAAGAGACGTCTTCTTAGGAGAATTAATAGTTTATACACAAATTATAAATAATCTTGTGGGGACGGTTTTCGGCTGCCTAGGAAGAAAAGAATCTTTCACATGGTCGGTTGCGTCTCGCTTCTCGCGACGCTTCATTTATTTCCTGATCAACGCGCTGCGACACACGTTACCGGCACAGAAAATGAAGCGAGCGCGTTCTAAAAACCGACAAAAGGCAGTCGCGGGGGTGGTGTGGCTAAATGCACGCCCGGCGTATTGTCAAAGGGGTGAGCATCGCACTCACGGCGATCGCTCAAAGCGCCAACCCCTTCGAAAGAAGGAGCGGAAGCAAGGGGCTGCCGTGGGTCGGCTCGAGTTTCGTAGAACGCGTCGACGAAGGATCCTCTTTTATCTTTCACCCCTTTCTCCGACCGTCCGAGAAAAGGGGTGGGTTCTGTCGTCTTTCTCGACCACCTCGAGTCAGCCGAGCAAAGGGCCGCCAACAGGGTGCTGGCAAGCCGACAGAGGGATTTATTATCGTCCACGATAACAGCCTTAAGATGAACATGCGCGAGGTGAAATAAAGCACGCCATAGAAACGAGAGTCTTGCACTGCTAGACCGTGGTAGCTGACCGTAATTTGTGTTAAAGATATTATACAATGCTCCAGGTTTGCTACAGTTTCTTTTATCTAAGGATTTTGTGGCCAATTTCAAAATAACTTTTTTCTTAACAGAACTATATATGACATTACTATAGCAAATTACACTTTAGTAAATTGTGCTTTTAAGAGCGAAGATGACATAATATTAAAATTTATAGCGAATCGTGCTTATATGTTATATATGATTTTAGTTATAATAATAATATATCAAAGAATAAGAAAGAGAGAGAGAGAGAAATGTATTGTTTTCGATCAAAACTTAAATTATATATTCGATCCTACACAAGAAAAATCATCCCTTCTTTAGCAAAATTAAATAAAGCTATATCCCAAAATTTATTCACTTCTTTGTTAGAAGAATTGATTAATAAATATATTATTTAATTTTAACGATGACCTAATTTTATAAATAAGAATATTATAAATGTATGTTAAACAGTTATGTCAGTCAAATACAAAAACGTGAAGAAGCTAAAATAAAATATAGAAAAGCTGATTATTTGAACGAATTCCTTAAAGCTTCCGAAATAAACGAGAAAATGCCACTGCTCAGAGTAAAATTAATACCAAGTTACTCAGAGTTCAAAGCATGTCTCATCCGTCTTGGCAGTTCTTCGGCGGTCAGGTGGCGAATGCCGCTGGAGGACTAAGAAGAAAAAGGAAGAGTTAGAGAGAGAGAGAGAGAAAGAGAGAGAGAGAGAGAGAGAGAGAGAGAGAGATGCAGGCAGCACAGAGAGGCCCGTGTTCTCGAAGACGGAGCTGCGGTTATGTACATGCAGTCACGCGCCGTTATGCACAAAGATGCCGGCCTGCTAATATGTCGCGTGCAGTCTGTGCACCGCGGAGCCACTTCGCCACGCTTGGCTATATCGAGCACTCTCTCCCACGCGTGTGTGTACTGAATTGCACACAGCTTTCCTCGCGAGTGTTTCGCTGTTGTAGCCGCGGCGTGCGACGCATTGTTGCACGCGCATAAACGCCCGTTTGTCCGCTGTATTTGTCGATCTGACGAGTCTCCCTTATCTTTCCGGCGAAATACCATAATACCCAGTATCAAAATTTCAGAGAAAACTCCGTCTAAAAGAATTAAAAAACGGAATTCCTCTTAGAGGCGTAGTCGAGTGTACGCGTTGTACACATTTGCTTGTTGGAGCAGAAGGTTTTGCCACCAGATAATGTATTTGATATGTGAATAAATTCATAGAAATAAAAAAATATAATCTCTCGTAGGACGAAATATTGTGAAGATTTGCGTGTAATGTGCATTTGTCACGGACATGGTAAATTAAGAAAATCGCAATTCACACATTGATTCCGTTACTTTTATCAATCCACGCGTTCCTTCTTCCTTCGACGGCTCTTGACGTTCACACTATTCTTTAATCCGTTATGTGACGCTCGACGTTTCGCAGCTGTTGCTATAGCACGCGAGTGGTTTTCATCTTTTTGCCGTGCTTATGAGAAAAGCATCAACTGACGCAAAAAACTTGACGTTATAAAGTAAGAAAAGTACAGGTTCTACGTCACATGAGAAACACTCATTGATTTATTACCCCTGTTCTTCCGTTATTCGTTTAATAAATATATGGCTAATATACATGGTATATAGATAATCCTTTCATAGTTCAGCGACTACAAGCAAATACGTATATCTTAACAGAAACGTAGCTTGAATCTTTGAGAAAGAAGATAGATTGTCTTACATTTGTTAAAATTTTAAAAAGTTGTAATGTTGCACGGCATAATTTTTTCTCACGATATATACGTTTTACTCCGAGATTTGCGACTCAAAATACTATAGTGTAAAATTAAATAAAATTCTCGAAAAATTAAATAAAATATTTATTTGTAAATTTATTTTAAGTAATTTTTGAAATATAAGAGCTTAAAGCTATACAGTCAATCATGCGATTACAAATATTACTGCACGCGCGATTGTCAAAATATAGTTTGTGATTAAATAACTTTAAATCACAACTCAAAAACTATTTGGAGTTATTAATTGTTGTAAAAACTATATTGTTTAAAATAAAAATTTACAAATAATTATTTTACTTACTTTTCAAAAACTTTCTTGCTATAATTTTAATTTGTGAATTTTGATACACGATATGGCGATGTAAAAATATTAAAAAAAAATTTTTTGTGGGTGAGAGAAAATCTTTCGCATAGTTAAAATTAATTTTTGCAACGCAATTTGATTTACGCTGCAGATTTACGGTACCATCATCGAGAATGCATTACTCCATCAATACGGTTTGTAAAAAGCTTGTCGCTGTGTGAGCGCATAAACTTTAATCCCGACCGCGATATACAGCAGCAACTTTATATTCGGAAAAGCGGCGAATAATCTGCAACGGCGCTCACGGGCGTGTAACTATGTATAACAAGCGGTTTTAATCAACGGATTACAGGAGCACTCTCGCACTCGCAGTAATAAAAAGTTTCTCAATCTCGCATCATTAGAGCTTTCGGACAAAATGAGACTCAGAATTCCGAGAAAATAATCGCAAACCTAGCACCAATACAACGTGTGTTCTCAAAGGCTGATCGTACCGCTTCAAATTTTTGATTTCCAACAGTTCGCGATAAACATCCATGAAAAGTATTAATATTTTCTTAGTGTATTTTAAAAATTTCGCAGAATAAACTTCGAATTTTTTCTCTAATTTTGCTTTATCGATAAATTTTCTTTAGTTATGTAATTGCATTTATTTGTTAGAAATTTATTTATATGAATTCGTCGGTTAAAATACAGTATTTTCGATAATATCTTATGTTAATTATTCCGGTAGCAATTAATTAAACACACATGCTTAGTTTTTAATTATTTCTGGTCACATATTTTATTGCAAATTTTAGAGAAAATGATTATGAATTCCAAAGCCAGCTAAATGAAAACTATATTTGTCGAATATTAAATACATTACACTCACAATTGACAAATAACTGACATTGTTCAGTTGATACAAAAGAAGCGGCACGCGTTTGTAAAGTTTCGTTAATTACGCCAAAATACGCAACAATCGCGCCTCGTTACTTCCGCGACGGCGGAAACACAGCTTGCGGTCGCATGATTAATTTCAATGCCAAGTTTTCGCAAGCTGCGGTGTGTTTTCGCGAACGTAACTCGGCGCTCTTGCGCTTCGCGGTTTGTTCGAAGCGAGAAATCGATGCGGTCATGCTTCACCATATGGAGCACCTTCCACACGCAGCGAGGGCGCGTTTGTGCACCCGAAATAGTTCTATAAGACTACAACAAGTTGTTGCAAGTTTATCATCGATGGAAAATGTAGGCATAATCAAAGAAATAATGCTCACAATTATAGCGGAAAAATATTTACCAAATATTATATTGTTATTAATATGTTAATTAATATTTTAATATATTAATATATTAACAATTAAAATTACATTAATATGGAATGTTTTTTAATCAAATTATGTTGTTAATATAATTTCTGGTCAATATAAATTAATATTTAAATTTATATCAAATTATTAAGTCATGAAAATAGCTTATCCATTGTCAGTGTCAATGCAAAATGAGAACGAGATAGCCACGCTTAGCGTTAAACGGGCGCACTGAATTTATTGGTATTATCACCTCTTGTTCATCTCGACTGCCCGTCACAGCTGTCGCATCAGCCGCTAAACACGCAATTCCCGTTTCTGCTTTGCCGTAATAATAGGAGGAAGAAATTTAAAGTATGCCTATCAGCCATTCGGTCGCCGGCCTTCCCAACTCACGCTGAACGGGCAAAAATGCTCAGCCCCGTCAATCGACGCGTACAATACCAGCACTACGTCCAGCGGATGCGTTTTGAAGTGCGGCGTTTGAGTGCATTTCGCGACGCGACTCTAAAACGATAGACAATCGCGACGGCGAAAATTGATTTAGCGCGGCACATCTTTTGAGAACTGAAAAATAAAACTCTTGATGAATTAAGTTCTCTGTAAGAACACATTCATAACATTAAGTAATGTTGGATACAGTGTTAACGTAAGTATTATTAAAATAAGTTTATTGTTACGGATAACTTCATGCGTTACGGTTATCTTTGTACGGAGAATCTTATTTATTGTACTACGTGATATGGGTTACAACAGTTTTTTTTCTGTAGATAATTGTCACTCTAATCAGATTCAAAAGCGTACTTAAATGTTCCTTGCACGTTCAAATCTGAATTTGTAAATCTGTCTCAATATAAACACTCGTCTCGTAACTCGATTACCAATATCACAATTTTTCTGTTGCGAAACTAATTTCCAAATTGGTTAACGATTCTGCATATCAAGGAATGACGGTAACACATCCTCTGGTACAGAATTTAAAAGAAAATTCTGTCAAATTGCTTGACGGATAGGCGGAAGCGAAATAACATGACGCGTAGCGTAGTGTGCATTAATAGATCACGATTTTATCGGTCTAGCGACTCCTTTTGTTTCGGATCTCTATTAGATGAACATGTTAAGATTCAACGTCCGAAATCGTGTTGTGGAAGGTACAGTCTACTAACTTTGTAACAGATACCATTATACACAGCAGCGCGATCTAATATCAAGAGAAATTACAGCAACGCATTCCAAGAGCTGGTGTAATAACGATCGGCAAATTTAATGCACAAATTCATTTAGATCATCACCATAACTTACGTTAAATGATCGTGCAATAAACTGTTTTGAAAAATGATTGGATATAATAGCGCTATAAGCGGTGTTGAGAAACCAATTGCGGTATATTATATACTAATCTCGTGTTAACGTTTGACTCTTACGCAGGCTATTCACAACCGGTTGCTATTACGTCAATTTTTAATGAGATATTAATTTGAAAAAAAAAATACACGATAGAAGCACTGATGCGAACGCTAATCGATATAATCGAAGAATATTGAATCGCATATCAAGCGTGCCTGATTACGCGTATCCGCGAGTGCATCGCGAATTAACGTCTAGTCGGTTCACTCGTCATCCCGCGCGATCTGTCCCCTCCCCCCTTCTTTCATCGATCTCTGCGGCCGGATCCTCTCACCAGCGAGTCAATTACCTCTCACGGACACCGTCGGATATAGAACATTAAGGCGGCGTCGCTAACGGAGAGAGACAGGCTGCGTTCTGCGATCTCCAAGTTTTAACTACTTCCGAGACCGAAGAGGGTCTACAATAATCTCAGGCTACCCGAGGCCCGTCGGTTTAACGATTACGAAACGACAAAGAAGGAAGATGGAGCACCATAAGATAAGATAGAAAAGAGAGAAGACAGTAACGAATACGCAGAGAGAAAGAGAGAAAGAGAGAGAGAGAGAGAAAGAGAAGATAATGAAATTGAGAGAGGCAATGCTGTCGGCGCGTGGATGAGAAACACCGGAAACGAATAAGTTTGCGCTACCGTTGATGGCGATGTAGTCGATAATCTAACGAAATTGATTTCCGTAGCAATTGCTCGTCAGAAGAGGAATATAATAGTTACTATCGAAAATAGATATTTTGATTCAACACTAGGTATAGCGCCGAATGACGACATAACGTTCAACGATGGAATAGAAATAAGAAAGAAGATTGAGATAATATAGAAAAGAAAAAAGAATACGAATAAAAAATCGATATCGTAAATCGTGAGGCACTTCACGTGTATAATAAATAATTCCCTCATGTTAAATAATCATCCGCAAGTCAATTAGCATTAATACTATGTCCACAGTAATGAAAGAATTTCGGTGCGCCTCAGCATCCTAATTATCCGTCCTGCGATTAATAAACCGTGCGGCACATTGTTGCTGATCGGGAGCGAAGGCGCGTAATTAACGGTCCACGGTAATTCGTTTCGCGCTCCATGCAACCTCCCGAGTCCCCGCTCCATGACCGTGATACAGGACGCACGTATTTCGCGGGTTGAATCCACCGGAGAGAAATCTGATAATAACCAGCAGGCCGAACGAACGGACCGGGGTGAACTGACGCGACGTGGAAGAGGAGGAAGGGAAGGGGGAGGAAAGCAGCGTAGGGGGGGGGCGTATCTATCCGATTTGCTTGCCAAGTAACAATTAGAGTTACGCGCAGTTTCTGCACGCAGTTATTGCGGTTAACGAGACGATGGAACAAAAGGGAGCCTCGCGCCCGCGTATACCGACCTAGACCCCCCTAACCCCCCTAACCTTTCCCGCTCCCGCGGGAAGACGCGGATCGCCGAGAATGGAGGAAGCACCGTAAAGTTCCTCGCTTGAGGAGCACCCTCGAGTAAATGGAACAAACACGCCGTGTACTCATTGCCGGTCCACGACCGCTCGGGGATTATTATGATTCGGATCCAGCTGAGTAAACGGCGTTGGTCATTATATACCGGGACTGTCCGATGACTTTACGCTGTAACCACGGAATCCTGAAGTGATTTCGAATTGAAGATGATATTAACGATATGATTATTGATGACAGCGGGAACGAAACATGTATTCTATAATCAAGCAAGAAAGTTTTAAAGAAAGCAATGTGTTCTTTGCACATTATTTGAAATATTAAAATAGACCGGGATAAAAAGAGACCGGGAGAGACCGGGAGAGACGGGGAAAGACCGGGAGAGACCGGGAGAGACTGGGAAAGACGGGGAGAGACGGGGAGAGACCGGGAGAGACGGGGAGAGACGGGGAGAGACCGGGAGAGACGGGGAGAGACGGGGAGAGACGGGGAGAGACGGCGAGAGACGGGGAGAGACCGGGAGAGACGGGGAGAGACCAGAAGAGACGAGGAGAGACGGAGAGAGACCGGGAGAGACGAGGAGAGACCGGGAGAGACAGGGAGAGACCGGGAGAGACGGATAGAAACGGGGAGAGATCGGGAGAGACGGGGAGAGACGGGGAGAGACGGGGAGAGACGGGGAGAGTCGGGGAGAGACCGGGGGAGAGAGAGAGAGAGAGAGAGAGAAAGAGAGAGAGAGAGAGAGAGAGAGAGAGAGAGAGAGAGGAGAGAGAGAGAGAGAGAGAAAGAGAGATATTAATATTATAAGAGATAATTTGAGATACTATTGTTAATAATTGATGACATAATATTTGTCTTATTGTTAGTATATTATATGTTATTTGTTACTCGATGTTACAGAATCTACGCGTTATCTATATCGTAAAATGTAATAATACATTTTTATGATACTTTCAACAATGCTTGTCAGGGATAAGATCTTAAAGACTTAAAATTAGCGAGTTTCTTTGAACGAGTATTAATAAAGTTTTCATTCAGCCACACAGTGTAAAGAGAAGGAATATTTTCGAGAACAATAATAACGATAACTTATATGAAATCAAATTTGATGAAACGGAAAATAATTTTAGAAATGAGAATATATAGAAAAAAGATAAACAAGATAATAAGATTCTAAATTCAAAGTTATAATTATATAATAATGCAACCAATCTTTTCTTTGTCTGCTGTCAATCTCCGCAAAAACTATTCTCATTAAGATACTCGCAAAATAAAAATGCAGGCGAGTACAATGCCGACCATCGATCATTCGCCACTATCCCAATGTATTTAATGTGATGTAAGCTCGATAAAAGCCCAAACTTTTCACCGATAATCTTATTAATGGACCAGTAGAAGCCCGTTCTCGTAAAAGTTTCGCGCTGGCAAAAAAAAACCTTTTTCGCCATTCTCTCTTTATTCTGCTTCTATTCCAGAAGCTTTTTTGTCTTTTCGGTGATATCGTAAAAGATCATCGACCGATTAAATGTCATGTAATCACGACACCGCGGCCGTTATTAGTTAGAATACCTTTAAGATTTTTTTTCTCCTCCCATAGTAGCAAGGATAAGAAGAGGAAGATTTCGCATTCGGAAAACCAGTTCAATTTGGCGACATCGAATGAGCGGATTACCGATGTCCGGTTTCTTAAGCCACGTCGCGATTTAAAAGTCTCGGCGATACGCTTCGCAAAATAAAACTAAGCTCTAATGAGTAAGCGAGTGAGCTCGTCGTTCGTATTTTATTCCAGATTCTCAATAATCGTATAATTGAAGAGAATAATGCCAAAAAAAACTTTATTGCGATGAGAAAGATCGGGTTCCACTTGGCGTGAATATTTTTGATTTCTACGTCCTTCATCTCACTGATGAATATTCCTCTTTAATTTTGTCTAAAATGCTATATATCAAACATGTTAGATGTGATATAGTAGCAATGTATATGTATAAATTAAGATATAAAAAGTCTAAATTAATTTTCTACAAATAAACACTATTGATTTTTAATAAATACTTAAAGAACAATGTCTGTCTGTGTGTGTGTGTGTGTGTGTACACATATTTCTATTAATTTAAAATTAACATAACTTTAATATTGTTTGAATAACATTGCAACACTAAATGCTTATTATGTTTATATTAAATTACAAACAAAGCGTTTTTCTTTTGCATTTATATATATTTAATTAGCTTTGTTATATTACTTTACATATTAATTATATTCGTTTTATACAGCATGCACGTAATTTATTAATACGCGTTCAAGGCGACAACGATATCGAGCTAATCGCAACGTCTGCACCTGGCGCAACGTAAGCGTTCGTGCGCTTACATTTTTGCGGAAGAACTCGTTCGTGTAATTGCGATGGGCGACAGCCGGTTAAACGAGAATCCACATTATCAGCGTCATCGTCTTCGTCGAGTCGTATCATTTCCAATCAAATTTTTCCGTAGGACTAATTTCCTGTGACGCGATTGCCACACGTGGCATCTCGGTCATTATCATCGACGCCTCCGTACGCATTTTCGTGCGTTAATCGTGAAAGGCATTAATCTATTTTTAATTGTGCCACGCGGCACCGCGTGATTGCGATAAATGCGATCCGATAACGTCAACATGGAACATGCGCGACATTAATTTATTTCGGACTGTTAATATCGTCCGAATTATGAAAGTTTTCCGTGATAAAGAATTGCCCCTCCCACATGAATTTCTGCTTCGACGATAACCTTTTTCTCTATATTTCTGTGGATATACTTTCATAAAACTACAAGATTTAGAATATTAATAATGTGTTAGCGTGACATTGCAAATTTTTTCTCAATCAAGAATTTCCAGAAAGCAAAAACATGACTAAAAATAAAGCAATATAAATAAATTGCAATAAGACAAAATTGAAGTTTATAAAAGACAAAATACATCCCCCCTCTTTCTCTCTTGTGTATATCAAATTAGTAAATAATAAATAAATAATTACTATGCCAAAATATTATAGATTGTTTTTTTTTAATATCTGAATACTCACAGTGTTTAATGTATCATGAAGCGAACAAAAACTTTAATAAATAGATATTTCTAAAATCGTCTATAGTGTAGAGTTTTTATTTTGAGAAAAGAACAAAGAATTTTCAACGCGTTCACCGTTACGCCATAAAAATATCACATTGGAAGGGTTGCGCGTGTCGTAAAAGATTGGTCGATTTAAACGGAAGCTCGTTCATCGAGCGCATTCACCTCGGACGATTCATCCAGGATGATCACCGACAGTGAGCCCTGTAAATTCGCCTGCCTCGGGCCGGCAAGCAGCAGGGGCGGTTCGTTCGAGAATTGAGACGTCGCGACGCATTGTGCAACGCGTTTGCCCAAACAGAGAATAGAAATTATTGGGATCGGCGTGTGTGAGGGGGGAGGGGAAACGAGGGATACACGTCGGGATCGAGGAGAGGAAAGAAAAGGAGAGCGTAACGCGTAAGCTTTGTCGGGAACGTCGGATCGCCATTGTCCGTGCGCTATAAATTTCCCAACCGTTGGGAAATGCATTTTTTCCGCCGCGCACCGGGCTCTCGTGGTGGTGCAGGTAGCCGACGACTAAATCGGTCCAGCAGCCAAAGGGACGCGCCTTGCCCTCCTTCTACGGTTCTCTGCACCTTTTATCACGCGACTTGCCCTAAGTTCTTCCCCCCCTCTCTCTCTCTCTCTTTCTCTCTCTTTCTCTCGTATATAACCTTTTATGCGCTGCGTGTGTTGGCTTAACATCCCGCTGTGAGATCGTAACGGTTCCGAAGTGTTAGTCGCTTCCGGGGATAATGCCTGAACTTATCAGGTTAGTCTACTGCGTGTCAAGTTTACCGGAAATATGAATGAACATTAATGATAGGAACGTATTGATAAAAAAATTATTAATTCCAGGGATATTTCATGACGTTGTCAGATAAAAATATTTCGTTCTTGATTGGTATCATCTGTGTAAAAATTTTTTAAAACTTTTTTAAATGCTTTTTCGAGGTAAAAAATGTGCTGCTACAAATATTTTTGTATAAAATCTTAATTTTTAGTCTTAAAAAAGTAGAAATTAACGTATTAATTTCAGTGAATCGTCGCATCAACTTAATAATTTAGAATACAATATAGGGATTTACGATAAAGGTTTATAAAAATCATTTGTTAATTGCATAATTAACAATTATTAGTTATATAATTAACATAAATAAAAATTTTTTAAGAATTCCGTAGATCATCTCCATACAATTAATAGAAATCAATCAAGATATTCGAAGTGCATTGTCGATAAGACATCCGCAATTTCTATCGATATTGTCACGTGGAAAAGGAGGAACGTGTACGCGATCGGGGCCGTCAATCTGAGATTTACGCGCAGTCGGATGCCGTTTTCGCATCGCTCGTTCGAGCCATAGTTGTTACGACCGTGAGAGGCATCAAACGCCGGCGGATTGCGGGATTTCGCGAAATGCGGGAACGAGCGTGTGTTTTTTCGGACTGTCGAATTTATAGACGCGTCGAAATCAAGCGTGGAATTGTGAAATATTTGTGCGGGTTTGACGATTGTGCGCGCACGAGTCGTCAGAGTGATCGATCCTTTTTTTCCATCCTTTTTACATAGTTTGACTAAATTTTATTATGGTCAAGCATAAAAATCTATGCGTACTACCGTATCTTCCTACATGTAATATGCTTTATATGCTTTATATGTATATATGATATAAATAAATATGCGTCATGTAATTAACTATTATACTGTTAAAATCTCACGATTTTTCAATATGTAAAAAAAATCAACACAGTAATAGAAACATAATCATTTCGACAAATGCAGACAAAGCAAACATACAGATCATACCATTCTTTGCTGATATTGCTGTGCCATGAAGGTAAAATAAATCCAGATAACTCACCTGAAACATAAAGAACAAAGATGTTAAAGTCTTAAAAAACGCAATTATACAATCGTGGTAATTTCCAAATTCTCGCAGAAAACAAAATAAACAAATAGAATAATGTCCTCAAGATTATTAAATAACACATTTAAGTTGAAGAAAGTATAGTTATATAAATTTATAGAATAATAATTATAAAAACTTGAAAATTTGGTAATTCGATGGATCGTAAGATTAAGAAAATAGTTATTTAATATTATCCGTATAAAATAAAAAAATTACAAATTCATGTTTAGGAATCGGTTTAGCTTAAGATTGCAATAAGCATGCGCTTTTAGTAGAACTTTCATATCTCACATATTGTCAAAAGAAAAAGTGGCCAGACGCAATTTCAGGCATAATAAGCGATCTTTCATCGCGATTGAATGACGAACAAAAAGAGAGCAGGATGAAGGAATCCGGGACAAATGAACGAAAAGTGCGCATGCTCGAATTCAAGAGAAAATGCACGATAAATATGCTTGACGTTGCTGAATGTCGCCGCAATTCCGTTGAAATTCAGAATCATCATGCCTCACGGCCGGAAGGGCACAAACTAACTTCCGTCTAGGAAATCGTTCTGCCCTACCGGCGTCGTCACTGTCGTCTTTGTCGGTTGGAATTTACTCGCGTCATCGTATATGTCGCACTTGTCGTTGACGACTCCTCATAATGGTTAATAGTGAACTTTATGAAATTTCCAGGCACGTCCAAGCACAAAAGTCCGTCCAACAAAGATCTATTTTTCTTCGGGTTAGATCTACTCCGCGGAAAGAGAGAGAAAAAAAACGAACATAATAAAATAAAAAAGTTTTTTTGAAACGAAATCGTTTCATTGGTTAATATATATAATTAGAGAAAGCAAGTTAGTGAAAAAAAAAAAAAAAAAGGATAAACGCACATTAGCTGTTAACGAGCATAGACACATTAAATCAAAGTCGGTCTGCATAAATCCAGCAAGTAAAAATTAAGGAGAATTGCTAATGGAAATACTTAGACGCGCGGCGGGCGGTCGGCTGGTGAAAATTGATACTCAATTTAAACTTCTTACATAACAGGATGCACGTACTCGAGTACACCCGGTAGGTCACGTACGAATCACGTAGCGACTCAAGTAGGTGAAAGGAGACGCGCCGTGATAGGTGAGGGAGTTGAAGGAAAAGAAATAGGAGACGATAACCCACTAGAGAGAAAGAGAGAAGCTTGGACGATGACGAGAGGCTGGTTTATAGATGGTGAGGATGAGCGGAGCGCGCAATCGATCTCTCATCTATTGTATTACCCGATCACGTTTTACGCGCGCTGGATCGGAGCTCTCGCGTCGGCTCTCTCATACCAAGCTCGGCTCTTCTCCGCCCTCGTCCCGTCACCCCGAAATTCACCGCGCGGATAACGCGAAGGGCTGCGCCGCCGGTAGAGGGAACGCGCTTCGCCCTTCGCTCGCTCGCGCGTGAACGCGACACCGTCATGCACCAGGCAGAATGGACTTTCGTTACGTGACTGGAAATCCCTGCCGAGTTTACGATTACTCGTTACGTGATGGGGACGCGACCGTGACACACACATGCACACACGTACACGCGCGACGACAATGATGACGAGCGCAAAATACCAGCGAGATAGTCATAACCGACGCACGGCGCTTCTAGAGATTCTCGAAGATGCATCGGAGAGATAAAGGCGCCATTGATTGCCGGAAGTTCGATCGTTATTCCGGAATCTTCGGATCAATTTAATCCCTAATGAGCGCGGTGAGCGTTATCGTTCTTGACACTGTAGCTAGATCGAAATTCAAGTTAAGGAAGGAACAATTGTACGCGATATCTTTTATAAATCATTAGATCATGTGTATTAACTATATAAACAGAAAAAGTTTAGATAATTTATAAGATACGTGATATATGTTAAACGTATGTATGTATAATTTATGTATTAAATCAATACTGATATCTTCTTATGTTAATATAAATATACACATAAAAAATGGGTTTCTGTTTGGACGATCCAAATATAAAAACTCTTATTCGTTAAAAAGAGGAATAAAAATCATACAAAATTTGCTAAGCTCTCTCTTTTTCAACGAAAAACATTCACGATGGATCATTACCGAACGTTTTGCTCTCACGACGGGATGCAAGTGGTAATAATTGATTTTTCGATTGTGAGTATGAGCCTTTATCTGACGATCTACGGAACTCGTTTTACCGTGGATTTTATCTCCTCGCGATCATCCTCGTATAACATTTCGTATCAGTATCACGAGGGCTTTGCTAGGAGGAAAGCGGCTGATTGCCGCGTAAGCGTTTGAGAGAGGCCACGTAATAGCATGGTAGCGGAACGCACGGAAGGAAAGACTAAATTGTAGAAAATAATCGGTTCTTCTGTCATAAACATCGCCTCCGTCCATCAGACGCGAGGGGGAGAGGAGAGAGAAGTTGAGTTGCGCAAGATTATTTCGAAAAGTCTGCATGTCGCTATTATTGATCTTCATTGAAAAATTCAAATTTAATCGCCGATTAGATCATTCCTAACGGATCCTGCATAATTAGCATTTCCGTATTGCAGACGGAAACTGCTAACGACGAAATTACGAAATGGCACGCATAAACTTGCTTGCTTCGATGAGATCTTGCTATTAAGATTGCTATGAGCACCGACTTTCACTCAACTTGACTTAATGTTAACGCACCAGGCAGAAAGATTACATAATAAAAAAACAACGGTTTTCGGTGCACGACTTTATAAAACGCTTAGACAAAGATATTAGGAAATATACAAATATATAATTATTTAGCGTTTCTTGCCGTTAAGATTAGTGCGTTAATTAAGAAAAATGACTACAATAATTAAAAAATAGTAGTTAACTTTTCGTAAATCAGTAACCGTGAAAGCGTTAAACCTACGTTGAAATAATTGTAATCGTGTTCATGTTCGCCATGAATATGCGAGTTCGATCAAATACTTTCGCGAGGGAAAAGGAAATTTATGCGGAATAGGGGTATGCGAGATCGCTCATTTAGCATGGAAGTTCCGATCGTAAATCCGAAGCCGGTCTTCGTGCCGCTCTGGCATTTTCTTCTAGCGCGATTCCGCCTGCATGCGCAACGGGACGAATGTTACGTGCACATAATGACTCGAAGCGGACCCGCGTTAGCCGCTCAAAAGTGTTGATATCGGCCGACAATCTTTCGAAGAGCCGGCCGGCGTGTCAAAGAGTGTCAAAAAGTGTGTCACGCGAGTGAGAATGGAGCAGAAGAAACCGCCGTCACGGCAGCAACGCTTCGTTCTTTTGTCGGAATTCGAACTATACGTAAAATGCTTCGGTGATTTATAATGCGAAATATTTCGGTGTGTGTGTGTGTGTGTGTGTGTGTGTGTGTGTGTGTGTGTGTGTGTGTGCGCGCGCGTGTGTAATCTAACAATACAAAATCCGTAATTTTTAATAAAAAATTATACGGTCAGCGACTTTTACGACTGACGTCGAATTAGAGTTAAAGATACGTGCATTGTTAAAACGCGTACAAAATTGTCCGTAATGTTAAGATAAAAATCCCTGAAGATAATGCGAGAGAGAGAATGCTCCCCTTTTTTGAGAAATTATGTACCTATCATTAATTTTATTAGTACGCCGTGACGGGAATAACAGAGAAACATCATGCTGTGCTCTTCAGACTCAGTTCCCTTCAAGAGAAGGGCTTAAGGGACACACGGAGAGTCCCGACCCTTCTCTGTCCGTTTATTTTTTCTTCCATAACCGTTCCATGAGAGGTATTATAATGCGAGAGCTATTTGGTCCAGTAAGTACAAACGTTAATTGGTACAACGGTGGCGCCCGCAGGTATAATAAAAAAAGAGAAGGGGGCGAGCGGGGATGTTAAAGTTTTATCGCGTTTTTCTAATAAAGTACGTTACAAAGAACCACAGCGCTTTCATGCTAACGCGATGCAAGTGCAGCCAGTTTCCATTTAAAAGGCTCTTTTGCGGCAAATTCGAGTCGCTTTCGTTTGTGCTTCTATTGTAAAAACTTATAAAGCTTGTAAAATAAATGTTGTGCATATATTGGTGGAGTCTTCTTCTAATTTAAAAACGGCGTATAAAGATATTTAATATAAGGCTGTAAAACCTAATGTAACATTTAGTAAAATTACATTCATTAATTAATATCGATGAACACATATTTTATATTCATGTATGTTTGATCGACTGAAATATTTAAAACTTTTTCCAAGAAGCTTCAAAAGTAGATTATTAAATTCTAACAACTAGTATTAACTTTTGAAAACTTTGTCACGCTATAATCAAAAACTATAAAACGTAATTCTAGTTAGGAAAGTAAAACGTGAAAGATTAAGGTCTACTTTTGCGACCAGAATTTTCGGAATTATTCCGTAAGTAATGCTCGTTTTTCTATTATGCAACGGCCAAGCTACATGCGATTACGAGGGCAGAACGCGAGAATATCTTGCTCCGAATAGCAAGCTCGAAATTGCGGCCGGAAAGAGCTCGCCATAATTCAAGACGGTGCGAGCACACGTAATTTTTCACGGACCCCCCTAAACCGCGATCTCGGCTCGTCGCTCGAGAAAGATGCGTGCGCGGTCGCGTGACAGCGGCTTTAATTCCGCTTTCATTAACGGGACTGTTTACACCCGTGGCTCGCCGGGAAGTGCCGTGCTCCACGCTTGGACAAATAGCACGCGGCATTATAATATTTCTCGGGGGGTGATTCTGCGAGTGGTATTAGACGATGAAGGGAATGAGGACCAGCAAAAGACGGGAGGTGGGACAGAAGGGGGACAGAAGCAAGTCGCCTCGGGCCTCCCTTGAAACGCGAGTGAGGGGCCCACCTCCGCCTTCATTCTCGGGGCCTCCCTTTGCCCCTCGTCTCGTTTAGTCATCGCCGCGGGACAACGGCGCGGCGGCAGCTTACCATGTGCATTTTAATTACGACATTAAGTCCAGGGCTTGTTTCGAGACGCAGCATGCGAATGCGCGAGAGAAGGCGAAGAGGTTTCGTGGCGGACGGATAAACGGACGGAGGTCAGAGGGCGATTGTTTATCGAACTTTGGTGTCATTCGATAACAGACAAAATGAGATATTGTAGGTTGGATTGGAGAGCAACTTGTTATTTGTACATTCACGTATATTTGTTCATTAGGTCATTAAATAAAATAAAGAAAAAGAAAAAGAAATGCACACATTTTAAATTCTCATTAAAATTATAATAATATCTGAATTGTAATATTACCGTTCACGGCAAACATTACAACGTTGAGTTGTTATTACTAATCAATTTACACCCTAAGTCAATTATGTTAAAATAAATACACTCTGATTGTATAGAAATTAAAAATAAGCATACAGTTTGTGATTGTTTAACGATCGAGGATTATTTTCTCGGCGGCAATATTGATTTCATTCCGATCATAATTTGCAAACATAGGAGGGGAAGCCTGAGCAACGAAGTTTTCAAATAACAGCCAAATTGATTTCGCGCGCGTGCGAAGGGATCGTGCGCACGAGGGTGGTCATGGAAGGGGTGGCGAGGGTGGAGAACCAATTACAGGCGATAGCATCTCTCGCGGATATTTACAGCTAATGTATACGCGAAAGCCGTTAACTTAAACCCCACGAAATTATACTTGCAAATAGTAAACAAGAGCATCGAAGTGGCGGGCCAATAAAAAGCTTCCGCGCAAAAGACGTGCCGCGGAAAAATAAAAACGGCGGTGGAAAACCGAAGGTAGAAACCGTCGATGGGGACGGAGGACGACGATGACGATGACGACGACGATGAGGCCGAGGACGACGCCTCGAACGAGTCCATTTCCGGTAGTCGACCGAAAACTTTCGAGGGACGAAACGCGGTTGGATTTTCAACTTTCTGCCGACTTTCTACGTACTGCAAGTTAAAACGTGCGCGCGTTGCCGCGCGGTGAATCGGAAAGTCTTTCTTCCTTTCCTGTCGTCTTCTTGCCGGAAATTGCGGCACTTTGTGAGGCCAGTGTGCAGATCCGCTTCTATCTGTCTTCGTTCGATTTCTTCGTTTGGTCGTAGTTCAGAAGAACAGAGTGGAATAAGTCACAGTTTGAGAAGAAGTGGAACCGAAAAGAATCGCAATCTTTTACGATGAGTTTAAATGATATTCATTGTATATTCTAATAAGACTGAGCTTCTTCCTCTCCCTCCTCTCAAAGTTTTTATTGTATAAACGCGATATATAAAAATTTCACGTTTGATTTTAATGGTGAATTCTTCTAATTTGAAGCTAATTCTTAGTTTAAGAAAATATATTCAACAGCAATGCTAATATTGTTGAATTTCAGATAAATTTCCAATTGTCTTTAAGTTTATTTTAAGTAAACTTATTGATAGAATTATAACTTGATAAATATTTTGAAATAGGCACCATATCGATATTGTATACGTAAAACATGAATCCGCGCTTAGCTGTAAAGAAAAGATATGTTTAGAAAAGTAAAAGGAAAAATAAATTAAAAGCAGATAACATAAGACGCACAAAACATAACGAGTAAAAAGAAGATTAAGTCACATTCTGATACGAAATAAATTGTGACAAAGCGTGAAATATCAAATTATGATGGCATCCCTCCGCATTCGGGCTTCGTGAGATTAAGGGGCAAATCGGTGGACGCGTCATGGCCGCGGGACCCCGGGAATTTTGCGAGAGCGGTGCCTCTCGCGCGCGTATGCAGATCCTCTCTCGCTTCGCGCGAGCATATTATGCCGCGATATTATCTTAACTTCCGCTGCTAATACAGCTGCGGCGTAACGGCACGTATGAATTTTTCATACCAGTTTTTCATTTTTTTTTTGGCTCTTTCTTTCTTTCTATCTTTTTTTTTTTTAGGGTGCTCTCCGCTACGTGCGAACTTTAATATCGTACAAGAGCGACGTCGCGCGGGTTCTTGCACGAAAATACGAGCGGAATTTCTTTGCCGGACGCTCGAGGGGAGTTTGGCTCTTGGAAGCGCTTAGTCGAACAGTACGGCGATATCTCTGCCAGGCTCTTCGAAACCTTCTCCACTGAACTCGGCGACTTCAAAGTAGTATCGCATACGTTTTGCTTTTTTTCGTTTTACACTTATCTCTAGAATTGTTCTGCCGCGCGCCTACACATACACATACGCAAAGTGTTGCGCGTGCGCGCGTGACCTATATACCTCTAAAAATACGAAACAAAAAGTCAAATAGAAATGTATCAATTTCTACTACTAATCTAGTTTTCGATAAACGTCAATATTGATTTTCAAGAGGAAAAACTAGTTCAAGAGGTTAGAGGCAAGTGTAACGCTCGTTGACTCTTATATAGTTTATCGTTATATTATATAAAAAAATATATCCGCGTGGATAATCCAGAAAATTGCATTTCTCGTAATTCTCGTATTACACTGTTTACTGCAATGTGTTTACGCGTTTTGCATCTATGTCAAGTCAATTTGTTTTATAATATTTTTTAAAAGTAATCTTTCTATTGCAGAAATTAATGTTTTTTATTACAATTTATCATTTAATCTGGAATTGCCTATTTTATGCCCAGCTGTTTTCCTACTCATTTTCAAAGCTTGTGTTGGAATACAAATCGTTTCATAATTTATCCTAAATGTCTCGCAATGGAATGTGTAGCTGCAAATCGTGGGCGGCCTAATACGCGAAATTATGGTGCTATAAAAGCCGGAGAAAGCGGCATAGAAACAGAGGCAGGAAGAAAAAGGGACGAGTAGTACGAGACCGCGACTATGAAAGCAGGGAACGTTTTCGACGGCCATTGAGTCCGCATTGCGCGGGTTAGCTTCCTTGTAATTTCGTTTACGTCGGAAAACAACTGTCTCGCTCGCATTTTTCCTTTGTTCTGTTTTTTTTTTCGTTTCTTCTTCGTACGTTCTCGTTCGCTCTTTGACTCTATCTCCATCCTCTTGTCTCCCCTCCGTTCCTTCCCCCTCTCGCTATGCACCGTCACAATTACAAATTATTTGCAATTTCGTTTGTCCCCGGGCGTTCGTGCTCCAACTCGCCCTTAAAAAAAAAATTCCTTTTTAACCAGTCGGCGCGGAGACGTCGAAATGTGTTTCGGCGCGTGTCGAAGCTTACGAGAAATGATTCGTGTATCGATTTGGAACTACAGGAGCTTGACATAGGAATTAACATTAACTAACACTTAAAAATACAAATGTTTACAAATACTTATAAAAGAAATATAAAACACCTTTATTTATAACAAAATATTATTAAAAAATTATTTTTATATGAAATAATGCATGCTCAAGAGTATAAAAACAAAGATATATAAAGTATTTTTGCATTTAAAACAGTAACGTTTCAGTCGCATAAAAGCATACATAGTATGAAGTAAATCACAAAAGAGCATATGATTGTAAGGAAAATCCTTGAAGTAATCTGTTTTAATGCGTGCTGTATGAGAGAAGAAGATATGTGGTCTGATCTGAATAATAAAGTGCTCTACAGAAATCACATAATTCAAGGAAAATCGCTGTTGCTAATCGCAGTTTCTTCTCGCATCGTTTCTGCGTTAAGTTCCGTGAGTAATAAGTTTCTTACAAGCCAAACCGTGTTAACTGCTAAGTGAATGTCGAGTGTATCGTATGATGTTATTACTGTCGCTTTTTAGTACCACCGCGAGGGCAATAAAATCGCCTCATGTGGGAAAGCGCGTGGTCGGTTTAGATAGTATTCTAACGAAAACCGACCCTTGTTTCTTTTTCCCTCCACCTTTCTCGCTCTTTTACCATGCCTGTCTCTCTGTCTCTCTTCCTCTCGCCCGCGCCGACCGAAAAAACGACCAGCAAGCTCGAAGATGGATAACCGGACATAATGAAGAATAAAGCTCGCGCGCGCCGCGTGCACGCTGAACTGAAAACTCTTTTAAAAAATGATCTCCCGTGTACGCGGGCCGGACCACCTAGGTAGCAAAAGGAACGCACAGGTACGCATACTCGGCAGGTGAGTCGGGCGGCGCTCATCCTCGAGATCGCGCCGACTTAGACAAGGATCGACGTCCAGGATATCGATCGATATCTCATGCGTGATTACAAAAGAAAGAAACACTTGTACGAGAACATATAAATATTTTCACCACTTTAACTTTTTCTTGAAATATGGCAGTTTTTTTTTTTTTCGAGATGATATAAAATTAAAGACTATGGTTCTTTCTATTTGTGCCTAAAATTAATTTTTAATTTGACGGGAGAAAGAAGAGAGAAAGAAGAAAGAAGAAAGACAAAAAGGAAAAAAAGCAAAAAATCTTTTTTTGTAATAATATTATTTTAATATAATCAAATTTTATTCAAAGTTGTAATTCTTAAAATATAATCAGTTTTAAACTTTACTCAAACGTATTGTTTAATTTGCAAATATTTATAAATGTAAATTAGTATATGTTACATCATAATTTAAAACTGAAAAATTTTATAACAATATAATCAATACCATATCTGTGTAATACGAAAAATATATTTTAACAATTTTATGTTCAAATTATTATTTTTAATATTATTTTTATTAAGATGTATTAAACGTATGTTTTGGAGGATTATGTTGACTTAAATGATAAAATATAACTTACAAGTGAACCTACTTTTCGGCTTTCATCATGGCTTCTCGCCTTCCGGACGAAAGAAAATAATCATCCTTAATCCGAATGGATCGATGTGAAATGGCAATTCGTACACGTAATTACTAAAGGCGTCCCCCAAATCCCGGGAAATGTCCAAATAGCGGTTGTGGTGAAGATTAAAATACCTGTTTGAGGAATGTCCGTAGCAATCATGGCTGAGAGGTGCGCAAATATAAGCCGGCAGTCCAGTTCGAGGCTGTTCCTGACAGCGATAACGTGTAAATTACGAGTCGATAAAAGAACACGCGCAGGAGGGAACGCGGAAAATAAATAAGAACTGCGTAAGGATTAAGAAGCAATAAAGTTGGATCGCGAGGCCCTTACCGCTCGGCTCGCTGTTAGATAACCTATCATCCGAATTTAAGTCAAAGATAGACGATAAAGATTAAAAAAACGAGCGGCTTGTCTTACGTTCGTATTTTTTTACGATCGCGAAAACGAGCACGCGGCGATCGTTATACGCCGTCATTCATGGGAAAATTATGATGCATTTACGTGCGCATGCATCTCTTCCAAATCGTATCTCCTTCTTTTTTATCGCGGTAGCAAAATGGATCGTGCGAATCCAACATCGTACCGCTTGAAACGGTGTTCGTTCGTAAAAAGCAAATATAAAAAATGATAATCGATACTTTCAGAAAATGCCTGCACCGTTGCGCTGATTAATTCATATGAAAAATGTTTTTAATTTCAATAAATAATATGTGCATATTTGTATATTTATATTTTTTTTTTACTCTGAAGTTCTTTGATGTCCGTAAAATCTAAATTGATGATCCCATTAGTTTATTCTATATATCTGAGATTATCAGATATATCGCTTTAACGCGGTTACTTGCTTCATGTAACGCGGAAAACGACATTTGCGCGATTATCCGTAATAATTTGCGCAAGGTGTGAGACAAGAGGTATAGCACAAGAGGAAAAAGAGCAAGAAAAAGGCTCGCGTTCCGATTATAAACCCCTAGTGATCTATTTTTCCTGACAAGATTGATACCCTTTCTTAACACCCTTGTCAGTTTGTCAAACAAAACATTTATGTACTGAAAAATGTACAGGTTTTTTCATTCGCTGGTTAAAATATGATGTTAGAACATTCACCTTGTAAAACACGATTGATTGGTAAAAAAGTTATTCAAAGATTAACATACATTTTTCTCTTTTTTTTTTTTCAACGGGATAAAGCTAAGAGACATGACCGGTGCCAGATTTGTGTCTGCGATAGAGAGAAAATCTAGTATGAGAGGCAGAGGCGGGGAAGGCAGGTATAGGGACAAAGAATTTTGTGCTTCTCCTAACTCTTCCCCCCATCGTCACGGTAACTGTTTAATTATGTAATCGCGAATTTACATAATTGGGTTGGGCGCCCACTCGCTCGGCCCCGAGGGAAAGGTGGGGGATGTCTAACCGGGCATAAAAGAAATATTAAAGCAGAATTTCCATCCGCGTTGGCGTCAGGCTTCCAACAAGCACTCTATTGTTATATAATTTCAGTCCCACCTCCCATGTATGCGCGTTGTAAAATTTTCACTCCAAAGTCTTTTATTTGTCGTCCATATTTACCGACACTTGTCGGATTAAACAAACTGCTCCCTCAAACCGTCCCCGTGCTACTCTCCCGCTCGGTTTCTACAAATTCGCCTCGCATCTATATTTTTTATTTCACGTGTATTTTGTTCAAGAGTTTAATGTTTCATTAAATGTAATGCAAATATTATACGTCACTGTGCGCTGCATTATTGCAGTTGGCAGGTAAAACTTTACGAAATTGGTTAATACTAAATTTGATATTGTTTGGCTTTTGCTTTCACGCTGCCAACGGTGTGCTACGGGGGTCTATTCAGAATTACATATTATTAATTTATGATATTAGATTACTACGCGCTGAGAAATCTCATTGACGCAGTACCGTATTTGAATCTTTGATTAATTCCGATTTTGAATATTGAACAATAATCAATAGGATTTGATTGTTATTATTATTACAGACATTCACAGGATTATGTGATTAAGTCAAGCCTACGCAGTATAAAAAATTATACTGTTCCGATTTCTTAGTGATGACATCGATATTAAATAGTTGACATCATAATTCCGCGCGAAATCTTTGCAAACGATTTTGCTCTGAGAAACAAATCAAATTTACATCATCTTTAACAATGTAGATCAGACCAATCTATCTTTACGACGCTCAAGCGAACAGAAAATGCACTTAAAGAAGTTTCTTTGACCATTTCTCATGGGGAAGAATCGTGACTTCCAGCGGTTGGCTAATTAATTAATTAAAGAACTTTTGGAAAGTATCGTTCGTTCATCTATCCTCTCATTGTCAACATCAATCTCGGTGAAATGTAAGCTGTTATTATTATCAGACGTTTCCGAGGCTGTGCAGCTTACGAATATACAGAAACATTTTCTTATTTCAAAGAAACAGACATGTTGGATGCATTCCAATGTTATATGCTACAAACAACCTTGTGTTATTTTATAAAAGAATCATTAATACATTATATAGCTTAATCATTAATACATTATATAGTTTTAAGTCTAAAATACATTATATACTTTCCGTTGAAAAAATTGCGCTTGTGTTTCACATCAATATTATGTGATTTTCTGTTGTACACGACTTTAGTATCTCATAAGGTACTATTGGCGATATGGGCTGTTTGCCAAACGGAAATCGGAAGCGTCGCGCGTACGTATGACCTATAGTCTATTTGTTCAGTCGATGTAAACGGGTTAATATACCTAGAATCGCGTCTCCCGATCGAACTTCGTTTTTATCCGGTGCCGGATAAAAAGCGGGGTGGAAAATACGTAGCGGGAACAAAACCGTCAGGGCGATCTGCGCAAAATGAGAAAAACAGCGGGACGGGAAAGAGAGCGGAGCGAAATCCGAAGCGGAATGAGAAGAAAGAAAAGAGAAGATCATCATCGAATTTCTCTCTCTCACTTTCTCTTTTTCTCTTTCTCTGTTCGCTTCGGCGAAGGCCGATCCTATGCTTCGATTTCGAGCGCCGGCCGAGACTCCCCGAGGCGAACGGTAGCATTCTCTGAGGAAATGGACAGATGGTCCGCGGGCTGCCCGATTCCACCTCGAGCGAAATCAGGATATAGCCGCAGGTTCGCTCCCCGCACGCTCGAAAGAAAAGCCAGCCGACTGCTTTGCCCTTCATCCCCCTTCGTTGGAAAATGCACAGAGGGAAATCTAGCCGACCATGCTGCCGTCCATTCCCCAACTGCACATGAAGTGTGTTGAGAGAGAGAGAGAGAGAGAGAGAGAGAGAGAGAGAGAGAGAGAGAGAGAGAGAGAGAGAGATGTTTCCAAAATTAAGTCAGTCTGGTGCGTAAAATTGTAATTATCTTCCTTTTGAGAGGAAAGTTTGGAAAGGCAATTTGTTCTTTTGTACTTGATAAAACAGACGTAAAATACTACAAATAATTTAAATAATTCGCAAAATAAAATCTTTCAATTTTATTTTACCTTTTTATATTAATTAACTAAGTAAATTTGTTTCTGAAAAAATAAAAAAATATGATAGCCTCATTATATAATAATTTTATATAATAATCCAATATATCACAAAATTATGTCATAGAATATAAATTATGTTATTTTTGTTGCTTCTAAATTCGATAATTCTAAGTTAAGTATTAATCTTTATAAAGTTTCGTAAAGATTTCATAAATGCTCACGCTTTCAACATAGAAAGAGATTTCTTCTCGGGGTTAGGCGCGTCTACAACAAGATCGAGAGATGCCCTCCCGCCTCCCTCCTTCCTTCGTAAAAAAGGTGCCGGGCGTCGTTTCCTGAATTAATAACGCGGCTTTTACCGCTGTTAGGAAGAGAGGTGGAGAAAGTGGTACGAGAGGGAGGTGATCGAGCAGGTTCGTTTCTTTTAGCACGAGGTTAGAGTTCCGGCTTGGGGGTCGGCCAGTGGGGGACAGATACAAATGGAATACACGGAATTCCGGTGCCATTAATGCGGCCAATGATAAATCGCTGGCGATACTTTAAACGATGGCTGCCGGGGCCGCGTTCGTTCTTGTTCGTATTTTTCCCAGTTGCTTCCCGCTCGCAAGTCAGTCGTCAAAAAGACGTTCTCCGCCTTCGGCACGAGCTCCTCAACCCCGGGAGGATTCCGCGAGCTTTCAAGTGTGAGTACGTGTTACGCTAATTCCACCTCCGTGTCATTCGCACACGTTCTCGTGAACGCGAGGAGTGCCAGTCGCAGCGGCGCGACGACTCGTTTTGATTTATCGTCTTACAATGACGGGTAAACGCTCTTTTGACTTCGCGCGCGAGAACGGCTCCATCCTTGAAAGACCTGTAAATCACATGCTCGCGATAGGCGGACACATACAAACGTGCGTTGCACAATCATCTTTAATATTAATTTACCGAGATTGACTGAATCAAGCTGAAAAATTCGTTATACTTTAATATAAAGATTGATTTTATATATTTAATATTACATTGTATATTAATATTACATATGTATAAAGATGTATACGATTATGGAAAATGTATTAATGTTGCGTTTTGGAATGCGTCGCGAGTTGCAATTAAGCTGTGAAGAAATTGCGTACTTTCTCTCGATATACAGACTTTGAATTTACATTCGACCAGATAAGGTGCTGCAAGAGAAGCGCAGGCTGGAAGATGATAAACCCCGACAGTTTCATTGCATCCTGTCGCACCAGGTATCATTTGCATAGTGTCCTAAATCATCGGATGTTTGAATCTGGGTTATTGCGCTGTCCACTGTGTCATGATCTATGGGATCTATTAACATAAGTAACGTCACATTTGAGATTGCCGCCACTCACAATGATTCTTCTCGCTGACGATCGTCCGTTATTGAATGCAAAATGACTTTTAGTCGTATGAATATAAATTGAGACGTGTGAGACAATACAAAGAAGTTCGCGGAGACCTCGAAGGGGAGAAAAGAGGCGTAGGTCCCGGGGAATGATAAAACGCCAGAGCGGAAAATTGGCGAGGTAGTGACAAAAAACCGAGTGATTTATAATCGAAAAAGGCGGTGACTCAAAACCCACCCAATTATTTCTGCAAAAACGTGGATGCAGCTCCAACGTAATATATCGCTACCGTTTTGAGAGACATTAGATTTTTGGCAGTGAGCCAAACGAAGCGAGCGTGTCTCGTGCTTGCTACGCGATGTTCTTTAAAACGAAGACACGCTTGAAATAAACAGCATTTTCAGCGAAAGGTATGAATTAATTATCTTAAAACATTTACATTGAAAATGTTCGAAAGACAAAACAAAACTAGCGTTCTTGTACGCAATAATTCGAGGTGAAATTTTTAAATAAATAAAAAACAATTGTATTTTACCAAACTTTGTTTGCAATAATATTAAATAAGAATATTATAGCGAAAGAAAGTTAAATAATAATTGTAGAATACAATTAATACTTTTTAAAACAAATACTTCACGAGCAAAAATGAAAACAAAGAGCAACATTTAACATTTTTTAAATTCACATAAATCAAAACGCTTTTCAATCTATGCTGCATAAACGAGAGAAATAATCGGTTAACGCGGCGAGGGCGCATAAACTGCAGCGACAGGAAGCGGATTGCGAGAGAGAAAAGAGATCCCCGGGACTCCATAAGAAAGCTTCTCCACTCCGATTTACAATCCATCGGGCGAAGTGCCCAAACGAAAACGTAATTCCCCTTCCGCGCCCTCGACAAGATTTAGTGCGACGTTAACAGCTCCGTAGCCGCGCGTCGCCGCGCGGAAGACGTTATTTCGGCTCTCGTGGCTCGCGAGGGAGGGCAAACAAGGGGTGAGAGAGAGTCGTAATCTCTTTCGTCGGATCGAGTCGAGGCTGTGTCGGATCGTCCCGCCAGACGACACCCTTAGGAATCCTTCCGGCAGGACGACACTTCGGAACGGTATGCACTTGACCATCTGCACTTTGACAAACACAACGTTAGATCGCTAACAACACAAACAACGAGGGACAGACATCTAACAGAGGGATGCCAACTATTTGTAAATAGTCGGTCATATGCATGTTCTTTGTAATTTATGATCTCTTTGACTTACTTGAGAATAATGTTAAAAGGAGATCCAGATGCAAGTCTTTTATGAGCAGTTATAAGCAAGTTACAAGCAGTAATATTTATTTGATTGTTTATGATTATAATTATTAGCATGTATATTATATATATTTAAATTTAATTTATCCTCATTTTCTTATCAAGACATACTAACGATGTGCCTTCCTAATCTATTTTGTTACACAAGCAGAAAATATAATACCTTACATAAATACGTAGTTTGTGAAAGAATATGCTAATTGATGCAAAAATTTATTTCACGCGCGAGTGAAGGAGTTAGCAAAGCGCTGCAAATGAAACAACTCCATGGACAAGAAGGTCTTCCCAATTCCAGGAGTCAATACAAGCGGATATTGCAGCCATTTGAAGCCCTTTTCTGTCCGAACGAAAGGGATGGGACAAAAGATCGAGGGTTTCGCAGGGTGGGAATGTCACATCCAATAAAATCGTCCGGGCGCCCCTCGAGGCAACCCACCCTCGAGGGATAAAATGCAGTATCGGCCTGCACCGGGTACCGATTGTAAAATCAGGGCGATGAGGGTAAGGTGAGGCAGGAGCGGGAACCGAACGCAATATAGAGACGGGGACGGTTCGGTTTCGTTCTCGCTCTTTTTCCCTCGTTCTTGCAATACGCTCAGTGCGCGAGACTCGGCGATGCTCTCATAACACCGGGGACGCCGGGTACATATTTACGACAGAGAGATAAAACGCGTACGATGAAAAAAAGCGTCGCGAATAAACGGCGTATTTTCCAAACGAAACAAAACATTCGAAACAAGAAGGGCTAAAATAATCCTTTATTGGTTGGACACAAAAGTGTGATACGTTTTCGACAATCTTAAAATGTTTTTAACTAATTAGAAATTAATTTTACGGTATAAATGGTTATAATATTATATTAAGAAAGCAAAGAATTTAATTATACAAATTATGCAATATAATAAATGCATCGGAATTAAGAGAGATTATCATATTAAACATTTTGCAAAAAAAAAATATAACATATAGATCTCTGATTAATCTTTTAATAACTACATTAAAAATGTATCTGCTCTAAAAATTATAATTTTGAATCATAGTTTATCATAATGTGTATAAAGTAAGATATAGTTCTTTAAAGATAGACAGAATGCATATGATAAAAGAAAACAGCATGCAACGATTTCTATAAGATATTGGATAATATCAACATATTAATATTAGCTACAATAATAAATTTCCATGTTAATCAGCAATTCTTTTCAATACTAGTCATATGAGGTCGCGTGCCAAGGATTCATCACGATCATTGATTTTTGGGCATGCCATGCAACCTGTTGGGAATGAAGAAAAAGCCAGCGCCACAAATCATCTCTTCGCGAAAGAAAGATCTCTCCCGTAAACACATACAAAAAAAGCCGCGACGCCTTATTTTCTTTGGCGTTTCAAGAATGTCAAGGAAGCCGAAGAAAAAGTGCCTTCAGTCGGCGAAATGTTTTGCTCGTGAATCATAATTCTGTGTCACAACGGGATCGAATATAATATAACGGATGATATAATATAACGCGAGTCAGCGATAGCTTGACAACTGAAAATCAGTTTCCAATGCATTGCTTCGCCCATCTTATCGTCGACATTTGAAAAAATATCCTTAAACTGAACAAAAGACACTCAGTTTCTCAGTTATAAATCTATAGTGGAAACGTTCTAAATTGACAATAATCAATAAGTATATCGAATTAATGCAAAAATGTTGTACAGCAGAAAATATTAAACTTATACTTGCTCTTAGTTTTTTTCTAAATTTTTCTAATATTTTAATGTTAGAAAAAGCTTTTGAAAAATAAAATTTTCAAGAAAGTAATTAAACGTTTCGTGAATCAATCCAGCGTCACTCTATCAAGGAGTCCGTTAAGGGATATTGATCTTGCTTGCGCGGACGAGTCCCGAGAGAGATTCATTAACGCTTCGGCCATGTCCTACTTAAGTACTCCAATCGCGAAGCCAGGAATGAGTTCAGCGCGTACACGATGAAAGCGGCCAAGGCACTTCTAGGTTGGCGAATGGAGTGGCCAAAGTCTGTCCCGAAAGTCCTTCTCCCGAGACGAGACCGCTGCCAACTATTGCGATGAAGAGGATAGGTATGAGATGCGCGTTGAGTGTCCCGTAATTGTCGCATTCACGCGATTGTTCGTATCTCATCGTCACAAATTAAATTAAAGTGAACAGCTCTTAAATCTCAAACTTGTATCACTTTTCCAATATCCCAGATAAATTGTTGAAAATTTTTTCTATTTATTTAGGCAGTGTCCTGAAAATCTGTTACAATAATCCCGTGATGAAATTCTGACAAGAGCAACGTTTTTATAAGTGATTCTAAATAATGTCTTCACCAATTGTTATTGTTCAATAATAAGTTGTACTTGATTAGCTTTTATTGTTTGTAAAATTATTTTAATCAATAACCATATTTCAGCTTTTCAAAATTAAACTTAATAGAACGAGCTACGCTATACGCGTTTCGCGTAGATTATCAACTATGACTTGCACGAAAGGCTGCTTTTTCAGCGAGGTAATAAATCTCATTTGGTTCGCATGTGCTACCTGTTAGTTGTAACTGAAAATCGAGCAGTGAATCAAGTGCTCCTCGTGCGCGCCGCGTATCTTAAAATATACTCAAATTATCGCCCCGATTAATAAATACAAAGCAAGGTATCGAAAGGCGCCACGAGATCAAATCGGAATCACGGTACTGACCGGAGGATTAATCGCTCAGGGGGAATACAAGAAGAGGAGAACGACGGGAGGCCGTCCCCGTCTACTCCCTCGCACCTTCGTGACCGTTCGTGACTACACTCGTGCGCTGCACAACGCTACACTGGTCGAAAGAGAGAGAGAGAGAGAGACAGAGAAAGAGAGCGAGCAAGAGGAAGAAAGGGAGGAAAGGGTAGACGTACGTTGGCAGCAGCCCTGTTTTACATGGCCGATTGCATCTCTTCTCTCCGTGCGCTGCGTCGCGCCGCGGCGACACGCGCCCCGTACCGGACGGTACACAATTTTCTAACGGGCGACCCTCGTGTCTCTCGAAGGAACACTGTGCTGGACTGATCGCATCCCAGATCTCACCCGTCGCAATTAGGATACCCTTAAAGGGATTGGAACGTGTCTACGTTTTATCGGTATGACATTTCTATGTCTAACAACCAAATTATTACAAATCTCGAAAGAAAGATTGAAAGTTTTAATGCTAAAGTCTGTGTTACGAAAGTAAAAGAACAATTTTGTATTAATTATATATAAAAAGATTACGCGTTTGGAGAATAACACGATTACATGTGATAGCCAAAAGAAGACACAGCAGATTTCACACATTCGGAAATAATAATATCTTACCACATTTTGAAGAATTTATCTGAACTTTTGGATATGGATGCAGAAGAAATCGCAAAGTGCTTACCTAGAACAGAAAAAAATATATTTATTAGTTTTATGTTATAATTATATAATAATTATATATTGTTATAAATGTAATATTACGTATACGAATAAATAAATTTATTAAAAATACATTAATATAAAGAAATGTTATTTTTATTAAATGTAATAAAAATTTTAATAATAAAAAATATTTCACTTATATTCTACTTTTATATTCCAATACAATATTATTTCATATATATTTTTTAATTTGCTGCATTAGCTAAATAAATATCAAAAACTGCTTCAATCGATCAACCAGTTGACGTATTCCCGAAGGAATAAACTCGGAATATAAATGATGTTGCCGATTGCGAACGATACTTCATCCCTCTTACTCCGCAAGGCACGAGCCGTTTTACCCCATCGCGGATTCTGATTTCAATCTGACCGTTCGTGTCTCGAGCTTGCGGTAACATAGAGAGGGTTGAAACGAGGGTGAAGGGGCGAGTACCTTGCACGAAACACGACTGCATTAGGTGCCGTGCATTAGGCGTACCAGACGACGGCCCGTGCACACGATTGGCCGGTAATGCGACGAAAATTTCCGACCCTTACAGTTACATATGTACCTCTGGCGAATCGACGATGTACATTCTATGTCATTCCACATACATACACTTCCAATCCTTTCTTATTCGCGAATACATTACAAGAATTTCCTCGACGAGCGAGAACCAATTTTCGTCGGGTTAAAAGCAAATTAGGTCAAGTTATTTTAGATATATCTTGTATCTTTAGAATTATAGAGTTTATTGTTACAAGCATCGCATAACTGATAAATTAAATTGCTGTTTACAGACGATAATATAATTTCGTAAAAATACTAAACATGAATGTATAAAATAAGTTAAATATATAGTTGATTGAAGATATCATTGAATAAAGAAAAATTATTTTATTGTCAAGAAATCACAATACATCCCTTTAATTAAATAAATCAGTAAGTTGCACATTTATATAGGAAAAAGTTATTAAAGATTATTAATGAAAACATAAAAAAAGAGAGAAAACTTTGAATATTTGACACAGATGTGTATGATGAAGAAATACAGTAAAAAAAAGATATTACATCCAATAAAAGATCGAAATATACAATAATAATAATGATATTGTGATTACAGATACTCTTAATGATACTATGGATATTACAAATGATTAATTTCTTATTTTTTATTTCTGTATGAGATACGCGTAATCTGAATAAGCAAAAGAAAAATATCTACATGTACAAATGTATACATACATTATACATATACATATATACAGGTATTATCTTTCAAATATTAGAAGCAAGCAACAAGCCACAACGTCTGATGGAAAATCCCAAAAGCAGGATCCCAGCCACTAGGAATAAGTAACGGAGAACAGTACATAAACGATGGCGAATACGCACATTGGATGCTGCGTTACTTACGGCGGTAATCCCTTTGTAATCGCGGAGATTCCTCTCGCGTTCGCTTATATCTTTCTCTTTCTCTCGCTCACGCGGCACCTCGCGTCGGCGTCTCTCGGTGCATTGTTGATGTTTCAAGATAAATACCAGATACAGACTACAATGCAGCTCTCTCTGTACTTTGTAGGTAATTAATTACCAGCTATTGTCCGTCACCCGCAGTAACGTATACGTTATATCAGCTGGCCGTCAACGGTCGTCCCCGCCGCCACTATCGCTACGCTCGCGCGAGATTCCATTGTCCTTACCTATTACTCTTGCCGACGGCAATACCGTACATAGACTAGAACGATAATACCGCGGCTGAATCCAAATCACCGCGAACCTGCGGTCTCTTTCCGCACGTTAAACCTTTTGCTCACAAATGTATGGCTCAGACCGCGATGCAAGTTCGTTTGAATGTCGCTAATTTTGATATTATAATACTTTACCCTCTAATAAGTAAAGCAAATTTAATTGTTGTTGAAATTGTGTTATTCACAATTGTCTAGTCCAAATTATTGTTTAAATTTCTGCTTCTTTGTATAATTTTTGAAAATCTGGATAATACAAAATTTACAGGTTTCATGTAACTAACATTTTTGTCATTAATAAAAAGAATATAAAAATTAAAATAAGACTCTATTACGCGTAAAAAATTTAAATATTATCGCGTTTTTGAGAGCCTAAAAAAATGCTTGACTCATCGCGATCTAAAAACAGATGCGTCTAAACATTTTACATACAGCGCGTAATTAGTTGAGACGCTCGCGTTCCGGCAATTAAGAAGCAGCGTCATCGCGTGCTGCCGACTTTGTTGATTCGGTCGTCGACATCCGTGACAGAGCGTATTATTAATACTATGTCAATGAACCTACAGCCTAGACGCTTAAAGCCCTCTAGGGATATTCCAGATGCAACTTACAAAAGAATATTTTTCCATATTTCTTATGGAAAACTACTCCTTCAAATCTCTTCACTCACATGAATTTCTTTTTAGTCTACGCTATAATTAGATGTTTGAATTAAACAGAAATGTTAAGAAAGATACGAATAATGATTTTGTGTGTGTAAAAAATAAACAAACGTAATAACAAATTATTATAAAAGAATCATAGAAAATACATTAAATATCAATTAAATATCAATTTTAAAAAACAAAAATAAAATATATTTATTAGAAATTATAAATAAGTTTAATTTCTTTTAAAGAAAATAAACAAATAAAATATAATAATCATATTCTGGATAAATAAATCTTGTTATATAATATAACATAATTATATAATTATCTAATTTCTTTTTGAGAAAATTCGTAAAATAATTATCATGGCTTAAAATAAATCAAGTTAAAAGTGTGCACATAATTAACACAGAAAAACAATCCATGTCAAGACATTTTAAGTGCCTTTCATTTAAGAGGCTTTTTAAAGTATGTCTGTTGCAGAAAAATCGTTAAAGGTTCTCACTTCGTTAATTAAAAAACCCTCAGCGTATCGGATTCTAATATACGGTTTATATGGTCCTTATCCAATATACTGCCAATTCCAATGTTTGTGAACATTCGTTACTTTTCACATATATTCCTCTTTTTTTTAATACTAGAAAAACTGTATACTCGGTAGATATTTCCCACATATCAATTTTGATATGTTTGTAATACTGTCACTACTGTTTCTGAAACGTTTAACTGTAACGTATTTGTAATTCAAAAAGTTACAGAAAATTTATTTAATCTTTTTTATTGATTAAAATTATTTATTTTTCTAAATATTTTTCTTTAAATATAAAATATCTATAAATTAAAAAAAAATAATTACACAATTTTTTAAATTAAAAACATGCCACTTTTTCATCAAAGTTTTTTAAATTAAAAAGTATAAATTATTACATACATTAGATGCGTATAATAATTTATTACATACATTAGATGCGTATAACAGTTAAATAAAATTATGAATATTAAACAAATTGAGTATGAAAACTTCAATAACCCTATCCATTGAAAAGAATCGTTCTTCAAGTTTTAGTGTTTATCCTATAGCGTATCTAAGCATACACCATGATAATAAAGTGGCAATTAAATTCCGTAGAATCATTTAGTGGCTCATAAATCTCTCTTCCGGTATATAAGTGAGAAATGCGGCGGTCACTATAGTAGAGACCGTCTTAAATCCGTTAATGGGTTTACAAACGTGTGAAGTTGCATGGACATCACAGGGCTGGATTACTCATTGGTTGCGACAAAAAAACAAAAAAGAATATTGTAAATAATTAAAAAACGAATATAAAATGTAATTTAAGAAAGAAATTTGCATTTATAAAAAATAGATAACATAATATTGAAAACAGTATTACATCTTTTAATTCTCGATTTCTTCAAAATTAGAAAGAAATAAAAATATCACAAATTTTAATTTAAAAATATTTATTTCAAAAAATTAACAGAAAACTTGTTTATGTGTAAAATAAAAAGTATCTAACGCGCAATGCAATTCTTAATATCTTGATACAATTAAAAAAAAAAAAAAACTTTAAAAAATGAAAATAATTTATAATTTAGCAACATTCTGATGGTGCGATATTAGATAGATTTTAGATACGATTTTAACTGTGCTGTTCTATTACGCTAATAAAAAATTAAATTTTAATTGTGATGTTTATCTATTACGTTGATAAAGAGTTATCATGCGTTGACATTGAAAAATTTAAAAGCCGTCCCTGAGGGGACGTAGAAGCTTTAATGCGGGTCTAGCCACGTCGGAGAAACATATTTTTCTAGGTGCCGAATGATTTGTGGCGGCGAAAATAGGCGGGAGTAACAGAAAAAGCCACGCCGGCGGATACATTCACGCATCTTCCTCCACATCCACGCCCCGATTCGTTCGGTTCTCGTATTACTGGCGATTTGTTGAGCAACGGAGTCTCACGGAATCCAGAATCAAAGAGGTTTGCCCGCGTCTCTAAAGTAATTCAGATTCCGTCGGCGGATATATTATAAATCCGGCGATTCGCCGACTATCGAGCTCGGCCGATGTCTGCTTTACGGACTGCGAAAACGTTTTCGCCGAGCAGAGTAAACCGCACGGATTGAGGCATCACCCGATTCTGTCAATATCGTCAATCGGAGAACCGAAGAAAGTAACGTGAGAATTGTTTTATGCGATCGATGAAAGCATCGTTGTGGGTTCTGTGATGAGTTACACAATGCAAATTTCTATGGAAAATAATAAAGTCAATTTATATTACGTCGTTATAAACATAGCCTATGTACAATGTCTCATATACCACTTATACATATTAACGTAAACGTCGCGAAGAAATGAAAAATGATTGAAAACTATAATTTTCATCGTATATTTGTAGCATTCAAACATGAGCGAAATAAATGTCAAGGGTCGCAAAAAGTTATATATTTCGATCTCGTAGCTTAAGAGACACTTGTCAGGAATTTCTCCTAGTCGCTCAGTCGTTTTTATCGAACACGACTTTCTATCCATTCTCTCTCCCTCGATATTTCTGCGTCGAAACATTTTCCGCACGACGGAATACCGACATACTTTACAGGCGCTCTATGGACTTAAATTTTCTTTGGAGCCACTCTTTGCAAGAAAGAAAAATTCTCCGCGAAGTCGCGCCGCGCCCTATGCGCCGTAAGAGAATGCAGAGACAGTTGAAGTGGAGGGTTGTAGAAGAGTATAGACAGAGGAGGAGACAGAGGCGGGTTGAGCGATCGAGTGGATAAATCAGTCGGAAAGCGCTTCGTTTAGCCGCGATATCGCGGTATCCTGAAGGATCCTGTTGGTGGAAGGGATTCTATTGCGTTCCAGCAGCATCCAGCCGAGTAGCGTCAGCAAAGGCGCGCCTCGAATCTCGATCTACTTATTCCGGGCCGGGGGCGGTGGTTCAGCACGGGGTTTGTCGGAGACCACCCCTCACGTTCCCTACGCAGCGGCGGAATTTAGAGGCAAATTTCTTTTCCGTCTCCCGCAACGTCGTGCTCGCTCGCTCGCTTTTTATTGCATCGCCGCCTCCCTCGCGATCATCGATATCCGACGCAAACAGCTGTAAACTTCCATCAAGCCTCTGCCTTGTGCCCCACGCCTCCTCGCCAGCCTCTTACGGCACTCGCGTTCCTCCGCGGGTTAGATTGCACACCACCACCACCCTCGAGAACTCGTCGCGCCTTTGCTCGATCGCTCCGGGATAAACCGCCTCCCCCTCCCCCAATCGCGAAATTATTTTCAGAGCCCGCCAGAAATTTCGGGGATTATCGATATTTATTTGCGGCGCAATCGAAGCGGAAGCTTTTTAATGGCGTATGAAACCTCAAACGCAATTTATAGAGGAAATCGATTTGGCAATATACAATTTTTTCTCCTATATTTATCTTCACGCAAATTTATAGACATAGGCTATATAAATTATTATATAGGTTATTATATATATTTTAAATATGTTCGGCTACATATTAATGTCGTTGCAAAATCGTAGGCGTTTCCCAAAGTTTTTAAATCTATTAGAATGTTGGTAAGGAACATTGCTTTCGTAATATTCCTTCAAGTATTATAAAGATTAAGCAAATCTATGCGTTAATTCTTGGAATCTGTGCATTTAATTCTGCATTTAATTTCGTGAAACGCGAATGCAAACGAAGAAATAAGGACGATCCATAAAACTTTGTAGACGCGATAAATTCTGTGTCTTCGCGGTATATGGCTCAACGAAGATAAATTAATTTATTACCCTTTCTAATTTTTAAAAGCTATTTGAGCCGCAGAAAGGTTAAGGAATCTTGCTCGTCGGAAACGGGAAACGGATTTTCTGTGACAATCGTAAAACCGTTCAACTCTTGATGGACAAAACGATAAAAAAGCCATTTATATCCTTTTTTATGATCACGAACAGAATCCTACGCTTCGCCAAGCAATAATTGAGCTTTACGTTCGAGACAAAAGCAAATTCAAATAAGATGCTCCTTCAATGGAGAATCTCGAAATGGCGACAGAGTTTCGATTGAGATCGTTCGATCAGAACACTTTCCGTCCATCAGTAGATGAAACGTATTCTCGACAAGGCATTAGCTGAGAAGAATAAAAAGAATCTGCTTGAACTGCCAGAATCTCTTTAGCGATACGTATGCTATATAAAAGCGATAAATCAAATGCCAGAAAAAGTAGAAAAAGTATTAAAAAATATGTGACTAAAATATTAGGATGTTGATGTGTAATAAGTAAAAGATAAGTAATAAAAATAATTGATAAAATATTTAGTAGATTGATAAAATATATTAGGCCAGTTAGATATTTCTCTCTTTCTCCTTCTTCCTCTCTTTCTTTTAATTTAAATTAATATTTTATATCGTACAGAAATGTATAATTAACAATTATTTCTTATTTTAAATATAAATGTTATAAAACCAATAAAAAAATAAATAACAAAAAACCCTTGCGCTAGCAAATAACAGATCGTTACGAAAGTAATCAGCTGCCTACATCGTTATTACACCTCGGTAACGTTATGATCCCTCGTAAGAATTCTGCTTCTGTACCTTGCGAAGGGTAAATTCTCATTTTGCGTAAGAATAAATTTCGTTAGCAACGAACCCTTTAGACGTAAGCTCTTCGCACACTCGAGATTCGTCCCCACAATTGGTGGGGAAATCTCAAGCATTTCAGTGCAACGAAGTACATCATCGAACAGCCCCTTTGCGACTTCCTTCTGGCAAATTTATCGACCCTCCACTGCGATTACACGAGTGCACGCATTCATGTACCCTGATGTATTAAGGGCGTATAATTGCGTCTTATCTTCAACAATTTTGCACTTATAAATATATTTAGCAAATTTTTTAGACCGATATTAAAGAATAAATAAATGCTCACTAAATAAATCGCAAATATTAAAATATTATAAATAATATAAATCTTATTTTTTGTTTAAATTAGTTTCACTTTAACAGGATTTGCGTTTTTAATTTTATGTTTAATTTTGAGCTCAACTTAATATTCTCGTTTATGTTCTCGTTTTATTTGATATGTATATGTTGTTCTAAATAAATTAATGCACAAACATACGCATAAACTTCATTCACATATGTACATATATTTTGTAAATAATTTAAAACCAACGCATTATATTATTATTGAGAGAGTAGCTTGCTCTGTTGCTACTGTTTTTCAAATATCAATACATATATCACTGTTTTTGTTATTCGAACATTGATGCAAAATCACACAATTTTTTGCGCTTTCATGTTTACTACAATGAAATTCTTTTATAGAGAGAGTTGAACTTTATATTTAAAAATCAATAAATATTACTACAATGCAACTTGTATTCTCAATCTATAACAGGTAAACTTCATTTTGTTCTGGCGTAAAATAAAATACGAGATATCACATGAGTTTCAAATGGATTTCAAGCCGAAATTTTTTCGATATTGAATGTACTGAATTTATATCGCAAACATCGTGTTGATTGGCCGGTGAGGTCGTGGGAGGTGTCGATTTTATTATTAATAACGTCGCCACGTCAATTGTTCCATCCACGCGATATTTATAATGTACACGCAGTACTAGTCCACGCTTACACGGAACGCTATATTTTTTTAATGTTCATTAGCGAGTGGAAATGCTTTTAACCAACAGCAAAATGCACTTGCATATGTGATCAGCGCTATTGTTAATCTTTTAATTAAATATTATTATGTCTTTGCGTTTAACTCCAATGACAAAACAGCGTTTTAATGATGTTTCTTATATGTTGAACAAATTAAGAAGAGTTTAACGTATCACATTAAATTAATACAATAGAATTTTCAGTGTGAGAATAGGAACAATTCTTTGCTTCTAACATTCCACATAATTTTAGAACTTTGTTGTAGTTCTAACGAGCTATTTTTCTGATTACGATGGAAAGAGGGCAATTCCTTCATTAGTAGGACATTGCCGCATCAGATAATGAATATACTTGAATGCCTGTTTCTTGTTCGCAAACTCGAGCGTTGCGCATAAACGCGCGCATCTAATGCGCGTAAACATAATGCGCGGTCCTGTAATGTATCCGTATACGCTCACATGCACATCCATATAATATTAACCAAGCGAGTAAGCGCAGCTTATCGATGTAATACGCATCACACGTACACGCTATGCACTCGAATGCGCCTAGCAGCGGCATTCCTTTGTTCATATATACAATCTACCGTTGCATTAAGCAATATATGCATACATTCGCGTATACAGACAGACATATACATAATTAATACATCCATAATACACAAAGAGCAACACTCGCGAGGTCAGTGAGTGTATCACGCATACATACAACGTTGTCGCATAAGGGGCGAGCGTGTACATTCGTATTGATACGCAATACATTTCGCGATATGTACAATGCTCAATCGTACGTATACACGTGCGCGTGAATATATACATATACACACGTGTATAACGTACATAGTACAAATACATAAGCAAGATGGCAGAGCTAAGTGTAGGTAACGTTTGTGAAACACGAACTCATATGATCCCCTATATGATCCGCGTGTAACGTCATAATAAGGGATGTTATTACTTCTATTGCGTTTCCTGCTTTCTGAGATAAAGCTCGTACTATTGCGCATCCCGGTCCTCTGTTCCATCGTGCGTAAGCTGGGGGGATTCGCGTGTGTCGAATACGCAAATTCATGCCAGGCGACGAAATTCGACTTGACATTCGGAGAAGTAGTTCTTGGGTGAAACAATCGTATAACTATACGAGTGTATGACTATAACAAGATTGTACAACAGAAAGCGAATTACATGAAAATAAACACATTTTTGGTGCAAATGATAAAAATATTACACAAAGAGAACGATTTTGGTGAGTTAAACCTATGAAAATAATTATGTTATAATAAATCATAACAAAAATTACATTGTGAACGTTTAAGCACGTTGCTAGAATGTCAAAATTTTTTGCAGCAATATTATCATGCAAAAATGTGCTACATAATTACTTTGATGGTTCAACATAAAATTATTTTTTTATTTGTGTCTACATAGCTAAATTTTTGGATATTGCAATAAAATTGTTCTTTCCGCGTAGTTCAATCGATATGAATATATCTATCGAGTAATTTAGTATTTCAGGTATAATATTCATTAATTCGAACAAATAAGTATCTCGATTTAATATTTTACTGTAATTTACTTTTGTTAATATGTGATGCAAAAATAATTTTCTGTTCCGACGTATTGCAATCTCTATAGATTCGGCGTCGCGCGAGGGAAGGAGAGGGTGTCAAATGACGTGCGAAGCGATAGCGCGACATGTGTGTTATGTTCACGAAACGTGTATGTTCCGCTTGTTACGAGGCGTGAGGGTGCGAGGACTCGGTGTGGCTGGCCATCGCTCTTCGCGATGAAGGGGGATGCGTCTTATCCCGACGGCAGATCGTATTGTCTGCGGACGAGATGTATGTACGACGAACATCGCGGAAACGCGATACGAGACGAGCTAAGCTCGTAAAAGCTCGATCCTCCGGGCGCCCGTTTCCCTCGGGTTTCGTCCCTCATTTCCCCCTCTTCCGTCCCTACGATCCGTTCCTAATCTCCCCAATAGTGATGTAATCTTTGTTACTCTCGCCGCCGCCACCATTTACGCTGGTAATTAGTGAAGACGGAATATGGCAACGGCGGCGAATTCTATCGACGTAATATGTATGTTTTTTATCGTGTAGCGTAATTAGTTTTCGCGCTGCCGCACGATTCTACAGTATAATCGTAGGTTTAATAGCGCGAGTTATAACGGGGTGATAAAACCAACGTCAGTTATGACATCAACGAGACTCGGAGAAATATTATCGCTATCCATGCGAAAGGAATAATAAGCCTTTTTCGTGTCGACTTGATATTTAAGTGTCAAGGGTGTATTTTTATATAATAAATTTCTTTTGAGTTTAACCTTTTAATTTTAGAGAAAAAAGCTATGAAGCTATAAAGCTACGAAGTAAAATAAATAATCTTTTTTTGTGAAAAATATTCATAATATTCATAATGCTTTTATGTATTTTAGAGGCAAAAAATTATATACATGTATAACTGTATATTTATATAGAGACTATAATAAAAATTAATAACTTTAACTAATAATAATTAATAATTTTTCCATCTTTAAGAAACAAATTAAACTTTTTATCTTTTAAATTTCTTCTATATTTTGCATTACTGTGTCTCTTCGATTGAACGAAATTGTGAGCTGAGCACTTTCACCGAAACAAAAAATCCGTGCTTCCACCTCCTCGTGATCGACGATTCGGGCTGCGTTGTCATGCGATTGAGTAAGCGAAACGAAAGTAGAAGGTAGAATGTGGGCGCGCATCGTTTGTCCTGTCGCGAAACGCTCGTGTGGCTTCGAGGATGCTACAATTTTCAGGGGTGCTTTCGGTGGTACTCGACAACGCGGATCGTTCCATTCAGGTGAGCGTCGATCGCGAGTATCGGTACATCTCTTTCTCTCTTTCTCTCTCCCTCTCTTTTGCAGAGAGACTTCCCTCGGTAAGTCGTTTGTACTCGACGAGCGGGAAAAAAACCGTTCGACCATCGGCGGTCATTGGCGTGCTCGAAAAGAACGGGAACGATTTCGGTTAGAAAGAAAGGAAGGGCCGACGCGAAATTGTACTCTTCTTTTGCTCCGCCAGAACTTTCCTCACCAACCGCAATTGCGAGTTGCGCGACTCTCCCGTGCCCGTTCAGGCAATTTGAGATTAGTGGCAGCGAGTTCTGACGGCGATGAAGACGTTTTGTTAGAAGAAAAAAAATACAGCAGTGTTATACTTTTATCAAGTAAATCTCGACGTGTCTTAATCTGAAGAAGATGTAACAAAAATATATTTAAGGTCATATTGAGAGGAGATTTCGATTAAAATATCAATTATCATCGTTTTTCGAGGAGTTATTGCACTGCAAAATTGCATTACTGCCCTCGTTCAGTACAATTCTCGAGTGGGGAAATTTTGGCATGAGAAACAGCCCTCTATAAACGTCCCAATTTCCTTTCGACTTTTCCCATTGTTCGTTTGCTCGCTCGTCCCGTGGGTAACATCATCTAGATTACCGAATGGAGTCAGCTAACCTCCGAGAGAATCTCCCCAGACACGAGGACATTGTAATTATGTATTCCCGTTGCTCGCATCTGGGACCATCTTGACCAGCGAGCTGCGTCTCTATGTGTGTTCATTACGTTCTCGCATGTATGTATTTTTGCCCATGTCTGCGTGTTAGTCCTCCAATATGCCTTTTCGCAACGTCAACCGCAGCATCAATCCCGTTTCTCACCCTCTGTACAACATCCCTTCCTGTCATTTACCATGACCGAGGTTTATGTGTTCCTTAAGATGAAGCGAATTGTCCATTTGTCTCGCAAATTTTTTTCTTGCACCTTCCTTGACAATCGTTATTGAATTCCGTCACATCATAATCGAATTATATTTCAGAAAGCGCATAAAGACATAAAAAACAAAACTTGCATGCACATTCAAAGAAATCAACTTGTTATGAATGCGCAATTATAAAAATTGGTATGTTTCACACTTTCTTCGAAGATTCAAAAATAAACGACGATAATTTACGTGAAACATTAACAAATACAAAACTCGAATAATGTACGCATAATCTGCTAAAGATGCAGATACGCTCGCACGAGCGACAAAACTTAAACAAGCGTGGCGTGAATGCTCTCTATAAAACTATCGGTCGCGATTCCAGCCAGTGAACTGAAATATAATAATACGCTGATAGGCGGAACGTGCCGTACGCCGTCGGCGTGAGCTGAGAGGATGAAGAGAGGAAGAAGAGGACGAGGTGGAGGAAGACAAGACGGGGAGCGGTCGTTCGATCGATCCGTCCGCGTCGTCCTCGCGGAAACAAGTATCGCCTCGTAAAACGGGGTTTATCCGCAAAATTCTAATATTTATTCATACCCGACGCGGCAGCGGTCGACCGGGTGGAAAAGCGTTCTCGAAATCCCCCGGGGGGACGAAAAGTGGATGGCGGGATTACTCTTTTCTATAAGACGAAACTGACAGACAAGGTGCGCACGCACTATCTACGTACAGAGTGCCTTCCTATACAAAGTGCACACTCTCAGTGTTTTATTTTTACAGCTAGAGGCAAATAATTGATGATCGTAACTCAGTAAAATTATTATAAATACATTATTATTATAGAGAAAACGTCTTAAAGAAAAAGAAAAAAAAAAGAGGAAATATAATAAAAGCAGTAATATAGTGCTGACTGTGAATTAAAAGTGACTTTAAAAATAAAAAATAAAAGAGAAATAATCTCAACGACAAAAGTCATTAAATTTATTACTAACAGTAAGAAGAATCGATTTTATTTCATTTCTTTGTCTTATTCAATTTATTATCTTCTGAGCACAGCTGTCGAATAAATTTTGAGACGTTCTTCGATAGATTCATGTCAGAGCTATATTCCCGACAGATATCTTGATACGTCTCAATTTTCATCGCGCCGCATAAAAAAAAGGGTGATGAAAAAAAAAAGGGACGAAAGGAAGAAGGGTACAAATCGCCGCCTTTCGGAGTTGAGTAAATTTCGGTTGAGCCACCTCCTCGCACTTTCATTAAAAAGCGGGCTAATCGGTGCGTGCGAAGGAACACTCTATACATAGAAAGACGAAGGGGACGAAGCTTGAAACGAAAGGAAGACGACCGGAAAAAAGGTCCGAGCGACGAGGCGGGCCTGTTAAGTGGCTCCACTGGAGTCTATCGGAAACACCGATGGTTCGAGACCACTTTCCTCCTCTTCCCTTGTCTCTCGTCCTAGTCGTTCTTACCCCAATCCTCCATCTCACCAACCCCGGCCTTATTCATCTTCACGAGTCAGCAGTATCCGTGAATAAGAGAGATGGAACGAGAGCGAGGAAAGAGGAGGAAAGAACGGCTGTATCCACGTAATAAACTTCCGGCCGTCCACACTGGCGTCGCGACGACACCATCCGGGACGCATCGACCGCCATCTCTTTTGTCACCCTCTATCGAGAATATGAGAGGCGGGCGAGAAGGGACGATACGGAGGCCTCGCGAGACCGTTTTCAACAGGGAGAACTACCAAATTGCTCGACTACCCGGCTTTCTATTTCCATGAATTCCGACGAACGTCTGCACGGAATCACAATCAACCTTTACCTATCCCTCCCGCTTCTCTCAGTCGCTTATTATGGATTGTAAGTCGTGAAAGTAACGATCGCGACGAGGCTGATGAAATGGAGCGGCCGTTATGTTGAATTGCTGACGGTATCTACGTTCCGTTCCTAAAAGTGTCATGAAACTGTTGAAATATTGACCGGTGTTCATTCGCGAAACAAAAGCATATTAAATATTACTAAAAGTCTAAAAGAAGACTATTATATTTAAACGTGACAAATACCTTACAAATCAAAACAAAATAATATTTCCATTTAATTAAATGATAAATTATATCAGCAATACAACAAATCAATAAAAATTTCATGGAAATTTTTTTTTATTTCACACGCATCTAAAAAGGAAGATCGTAAAAAGGGAGCTGACAAGCTCATCTTAACATAAGGAGGGAAGCCGAAGATGCATCGGTCCTGTTCAGATATCAAGCCACAAAAACGTAGAGAAGAGAAGCCATCGAAGTCCTCTCGTCTATCCACAGAATCCACATGATACAGAAAGTTGCCGGCAGGCTGCGGTATGAAATAACACACCGCGCGATGCGTCACGAGTGAAACGGCGAACGAAAGCTACGTCGAGCGACATCACGATCTATCCGTTCGCTTTTCGCGGTGTATGCTCATTAGATCTGCGAGGGGAATTTATCGGTGAGTGGCTAAAAGAGGTCCTGATGATTCTCGGAAAGGAGGGTGATGCGCGTTCTCCAGATTTAATGACGTCCGAGACACCCTCGTCATACACGATGGGGATGATTTCCGAGCCATTGCGCGCGATTGCGTGCAGAGTAGGGCATCTCGTTTTTAATTGGGCGGAAAGGTCTGATAAGGAACGGTCCTGTCTCATTATGAGACTCCTCTGTCCGAGGAAATATCTCGTCCCGAGAACGTTCGAGTTGTAGAGCGCGAATGAAAAGTGACACGCGGACTGGCACGCTTTCATTCAATCCTCTCCTTTTCCCTCCCTCTTACTCTCATTCTAGCTTTCCTTGTATTTCTCCTTAAGAAATGACAAAGATTAGTTTTTCCAGCTATCACTTCTTTCAATAATTCTCTCATTAATAAAATGAGAAGTAGTAACTAGACAGTTTTATATAAAATGGAACTGACACTATAAATTTGAAGTATATTTGAAGTTTTTAATTTTATTTTAAGGTATAGAATATTGTTATCATTATCTCTTGAAATCCAATGAATCTAATTTCTTGAGTGACATGGCTTATTTTTATAAATAACACAATTTTCTCGTAATGAAAATTCTTTCCTTCTCTTTATATTTGATAACTTCGGATAAAATCAAATTTATGGCCTTCTTATTACTTTGCACTGTTTAATTTATTAAGAAAAAAACGTTCTGATAATTTCTTTTCTATCATATTCTTGTACTAATTTCAGTTTCATGCACGGTGTCACCAACTTTTAATTAAACGTCGATAGGAATAAAAAATTTTCACGCGAGTCCCCTGGTTATATTTCAACCTCTCTTTTCACCCTCGGCAACTTCCGACGAGAATGATAAATGTCTTTTCGACATGCAGTGAGAAGCTGATGAAGGCTGATTCTGTCACCATGAAAAAATTTGGCACCACGACAAGCAAATAACAATTAATTATCAAATTCTTTCCACTCAATGTTCGGATTAAAACATATGAATAAAAATAGTACTTATATGAAGTTTCTATTTATTATTGAACTTAAACGTTAAAAACTTTTTTTCAATTTTATCTGTACTGAATTGAGAGTTCAGGAACAAATGTATATGTTAATATTTGGTATATGCAAAATTTAAATAAAGTTCTATGTTCACAATTACTTAAATATGATATATGTTAAATAAAATATAAGTCAAACATAAGTAATATATTTTTTCTTTCAATTTTTTAGTATTAAAATAATTTATTTGCCGTTATCTTAAGAATAAGGTTGACTTAGCCGATTTCAGATTTAATCGCATTCACATGTGCGATAAAGCGAGACGTCTCAAGACGACTACCGTAAAACTTTGGCTACGCCGAAGCAATTATCATTAAAGCCAGCGGACGAGCCATTCCGGTGGCGATGGTGTGTACCAAAGAGAAGCGCGAGGAATGCCATTCTCAGAGGACTTTCATGATGAATTAGAAATCGATCGAGGTCGTCGGTCAATTAAGTAAGCGGATAATCAACCGGAATTTTTCATAAATCATCGTTCGAGGTAGGGAAAGAAGAGTATGCCAGCGTTTAATTCGATTGGTCGCGGAATTTTTCGAAATTTTATAAGGAACGTCTAAGCGAGAAAAGCAATTGCAATGTAAAGAAGAACGAAGGAGACGTGACGACGACGGAGTTTCGCGGATTAAGCTCTTCGTCCTGAGTTAATTGCATCCTACGCGCTCTTCGTGCCTCCCTTTATTCGCTGTCCATGCGAGACGCCGCCATTTCGGAGCACAATGCGGCGTGTTTCGAGAAGAAGCGAACGGTTGGAAGGACGAAACGGAAAGAAGGGAAAAGAAGGAATGGAGTAAGAGTTCGGGGCGAAATAAAACGTCGTACTGTGCGAAGACCCTTTTTTTGCAGACAACCACTCCGGCCTGACCCGTACAGCCCTTCTTCCCTTCATCGCTCTAATGTCCCTTTGTCGAACTCTAAGGCGCCCTTAAACGAGGTCAATTGTTCGGAAAGTAACTGGGACTTAAGGTATGTATTCGCGCCATTTGTAGAGTCTCACGTGGAAATTACTTGGGAAATGACGAAAGACGAGTAATTATTTTTATAACAACTATTTAGAATTATTAATTATTTGTTTGTAATGAGAGACTTACAGTTCTAAAAACTGTGATTATTACTTTCTCTATCAATGCTCAGACAGCTTAGTCTTTATTATTTTTAATATTTATTTTTTCTCTTTTCTCGTGACAAATATAATTCTGTACACATTGTTTTTCGGCACCTTCTCTATACTCTAGGTCATGATATTTTTGAGTTAACTTTTATTACCCTTTTACAAATATAAAAAAATTCTTCAATGATTCTTACATATACTTTCACATCTGTATAAAGTATAATTGTTTAACTAAAAAATATACAATGTATAAATATTATAATTTATTACAGTGCTGAATTAAAAAGTGTAGTAAAGACAAAAATATAATTCAATAACTTTTAAAAACTGTTTAATCAATAATAATTTTAATTCAACAATATGCAAAATATTTATTGTTAATTTTTTTGTGTGTAATCGAGTATATAAAAATTTGCTGTAATCCATGCACATGCCGAATTATTAATTTCCCGCGTTGGAAGCGTCGACAAATGGTAAACAATACGCTCACACAATTAATTCTCTACCAGAATCACCGCGTCTTTTAATTAAAATCCCTCTCCCCTGTTCCTTTCGCTATCCCTGTCTTCTAGTTCCGCGTACAACAGGAAAACGCGCAACAAACGGGCGCGGTGTAGTAATTAAAAAAATTGAATTCATCCTTATTATTAGTATTGTTATTACGCAACAGCTGGCTCCTTCTTTTCAACGTTAAGAATTCTGTCGTAACGAGGGCAAAACGCAGATCCTCTCCCCTTTCTGCGTGTACGGATATGAATAAATAGCCACCCTTTTTACCCTTTTTTACCCTTTTCCTTTTTTTAGGTCACGCAGTTTTCATTCAACCAAATTTTAGCGAGCTCACGCTTTATTTACTTCGTAATGTTGTTCTCGATTCAATCTTGGTACTAAATTATTTATACTTATGAACTTGGAAAATCACGACACATACGTTATTTTCAACTTATAATAAACATTTGCGTCATTAAAAATTTTATTATCAATTCTTTTTCTTTTTTCACTTCGATTAAAATAAAACTTTCTCTTACAGATTTTAATGAAATAAATAATTAATAACTAAAAAATATATGTTAAACAGAGTAGGAAATAAATTGTCTAATGATTATTCTGATATATTGATCACATGCTTTATATAGCATAATTAAATTTAAGAAATTCTAATAATTGTATCCATATTATCTATAATATGTGCACGTCTATCATAGTCTAACATTCAATCATATAATGTCGACAGAAATAGCATTGATTCAAGAGAATTATAGAGATTTAGATCATTATAAAAAATTGATTTCGTTTTATTTTCGTTAATAATTCATTAAGAACGATAATTTATTAAGAAAAGCATTATCTAACTATTAATTAAATTTACTTTTATAAATGTAAAATTTAATAAGAAAAAGAGAGAGAGAGAGAAAGAGAGAGAGAGGGAGTCAATTCCACCATTCCAATCTTTTCGCGAATAATTTGATCGTGGAATAAATATTGATCCGGCAGAAATTGGTGGCGCATTACTTTCTGGCGTCGCACATCCGTCCGATTCGAACGGCGGATTGTTTCCCGTTCTTTTCTCCTTTTTTCCACACACGCGCGAGACGAACAAATAACCGAGCGAGAGCGCCCAGCTCGAGAGGCACCGCTCGCGGGCCAAATGGCGTTCGTTAGTAAAAGCCACGTCGTTTCCGAGGCTTGCCCTCTTTCCCGTTCAATTATCCACGGACGTTCGGCATTCAGTTGTCCACCATCGCCTCCGATCGCAATGGTCTTTTCCGAAGCGACGAATTTACTTCTAATCAACGTCGTCTTTATGGTTTCGCGTACCCAAACGATTGAACTTTTATTGATGTGTCACACCTAACATTTAAAAAAACGAACAAATCTACGAAAATAATTTTTTCGATAAAATGTATTTCGTGGAGAATAATCTAATTTAGAATAAATCGAATTTTTAATAAATATAAATACATATTTCAAATAATGATAGTAATAAAATGTTTTTTTTTTTTAAATTAGAAAAATATATAGAAAATTAATAAATATTATAATAGTTGATGTTGGAAAATGGCTATATCAAATATATACATGTTACACGCTATTATAGAGAAAAGAGCGTCAGGCATAAAAGAAAAATGCTAAGAATCAAAAGTCACACAAAGCGATGAAATAAATCAGGCGGAAGGATTGAATCCGAAGAAAAGGTCTTGCCAGAGAACACGCTTGCACATTTTTGACCATTATAATCCAAGGTTGCACGAATGCCAACATTCAGCTTTTGACATGCAATTTTTGAACGCAGCAGTTTTAACCAAATCACCAGCTCGTTTGCAATGACGATCTCTCTCTCTCTCTCTCTCTCCCTCTCTCTCTCTCTCTCTTTCTCTCTTCGTATCACACTTCTCTTTGCTTCTTCTTTATTGCAGACTGCATCGAGACTCCCTCCCTCGTTTAGTGGCGCAAACGAGAGTGCATTCTCGTATGTGTGCGTGTGTGCATTCGTGCAGTTACACGCAACTTCCGGGCACGAGGTAACAGAAAGTTGCTGAAAAATCGAGGTGCTCTCACCCATGTTGTTTGCGACTCTTTTACACGCAGCCATCCCAGTGGACGCGCAAATGTGTGATATTTTTCAAGTAAAAAAAAAAAATTCAAACAACGTTCCTCAATAGACGCCGTATAAGCCAAGGGGTAAACCGCTGGTCAAAATTGTGTACACTAATGCCTACCAATGCCCAATTCCTGGGCATTACTACCAAAATTTTTACCTAATGCCCATTAATGCCTAGCATTGCCCACCAATGCCCAAGCAATGCCCACTAATATCTAGCAATGCTCGAATAATGCCTATTTTTCTGTTGAGATAAGATAGAATTATATTAAATATAATATAAAAAATATTTATGCATTTTTTAATAAAATATTTATTATTATATATTTCAGTTTACAACGTGACGTATTATTTTAACATATATATTAAGTTTACAATATAACGCGTAATATATGCATGTATAACTAAAAAAATAATCTTTTCAATACAAATAAAATAAAATATATTTAGAGTTTGCACAATACAAATAAAGAAGAAAGAAAAACAAATAAATTGAAAGAAACAAATAAAGAAAATATATTAAACTTATTAAATTTTGAAAACTTCACGTTTTTTTAGTTTGTACTTTTTATATATAGCCTCTAAATCAGAATTTTTTAATGCAAAAGGTCCAGTTCCAACTAGTTCAATTGGACCATAGAAAATATATTTTGTTGTTACAAACGTGACATCCTCATCGCGTGGCCAAATAAAAGAATTTAGTTCATATTTAAAAAATTTCATCTTTACTTGGTTGTTAGACTGCTCAACAACACGACCAATATAGTCATCGTAAAAAATAGCATATTTTTCTAATAATATTTCAGGTATGATATTACAAGCATTAGGATCATTTTCGAGGAAACAGTCTTCTTTTACTTTATTACACATTTGATCTTGTTTAGAAGAAATAGAAGTTTAAAGATATTTTTGTTTCTTTTGAAACTGCTTTGTAGAACTTATTTTCTTTTATTTGTTTTATTTGTTTTATTAACTGTAATAAATCTTCGTAATTTATCTGTACTTATTTTACCTTTAGATTCATCAAGAAACCAACAATAAGATTTTTTAACAATCATTATTTTATCCTCTATTTTAATTTCTATGAAAGGCGAGTTTTCCGTTATTGATTCCTGTGATACTTGTTTTAAAAAATTTTTTAATTCTAGGCTCTCTAATTTGAAATCACCAGGATTATCAAATAAAATTGAATCAGAAGCACAAATATCAATATCGTCGACATTTGTGTTCCTAGCATTTATACAGTATAATGATTATCGATTTCGCATTCTACATTATCGAGTTTACTATCATTGTCTAAAGTTTGCAAAGGAATATCAACAAATTTTTAATCTGTATCACTTATAACTTTCATACCTAATTTTTCAGTATTTTTAATAGCATTTTTTAGAGCTTTTTTGACAACTTCTGTAATATGTAAATTTTGTATATCTTCGTATGTAAGAGCATTTAGAGCTTCTAACTTTTTTTATCTTCCCTAGAAAATTTAAATGTTTCTGATAGATTGTTCATTATAGAATTTATTTGCCTGATCTTATCATTACAATAAATTAAATCCTTGATACTAAAATTAATCACAGTAGACTAAGTGGAAGTCATAGAGCAAGCTGTCCGAAAAAGCTTTTTTTCAATCATCCAAATTTAGATGAAGTAGCATTTAATTGTTTATCCAAGTTTAGAAGACACGACAAAGAAGGCTAAGAGAACAATAACGGCGCTGAAGTAGCGCTTACCGACTGAAATATCCCACTGATAATATGAGAACGCTACTTGTATAATTTACTCAACACTCACGTTTTATTGTGTGTTGTAAATATAAAGTTTGATATAAAACAATTGTTATTTGAAAAAAAAATTGTGCTTTAATAACATCATAATAATGCTCAGTAATACCCAAAAATGTCCAAGAAATGCCTAGAAATTCCCAAACAATGCACACTAATGCCCAAGCAATGCCCACTATTGCCCAAGCAATGCCCACTAATGCCCATCAATGCCCATCAATGCCCAAGCATTGCCCATTAATGCCTAGCAATACCTCAAATCTGTACACCGTAATGCCTTTAGCGGTTTACCCCTTGGTATAAGCGTAATGAGCACAATTGTGTCGCACACAGAAATTTAAACGAAACTACAACTATAATAAACTACGTATCTACAGGTTTTACAACTTTTTACAAATTTCAGAATCTGTTTATTTCTTCTTTTATTGTTGTAATTAAATTTAAAAATTACGTTGCGATTGAAAGCCATTCGTTAATCTGCATTGATCTCATTAACGTTTTAATGGTAGAGAATTAATGACGAATTGCGGGCGTTTTGTTCGTTTGACTGAAGCGCGACATGAGAGGTCCGCACATGCACAGTGTGTGAGGAAAAAAAGGAAATAGCGATGCAAGGTGTCGGCCTCATTTACAGCCTCGCGCAACAGTGCGCAAAAACAAAAAGGAGAACTCCGGCACGACGACGATGCCGGTCCTTCTGGTCGTTTCGAGAGGTAGTTTTTCGTCGTGCGCGACCGAAACGCGGAAGCTGGCTTCACAAACGAGTGTCATTTAACAATCCGGTCGGTGGGCTAAACCGAAGGCCCGATTTTTCCGGATCTCATTAGCCGCACGGCTGCACGCGCGCCGCTATTATAATCCTCCGTCAGTCGATCCACCGACGTTGACTGCACTAATTGCGTTTGAAGTGTAAAAAAAAAAAGCACGCGAAAGCGAGCAGACGGAGAGGTTGGCGTAGGACGAACAAATAAATCAGAGAGGGGGGAGTAAAGGGGGGAAGGGACGACGCGCGCGTTTTTAAGCGCGACCGGCGATGCTCAAAGCTGATTGGCGAAAATTCGCACTCCATTATCACGCTTGTAAATTAGTTGTTATTACGAATGCCCGGCGGCGCGTCATCTCTCTCGTTTGCGAGGAGATTGAATTTGTAATCCTTTATGGCGCGCCGGCTTCATTAAAATTGTTTCGTGCGTAATTTGCGCGATCCGATGCGCTCGTGATGCGCGCGCGTTTTTGTTTTTTCGGCGTCATTATCGCTAATTTTCCGCGAACATGCCGGGAGGAATCGATCGATCGGCTACAATGACAATAACATTGTGTATATAGTCGCAAGTACATTCAAGCACAAACATAGCGTTGCAATATCGCGTTAGTCCCAATTGGCCCAGCGCGTTTATTTTCCAAATATGCGAAAGGAACGTACATTATTAAAAATGTACAAGATTATTAAACGTATCTGCATTAAATGTGACAATTGAATTATTTTTTTTAATCATTTATACTACATCTTTACGTGACTATATGAACAAATTGTGAATTACCCGAGAGTTCTGAGTAACGAGATAAAGAAAAAGCGAAAGAACAAACATTAAAAATGTAAATTTAGATAATCGACAATTGAAACTTAAGACACATCATAATCGATAAATTACAAACTTAAAGGATTTGAGAGTTTATCTACTCATTTTTACCTGAAAGTATGTAAAAGATTCGCTCTCTCTCTCTCTCTCTCTCTCTCTTTCTCTTCTCTTTCAAATCATCATTCTCTTTGTACCACAGAGCTATTTAACGTTACAGCTTTTGATTAACATATATGTAAAATTATATTTATTTTACCTAGCTCCAATACGTAAACTCCGGAGCGCGAGCCACGCTGCAAAGCACGCGCGATGTAATAAATCACGAGACATAATGCACGAATGTTTGCTTATGTGCGAGCTCGGCATAATAGGCGGGTTAATAATTTCGTGGTCCAAAGTTGGTGCAGGCTCGCGCGACAATTAATTGTTCGTTCTAGATGTACATATATTATACGTGTGTATGCATGCATACACCGATGATCGACTTTTCTGTGGAAAATCTAACAATAAACTGCTGCTTTCCCTCGAATGCATTCGAACTGCTTATAGACTGTCAATAACTCGCTTGTAATCGAAGCTTACACGGAAAATTCGCGGAAATAATTCGATTGCCACACAAAACAGTGTATTTACTCAATTCTTGCTCGACTGTACGCTAAAAATCGCATACCGAATCGTAGGGTGAACAAAGACAAGCAGTGAAACAGTATTTTAATTGTATCGTAATATTAAAAGAAAGCAAGCCATGAAAGAAGAAAAAGAAGGTAATGAGCGATAAAGATAAATATGAAACTCAACAGAAAATGTCGTGGTTAAAACAGGAGAAGAGAAAGAAGATGAAAAAGAGGAGAATTAGAAAAGCGCACAGAATACCGAAAAAGTAGATACATTGTACGTGATGTTTTACGCTTTTAAAGTGAGGTGTTGTACCAACCTGTTTCTCTCGCTCATTCTGCTCTTTCACCTTCATCTTGTTCCATAGTGTGTCTTTTTCCTACGTACTAGCACGTAGCAAGGATTGAAAGTAAAATAATGATTTCAGTTCCTATAATGGTTTTTAAAAAATAATACTCTTGACAAATGATTTGTTCGTTGAATAAAAAGCATGACTTGAACTTTTCGCAAATAAAGAAAGATTAATTAATAAAAAATTAATTTCCAATACAGTTGATTTAAAAAATAAAAAGTTCGTAAGCTGTGCTGCATTAAGCTCAAAGTTATAATTTGTATATCTCGAAATATATATTTTCATACAAATGTATGAATGCTATAATTTAGAAAACATAACAATCAATTTAAAACTGCAAATTGCGCAACGAGAAATGTTGCATTATCGAGAAGAAAACAATTTCATGATTATTATTTTTGAATATAATTGATCAAAGATTTGCGGTCCAACGAATTCGTTATCCGCATTATCATAATATAATCGATTGTTACCCGTCATTTTCGTAATAAAATTCTTGCACGAAAACAACGAATTAAACAATTCAGAAGATAATAAAACTATAAAATAAAATAATTAAAGAATTATAAGTACAAAATAATATATTCAATGTGATTTCTTTATAAATCTTTGCATAAATTAAATTTTTAAGCCACTTTTTAACAATTCTACATTGATTAATAATTAAGACAATAAATAAAATAATAAGTAATCTCTCGATTTTATCATTAATCTTTTCTAAACATTTATCAATCTTAAAAACTTTACTTAATTTAAACGAGAGAGATAAGAAGTTATTCATTAAGATTTATCGACATGCGGCATGCGATTTTCTGCGTTACTTGTTCAAAATTTATCGTGTGTTACCGTTCCAGGTTTGAATGAGATGCAAAGTCATCGAAAGTAACGATTTCGGAAATATTATTTCCGGAAGTGAGGCTTGCGATCGAAGCCTTGTGGTCCGGCGAGTCCGTTATTCGCGTCATCGGCTATAATCGGCCATTGCCCGATAAATATATAACGTTCGTCCGCCTCGTATAATAAAGATAACATTCTTGTGCTCGCTATCGGCGGTAGCGCGCTGTTCTCCGTTTCGGCATGGAGAGTGACTCGACTCCTTAAGATTTTTATAGCGGCAACTCCTTGCGGGTCCGAGTCGTTAACTCGCTCGCGTATTCGCCGCTTCTCTTTTTTATCGTTGCTTATTATATGCCGAAAGAACGCCGCGAGTGAGTTGACCCGTTTGCTCGCTCTCGCGGGAGATCGGGCGGATGCAAGCGGAGCGACGTGATAACTTCCGTGCAAGACGTTTATTACATGGTTGCAACCGTGTATCGTCTGAAGGTTGCATCGTCCAATGTATCCCGAAAATTTAGATACGTGCAAATTGCAAAAATATGATGCTCATATATTTTCAGACTCTAATCTCTACATATATCTTGTCTTCTAAAAGAGAAATTATGTATCACGGCAAGTGTGTGTTCATTGTTAAGAATAATTTTATTAATAAGTATAAAATTATAATACACGTATATAGATTTCAAAAAAACTAAAGAATAAAATTAAAATAGTTTTTTAAATAATTTTCAAAATCTCTAATCTCTATTTAAATCTCCATTTCAATAACACAAATAACTATATTCCAGTCACTGACTGTAAATCAATGATAATGTTTAACACAGACAGAAAAATTATATAAATTTAAAAAAATTAATGATAATATTTGTATGATTAAAAATATATCTGTTTAAATAAATAAATTAAAATGCAATTTTTTAAATAAATTTTTGGTTGTATTTCATTTTCTACGACTTGAATTTCTTTGTGTTCAAAATGCTTTAGGTGCACCATTGCCGCTCGCAATGCAATTTGCATCTACGGCGAGTGATACGGTCTTAACGAGCCTTACGTGGGCTCTTAAGGTGACTTAATTGCGCGGAAATATCGGTCGGGCATAATAAAGAGGCGAGGGGAAACCACATCGAGAAACTCGCGCAGCCAATTCGGCTGACGGCAATTGCATTACAATCGGCTGTTTAGAGCGCGAATCGCCGCACATCATTACCTCGGGGACAATGTGGCCCGCCTTTAATTAGCGCAATGAAGATGTCCCCAAACTCACGGAAGCCACACATTCGCCGAACGTGCATAAAGAACACAGTGCAAATTCATATTATGCTCTGCGGAACAATGCGTCAACTCCTAATTAAAGATTCACTGGCTTGTATTATGCGAGCTTAAAAATTTGAGGATAAAACGAGCTCGCAATTATTTTAGTCAAACGGTTTTAATCGATCGAGCGACAGCAATTCCAGATTCTAAATTTTAGTTAACTTAAATATCATTCTTATTTCTTAAAAAAAAGTAGCACGTGTTAAATCTAGAAAGAAATGTGTTTATAGATATGTAATTTTTATCGTTTTGATGATAAGCGATATTTTCGTGTTTTCTTTCTTTTTCGATATTTGTACACAATTGCTATAACCATGATACACATGATGAAAACTTATAGTTCAAGGATAGCAGTGATTTCAAATAATTATTAGAAGTATTAAATTGGAAAAATTATTATGTTTGATTTGTAGACTGTACAAAATATATTTAAAGCTTTAGTATCTGTTTTTAATTATAACGCTTTTGAGATAACTTTTCGTTAAGTTGACTGATTTGTTAATTATTTCCTCTACGAATGAGAAGCATAAGTTCCAGGTGCAATTTCTCAACCCGTGTTCCGTCAGTGAGAAATACAAGCATCCACGATTCGATAAATGGTGTTGCCCTAATTTGGTCTACTTCTCGTCTCGTGACGCGTCTCTCAACGCGAGAGTTGCGACACCGCCTAACCGCGCCACGGATTATTCTTCTCAGGAACAATATATCCGGCTTTAATTGCACCGGCTGTGACAACCTCTCGCTCGCTCCTGGCAGCCGGGAATCCGTTGGAATGCATCGTCCTTGTTCCGGTGAACTGTGAACTCCCGTCCGCGAAAGATTCGCTTGCACACGTTTTAACCTCGCGCGATGTACGATAAAACTGTCTGGTTGGTAAAAATAATAGAGATAAATGCAATTTAACTTCAGTATAAACATCAGTTAGATCTAGATAATAATACTAATCAACTCATACGTTAATAACATTTTTGAGATAGTATAATAATAACCATGCCAAGTACGAAGTCCATCATTCGTTTCTATAAGACAATTTTTCATTATTTTGTTAAAATAAAACACAATGTAAAAAAACAACTTATTACATACTGTAAGTAACTTTGTTATTACCTTTTTTATTTTTTGTTTCTTTGGCTTGTACTTTTTTCATATTAGACAAATGAATATATAACATAATAAATAAGAAATCGATACTTATACACATATTCAGAAAGTGCTCAACAATATGTTTTGATTTCTCGCACGGTATTTCAAATTACTATTGCTTTGAATGTGTTGCGGACGGCAATTCTCTTTTTGTAGGAAACTTTTAATGAAACGTTGCCGCTTGTTTTGATAACGAGCACGATAGTGAACTCTGTTAATGTATTTTGATAACAGGCGTAATAGCATGTGCGCTTCTCTCTCTCTCTCTCTCTCTCTCTCTCTCTTTCTCTTTCGTGCATAAATGTTGAGAGAAATGCTCATCGCGATTATGCCAATCACAAACTCGAGGAAATTGTTTAACATAAACAACTGATATCAGAATGTATTTTCGCGTGAGATACATTGAAAGATTTTTGCGACGACTGTGATCGATTAATTTCAAAAACTGCTCAGTCAAATATGTTTAATATTAATTTTTGACTAAATACGCTATGCGTAAATTCAATTAGCTCTAGAAACGCGAGACAACGCATCGATAACGGTTGGAAAACAATTACCTACATTGCGCGTATTAATGTTTCAGCTTGACGTAGCACGTAGGCTTTAATAAACTTCATAAATCAAGTAGTAACGCGGTAGTTTCTTTGGCGGCCCCTTTGCAACAATGCACGTTCGGATACCACGCGCGCGATGGTAATTACCAGAAAAAAAGCTAACTAACTCGACAGGGGAGAAAGCGGAGTTTCGCGTGAAACTCCGCAGGATAATCTTTCACGTTGTGCCGGGTGGAAGTGCATAATTCGGGCTGTTCGCAAATTATGCAAACGAGTTACCGAAATGTAGGGCTTACATAAAGTACCAATTCGGACAATTTATCGAAATACTAACGAAGCCACGAAATATATAATGCATTATGAAGTAAATGTACACTGAATGTATCTTTATATTTTAAATTATTTTCGATAGAAATAAAACTATTATATGTATACATTATTCTTTGTTTTGTAAATTTGGCGTTGTCAATGGTAATTATAAATTGAGAAAACGTTTTACAATAAAGATATTATTATCTGAATCCTAATTATAAAAGAATTTGTTTGAATCTTGTTCCTTTAGCTTTATCTTTACCATGCATCTCCAATGTACATTCACATACATATGTACAATGAGGTCACAATAAATCGCAATCGTTTATATTACGCTGCAATTACGGAAAGAATGTCTCTCTGTATTATTGTCAATGGCGCCGTCAAATGAGACGCCGATCGATTCCGGTGTAAAGTTCGCGATTGAAAGATATTACTGCAAAACTGATAACACATCAATGAAACCCGGTGAGAATAACTTTCGCGGATTTATCTCTCGGTCTAACGGCGTGATCGCGAACGAGCGATGTATACTTTGATGATCTCCCGGAGATGCAGCAAGCTTATCCGCCCGTGATATCGCTCATGATATTAAATTGTCCGACAACGTTATATAACATTGCAATATCCTGGTATAAATCTCAAAATAATTTAAAAACATTATTATATCATAACGCTACTATATTTTGGATCTTTATGTTTGCAACTTTGCATTATGTTTCGAAGGGATAAACACGACATTCATAAACAATATTGTGTATTAATATATAGTATAATATTAATATATTATCAAATTAAATTGTTGTGCTATTTATATTCATAAACTCAGATAATATTGAGGGACTCTGCAGTTATATATTTGCATATTGTAAATGAAGAAAAAGTATTTTCATGATTAAGGACGCTGCAAGCAAAAGGGTTAATGTAATCCGTGCAACTACTGTTTAATCTGATTCCGAGTTGCAATTGTAGCAGCAATCGCACGTACCACGTTTTACACATTTTGAAGTCAGATACGGCCTGACCGATAAGCGTTATTCATTGGGTCATACTCTAACGTGTGCGTTTGTACTAACTCCTAGTATTTGCGTCTACCGTGCGCCTACCTCATCGAACGCTCGCCCAGATCCCACGACATCATAGTGTTTCGCATTTAATGCACCATAAAGCAGGGTTACTTTGTGGCCGCGCTGTTAATACGGGATACGATTTTACTCGAAAGAGTAGCGAATAGCTTGCTGTGTCGATATTAAATACAATGGTGAGCGCATAATTAATGTCAGATATAGCTAACGCCAAACATGGCCAATGGTAAGCTTAATTAATAAATTTATCTACTATCAAATATAACCTATTACGCTATATTTAACTACAAAATATGACTAATAATAAACTGTGTTAACATTTAACTGTGGCTTTGATTGATTGAAAGAGTGATGTTTATATAAATACGTTAAACGTATATTAGTTTGCTGTAAAAAATTGTGTTAAATGTTTAAAATATCTTAATTTATTTTACTAATTAATTTCAAATAAAATCTCAAAAATGTATGTATTTTTAAAAGTTGTTTTTATGTAAAAATTATTTATGTAATTTGTGACACTAAGAAAAATACTTGAAAAATAATATTCCACTATCAATTTAAATATAGAATAACAAAATTACAGAGACATTCAAGAATCAACATGCTTTGCATTAACATTGCAGCACTAACATTATGAAGTTAAATAATGATCACTGATTACAAATCAGTCAGTCATTGTGATAAGGAACGTTACAAGCATAACTAGGAAAACGGAAGTTTAGTGGCGCTCGTTGCATATTCAATAGATGGTTTTCCGCTAAGGATAACACTGGCGAATACTTTCCACGCTTTAGCGATTTCCTGAACATTTTTCTCTTGCTTGCGGACGAGCGATGTAACCTTCGCTTTGTTCGCCGCAAAGCCTTCGGCGAAATCAGGATGTTCCGATACATCGAGGCGAGGGCAGTATCGCGTAATACGCCGCGATACTTTAGCGAGGCGCTTTACACTCGCTCGAACAAGCAGCATCGGAGTTTACAAAGCGGTTTAAAGTTCCGCAACAGTGAAGAAATTCCGGTTTAATTTGGCGCGCATTAATGCGCCCGCGAGAACTTTACTGGAAACTTCCGTCGCAGCAGCTAGGCTTTTTCTTCGCGCATCTTTTCATCGATCAGATGGTAAAGTACGGAGGGAGAGGTTCTCGAGCACACCGAAATAGAACTCTTACACAATAGATCTATTTCCTGATTACGCGAAAATTATCAAAGTTTCAAATGTCATTAGAAACTCGAATGGACTGGTTTTGTTCTTAAACAAGTGTCGTATTAATAGAAGACCGTATCTTAACCCTCAGTAGACAATTTTCCTATTTTGTTGGTTTGGCTTTAAGTTCCAATTTGTATAAAAAAGTAAAAAAATGTTTTAGATTGTATAATTCTACAATTATATATTGTATTCCAAAGTGTTAAAGGAATAATCAGAATTTTCTTTGGTTTTTTTAGAAACTCTTTGAAAACTACAACTGTTTAATGATCCAATTAATCTAATTAAGCAGTGAAAAATAAGTCAGTGGAGAATTAAATTGTTTATTAAGTAACTGTTTCTGCAGACAAATTGCAAAGTAAGAAAATCGAAGACTGTACTATTCGTATTTTCTATTTAAAGATTCGTATATTACGTAAACAAATATGTATCGTTTTTGTAACATTATAGAAGTACAACTACTTTGTTTATTTTGGTACATTATTTTTCATGCACTAACACATTTAACATAAATTCAAAACGGCGCGTTTCAATATTTGTATCACTGCAAAGCATATCCTCTTTATATATAAAGGACATGTATATTTTATAACGGAATATACAATATTAGAACGGATTTCTTACGTGTCCATTTTACTTAAGCGTGACTGGCGCAATTCTTAATGTGACATTTTATCTATGTATGACAATGTCTTTTATATAAATAGGACTGAAAATAATTATTATAGAATAGACGTTAAACCGGACATTATAAAGGATGTGGTCCGGACATTATAAAGGATGTGGTCCGTCATGTATATTAAAGCGGACGAAATAAACAAAACTATGCTGGCAACGCAATATGGCGCGAGCGGTAGCGATAGCTTTGTCGTTCACTGTTACAACAGTCTGTTAGCTTGTCTGCTTTGACGGCCGTTCTCTTCGCAGTTGTGATGAGTGTTTTTGTTGCTAATTGTTGGTGCTAGTTGTGGGTGTCGATCGGCGCGGTGGCCGTCGCGGTGGGTATGCGGCATGTGATTGCGAATTTGGGTTGCTTCCCGAGGATGGTGACGCGGGTGTGTGCTCCTCTTGCGGGCATTATTCGCCTTTACATGAGCGTGTGAGAAAAGAAGCACACGTTTGCGTTGGCATCCAACTCAAATTCGTCGCGGTCGCATGCCGTGCATTTGCCGCGGTGGTTGCCTCGTCGATCAGTGCCCGTGTTGGCACCAACGGTTAGCAATAGAGATGTTTATTGCAACTGAGGGGAGGGCAGCCGTTAGGGCGGACATTAGTCCGTTCTATTTATGAAGGACATTAAAGACAATGTCCTGCATATATAATTCCGTTTTAATTTCACACTTATCTAAAGTGGAAAAAAAGTCATTTTTTTCCATTATAGTTTCGCGGAATTTAGAGCGGATGTGTTTTGCAGTGTAGTGTCTCTTCTGCGATATACACTTTTCGATGAGTTAATATCTATCGCAGAATTGAGTCGCACTGGGGAATCGATTCCAGTAGAGACAATTCAAATTCACGGACGACGACGATGCTATCACGGGGCAGCTCTCGGATTTCAATCGGAGTCCGCGTCGTGGATGAACGCGCAGCCGAACGTCGAGGGAACGTCAGAGCGAGCACGTACACGGCGCGGTGCTTACACGCGGATTTAGCCCCCGAAAAGCTTCCAAGCGAACCGTACACGAATATGAACAAACCGACGCGCCTCGCTGGGAAAAGCCTGGGGGTTGGTGGTTACCCCCAGAGACCAGAGAGAAGGATAAGCGAGGAGGGATAGTTTTAGCTTCTCTTTCTCCCGACGCCTCGAGGGGTAAGTTGACTTAACAAAAAGGTCTCGAGCAGTGCTCGTATGAATGTTAACGAGGACGCGATCGAAAAGAAAGAAGCGACGATGATACAAAGGAGTGGGAGGGGAGATGAAATGGATGGGAGGTGATTTCAACCACGGATACGCAAATCGGGTCAAGAGCACGAAGGTAAGACGAAGTGAAAAGCGCTAAACGTGCAGATGAAACGACAAGGGAGATTAGGGGTGGTTTTCAGGGAGCTGAAGGAAAACCCGAGGAAAAGAAGATGGAGCATTATGAGAAACAATAGAACGATCGGCCGAAGTTGCGCGAGAGATCGTTTTATTATCGCGAGACTCGCTCCCGTTCGCGTCTTAATAAAGCCGCCCCGCATTTTTCTCGTTTTTTAGCGAAAAGCTGCCCGGCCACCCGCGCCTTCTCTCTCCTCTCTGCCTCTTTAAACCCTCCATTATCCTTCTTTTATTGCTCGCGTCTCGAACCGTGGAAGCAGTTAACGCAGGCCCAATAGAGCTGAACGTAATCTATTAAATAGATAACGCCACCTCCGTTTCTCGTCGGACTGGGCTCTCTTATTCCGCGTTTCTTCGGCGATTTCCACACAATGCACTCGAAAGAACGCAATAAAAGCAGCTTTAAAAAAAAAGATAAAGTCTGTGTTGTTGAAAATACAGCTTTAAATCTTATACACTGCAAAACACATCCGCTCTAAATTCCGCGAAACTATAATGGAAAAAAATGACTTTTTTTCCACTTTAGATAAGTGTGAAATTAAAACGGAATTATATATGCAGGACATTGTCTTTAATGTCCTTCATAAATAGAACGGACTAATGTCCGCCCTAACGGCTGCCCTCCCCTCAGTTGCAATAAACATCTCTATTGCTAACCGTTGGTGCCAACACGGGCACTGATCGACGAGGCAACCACCGCGGCAAATGCACGGCATGCGATCGCGACGAATTTGAGTTGTCTCCCGCGGATGACAACGCAAACGTGTGCTTCTTTTCTCACACGCTCATGTAAAGGCGAATAATGCCCGCAAGAGGAGCACACACCCGCGTCACCATCCTCGGGAAGCAACCCAAATTCGCAATCACATGCCGCATACCCACCGCGACGGCCACCGCGCCGATCGACACCCACAACTAGCACCAACAATTAGCAACAAAAACACTCATCACAACTGCGAAGAGAACGGCCGTCAAAACAGACAAGCTAACAGACTGTTGTAACAGTGAACGACAAAGCTATCGCTACCGCTCGCGCCATATTGCGTTGCCAGCATAGTTTTGTTTATTTCGTCCGCTTTAATATACATGACGGACCACATCCTTTATAATGTCCGGACCACATCCTTTATAATGTCCGGTTTAACGTCTATTCTATAATAATTATTTTCAGTCCTATTTATATAAAAGACATTGTCATACATAGATAAAATGTCACATTAAGAATTGCGCCAGTCACGCTTAAGTAAAATGGACACGTAAGAAATCCGTTCTAATATTGTATATTCCGTTATAAAATATACATGTCCTTTATATATAAAGAGGATATGCTTTGCAGTGTACGAAAATAAAAAGTACTAGAAGAACGAAATACTCATCTATGTGTATGGTATTATGTAAATCTTGCTATTTTTTCCAAATTATACCTAGATAGAAAAATTTTAAGCATGTAGCTGAAGCTAGCAGCCAAAGGCAGCAGCCAACGCCGAGCGGCCAAGGCCAAATGTCATATAGGCGTTTCCAGAAGACACCATTCAATCAAATTAAAAATTCCCTGGTTATGAAATTTTTAACAAACTTTGAAAAATTTGCATGAGATTTAGTCATTATAATACATAATCGATTATTTGCGACAGGACTTTAATGTACAAATTGTTATAAATTTTTTAAACTAATTTTTATCGTTTTCCACGCCTCACGCCTAAACGCGACGTACGATTTTTCCAGATTTGACTGGAAATATCTTTTGCACAATCGACTGATCAATCATTCGCAGGAGGACGAGCATTTCTCTAAATGTTACAAATATTTATTAAATTAATTTTTATCGTTTTTTGCGCCTCACGCCTAAACGCAAAATACGATTTCCTTCAAAAAATATTTTCGTAGAAATTTGAAGACAGCGTTCCTTGTGTTCATCTGACAAACATAATTAATAATTTAAAAAACTAGTAAACAATTAATAACAATCGCGATTAACTGATCAGTCTATTGTGCATTAAGGCATAGTATTTCCAGCCAAATTTGTTGGAAATCGTATTTTGCGTTTAGGCGTGAGGCGCAAAAAAAGTTAAAAATTAATTCTTTAAATATTTATAACAATTAGGCAAATGCACTTCGTCTCGCGAATGATCGATCAGTCGATTGTACGTTACGGAAAAATAATTCCAGCCAAATTTGGAGGAAATCGTATTCTGCGTTTAGGCGTGAGGCGCAAAAAACCATAAAGATTAATTTTTTAAATATTTATAACAATTAGGAAAATGCACGTCTTCTCGCGAACGATCGATCAGTCGATTGTACGCTACGGAAAGATATTTCCAGCCAAATTTGGAGGAAATCGTATTCTGCGTTTTTACATTTTAATCATCTAGATATTCTAGATTATATCTATAAGCGGAGAAATACTTCGATTATATTTGAATACCGAATCTCTCGCTAGTATCGCGTTCGAATATTTATATCTGATACTTATCATACTGGAAGAAATGGGAGGTATCACCAGAGAATGGAAAGGAGTGAAAGCCGACGTCGGTGGCTTATTCCGGAGTTATTTTTCACGGAACGTTGAAAAATTGCCGTCACTTCGAAATCGGAAATCGATTACACCGGCTGATTCGAGACGCGCGGGGGCGAAACTGATGGCGCTTCTAGCTCGCTCGCCGACGAAACGCCATCGGCTTCTTCGAGGCGAGTGAGAGATGGATCTTCGCTTCTTGACAAGGGATTGACGATAGATAGAGTCGTACATAAATCGCAGTCATGAGTAGACGAGACGCCGAAGCGAATTAATCTGCGCAAATAAAGATTTTTCGCGAGCCAAAAGCGAGATTGCGCTCGTTCACGATTTGTGATTCGAGAACGGCGCATTACCGTTTGATTTCGGTGCTGTTTGGTGAGTAATTTAATATGCACCGCTAACTCGTTCGAGTACGCAAAGTGCATGTGGAATAAGCGCGAGATACCGTTCGCTAAGAGAGATATGAAAAGAAAATCGTGCGCTTTATACGTACTCTGTGTTCTATACGTACATTTAATCTCTGCACCGGCAGAAAAGAATAATATGCGATTTTATTTGAAAAAGAAGCTTATAAGAGATATAAATAATGAGAAATAGCTATAAACTACAGGAATAATATTACTGTTAGAATCATATGTGTTGTATTCGCACGCTTCACATAAATATGGATCTCGTTATATAAAATGGATGGTATAAAACATAATAAAAATTTATGGACATAACTGCTATTTCTAAATATAGAAGTTCTTATTACTAGCACATGTGTTCGTGATTTTTTTATTAGTATGCTGGAAACTTTTAGTTTATATCACAAAAGAATACCAATCTTGTTTTAAATAGACATTGTAACACATTAATTAAGATAATTCATAATAATGCTACAACGAAATTAAAGACAAAATATGCCTTATATTATTTCACTATTAAAGATCAAATGTGTAATGTTATGCAAAAATAACAGTCGAACTATTGAAGATTACGGTAATAATTACTACTACATGTTGGGAAGTTTCGAATTTAATCGTGTATGTAAATTTTATATTCAGTCTATAGAACTGTGCTAATTAAATATTCGTTATAAGTTACATCCCCCTTCATATCACATAAACGCTATAAGCAAATTGTATTATCTTATACCCAGGATTGTTTCAGACAAGAATGCGAAAATTGATAAAACGGCGCCAGAAAATAATTGAAGTACAATATATGAGAAAATCTGTGTCTCTTTTCATCTATTCATTCAGTCATTTGATAATAGCGCAATAAAAAAAGATTTATTTAATATGATATTAGAATCATGATTCTAATTATCAAATCATAATCAATTATTCAGAATCATGCAAGGCATAATTAAAATTAAAAATATTAATTTTCTATTGATCATTAAATTGTCTGAAGATCAAGTAAATAAATTTAAGTAGAAATTATAACAATGTCAAATTCTATAAATTGTACTGCGTGGTTGCGGAGGTGAGACGAAAAAAACGAGGAAAAGGCAATATACGTATGTAAGCTGGAGAAAAGCTGGATTTTCAATTACATTCAAAAGCACCGTTAGCCTCGCGATGCGAATAGTAAACAGGCGAGATTTCGTGCAAATCGGGTAACCATTTTCAGGGACCTCTCAGAACTAGGTCACGTACGCCAGAAGTGAATGTCAATGCGAATTAGAAATCTTCGCGCCACTTGTCACCGATGGGATTGCGCAATAGAAAGCGAGAGAACATCTCGTTCTCTCGACGTCCTTTTGCGGGTTAGAAATAGTAATGGCTATAATAATATTTTTACAACATTATTTGCAGCATATATAATATCTCTTAATATATTGATATTTTTATGTGTATCATTCGACATAAACAGTAGAGAAATATTTGCGTATGTTGAAAACATAAATATAATAAAAAATCATAAACTTATAACATTTTAAAATGTAATTCTACATAAATAGAAAATTTAACTAAATTTGCAATTGTAAACTATAAACTAGGACTTCAATTTTATTCTCTATTTTTCTAATAGTTTAAAAACAAAAATATGTAAAGTTGTTGATTATTGCCAATTGATATAATTAGTATAGTCTAATAGAATATAAAATTACAAATAGTTACAATCTCTAGTAGAACGTAAGTAATCATCGATTAATATTTCTAAAATGTGTAAAGTTATACATATATATCGTGAGACACACGATTCTTGAGCAATACACTCGCACTCGGTTCGATTTGCTCGAAAATTGAAATCAAGATTGATTCGAGAGCTATTACTACTAGCGAGAAAATCTCACGGCGCGGAGAAGATCACGACAATCTCTTATTTTCCGCGCGACCGATCCATTCGGCGCGAATTGGAAAACGCGAGCGGCAAGCGAACGAGATTTTCACCCAGCAAAGATACGGAGTTTCGTTTGGCCACGTCCCATCGGCCTAGAAACCATTTCATACGGAGAAACTGATGTGTGTGGCGTCTTTTCCATTTATATCGAGATATTAAACAATTTTAATTGTACGACTCTTGCTTCTAAAATAATATGTGAATTATAATTGCGTATATATAATATGATAAATAGATAAGCCAAAAGATAAGCCTATAAAAATAGATATTTCACACTTTACGACATATTTATACTTTTTCTTTATTATCTAAATAGAAAAATAAATAAAAAAGTCTATATATTTAATTATTCTCTTTGATCTCATCATTCTATACTAAAGTGTTCTATTCTAAATGTGAAATGATTAAGCATAAAAAATACATCAAAGTTCTTTGCCTGAGCCATGAAATGGATCGATCTAATTGTGCACCATGATTTGTTAAAGAAGCTTTACTGTTAAAAGGAAACTCGACCGTTCCTGTAGTAATGTAATGAAAATGCATCGACTACCCTTTACAGAAAAATATAACTGAAAAAGCGACGACCTATAATTAATTAACTCATCGAGAAATATTACAAAAAATCGTAGAAGCGCAAAATGCATACACATACAGAAGCATGAAACTTATTTAACTTACATACCTCGCCTTCTTCTAAAATCTAAAATATTAAACTTAGAATATTGAAAATTAAATTTATATTATGCCAAACAATATTATCTATAATAAGTATTCTATTTAAAATTAAATGTTTCATAAGATGAAAAAGAGGTATAATATATTGATGAGTCAACTTATAAATATGACAATTTCACACATAAATATAATTATTCCGTGTTAAAATTGGAAAATCTTACCTATCATCTCAAACTTATTATAGACTTATTAGATAAAGATTAGAAACAATTATAGTTATTTATTACACATGACAGATTTCTAAAAGTACAAGATAAAGATAGTCTCGCCACGATTTATTTTCGTTGCGCGGGTTACCGGGGCGTGAGGTTAAGACTCTTTATCGATTCCTCTTATCCTCGACGTTACTTAACATCGCACTCCGCCATGTCGTCGATCGAATCAGCGCGTCACAGGCGCGTCGCTCGTTTAAATTTAGACGGGTGGCGTCGCGTCCGCGCGCTTGATCGCGTGAAACTCATTGAACTCGGCGGGAACAGTGCGAGAGGGTTAAAATGTAGAGGGCGAGGACAAGAGGAGAAAGAGAGGATGAAACACGGGCCCGCGTTTGCACGTGGGTGGGAATCAGATTAGTCACGTAGCGGCGGTTACGAACAAGGAATAACGTGGAAGGGTGATCGCCGCCGTTTGTACACGTTGGTTTCAGGAACGTGCATAACAAGCCCGTAAAACGAGGGATAATAGACAAATTTTGGTTGGAGAAAACAAGAGAATCTGCGTGTGTGTAAAATCAAAAATAAAAGAACAAAGATAAAATATAAAACTAAAAAAAAAGATAACTGACACATACGCACGCACACACACAACAAGATAACAACAAAAATAAGAATGAGAAGAGACCGAAGGAAACGTGAAAATAAAATTTTGAAGGAAATAAGAAAAGAAATAAAAATAAACAATAAATAATAAAAAAGAAATAGTATGTAGAAAGAAATAGTATTAAAAAACGATCAAATTAAAACGAGAAAAGAAGAAAAATAAAAAAATATAAGAATAAAAAGAAGAAAGAAGATGGTAAAACTGAAATTCAAAAAGGCAACGAAGGAAGAAGCAAGGAAATAGAAGCAGGAAAAATCGCGCAATTGCGCCGATATACACGAGCCGGAAAAAAAAAAGAGAGAGTAAAAACGCTCACAAGAGGCAAGGAGCAGACGACGGTAGATAACATTCGCGGAAGGAAATGCGAGGTGAAGAGGCGAACGGGTGAGGTAATGCGCAGTAAATTGGAGCCGCCGCGTGTTGCCAATGTGCCACAAATCTTCGGTACTAAGGTCCGTCACGAGCCACGGGGTTAGGTGGACGAAGAGACGTCGTCGATCCAAACGGGGACGGACGCGGGGGGTTGTTGCTGCGACCGGTCGTTTGCTGGCGCAACGCCGTTCCGCAGCGAAGACCATGTTCGTCGGCGGAACGACCGTCGAAACAACAATGGACGTCGGAATTATTTTGCTTATCTCGCCGACGCCATATATTCGTCGCATTGACGAAGCTTTACGGTGCAAGGAAACGCATATAGCGAATGACGAGCTCTCGGACTGTGAATTTCGCCTTCGAATCGACCGAAGTTAAAATCGCTCATCACAAAACGATAAAGATATAACGTTCTACCTTATTCACGTTTCGCTTGGCAAAGTTAGGATGCAGTTTGCTATCTTGCAAATATAGTAAAACAAATTACGTTGTATGTTTAAGGAGATATGACCTCTTTTAATATTTTTTCATTTTATTAAGACTACGAACAATATAACTTATTTGATTACTTTTAGTTCATTTTGTTTGACTTCAATTTCATCATGTCATACTAGTATTCGTCATATTTTTGAAATTTGAAAGAATGCGTACTATTATTAAATTTTTAATATTAATGTTAATGCGGAATCGTACTTCAATAGTTATTTAAATATATTCAATTAATATAAGGAAAATAAGATTATAACAAAATACTTCTATATATTTGTTATCTTATGGTTGCTCGTCATAATATTATTATTCATGATAAAAATGCACATCGTTCTTGTGTCTTAACATATTACATTCAAGATTAATCATTCGTACTTACATTATTTGAATAAAATACGTTTACGTGTAAAACGGACTTCATGTTATTTACTGAACCTCATATCAAATATCTCGACACATCTTCTAGACTTCTTTCATTCTTTAGCATATCGAAAGATGCAGTTGCATGCTTCAAGGTTGCTGGAGAAGCGTGAGAATTTTTCGTCGAGAAATCTTATCTCGCGGAGAGAAACTCGGTCCGCCTCGGGGACGCGACGCACTCTGTAATCACGCGTTACCCACAATTTTTATTATCTCGATATTGTGCCGAGTGCATAATAGGATTACCGATCTATCCGGTGTAAATATTAATTGCCCAGAATGCACCACGGCTATGTAAGTGGCGGCCGTAAATTGCCCGGCAGCGCCTCTCCCTTACCGCGCATATAAATCCTCGTCGCTGTAGAGCGACGGCAGAGAAGAGAAGAGATGAGATCTCTTCATGGCGTAAATGTCCCAGGTAGTCCAGAACGTCAGTGGAAGTATAACGCAAACTGGCAGCCATTTACGACAATTACGACGTTTGGCCAATAGCGAATTACCAAGTCACGCAAGCAGCAACTATGCGTAGAGCATTGAAGATCGTTAAATCTTTAATCAATCCTACTATAAATATAAAAAAGTAAACAGATAATTTTTTCACATCTAAATCTTAGAAGAAAAAATATTCTTGATCAAATCGTTAATCTTCTTGTTGTATTATCAGAGTATAATTGAACTATAAATAATATAAAACAACGCGTGCGATATTTACGAGCGGTTAAAATTCGATTGATGTATAGCCATTCGAAATCTAATGATCAGTGTCCTGTTACAAATATAACGGGATCATATTGTTTTTATTTTCGATCAGTGTAAGAACTGGAAATTCTGCTCTTCGTAAAAATTCTAGCAAGTAATCGCGAACGAGTAGCCACGAGTGAACGACGTCTTTCGGCGCCGCCTCGATGCCGATAGTGGCCACTGCAAATTTTATCGCACGTTATTCGTGAGGTCAGCCCAATCGAGATCATCGGTCCTGCCGTTAACTAACGTTTTACGACGGTCATCAGGATAGATTACAAAGTGGCGGCTATCGAGGTTTTATGTAATTTTTCGAAGAGCCGGCATATTTATACGCTCGCTAAGAGAAATCATTTTCGGTTTTATGACGGGCGGAGCAGTAGTAAAAAGCTAATTGCTGAATAACTGAAATGATGCGCGTAAACTTGCTTAAAATGTAAAGGAAAGGAGTGGCGAATAAAGATATGGAAGAATAAAAGCAGGAATTTTAACACTATCTAACTTTAGCACTACCTTCCCATAAAATTTATAATTTTTACAGACATTAAAAGTATCAAACATGTATCTGTTAAACTAAATTTAATAAAGAAAAGAAATTCGACAACTTTTATTCTTATATTTTCTTTTGTAAAATGGATAATATATGTATAATGAAATATATGAATAAGAGAACTTTTCAATAATTAATCATTCCAAGAAATAATTTTTTTCTACTAAAGTGAATTTTTTTGTAGGATTTAATTTCAAGCTCTCAATATTAAAAGCTTCTCCGTAATATTATCTGGCAATAAAATGAATATGATCTCATTAATGCAATACTGTGCTATTTAATTTAATTTATTAATTAATCTTCTCTTATTTCTATATATGTCGTGCTCATTTTATATTCATTTGTCAATCATTTAACAATAATGTCACGTAGTGTTTTCATTAAAATATATATTAATTTATAATTATTAAATGTCTTAATAAATTTTATTATCAAAACATTATTAAAATTAATTTCATAATAAATACAACGTTACTATGCTATACTCATCTCGTCTCGTCGCAATTATTTCCAAAAGACATACTCGAAACGCGATAGTCGATGTAAGCGCTGCCAATTCTCCACTACTCGACTCGTACAACGCAACTCGCGAATCCAGATGAAAACACAGAGGACGGTATCGAATCCACGACATCCTAACTACCTATCTACTTTTGAGAGCGCATAAAGCCTCTTCTGAGTTGCGGCGGTACAACGCGAGCGATTCTGACTTATCTATTGTTTGGGTTCTTCCTTGCACCCGCGTGTATATGCGTGCACGTATATGGTATATGCATGGACGCGATATTCACGTGTGCGTGCACATATGTCTATAACTGGAAACGAGGAGTAGAATGGAAAGGGAGGACCGAAGGCAGAATACTGGAAACGCAACTGCGATGGTGGCTGCATGGATTGGGTGCATCGAGGTGTATGATAATCGCACAGAAATAGAGAGGAGGGACACGTCGTCTCCCTTCAACCTCACTGGATTTTCATCGTTTCTCCTGACCCCCGTGTGTCTCAGCCGCGACCCCTCTCGAATATGTCAGCCTGAAATTGCTTCTCGGGATTCCGCTGCTCGTTAATGCTCGCGTGCGTTAATGCGTCACTAAATTCTAACCCTATCGCTAACCCTTTCTTCCTGTCTTTTTTTTCACTTCATTTACATGATGCACCGATCTAATGACCACAACTACCGCTCTTTGATTAAGTGTACATATATATATATTTTTTTTTTATCAACTGATAAAATATTAATAAATATTCACAAAAATTAAAGAAACTACCTCATTTTAATCTCTCATAAAATTTTTCTTGTTATTTTATTTAAAAAAATTATAATCTGTCTTCGATAAAATATTTATAAAAATAATTATACTCTCTATACACTCTTACAATGTAATTTCAAAGATTTCCGTATTCTTCATTTAGACCCATTAAATATTAAATCTTGGGATTTGTAACCGCACTGTGAACCACGTCGTGGACACTCAAATATTTTTTTTTTTTGTTTTCTCGCCGGAAAGCTGTGGATTTATGAACAGAAAATAATGCCCCTTGCGCATTGGGTTGCGCCGGCTGGCGTGCCCCGGCAATGCGGGTTTTTCTTCAACTTCCGCGATCAGTTACACGTCGTCGGAGATTGCAGCTGGGCTCGCAGTCGGACTAATATGCGAGAAAGGAAATGGTCCCGAGAGAAATTTGTAGGCGCCGTCGTCGGTGCCTGAGAGGAATTCTTTTCGACGACCCAAACCATGAAAAACCATTCTAACAACTTTCACTCTCACGCGCGTCTCATGTAAACAGCGACAGGATAACAAAAAATACAGATATGATGAGAACTGGCGTATATAATAGAAATGTGTCAAAGATATAAATACAATCGTCAGTTTAGAAATACAATATGTCCGAAAATTGAAATGGTCATCAAAATATAAAAACTCGTACTATTTTTGAAACACAATATTACTTGCTCGAAGGAAATACGTTTCACTCAGTAAAAGTATGTAAAAAAAAATATTTTAACGTTTAATTGACATATATACGTTTAATTTACATATGCATATTAAAGCTATAAGAGCATAAGCATTTTCAGTCAAAATATTAAAACATACACATGCATAATATGCAGAAGATAGTTAGAAGGTATTCCTAAAGTAAAATAGAATATTTTTTCACAATTTATGACAAAGATATTGACAAAATACTTATAAAAAATGTAAAAAAGATTCTTGTTACCGAGGAGTTAACCAAGAAGCTGTGCTGCATTGTAATATAGCAAAAATACACATACACACACTCATACATATACGCTGACGGGATCTCCTAAATCAATTAGCACGAGAACGGTTTAATTCTACGAGCGTGCTACGGTATGTTCCCGGACTTAACATGCCGGCCGAAACCTCCCATCCATCTCACGGGGTTTTCCGGGGTTTACGGCAACAACGATCTTCCGCCCCCTGCACGTACACGTCACGGCCACTTCCACCCTCGTTATTAAGCTCTTCGAGGCGATTTTTGTACCCAGTTTAAAATTTATAGCAGAACATACGTACTAGAGTTCAGCATAAACTATGCCATGTAATTAACTTATAAAAAAAGAGACTGAAATAGTGAGATAGCGGATACTCCGATATACAAATCTCTTATCAGATAAATCATTGATCTGACTAATATATGACATAATCTCATGCTCGTGCACATTAAGGATCAAAATAACTTTGGATGATTAATTTAGTTCCCGTTGTGATAATTTCTTATCAATTAATTAACGTTTCATTTGATCGTATATTTTATATGTATATATTTATATATAATATATTCTTATATACAAATGTTTGCTTTCAAACAAAAACTCTTTTGAAAACAATTCGTTCGTAAATACAATTTTTCAAAGCAAAGCCAGTCGGCTAGTACAATCTTGCACAACGGTTGCTCCGCCAATGTGATAATTTAAAATGTACTTGTTGCAAAGTTAAAGAGAACATGCGGAAGGCGGCGGGATGTAAAACTGGCTTCTGCCTGCGGCGAGTCGCGACTTCGCGAGAGGTTCTACGGGATCCGCCGCGCGTAAATATCCGTACGCGCTGTAGCCGGCCCCTTAATTGGCGCAAGGATTGAAGGGAGAGGGACTCTCGGGGAGGTTTACCCGCGGCAAGGAACCGCGGTCCGAAATCGTAAATACTTTCTCGTACTCACCTATATTTCGTGCGACGACGGCGCAGCCGTTGGTTAAGAACCACGCAAGTAGCAGACTGCCGAGGATCGGAGCTCCTCCTTTCCGTCGACCCTTGCGGCACTCCATCGTGAGGTTCCGAGCTCCGACTACGCCTGAAAGCAGAGAAAGAAACGATCACGCTCTGTGCACTGGGGCGTGCTGCTCCGCGATGGGTCTTGCATTTCGCGCGAACTATACCGCTCGTCCCGCAATGCATCGCGATTTCCGAGAACACATACGTTTCGGTACACCAAGAGTGGACGTCACCGCGTTATTATTGCGTTTACGTAAATCGTATACTTTACCGGCCATTCTTATATCCTTTTTCTTTCCTTGTTTTTTCTTTGCGCGTCGACTTACGATCGCGATTACGTGGAAATCGCAATGTTTGCGACCGGCAAAAGCATTCAAGCCAAGATACATATGGTGCATGTCGTAAATTAGATTAAAGTATAGATAGATATATTGAATAGATATATATATATATATATATATATATATATATATATATATATATATAAGTATGTGGTATGTTGGAATTGGTAAAACTTGTATGCCATGTGTGTATAAAACAGAAATTATATTTCTTAATAATGATAAAAAAATGATTGTTCTTCTATTTTTCTATAACAATTAAAAGTTGTACTTTTACAGAGTTTTAAATTATCGTACTGAAATGGATCCATATAACTTTTTTGAACATCTTATATTTTTCACGTTATTTTCAAATGTAACGCGCGTATGCCTTGTGATCTCTGGAATCAAAGTTCACTTCTAATTCGTCTTGTTTCACCCGTTGCAACGCACGCTGTTTTTTATTCGATAGGATCGCGTCGTGTTCGCGCGGTCTGCAAATTTCGAAACGCTGACACCAAAATTGTTTTCTTTTTTCGCCTTCGTTAACCTACATTCACGCGGGCGCACACACATTTCCAACCCCTTCGCTTCACTCGACGCGCGGATTAAGCTGATTTATAGTGTTTACCGGCGATGCTCGCTCGATTTTTCCTGCGGCGTCGCGCGTGCGCCCCGTCGACCTATCAGCTTGTCGACAAAAAAAGACCATGCGGAATTGCGATGAAAAAGAACGAAAGTCGCGTTGGGTCGCCGCCGAAGGGAGTAGCAGGTGACTCGTGTGGATTACGCGTGAAATTGTGTATTTTCGCAGACATCGCAAATCTTGAGTAAAATACATTTGTTTACAATAAAAAAAATTAACGGAAGAAAAGATAAAATATGGTACATTTATACAAAAGAGTGAGTAAATGATTAATATATCTAATATTTTGAAAAGTATTTTAAATGTTTTAAGAGAACATATGCGGAAGTTAGGGAAATTTGAAAGTATGTTTAATATTTTTCAGATATTTTGTATATTCCGTCTGTAATCAATATAAGAATATTATACAATATACAAACATATGATAAGTTTTGTTAAAAAAATTTGTCAAAATCTCGCGTAATAAAATTTGTAGTAGCAAATCACGAGCCAGCGGGCAATCGTCTCAATTATGACCGAGAAAGTTCATCGAGCCGCGACCACTATGTGTATCAAAGCAGACCACTCCGCAGATTGCATCAGCTGGATTGCAGCAGTGCATTTCCGTGGTCGCGGAGGAACGGCGACGTGGGATATCTGGAGTGCTGCCAGTTCGTTTCGAACGGACCGCGTTAATTTTTCCGACGAGTCTAATTAAATCCCCCTTTCTCCCTCCCCATGTTCCCTTTTCACTATTTCGTTTCGTCTTTCTCGTTCCTTCTTGAAGCCGCCGGTATTCAACACTTAATACGACGAACGTGGAAGTCGCATATAGCAACGTGATTATCGCCGAAACATCTGTAAACTCCCGATATAACGACGGTAATTGAATACGCTGGCTGTCCTCTCCTCTTCCCTTTCATTAGTGCAACGTACAAACGCATCCTCGCGTACGTCCCATGCATTACGCATAATTAATCCGATGATGCTATCTTCTCTAACCTTGTACCCGCGCGTTCATCGCGCGAATAGAATCGGCGATGCACTATTCTCCTTTCATCAATGTTGCCCTCCCTTTCTTTCCTTGTTGCAACGTACCGCGTACGATGCCGCATACGATGTGCATGCGTGTACCGATACGCCGTACATTGCGATAATCGCGATAAGCTTGATGACAACGCGATTCCCATCTCCGAGGTCGGCGCGGTCGCGAGGAGAGAAAGATCATTTATTAAAAAGGAAAGGGAGAGAAGAAAGCGAGAGTAGGAGAGCAGAGAAGAGGATGTATTCACCCGGCACAATCGGGCGAATAGTAATCTCCTAGCAACCACATAATTTTTTTTTGTCTTCAGTACTATTCCGCCGCGGATTTTTCAGATCAGTAATCGAGCTTGGAAGGAATTTCCAACGACGCATTTTACTGTGCCCCTTTCAAAGATTCTTGGAAATGCTTTTATCGAACCAAACTATCGCCACATTCAGTTTTCAAGTCGATAAAAAAAAAAAAAAAACATTCAAGTGCAGCAAAATGCTTACTGTTGAATAATTGGCATCGAAATTGTACACCAAAATGTGCACGATAAATGTAAAAGGAAACCAAGCCATTTTCTGGAATAAAATACTTATTGGAACGAGCTTTGCTTATAAAGTACTTTTGAAGAGTTTTCAAAGATATAGCTAATTTTATTTTACATCTTTGTTCTTTAATTTTAGATTTCTAGTTTCCAAGTTTCTATATTTTTGTTGTGACATTTTGTGATATTAAAGATCTTAACATATGCGAAATATCGGAAATGCAAGATGTCGAAGTATCTTATTCTCTCTTATTACAAGAGATAATTTTGAAAACCATCCAATTTCCATAATTAAGAATCGTATTCAATATTATCCAATATTAATGTTTCAATTTAATAAGTATTTTTCCAAATAAGTACCATAAAAGAATTCCTAAATTTCCTGAATTTTCGGTAAATTCTAAAAGTTTTAATTCCGTAAAGTTTAAAGGGATCTCAGTTGAAATGGAATCACCGCAAAGAAATTCAAAAGATTCACATACTTCTGAAATCTCTTTTATACTGATTTTCCACAAATTTTCCTAAATTCCTTTAATGAAGACGCTGCTCGTGGCACTTCAAGTTACTCTCAACATTGCTTTAGGATCGTTAAAATATAGTGATAAAATGTCAGATGTAATTTTCTTACGTTTAATTGGATTATTAACACCTTGACGAACGTAATAATAGTGATGAAGTTTATTTTACATTGAACACTGTTCCTTACGTAAAATTTCAGTAAATAAAGGATGCTGGTACTTAGAATGTAATAAATAATTCAATAATAATTTCCACATCCCGTCGGACTACAGTCAGTAACGTCAGGAAGGGTGATGCGCCGTCACCACCGCCACCACCAGTGCCGTCGCCGCCATCCGGATGAAAACATAAATCTACATATTATTAAAGCAGCGGCGATCAAAGCGATCGAAATAATGCAGATTATCAGAAAACTCGCCGGTGCCGCGGCAATTTCTGCAGGCACTTAAAATCATTTCGACGCCTCTCGCCGATGAATATTGAACAGCCACGCACCTGCCGGCCGCCTCTCCCCTTTCCAATCATTCGTCTCCCCTTCATCCCTGCGGCCATCCCCATCTCTCGTTTCGCAATGATTTCAAGCACGAACTCGTCCATCATCGACGACCCCCGCGCAAAATGATGCTCGCAACGAATTGGGCGATTGCGAGAGCGCTACGTGCAATGAGCAGGGGAGAATCAAAATTATTTGTTGAAAATCACATTATCGCATCGGAGGCGGAGGTACAATGTATGCAACTACGACCTCGCGAGTTTCAATTTTACACCCAGGCGCATTTTAATGCATGCTGCGCAAAGCCTGCGGCTCCGATCGACGCGCAATTAAAAATAATTGACGACGACAACGAGCCGATGTTATGGGCCGGAGGCGACCACACGGGAAATTAACTCGCAATTCTCTCCGCGGAAAATCCGCGGCGAATCTGTCTCGTCAAATGGGAGTCGAATCTTTGAGAACGCGAACGGCGTATCTTATCGTTGATTCGTGAAACAGTATTGTAAACAATAAAATTTTGTCTTGACATAAAAAAAAATTTAACTGACATTTATATATTGTCTAGAACGCCAATTTGATCTTTTAATTCTTTGTACATGCGGAACTATGAATAATGTGTTATAGAATATTCCATGCCATTCATAATTGAAGCTTATGTAACATTTAACGTTACGCTGGCTTATTCAAACTTAAAATCGAAGTGTCTTTTAAACATTACATCTTTAAATAATATATTTTTTGTTTCAATCACTAGAACTTGGAAAGAACAGCTACAAAAAATGAATGAGAATGAAGATGAAGAGAAGATCGTGGAGAATGAGTGGAAGGAAGCTGCCATTCGGTTGACTATATATACACTACATGCGAAAATGTCGGGCGCAATTTCTGAAATTCCGTCGTGTCGCTTCCCCCGTGCCACTCGAATGTCGCTGCACTCGTCTTCTCTCTCTTTCTCTCTCACTCCCCTCTCTCCAGTATCAACCTTTCTTCCGCTTCATCCTCGTCTATGTCTTGCTTCTGCCGGAGTTCATCGCGAGCAGACATCCTCAGCGCGACGCGACGCGACGTGAAACTGACACGATGCTTTGAAAATTTCAACAGCCGATATCAGACTCTGTAACTTGAACAGAAGCCAAATAATACGAGCAGCTTTCAATTTGATCTCGGTCCTATCTTTGCCAGATTAAAGATTCGTATACGGATAAATTTATTAATAGTTGGCAATTTGAATAATTTTGAAGACATTCAGTAAATTATTATTACGGATATGAATAACTTTAATCTAGTTTCATAGAAAGTTCTTGGTATAAATGTAGTAACCAGGAAAAATGTCATATTATAGAGATAGAGTAACGTCATATAGTAACGTCTATATTTAGTGTTGGTTGTGGAAATAATCACAAATCGATTGCATGTAATCAAAAGATAAAATTGTCCAAGGAAACATTTTTCAACTGAATGAATAGAACTAGTATAATTTCATTGAACTAATATATTTCTATTTCTAAAGCTTTTATTATTAAAAACCCGGGTTATAACTGATCTACATCGATAAGATTTTCATGCATGTATAACATCAGAATCGGAAACGAAATGTAGTTGCGAGAATCGCGTAGTTTCCACGATTCGTCTGGAAAATGCAAATTCGTTACCCACGGAGAAAATGCAAATGCAAAAAATGCAAATTCGATATCATCGACTTTGAAAACGACTCTCAGAACAGAGACACTTGCTGGAATCCTGAAATATCTATTTGAAATTGGACGCTATTTCAAGCGTGACATGGATGAGTTTATCGAATGGGCGACGTAGCAAAGTCTTTTATTATTTTTTTGTTTTTTAATACTATGTAAGACACAAGCTTTTAATCAACTCAGGAGCCATAACTGCATAACATATTATAATTTAAGATAACTGTTTTTCAAAGAACGTTTATGTGGAATTATAATCCCATATATATATATATATATGATTATAGGATAAATTAAGTACGATGACCAGAGAAAATAGTCAATGGATATAATTTCTCCAATAATTACTAAACAATGAGTTCTTCCAATTATTTTCAAGAGATAGTCGATATTCACTGTAGTTTGTGTGCGTAAATAAAGTAACAATATTGTAGATGTTGCAGCACATTTTTATTTTTGACTGCTTGTAAAGTTTTTCACGAGTTCCTTAAAAATTGCCACAACGTCGAATAAATTGCAGTTTCATATTTTCATATTTCACAGCATATGAATAAATGCCAACATCATTCATTGAAAGTCATGAAACAAAAAAATTAGTGAGATAAATTTAATTGACAGAAATTTACTTAACGCGAATTGACGATAACGGGACTAGGACACGGTATTACGTTCTCATTAACTTCGGACACAAGGAGTTCAAATTAAAATTGCACAAAAAAGACAGACATCTCTTCCAAAACGCGCAGAGCAAAATTAGAAAACTGTCAAATTAGTCTTGATTCATTCGTGAGGCGCGTATTTACCGTGTAAATAACCTCCACGGTATTTCGTGCAGCGGAGGTCGAGTCGGTGCTTCGGCGAAGCATAAAATGATTATGAGCAAGTACCGTAAAGCGCCTATAATTTCAAAGGAACCGGGAGGCCGGACAGCCATCGGCCTGGCCTTAAGGAAGAAGGTGGACAAGGAACGCGGCTGCCAAAAGATAGTGGACGACGTGAATGCCTGCGGGCAGACTGCGCAACTCTTTGCGTTACAGCTTCCATTAACGAAGCGATTAACGTTAATTTATGTAATGCAAAAGAGCATATAAAAATTACTTCAATATTCTGCAATACATCATTCAAAAAAATAAAGTGTATAAGATTATCGTAAAACAATGTATAAGTAATGCTTTATAAACATTTTCACGCTATAGTATTTTTTTAACTAATTTTTTGCATTATTAAAAATATAAAACGTTATTGCATAACTACATAAAAAAGCAAAAATTAAAAGTTTGAAAAAAAAAATTAGTGTTATATCATTTTGTCTTGCGATAAAATAAAATTAGATCTGTCAATGTCGTAACTGATTAATAAATGTGATCGCGCTATGAATGTGACGCGCAGAGCACTCAAGTGTAATGAAGTGCATAGGTTATCGAATGAGTGATATACGATCAAGTAGCTTTTTTCTCTGTGCTCTCAGCTTTTTATTGATCTTGCAAGACTGTCGAGTGTAATAAGTAATGGAGTTATAAGCAAGTTAGCTTATATCTCATGATAGAAACGTTAGCCTGTAATAAGTAACATACTTTCGCTTGAAATGTCGAGATATAAACCGTCTTCCTGCTAACATCGATTTTATCATCAGCGTCATGATATATGAACCGCTGGCCATATATTATGTGGTCTATTGCAATATAAAAAATATAAAAGAAAATTATTTGAAAATATTAGTTCGTGATAGAAATCATTTTGAGGTTCATACAAAATTTAATGTATAGAATACTCAATTTGAAAATATAAAGATCTAATTTTTTATCATTTCCAATTTTATCATTATTTTCAGCAAAATAAAATAAAAATAAAGATGTCAAAAACTACAATTTTTTTTACATAATATTTTTGAAAATTTAAAAGTTTAATAATGTTAGTATTGTACACAAATTTGAAATGTCCTGAAAATATACCTATATATTTACGATAAAAATACAATTTTTTTGCTCATTCGGAAGTTGCAGTTTTCAATTGACGACAGAAGGGACTAAATCGCTATCAAACGACGGATGTCATCGACGTCGAGGGAAGACGCATCGCGATCCATGCTATAAAAGGAAAAATTACACGAACGCCGCGGGTAACGATTATATTATTCGCCCCTTTCGGAAGACTTGATCCCCACTGCGTGTCCCGCGTGCACGATCCCGGCTTAGGGGTGCTTCACGAAACGAGGGCTCACTTTTCACTTAAGGACTAGCGGGGTCGGGGCCCGTCTAACTGCCCGGCATTATTCGTTATTACGGTGTGCATGATGCGCGAGGGTGGTGGGCAGTATCACTGGTAAATCTAAAAGCGGAAAAAAAAGAGCTAAATGGGATTTATTCATATTTTGAAACAAATAAAAGAAAAATATTTTAAAATTCATATCTGGTGCATTGGACATTTTTATTTTAAGAAACAAATTATTAGAATACAGCACATTCGCTTTTCAAATCATTATTTCAGAATTGCAATGTTTTAAGTTCTTTCGTTGAAATTTTTAAAACTTAAGAATATAAGGAATAAAAATTAAATTAAGATATGATGGTATTTCATCATTAATCGATAATTAACCTTTAATTGCATTTATAACAATTTAATCGTATGGCATTTAGAGATTAAATAGAGAAAGTTACATATTAAATTTTAAGCTTATTCTTGTTAATATATTCAAGCTGGTTCTTGAATAGAAAATTATAAGAAGAAACGAGGAAAGAATGAAATATAGAAATCAATGAAAGCTGTACTGGAGATGATAAGTTCACCCGTTTATGCCGATATCCCAGACCGCTCCTATAAGATTTCTGCAGTTACCAAAAGTCACCCGCAGTGCCTAGAAGTCGAAAAGAGAAGAAAATAAAAAAGGAGAAGGAAAGGAGGATGACGCGAGTAGTCGTTTGCTCTGACGACAACGAGAATAACGTGAGTTAAGCCATCTCCGAGTCACCTCTTTGTCCTTCTCACGCTTCTCGTAGAAACGTCGACTTAAGAGAGCATCTTCGAATTATTTTCTCCTTATTTACCTTCTGCTCGCCTTCTTTTTTTATCTCTACTCTTATTTTGTCACACCCTCCTGTTTGATTCAGTGATGATAATAACGCGCGAGAAGAAAAAAGACAGAAGAGAAACGATAGCTATAGAGAGAGGAGAAAAGAGAAAGAGAGAAAGTAAGTGGAAAGCTTTAAAGCAAAGACGGATTTCTTTCGAAGGAGTTTAACTAAGGCGATTGCGTGGGAGAATGGTTTTAATCGACCGCCGTGATTGAATCCAACCAACCGTCGCTATTTTTCTTCGCATTTCCGACTTAAGTTTCAATCACTCAAGGAGCATTCTTTATTGATATGTAATATTTTACTAATTTAATAGCACTTTTGTATTTTCTATACATAACAGCACCTTCTAATTTATGATATACTTTTAAACTTATTAATTTCTACTTAAATTAAGTTCACTCTATGGTGTTTACTCTTTGGACATAGAGATAAAAGATTGAGATTAAGCTTTAGACCTTTTTGTTGATTCTAGCACAGCACAATTACTTTATCATAATACCGTCCTCATAATACAATAAATATTTGTTATATTGGGACGAAATAACTAGCATTATTAACTTATATGAGCAGACGCGTGCGCATAAATCCTTCCACTAATCACGCGACGATAACAATAATCGAGCGAGATAATCGTTTGATATTAATATCAGCGGACCAGCTCATAATCCGGCGTTTCAACTCCGAATTAAATCGCCCGGTGTGTAATGAGCTCTCTCGCATCGCGAGCGAATTCTATGATGAAAGGCTCACCGCTGCCTTTCCACCACAACGCGCCGAAATTATTTATCAGAAATAAACGCAAAATCATTCAACCGCAAATAATCGCAAACTCATTTCTCAGGTTTATATATCAGTTACTGAATTCATTTTCGTTATCAACTGGCGTTGGTAACAATAACTTGATAACTTGGTTGCTTCTAATGAATGATCGTTCACAATCTCATTTTGCTTGCATTGAATAATTAAAAAAAGATACCTATTTTGATAATACCCGATATATAACATTTTATTGTATGCATCTCAGTTTTCAAAGTATTTAAAATAGCTCAAATTATTCCATTTTTACAAACATATAACCAGTTGACTGCATTTCAAACATGAATAATACAAGAAGAAAAACAAATCGAAATTTTTCAATATCGTAGTTGAAAAGCATCATGATACATTTTCTTGTATTTATAACAAAAGTTTAATCTTGTCGAGATATACAATCGTACATAAAGCACGATGCAAATCGTGTCGCGGCTCCATCACGAAACAGAGTCTTACGGATCAGGCTATTTTGGCGAGAATAAATAGGCGTGTGCAGCTGCGGAATTCCCACTTCCAGGCCAATAAATCTCAGTTCAACGCCGTCTATATATTTCGTGTTACATCTAATGATTCCGGTTCGCCGCTTCGATTTTCCTCCCTCATTCTGCGCGCGACATTAACCCCGGCAACAACGTCGTACGGCATGTCCGAATGGCGCGGTAACGATTCCCTTAAAACAATTTATGCGCATTGATTAATAGGATAAAGCTCCAGATCGCGCCTCCCTCGTGGGGCGAACGGGAGAGTAGGCTTCGTCCGAGCGGGAGGGGAAGACACGAAGTACCTAAGCGCGAAATGCAAGGGACCGTGAAGCCATCAATTTAAACGTGCATTGGCGCCGGATCGCTGGAGCCCTTAAATTTGGCAGAACCGACAGCCATTCGCTCGAGGCGAATCGACGGTATCGCGCGAAGAAGAAAACCTCTTGATCCAGCAGGCCCCGCACCTCGGACGCGATTAATTCCGCCGACTGAGCGGGAATTTATTATCAGCAAAGGGCGCGTTTCTCTAATGTCTTCCGATGATATTCGAAGGGGAACCAAGATGAAACCTGGTATCACCGCATAGTCTTTAAGCTGAAGTTTCAATTGTTACAAGAATTTTCACAACATTTAAATGATTCTATTATATTCTTGCAATGTGTAATATAACTTGTTTTGAATTAAATAAATCTTAAATTATTATATGACAAAAATCTTTTAATAAAAACAAGACACGTGAACTCTTTCCTAACTCTCTATACAATAAAAATCATACTGAAAGGATAAAGTGCCAACGTTGCGTGATACCCGAATCATTTACTGATCGGAAGCGATTATTTACGAGTCCGTGGGTCTTCTTATCCACTTCTTCCTTCGAACAGCAAACTACAGGCTCGTATTTCGGGTAACAATAATCTGCAGACTTCGTGCTCCTATTTGCTGCGGGTCAATATACCGTTGAAGCCCGAGAAGAAGCACCGATGCACACGTGCGTGCATATACGAGAACTTGTAAGCAACCGCCGAAAAATATAACTGCGGTAGCAGTGGCTGCAGTTGCACTCGCAATACTCGGATAACGTTCCCCTCGCGTCGAACTATTATCGTTCCACGAAGTTCTTCGTCCGAATACGCTTTCATTTTAATCTCTTGATTGCGTATACTGCCGATATCTTTCAAACGGCGCTCGAAACAGGAAAGGCGGCAAATCCCCCTTTCAACAGAGTCTTGAAAAATGGGGGCCGCCGGTGGCCGCGAGTGCCTTTAATGGAACTCCTCCTCCCGCGAGTCTCCCCCGTTCACGTTCGTCTTTCACCCTCCTACCGTCATTTTTTATTATCCTGCCAGACCGGAGATCAAGCCGATTCTGAGTTTCTCACCTACCCCGTTTTGATCTCTTCATTTCAATTCGCTCGGCAATCCTTTCCACGAGAAATATAGACAGATGTCTTCTTCAACCCTTCCGCAGTTCTCTTTCAAATTATTTTATCATTGAGCGTGCGCGTAAAATATAAAATTAGCTAATACTGTAATTAAATAAATCGTCTCATTATTACTCAGGATACAATCGCGAGACAAATCTTGTAAAAAATTTTTACATGCAAAAGGATAAAGTCATTTAAAATACATTCAACGTTGAATAAGTGAACAAACTAAACCCAATCTTTTCTTTTTGCTACTTAAAAATAAAGATACCAACAATTTACGCTGTTCTGACAAACGTTAGATGCTTTAATGTCACTCACATACCTACTCATATTAGCACATGGAATTAAAATAAGTCACATTCTTTGACTACAAAAAGCTAAAAGAGAAGGACCAATTGCCCTGAGGCGTCGGCGGCGTTCTGTATTGCGCCTTCAAACGTTTTTTTTTTTTCCTTTCTTATTCGTCCTTGCATCTCGCGTGCGCGTCGAGGGTGCGACGTTAGATCGGAGATAAGATACGACAGAAACGCGCGTATCGAATCGTGTCGAACAAATAATTCGGCCGAAGTGTTTCGAGTGGCGGTACAAGAGGCGGGAGGTGTATGTACACGTCGTGAGTTTATAGCGAGGTTATTAATTCTCCGACAGAATGCCACCGGCGTGACAAAGCCATCCGATGTAATGGGCTTTCGTCTGGGCCGATTAAACGCGCCGCGAGGAACGGGAAAAGAGAGAGACAGAAAAAAAGGAAGGCCAAAGCTGATTCTACGCGTACCTGAATATAAATAATGAAAATCGGTGAATCCAACACACGTAATAGAGAATCTCAGTATGACAGGCAGATATTGACGAACGCTATAGTATTATTATTACTAACGAAAAAATCGATCGGTGCGAGAAAGTCTCCAAATTGTTATCGATTTATTATAGCTTTTAATGCATGAAAAATAAAAGTTGTAGTTAAAATTATATAACAATGATAAAATATAAAACAATAAAGTTAATATTTATTAAAAAATTACTGTAATTATTTAAAAAATATGAAATTTGAACATAAGAAAAACAAATATTAAATCCAGTATCCAATTCTGCATATTACATACTCCCGCAGTAAAATTAAAGATATTAATTTTCAAATAGCAAATGTATCGAATGTATTATAAATGCATTATTGTAAAAATACGTATAAGTTACGTGGTGAAAATAAATACGTCAAATCATGAAAATAAATTTGTAAATTTAACGCTTATATATTTCAACTGTAGCAAATTTATTTTTTAATATACACGCGACTATATTAATCCAAATGCAGTGTCAAAGAACGCGCCATCTTCGAACTTTTTCGCCAGGTTTTATGCCTCGCTGTAAGATATAAATTTCCGTATTTTACGGTTTTCAGTACATCACCATCTCGCTTAATTACGAACAGGCTGTCGTCGTATCGATGATTATTTATACCGTGTGTGGAAGACGTTTATTACTCGTCGCCCGGCTGCCTCTACGTTGCCCGCCATCCCCGGGGGTGCGAGAACTTAATGATGTCCGACGATGGCTGGCAAAAAGGCTCAGCATGATTTACATGTCAATCCCCCGACAGTGTGCGCGACAAGAAACAGACACGAGAAGAATCGCATTGCATATTTATTAGGTCACACGATACTACGTTAAGGGCCGATCAGACTTTCTTTTGTTGTGAAAGCGAAACGTTTTGACGACTTACGCACTTTAGATCCTCGTGTAGTCCAAAATACTTTTTCCATAGAAAAATTATAATAGCCAGTATAACAATTAAATCATTCTTGTATATTACATTCTTATATATGTATAATTAAAACAGCATTTTTAAATTTTCTAATTTTGTTATTAACTTGCACCCGCGTGTCATTTTTAAGTAAGTAATCTATAATTTAAAAAAACCGCAATGTACGAATTAATTGAAATTCACCACATTTCTGCAAGATCTGAAAGTGCCTGACCACTGGTACCGATCGATGCTTTGCAACGAGTCGCAAAAAGTGTAGCAAAGTACTGAAATATAGAGAAAATCGCCGATAAACTGCGGTAGTTCGATGGAATCCGGCGCGATTAAAATGGTTGTTTTCGCTCCTCTATATTTGCATGTTTTACGCTTGTTCCTCGCGCAAGAAGCGAGAGAAGCGCGCTCCCGCGTTCCCGCGCGAATTTGCGAGCGAAATAACGTCGTTAAATGCGAGGAACTGCGGACGGCAAGAAGCAGGCAAATTCGCGTTGAAATTGATTTGATTACCTCGGCTTCCTGCCGCGATGTAGTTTTTACATCGAGTCCCGAGTCGGCGTCGCGGAAGAGCCGTCCGTGCGAGCGAAAGACGGGACTCTGAATTCACGCGAGTGCAAATCGGTCGCTCGATTATTATGTACGAGACTCGACGCCACGGAGGGGAGGACGCGTGATTCCATTTGCCGATCGCAAATCGAAACCGCAACCCCGCGCAAAACCGCAACGATAGATATATATTACGTCGATCGGGGCGGATCGAACCGGCTGCGTATCGTATTCGTCCCATGCGCGCTTTAAAATCGTCCCGGTGCATCCAATCCTATTCCGTCCACTCGGCGTTGCGCGATCCGCGTTTCCCACCGCGAATTCCGCCCGCTAAATATTTCGCGAATATTGCTCTCACCACGATTCTATTATGCCTGTCCTCGGGTTGCGATTTTATCTAGATTTTATTACATATCCTACTTCCATCGGATATATGGGACAAAGAGTGCAGGCAATTCTTCATCACAAAAATGTTTTCAGTTATGTTTTCTTATGACATTGTTATAATAAAAAAGAAAAAAAAAGAATTCTCGTGTGATTTGGAAAAAATTATATTTTTAAGAACCAGTTTATATTTTTTTAAAATAAAAAAATCTTTAGCATTAATTATATTGAATAATCCATTTAAGAAAATAGAATTTTGGAGATATATGTCGCAGTATTAGTATTCATAATTAAAGATAAAATAATATTAAGTTAATTTTCAATTTAAATCAATATCATTACAACTGTTTTTATTTTACCTGAAGTATTTTTGTAATATTCTAGCGCTTACAAATGTTTTGAATGTTTACAAAACTGCTTACCATAATGAATATTACATTTGTATAAAATTAATGTAATTTTTTATTTTTTCTTTGAATTATATAAAATTACACAAATCCTGCTATCATATCTTTTGCACAATTGTTCACATTTATTTTTCAATTTATTAAAACTCACATTTTATTTAAAATTTGATTAAAACAAACGCTGACACTGCCTAGACATATCACAGCAACAAATATTTAATTCGAAACATTTTTTTCAATAATAAAAATTCGATGTGCTCCAATTACAACACTGATATCACGACAAGCATTTCTTTATTTTTCAAGAGAAAAGCACGGGTTGATATGGATCGTTGACAGCAGTATGGCAAAACCAAGGGATAATGGTGGATGGTTAAAATTTCGTTTTTCCTCGCCGGGAAATCACGAGGGTCGGCGGCAGCGGCAGTGACGGCGGAAGTGGAGTTCGCGAGGAAAACGCGAAGTAACTAGAGACCGCCGACCACTTTGCGTAATTACCAACCGCCCAGCCAAGACCGTACTATTTAATCGGACTAAAGTGCAAGAGATCCATACTCTTGCCCCCCTTATTCCATACGCCTCTCCTTTTTTCTCGCCGATCCCCGAGTGGGATGCGCACCGAAAAAAAAGCGACGAGGTAGAAACGCGGCCGAGCGAAAAGACGAGATCCAGCAAGAATGTCCAAATATTTGAGAGAGCAAATGATATCTCTGAGTTAGGTGAGCTGCGGTGAAGTAATCTACGAATTTCACCCCGCTAACGTTTTAACCCTTCGCTTCATGCAATTCTTACGCAGGAGACTGTATTTTTATACTTCCACACCTTATCTAAGCGGAAAAAATTAATTTAGGAAATCTGCTTAACTTAAAAAAAGATTTATTCGCAAAAATCGCGAAATATAATATGGAATAAGAAAGGGGAAAAGTAAAAATAGATCTCTCTAGCTGTCGCACGTTTGCACATAAAAAATATTTTAAAATTTAATATGTTAATTCTTGTAATGAATAATTATTTTTACACTTTTCTTTAAAGCATATATGCTATGAAGTGATATAGATATCTCTTTAATTATTTTTTACATAAAAACATAAATCTTCGGAAATAAAATAAAAAGTTGAAACGTTATACCGCGAAAAATAACGCATCACATTAAAATAAAATTAAACAAGATTTTTTTGTTGTAGTGGAATCCTTTCGGTGTCAAATTTATACAATATGCAAATTTACGACCATGAGATGAATGATTAACAACGTCAGGATCTCCAACTGATATTTTTTCGAGCCGCCATACGAGTGTCTTCAAAGGGCGCGAAGGTGGAGGAGGACGGGATGAAAACGGGTTTCTCTCTCTCCGCCCGGAACTCGTCCCGAGCTCCCCTTTCGTTTTAACGATGCCGCAGCGTCGCTGCATTTTCGTGCACGCGCTGATAATTTAAGAAGTTACTGTTATTGAAACGTAAGTTCATGGTGCTCATAAACTCATTTCAGTATAATGGCGGGCTCATAATGGAAAATGCCATTCGCTCTTTTAACCGGTTGAATACGAGTGGAGAACTTCCGCTATTGATCTTCGAAATGGTTCACGTTAAAAGCAATGTCTAACTCCCCTGACAGTTTATGCAAAGTCGAAATATTTTCAAAAGTATAATATAAAAAAGCATATGCAAAATTTAATTCACTTATTTCTTTCTAAAATATTTTTCATGCACAGATAAAATTCATTTGATAACCGTTGCTATTTAAGAAGTTTAAAAAATAGAATTCTAAAAAATATTAAAATTTAATATTTAAAAATACAAAAACATTAAATTTGCTTTTCAAACATTAATTCTGGTTATAAAGCAATTGCTTATTATTACAATAATTGCTTATTAAATAATAATGCAGACAGAAGAGATGTTTTACGAGATTTTATAAAATAAATATTCATAATCGGTGGGAACATACTTTCTATCGTTTTTCATGACATATAAATCTTGTTTTCCTATTCGCTTCGATTTTATCTATAGCTGTCGTATCGGATATTTATGAGTGGAAGACGTATTGCGTTTAATTTTGTATTTCTCGGTTGCCGAGAGAAGTCGGGGCGGCATTACATATTGATAGCGGCCGCTGCATATTTACAGAAACGTTCTCATTATGCGACCAAGATTTTATACACAGTACAATTTCTTAAACTGTCAGACACACGGCTCCATTTTGCGGTTTCCGTACCGCATTTTTCTCATTACCCGTTAAACATTCCGTCGTTTCCAACCGAACCCGCTAGATTACTATCATCAAAAGTTCAAATTCACAATTTGAAACGTTGTGTAACTAGTACGGAAGGTTTAACGGGTTAATATACTTGCATATTAAAATATTTATTCAAATGTATTAATAAATGTGTCATTAAATTATGTCATCAATATGAATTTATATAAAACATTTCACTATTTAAATAGCCATCAAGAGAAACAGCGACAAATTGTTATATTTCAAATTAAAAGGAATATTTAAACGTTACGCTCGCTCGTAGCCAGCAGAAGCGAAAGGGTTAAAGTGTATCACTCGAAACTACGTCTAAATTTCAAAAACCGACTTTTAACATTATTCTACCGTTTAGCTCAATTCTCGCCGCGACGGAAATTCGCGGAGTTACCCTTCGCGGATGAGAAATTCAAGCTCGTTTCCCGACGCCACATCTCACCGTCACCCTCGCAACCCCGTTTTCACCGCCCCTGTCTTGTCATCGGCGATGCCTTCATCGCATTTTCATGTCGCCGCGTGCTCCGTGCCTCCCTCATATTTATGCAACGGCTGCACAACCGGACACGGATCTCGCCAGGGAAACGTTTTCCACACTAGCTTTTTCCACGAAAAACCCACCCGGTGCCAGTTCGTTCTTATTCGAAGACGACTGTCCTGTTTTAAACCAGTTTGAATTTAAGTTGCCAAAAATGGCAAAGTATCGAGATAATGATTGCGTTATTAACTATAGGCTAATTATTAACTAAACCTAGAAATTCATATAATGTTTTCCTGTCAACTAATGCAATTAAGAATGTAATTAGATTTTGTAAATTTAGATATCGAAAGAAGTTTAACTTTAAAAATTTAAATATGAATCCACACATATATAAAACTCAGAAAAGGATAAATGTTAAAATTGATACTGTGCCAAAACTAAGAAAAAAAAAAAAACAATCTTATAAATTCCATAAAATATAACTGCACTTCAAGAACATAAAAAATTTCTTTAATTATTTTTTTTCAATCTTCATCACAATTGGATAATTTATGTATATAAAAATTTTTTAATAAAAATTATATTATTAAATTTAAAATAAACATTCAAAAGTAGCAATATTTTGAGCATCCATTAAAATAAAATAGATACTTGTACAGTGATCACTTGAAAATTGCTGATAGTTATCGTCATACGTAATAATTTATATTTTATACCAACTGTATAATTACTTCAATTCATTTTTAATCTTGTCATGTTTGAAATTGTTTTATGATCGTTCTAGATTTCGAGGTGAAATTCCTTCACGAATCATTTACACTATAGTTGTAACTGCATCAACACATTCGATGCAGTTACAACTCGAAATTGGGATTTACTAATTGCATAAAGAAATTATTAAACTTCATCCAAAGTTCGTCGTCGCGCGTTATTTAACCGACGTTAGCGTAATATTTCGCAGAAACTTGCATTTGGAGTGAAATTGCCGAGGGACGGTTGTACGATTTCCCGGCTATCAAATATCACTCGAAAATTGCCTGAAGGAACGCGATATTCTGAACTGGATTGTGTTTAAGGAAGCCACAGCGAGCGAGAAAATGAGAGAGGAAGAGAAATAGTCCAAAGATCAGAATGAGAGATCAATTTCGTGTCTTGGAATTACATTCTTCATGGACATCCGCGCGCACGTTAACAATGATAGTTATGCAAAGTAAATAATAAATATAATTTCACAATCATAGTATATATTGTAAATAAATTATAAGGATAAGATAAAAACAGCAAATAGGGTGAAAAAAGATTAAGATATCTCTTTAGTAAATAAAAATATGATAAAAGAAAAAAGAAAAAGCAGAAAAGATATATATTAATAAGGACAAAATTAATTATATGTTATGAAGCATTAAATTGTAAAAATATTACGCGTTGACATTAAAAAAAAACATGTAATAACGAACAATACATTCATCGAAATATTCATACACGATACGAGCATAAACTCCTAAACGACCATAGCTTTTAAGAAATCAAGAAAAGAGAAGGAAGAACGACATCTATTTGGCAATGACAGGTGCGGACAAACAGATGATGGAAGCCTTCAGGAATATACCCGTTCGAGAATTCATTAACGTTTGACCGTCTGACTCGATTGTGGAATTCGGCTCTCTTCGAGCTCTTCTCCCTACTATTTTTTCATTCCCGCCATTTGCATCAACATCCACCGACCGTAGAATAGATTAAACGGATACACACCGGTAAGCCAGCGTAACGTCGCCCCGTGAATTCCGGCCGTGAATTTTAACCGTGAAAATATGCTCGCGTTCTTTGTACGCGGTCCCGACGCGCGCACAGGCAGGATAATCCGCCGAAACGAACAAACTCGTTTCGAAGCGCTTCTTCCAAGCGTAGAGAGACCACTCGACATAATGCTAGATTATGGTTAGAGGTCGGGTTTCTCTTCTTCTTCTCTCTCTTTCCCTCTCCCTCTCTCTGTCTTTCTTTTCCATTCTTTCTCTCTCTCTCCTCTTTCCGTCTCCTTTACTTTCAGTCCCTCTGCGTGCGTCGGTAGACTCGCATCGCTGCTCACCTTCTTTTTATCTTATGACGCCGCACGAACTCGGAAACTCTATTTAAAATTTCGTATACATACTATAATCAGAGATCATTTGACTTTGTCTGCAGATTCCTTAAAGGATTTTATAATAATTTTATTTGCTGCTGGCATTTAATTGGATAATGAGCGTAATCTTCTCTTAATTTTTTGTTATTTTCTTATTGGTAAATAAATATTATATTATATTAGGAAAAAATTATTTCAGCTTATTTAATGTCATTTTAATTATTCTGCTTGCAAGATGTATTACTTAAAAGCTAAACGTTTCTACCTACAGAGCAATCATGCAATAAAATTGATTTTTTAAGTGGATAGATTATATTAATCTTTGGATTCATTAAACACATTGTTTAAAATCAATAATTGTGTAATACCTATAAAGGAAAGTTATTGCAAATTAAATGAATTTTTATGCACTCATACTACAGAATTAATAAGAAGTAGGTAACAAGACGAGAGCAAAAATATGTATTTATCTCTGTTATCTACGTTGCTTTTATATACAATTTCTTAATCTAAATATTTCTTAAATAGTTTAGTATTTATTTTTCTTTCTCTTCTTTTCTTACCACCAAAAATATAATTAAATATTTTATTTTAATTTTCAATATTTAATTTTTCTGCAATAGACATATGAGATTTAAATTAAACGTTTGTTAAAAACCAGTGTCAGCTTTATATTAATTAAATCGATACACATCAGATCGCGTTTCTTAAGTTTCTTGCCTTAAGACCCTTACATTCAGGGCGAGTTATTCCTACATAATGAATAATTCTCGCTGCTAAATTGCATGAGATGGGCGGTGTCCGATTACTTTCGAAATAACACGCACAGGTGTGAGAGAAGCATTTTGCTGGGAAAGTGCGGTTTCTCGACGACCACGACGATGAATTACGCATCGTATGCGCCTTGAGTCTTTGTTAAAGGATACAAGGATAATCGGCAGAACCTGTGTACGTCATATGGCGCATTGGTACAAAGTAAGTAGCGCGTAATGCGCCTCACGTTTCAAGACCATAAAAATTCGCGCGTATCCATTAATCCGCAGGCTAACGCGTTATGATAGGCAGGTGCGCGTCAAGGTAAGAGCAATCGAGCCTCTCTCTCGCGATCGCGAGCTGATAGTTGCTCCTAAAAATAACCACGATTACGCCGCATTGAAACTGAATAGACTGAGGCGGAGAAGCGAAAGTGAAAGAGAAAAAAGATCTGTTTCAATTCGATTGTAAGATCTAACAGACAGAATCGTCGGTTTGCGGACTCGTTCCGATTTGCGCGCGATTTGTTGAGTAGATTGATAGCAATGAAATTCAAGGAGAAAAATATAATGAAAAAGAGAAAGAGAAACTGAAATGAAGAAAACGGATAGATAATAATATATATTGTTAGACAAAGATTACATACACAGATGGCCATAAATCGAAATAATAACATAACAACATAGATAAAAATAAATAATCAATGCAAATGATTATTGACAAAAGAAGTTGTTATGCAAAAAGAATTTCAAAATATCAGCGCAAACATAGAGAAAATAAAATAAAAATAACTGAAAAAGTTAAAACTGTAAAGAAAATTGGAATTTTGAAACTATCAGAGTTATAAAATAAATAAATTATTTTAATTATTAATATTACTATAATCATTTAATGTCAAATTATTAACATTATTATAAATTTAAAAGAATTACGTTATAATTCTCAGTTAGCGTGTTGACTGTATTTGCTAAGTACTTAAGTAATTTATCTTGAGATGTAGAAATCGAGAGGTTGCAGGTTAAATAGACAAGGATACATTATTTCTCATCTCCATTCAAGCGTATGTGTAATGAAACGTTTATAAAAGAGAAGAAAATGTTTAAAAAAATTAAAGAGCGACAAGGAAAAAGAGAGAAAGAGAGAGAAAGAGAGAGAGAGAGAAAACTAAAAAGGAAACTGTGAGGGTCACCGTGCTGGCGGACTCCAGATGAAATGATTAAGAGTGATTCACAGCCCGCTCGGGACAGATGGCGGTTGCTCCTCTAATGAGTTGTAATTAATGGTTCGGGTATGCGTATGTACGCGAGCGCGTGCGACTCGCCGCATACGTTCTCAGAGAGCTCACGGTTGCGGCGGGTAAAGAAGTCTAGGAGAGAAGTCAGGTCGGCCGATTAATAATTGGCAGCAGGAAGCCGGTCGCCACGGAATGTCGCGTAACGTTATTGATCACCTGCAACGATCTTTATGTTCCGTTTAACGATAGACTTTAACTTAGACGAATGGAGGAGCTACAGTACATCCGCATGTTTAACGTCGAAACGGATGTATCTCGCGTGCTAAAACTATTTTATCTTTTACACTTGTTACATCTTTTTATTTATGTGACTTTTCAGATCATTATTCACGTATACACTTTCCATATTTTCAAGAATTGTACACGAGATAGAACATTTGAGGTCGAGATATATAAAATATTATTTATATGTAATTATAATGCTACTATTCATACTCTTATAAGATTTGTATTTGTAATTTTTGAAATTTAACATTTTAAGAATAAATTTGTATAGATATTTTAAAAGATAAATAATATAAAAATAAATAAGAGAAAAATAAAAAAGAAAAAGAAAAAATAAAGAAAAATAAAAAGTAAGAAAAATTATAAAATGTTTTTTAAAAGTTTTTAAATTTGTTCACTATTTTCTAGATAAAACAATACTTTTAAATATGCAGCATTAAATATTTTTCTTTGTTATAAAATTTATAAATAAACGTATATTTATGTATTAAAAGTATAATATTTTTACAAAAAATACAGCTTGTCTCAATCATAACATTTTAAAGTTTTTGGATATGATATAAATTATTTCGCAGTAATGCATTTTCATTTTTCTAACTTCCTAATTGTCCTTTTCAGGTACATATATTGCACGTTTGCTAGCGTGCAAAACTTAACGAGCGCCGTGAAAACGAGGAAAACATCACGTAGGAATTTTTTGTCGCGCGAGTTTACGAGGTTGCGACAAATCCGAGGAACGAAAGAGACACATAGCAGTCGACCTTCGCGACAAATTAGTCTCGTTCCCTTCTAAATAGTCGCGTATGACAAGATTTCTCTCCATGAGAATTACAATATAAATGCATGTCATTGTATTAATTTGTTAAATACATAATACATGCAGCAATTCTAAGCGCGTTCTTTAATTGACTTGGAAAAAAGATGACGTATGTTTCACTCAATCTAAACTCCTATTTAATTATAAATAAAATAAATATTTCCACAAATACATGTGTGTGTGTGTATTAAAATTTTTTTTTTAATAAAATGAAGCTATGTTATTTGTTTCTGTATTCTCAATTCTAAATTCGTAAATTTTTTTATTAAAAATTACATTTTAAATTACTTGTAAAGCAACACGTTATTTTTTAAAATTTGTTATATACTTTTGGTATAGGTTAAAATATTATAACACTTTAAATATATTTTATTAATACTTTTCTGGTTTCTATTAATAAATTTTAAATGTCATGATATATTACTGTAACTTTAGTTGTAATGCTGCCATTATCGCTTAAAAACACTATTCTTTTCGATATATCAGCCGGATGTTAACAGTCAAGAACAAGTACCGATGTCTGTATTTCATGCTTCGCGCCTATTTGTCTCGTTCTTCACGCGATCGAACGTGTACCGAAGACAGTTGTTGGTTTTCTTCCTGGCGATGCCGTGAGAAGATGTCGTTGGACGTGAGACATTCATCGCGTCGTATAAGCGATCGGAGGAAAAGAATGGAAACTTTTACCCGTGGCACACGATAGTTGAAATAATCATTGAGAAAGATGGGCCGTGTTTTATTTTCTTCGCGCATGCACGAAGTTTAGTCTTTTTACTTTCATGTTGCGATTCTTCAACGATAGATACTAGATAGCAAATTTTAAAAAAATTCGATTATTCACAATTAAAAAATGAATCTTTAAAAGAATTAAAATTTAAATCTGTGAATTAAATTTAAAGAACAAAAGTGTATTAAAGTATGTAATTTTTTAGATAATTTTAAGCAAATAAATATTTAAAAGAACTCTGATTTAAAACTTAATTTAGGAATATTTCCATTTTTTAATTTATTTAATCAATGACTCAAGACTTTTTATAAATAAAGTGATTAATTGTACAAATAAAAATAGAAAATATATTTATAATGCATGAAAACTTTATCTTTCATTCTCTTTTTCTATAAAAAAAAAATTCGTATTTAAACAATATATTTCTATAATACACGAACGTTTTGTGGATTAAATTAAAAAGCCATTAATCCTCCGTAGACAATTCTTTCAAGTTCGCGATTGACTATCAGTTCTCATGTTGAGATTTTGTACGCCAGTCTCACGTTGGACATAATTACACGTCGGGCGAAATGAAATTAACCGACGGATTATACGGCGGCGCGAAGGTGACGTCGGGATATACGTCAGCACCACCCACTTCCAAGTAAATAGGGGGCCGTAGGGCGCGACGTTAAGCATCGAAATGGCGTAAATAATAGTCGGCTTTTTTCCAGCTCGTCATGCTCGCGGGATCTCGCTTGGACTGACGTTTCGCTGCAAGCGAAGGATATAGGAAGGAACAAGTGGAGAAACGAAAAGAAACGGTGATGCGCATTAACTGCTTTGATGCATATGCACTTCTTAAGCTTTAAGAGGCCTGATAATACGACATGTTCAGAAATTTAATTAAAAATTTTAATTGTTCTTTCAAAAAAAAAAAAAAAAAAATGTCCGATATTCATACACAAGTTCTACGTAAATACATCTATAAAATCCATGTAGTGAACGCACGTTGCATCGGTAGCATACTAATGCAGTATACCGTGGTAGAAAAGGTGGATGCCGATGGCACGAGCGAGGTCGTTATTTAAAGGCCATTAAAATCTTCCATGCCGCGGGTAAGGGTGCCGAGGCCGGACTCGAAAAATGAATTTGTAGGAAGCCCGCGGGGACTCGAACCGTGAGTGGCAAAGCGTGTCTTTTTACCCGCGTCGATCGGTCGATGATTTACGCGGGGAGGAACGCGCGCGGCAGGTTCTCCTCAACGTCGCCGGTAATTAAGTTTCGCCGGGACTTTGGAACCAACAAATGAAAACTTAAGAGAGTCTTTAAACCGCACCCGATTCGAGATCGTTGTCTACCGTGAATAATAACGAAGGCCCGGCGAAAGGATCCCGACGCTCGGTTAGATCAATCTCTCTCTCTCGATCGATCGATTCCCCTCCCTCTCGCCGTCGAGCTGGAAAACAGTTTGCCTTCCCTTATTTCGTTCATTGCGTGGCTTGTACAGTTCGTTAACCGCATCAACTCGACTCGATCTCGGGAGAAGCACTAACTTCTTCCGATGAGAACGAAGTTACGGTTTTGTTCCTCTTCGCCTCTCCGTTGCTCAATCGCAATGCAACTGAAGAAATTTTGCTCCTGGGATCCAGGTTTCCATTTGTAAATCTTTAAAATACAATGTCGATAAAACATGCTCGATTTATTCTATTCGCTTGAATCGTTGAGTACTCTATTTTTATTTTGTAACATAAATAATTTATTCTAGAAGTGATATATATATAAAACATTTAAAAATGCTCACTGTAATATCTGTTTAATATAAGCATAATTATAACTCCACATATTTATAACTCAACTTACGATATTTGCAAACGGATACAAAATAGCCACGATCGTTCACGAAAAACAATTAATCTAACCTCTGAAATAAATGCTTGTCGACGACATTAATCGATCGGTCATTAGACCGAAGGGAGAAGGAGAAATCAGGGCGTTTTCAGAGCGACGAACGAGACAAATGTGATTCGGAATACGTAAATCGTGGTCCTTTCCGCGTCACTAGAAATAGCCCTTAATGAAGTACGGACGATATAGTAGATTAGATCCGGTCGAGTTACTTTCGGTATAGGAAATGCCTTTCCGTCCTCGAAGGGTCGAAGAAATGGGCGGAGACATTGACATGGCGCTAACCAGGCCACGTCCATTAAAGGGCCGTATGTGAGTGAATGGCTTTTGGGGTGCAGTTTTTACGTCACTCTCGAAAGGGAGATAGCGAAGAAACGGCACGTCTAAGCGACGATTAGAACAAAGAGGCGACTGTGTCGATGAATAAAAACAGTTTCATAGTTTTGAACGCATACTCGTGATGTAATAGATCTCACATAGATCCCTATCCAAACGAAACGGTATCATTGGTCTGATTGCCTTCTAGTTTACTTTGCTCTCCTCAGGTTTCAGGTTCCAAAATTACGGTCGTCAATCTCTCGTATCTCACGATTCAATGATTAGAAGAAACCTTTTAAGAATAAAGCTTCTTGTAATGGAAATATTTTCTCAACGTTTTGAGAGACACTATTACTGTGATGTTTAAGTTCCTTGACTCTTCGACCGAATAATAATTTATCGCCCTAATTTTTCTTTCAGAGAGATATTTCGTTGAATGATGTAAAAAACCTTCAAAATATGTATGCATAATTTTGTGAAAAATTTCAATATCAAAATTTAGAAAAATAATTAAATCAAATATCTATAGTAAAATGCTAAAAGTTGTGAATAAAAAAACGTCGACCCGATGCCGACGAGACAGAGCTGGAGGTAAAGAAGAAACAAGGATGGAGAATCGATTAGTGCCTCCAGGAAGAACTTAAATATAATCTTCCGGTCCACATAATCCCCACTCATACCTCTCACTCTCACAATCTTCTTCCTTCAGCAAACGATCCGGCTCCCTTAGTCAACGTCCTCCATTTTTATCGCGGCTACCGCGACGTGGCATTTTTTAATTAATCCCAGAGTATTTTTTATGAGAATTCCACATCGCGATCGTGTCAGGAATCCGTCCGCTTCACACACAGTCATACCTGCGCGCGCGCGTGTGTGTGTGTATATGAAAGAGAGAGAAAGAGAGAGAGAGAGAGAAAGAGAGAGAGAGAGAGAGAGAGAGAGAGAGAGAGAGAGAGAGAGAGAGAGAGAGAGAGAGAGAGAGAGAGAGACAACGTGCACGTGGACGCACGAGGTGGCAACCCTTAGAGTGCGGATACCTCACAGTACGTACGGTCTCGTAGGACCCTCGGGGGTCGGCAGGGGGCTGAAAGGAGGTAAATAACGCGAACCGAAGAGGCGAGGGTACGTCAACCTAGTATGATTAATATCGCTGCGGCATGCAATCAGATCGGACATATATATGTGTGTGTACCACGAGCGGCCATTCGAATTATGCTCGGTAGGAGAAACGCGTTGTTCTACCTCTCTCCTTTTTTGCTCCTCTTACTCTTTTTTTGTCGCACTCCGTTACTTCCTCTGTTCAAACAGCAAACTCTTCCTGTTATTTAAAAAAATAAATAGTCGGTATGTTGATATTTCGAGTGTTGATACAACTGTTTAATTATCTGTATTTTACTTGCCTAATATCACAATTTCGCTCAGAAAATCATATTTAATAATAATATTTAATAAAATGTGAGGTGTATTAAACGTGTCATGTAAATAAGAAAAATTAAATTGGTTTTGCACACTTTTATATTATTTTATTCCATACTCTCTGTATTTGCTCTCTCAGTTATCCAAAAGAATATTCAATTCTAGAATGTAACTAATATTATTTCTCATCCGCTACGTTCTCTTACTCAGGCTATCCCGGGATGATTGTTTTGTACGACTAGAGGAAATACAAGCCCCCTCATGATCCCTGAAACTCCGAGGAGAAATTAATTTCGCGTTCGACGACTCCGGATCCCTAATTAATCCTAATTTAATTTTAATTAGCCGCTTTCATTAGCGACCGTCGAGCCTCCCTGCTTTCTCGGGGTTATTTCGCGTGTCAGGGGTGACGACTCGTGTGGAAAATTTGTTTCTATGTGCATAAACTAAAAGACAAATAGTTTAGAAAATTAGTTGCTAAATTTTGAAAAGTTTATAAAATTCTTAATACAATAAAGAATTGATATTTTATAAAATTTTAAATAATTACCGAATAATTGGAAAAACAAAAATTTAACACACGCATACATACATACATACATATGATTTCTTTTATCATAATGCTTCATTAATTATTGCTTAAATATATATATGTAAATGCATCCTTTATAACTCATTTAATAAATTAATCTTTATATTATATGACGTTAAATATAAAACATCGACTCTCAGTGACACACTAGCTCGATTTTATCAATCCTAAAAAAAGACACACTTTTACGTTCGCAAAGGTCTTGCATTTCCTTAAACGGAGTTCGTTATGCAACCTAATTATTACGTCAGTGACAATGACCGTTTCGCACGTGCGGAATAACGGTATATCAGTAGATTGGTCACACAATTAACTTGTACGTTAGTATATATTGACTATAAAGTCGATGAAATTCACGTAGTTGGCCAAGCGTGAACGACAAAGAAATGCACAGTGCGCCGTGTGAACGAACACACTTCAAGAATGCAGCAGAAGGTCATTGTGAAAGAGAAATTATGTCAATCGTGCTGCCGTTGTGCAAGAATGAACATAAAACGTGCTGCAAAATGTAGATAAAAATATTCACTCAATATTCTTCACTTTATAATTAAATCACAACATTTTTACGACTTCCAAATAATACAAAACGTAGATATGTAGTGTAAATGCACAAAAAACTTTCTAGTGTGAAATATTCGAATCGTTTAGCCTCCCCAAAACTCTCATACAATTTCATTCGCAAATCTTTTATTCGTCAATAAATGACATTCACTTTTTTAATTATTAGCTATTTTTGTCTTATCACCTTTTCAAAATTACGTAATATTCAATTACATCACTTCTGCTACTTCGCTTCTTTCAGGTCGATTATCGCGATTGCACAGATAATTCTCGCTAGACGCGTCTTCCTCTGTGTGACCGATTTTGTCGTCTAAATTCACGGTGGTAGATGCAATAACTCCGACATACACGTGCGTCGGATTACAAGCTCGACTGGCGTGAAAGGGTTACGACGAGGAGCGGCCCGATCGACGCTCGACTCCAAGCAGCGATCCGAATATTATTAATACGACGTGGGTCGTGGCGAATGTTTACGATATAAACACGACTACCGCGCACTGCCGGTACAAGAGCGGTTATGTATTGAAGCGGTGCAAATATATGCCGAGCAGCGTCACTTCGTGTGTACACACAGCGACTCAGCTGTTCATATGCCGAAAGTGTTCCATCATCACACGGTGTAAACCGCCTTCCAATTGATTCAACCATGGTGAATAATAAAATCATTAAAACAAGATGTACAATTAAATAAAGATATAGCTTTAGAAAAATATGTCATATAATATTTAATAACCCGGTGTCACAAAATCCTTTTCGCACTTGCGAAACAACATGATTTCATTGCGGTCTTGCAGCACTACATGTGTCGAGTGTATGCAAGACGTATTGAATTTCGCTGTGCGACACGATTCTTCTCGCGGTTGAGTCTCGTTTTCTAATCTAATTAATCATCAGCAATTTCTCGGCTAAAAATGTTTAGCGTGTAAAATATAAAGAAAAAAATGCACGCAAAATCTGCATATTTTAATATTTTAATATTATAATTGCACGTTAAATAATATAAAAACCGAAAATTGATTAAACAACATTATCTAGATTATTTTGTACGAATGCCAGCTCGTAATAAATTGCTTATAGCAGGTATTTAAATTTTCCTTTGTCTCCTAAGAGACGGGCTACCTCATGTACTAAATGTCGAAGCAATACAAACTATATGCTACCCGCTAGCTTAATCTTCGGACTAAGATGGACAAAGGGGAGACGCGACTTCCATCGAAAAGCATTAATAGTCAGTACGAACTCAAGCGGGCGCGCGAGATTTATGCGCGAGAGGCGTGCATACGCGAGCGTCTCTATTATTAAAAGCTGTGTAATAACCGGTGGGGTGACAGGGAGGGATGAGGGGTGCGTCCCCCCGTCCGCGAAACAGACGGAACGATCGTGAATCATCGGCGAATTGGACGACATGTTAATCTTGTTTCGAATACGAAATGTGCGCCTGAGAGATCAGCATCATCAATGCGCGTTAACGCGTTTGAACATGGTTTTCTCGTGGCTTTAATTTTTATTGAGATATTCGGCCTCCGTAGAATAAATCGTTATTAGATATTAGGCATTAAATAGAATTATTCGAATCTAAGATTTATTAAGACATATAGCGCTAAATAAGTTTTTAAATTTATATTATTTTAGCACCGCGCTAAATGAGTTTGAAGATTTCATTATTTTAGCTTGACACGAAGGTCTTGTTCTATGAAAATATGATACAGTAATCAAATTAACTATGTTCAGAGCTAAATATGCGGCATGAATACTAGGTGCCTAAGGCGACACCGCTCGATCGTTCGCTATAATGTTACATGGTGATATGAAATTACACAGAGCAACGGAATATCCGGCTTTGTGCGTGGGATTATCGCTTGACGGTGTAATTCGGCGTCGTACAAAGTATGAAAAGCACTATTGCGGAATAACTGAATTATCCGCTGTGCAATGCGCGGAATGCGCGGCAGTGTGTTAATAAAGATTAATACGCGTTTGTACATACGCGACTACGTGTGTAACGCATGGAACAGAAATAGTTTCTGCTTTTAGGAATAATTAATCATGGAGACACGAGCAGCCATTAAATTCCCTACATCATTAACGCACTGTTACATGATTTAATAGCGTTGTAAATTCGGACGGACGTGCTATACTCGCGAAGACATCGCGTGAAAGCTTGACTCATTGATGGCTAGATTAGTCTGAAAGTTACGACCTCACAGTAAATTTTCACAAATGATTCAACTTGCTTCCTGTGAGAATATTTCCTATGTATCTATCTCCAAGTTTTTATAGCACATGCAAATACATATGTATAACATGCATATTTAAAAGTAAAAATATTTATTATACTTATTGCTATTTTAAGCAATTATTTTTTATATTTATTGCTATTTTAAGCAACTGTTTTACAACGAAAACATGTGCTTTATAAGTTAATTTAACACTGCTTGAAAAATTAAAGTTTATTACAATAACAAAAATAATTTTTTAATTTCCTACAGTTTTTATCGTAACAAGTTAAAAATGTTTTGTGATATTTTCAATTATTTTTCGATCATATTTTTAAGATACACCTTTATATGTTTCATATTTTACTAAAAATCATAACCTACAGAAATGTTAAAAATTATGTAATTAATATAATTGCAAATCCTACGAAATATATTTTTCGATAGAATAATAAAGGTAAATTGCTTTTAATCTTTCCGAAGGTGTTAGATACACGAAGATAAGATAACTTCAAAGTAATCGTCCAACTTAAACGTGCATGTGCATTTGTATTGACCCCGAAAAAAATTCAATTAAGGGCTCCTCTATCCCTGCGTGCGTAATAGCCCGGGGAAAGAGAGAAAAAAAGAGAGAGAAACCATCCAACCAACAGTTTTTCCTGACCCTGGTAGAGGTGCGCGAGGACACGTTTCACATCGCGGGAATCGCACCCGGAGCGGAGCGTGTGTGTACGCGTGCATTCGCCGCTCGGCATTCCGGAGGGTCGAGGGTGCGCGCGTGCACGCACGTACGCTCGCGCGTAAAACGCGTCGTGTGCTCCCTTCACGAGAGAGTATGCACGCGCACACGTACGCGCCAGGCGTATCGATGTATCAGGATCGCGCCGAGGCTGTGCCGGGGCCGCGTGCGAGCCGGGCGTATACCTGTAATTTCGATGTCGCCATTGTTCGCCGGCCGCGACGATTAACGTCCCTTTAATACCCTCGCCGACGATCGACGCGCGGCCCCGATCAAGAACGCGGCGCGGCGACTGACTACGGCACGGCCTAGTACCGGCGTACCGGCCGACCCGGCCCGGCCCCTGCAAACATCGCCGGCAAACATTGTTCGGAAGCGGTTTACGGATTTTGATTGCGAATAGTTGGAATACATTCGGTGCGGTATAGTTGCCCGGTCGGTTCTCACGTCTAAAATTTTCACGAATCAATTAATTTCCGCCATTGTGGCTGAATATGGCTAATGAAATTTGTTCTATTTATGGATATTTTTATTGCTAGGAAAAATAGCGGAAAAATAAATACAGAGACAAGTGAAAGAATTATTTTTATTTCTATTACGAGATACGCGTTCAGCTTTGACCAAATAAATTAATAATTCAATATTTTCAGTAAAACTAACGTATTGAATTAAATCGATTCTGGACAAACGTGATCAACTGGAAGAGAAATTCGTGATAAAATAAATTGAAATACGTGATAATTACATTAACATAAATTTGACGTTACTGGGAATATGAATAGTATTAACCATTTTAAAAGCTTTTGATTTTCTCAGAAATGCATGCAATCATAATTATTTAATTCTAGTTTAATTTAATTCCATTCCTTATTAAAATAAAACTCGCCCGCGTAACTAGAATTTCTCATATTATGAAGCGCAGTCACTGAAATTTAATTCTGCAAAATTTCGTTCGAGGTAATAACGAAAGTAGCAAACAGAAATAATTATCCAGAATATTAGCTAGTGCTCACCAGCTAAAAGTAAATATCAAACTCGTGAAGCTAACAGCGGGGACACATACGATGCATACCGCATTCCGAGATTTGTCCGTCGCGTCGCCAGTATATTCGTATGTGGTCGTGTCGCGTCGCACCGGCGGAATTAATTCCGCGATTTGTTCAGCTGTCGACGCGGTTAAGATCGGCTTTCGGGAACTAAAAGCGGGAATGACGCGACTCGCTCGTATATTCCGCTAGTGTCTACATTTTCGAGGCCGGCTTATCCGTAATGGAAAGCATTAAAAGAGTTGAAACGATCAGTCGAGGATGGAGAGAGGGAACCAGTCGCTTAGCCGAGAAATCGTCATTTAGATACTTGCTAAAAGCGATTCGCCATAAAAGTGAGAGCCGAGCCCGCTCGACCTTCCGCGATAGCAAGTCTAATGGGCCCCGCGGCCTAGCCGAAGAAATAACTTTTGCGACGTTTATGCAAAATGCCTCGCGGCTCGACGACGACGACGACGAGACAGGCCTTTCCTTCATGTCAACCATCAGGAATAAAAAAAAAAGTAACGGAAGAAATTCCGCGGGACACTTGGGGAACAACGCGACGCGTCGTCGTACTCGTACGTGAAATGATTGGCGTTCATTTTCAGCCACGAGTATTTCGATAACGCGAATATTTCAACAACGTGTAACGGCGGCATTCCTTCCCGTCGCTTGCAACAATTTTCTATGCGCGTTCCAGCGGACACGATAAAATGACATTAGTTATACAGAGAATCTTGGATTCTGTGTAATTATTTTAGTGATTAAGCGTAAGGTGTACCGATAATATACGCTTATATTACAAAATTCGATTCATAAAATTCACTTCATCCATTACAGAATTCCAGCGTTAAAATCAAATAAAATAAAATTATTGCCCAATTTACGCACTAATATAACGTGTGATAGCATTGCATACACCGTATTTCAATAGTTAGTTTACTAAATAACGTTACATCCCCGGCAGCTTCAGCGGGTTCTTCGAGAAAAGACGAAAGGAGACTCTTTTTTTCTGTTCTCGATACGACCCCGAGGGAAACCTTATTCCGCGCCTATGGCCGTGCCCTGCGCCGGAGTTCACGAAAGCCATGCGCCCGCGACGGCACCAGGATTACCTGAAATCTACCTGAGAATTCTCTCGTCGGCACGTCAGCATGTGAAGTCCCACGGGAGAGCCCGTAGCTTTGTTTGCCGGACGTCGGCGCTAGCTGGGATAAGCGGATTTATACTCAGTAGTTTCTGACCGTAGCCCCTCTTCCCTCCCCCCGCTACACGCACCGAGTATATATCTACTTTTGTACCGCTATCACCTGCGGGTTAATAACGTGGAAACGCATTCTGGTAATCGGCGCGCGGTGCGTTGAAGACGCACCGGAAAGTTTCTATTGAATCGCCGTGCCTCGCTTTCGTTACGGTTGAAAATTGCGGATTAATGTAACAGACAAGAAAGAATAACTTTAAATCCCAGTTTAAATCCCAATGCTAGTATAAAAATGTTTAACCAAAGGCAGATTTCTACAATAAAAACAATGGATATATAAATTCGCTAAATTCACAAAGGTAATTCAAGGAAAAGATCACGATAGAAATATTTTCCTCCTATTGATTCATTAGTTTTGAAACGCACACGGCGCACGAGGAAATTAATTTCCGCGCTCAGAAATTAATTTCTTTGTGTGCCGCGCACGTCGATACCACACTTAGATCTATTATTACCAGATGCTTGCACGTAGCACGTCGAAAGGGAGAGACAATATTTCGCGGCGGCCATGCTCGTCTGCGAGCAAGCAGCTCGTGAGCAGCAACGCGGCTGTCTTTAATAAGACGCTTCCTTATTCTCCTGACCATAAAGCAAACATAAATTACGAAGGGGCACGCCGAGGCCACGGTGAAGGAGAGAGAGACCGTACTGACCGGAACACACAACGAACCAGCCCCACCCTGCACTTTCTATCTTCCCACTCTGTCTCGTTCTGTCTTTCACTCGCTCTTTCTCTCTCTCTCTCTCTCTCTCTCTCTCTCTCTCTCTCTCTCTCTCTTTTTCTACCTTTCTTCCTATCTTGGTCGTCTTTTTTGCTTCTTCCCGTCTCCCTTCCGTGTTCTTCTTACATCGTGGGGGACGGTAACGCGAGAATGGCGTGTCCTTCCCGTAACAACGAGGGTGGCCCGTTAAAGCCACGTTAATACCGGACGAAAGTGCGCCAGAAACGGATACATGCCACTCGATGATAGATATATCATGTTTATATCGCGCATCATTTTCCGGCAGTTTCCATTATGATCTTGAAATTATACCTCCAAAAAGTCACGTGAAACAAAAGAAAATAAATAGAGCTAATTATTTTTAAAGGATTTCTTTCGTTGTTCCGGAATGTATCGTTTGATTCTATATATTGTGGCTTAAATATCAGCTTTTATATTTGTATTCAACAATTTTAGATTTTTAATATAAAATTTAAAGTAGTTATATTTCATAATGATATACCGTATAATAATCGTCAGATTAATAATAATTTATATATAGATTACGTATAGAATTAATTGAATGCATATAATTTCGACTCTAAAGAGCTATATTTAAAGTATGAAATCCTATCAAAGTCAACTCTAGCTGAATTGTATCTTCAAAATAAATTTTATTTCTTTTCCGTTGGGCCATCAAAAGTCGGCGTTTACGGGCAATCAGGGACGCAAAAGTGTGAGGCGCTTGTTGGTGGTGACGTTCGTAAATGCACATACGTACGACGATTACGTACGAATAACGATCCATTCGGTAGGGCATGGTCGAGATTTAGAAGCCACTTCCGATTCGACAGTGACGACCGCCAGGGTTTGCAAGCCAACAAAACGCCGGTGAGGAAGGACGGCGGTGCGAACCCATTCGGGACCATTTACGCGCGTCTTACGATGCGCAAAGTAATGGCGTCGTTATTCGACAGAGTGCTCATTTCGCGAGAAGTCGGCGATTTGACGGACAGCGAGCCTCCCGGAATTTCACGAAAGGAACAAATGTGACCCGACTAGAATGCCGATTCTTGGTGTACGTTTTAAATGCACCTAGAGAGGAAGGAAGGAAGAGAAAGATTTTTGAAATTATCAGTCAGATATTATTAATGTACAATGAAATGACGTATACTGCGTAATATGTATAAAAAATTTTAAATAAATGTATAGAATATTAAAAAATATAAAAAACTGTATTAAATATCTATATTATTATATACTTATGTTATAAAAAATTGTCAGGTTTCAATATGATAAAATTGAATATTCTTGCAAAAAAATTCATCAATTTCTTTATCCAGATGATACTTTTATTTAAGTAATGCGTGCTTTTTTTTATGTCGAGAATCGTATGGATGGAACACATTGCGACACGATAAGGGAAAAGCTCGCAGCAACCCTGAGAATAGAAAAGGGTGGGTGGTATCGCGCCGGGAGTATCGTAAATGCGCTTTATTGCCCGTAGAATATCGCGCACGCCGAGCGACGGAGCGTTACTCGCGCAAAACCAGGATACGCGAAAGCTTTATTAACTCGCATCCTGATTTAGGAGGTATCATCTCGCCAAGGATTTCAGACGTCATAACGTTAAGAACTGACTAAGAATGTCCTCTCTTGCGGCGGGAAACCCGTGTTCCGTCGCCATTACCACGACAACGCTAATGGAGTGAAACTGCGCGTAAAGCGCAACGTTACGTCTTTTCATTATTGTTCTGATTATTATTGGAATGACGATCGATGTTGCACAAGCACTGGTACAGTCATTATTATGTTCAGCTCAACAAGTTACTTCAGTCCCATAGTTGAAATGTTGAAACTTAATTTAGTTAACTTGCAAATAAAAATATTGTTAAATTTAACAACTTTATCCTTTTATCTTAAATTTGATTAATAAAAATAGTGTTCTTTTTTTATAAAAAGATAAAAAGGACAAAAAAGAAAAGAATATTAATAGAAACACTCTGTTTAGTCTATTTAATAAGAGCGTGTTTGGTGAAACTTTTACCTAAAAACTGTTAGACAGGAAATTCCAACGAGAAAAAAACGTTTAAATATTTTCGAAGTAGATCTTCCTCTAAAATGCTTTATAAAAAAAACCCTTAGTTATCGTTCGACCTGAGTGACAGAAGGACGTAGTCCATACCTAAGCAATCTCTACTATCAGAAAAACACAAAAAGGGTTGCTTGGGCGCAAAAAAATTGGTTCGTGATTGGGACAATATAATTTTTTTCTGACGAAGCTTCCTCTTTTGGGCACACTTAGTTTCACTCGAAGGTCAAGCAGCTATTTTGACAATTTCTAGAAATCTCAAGAATATGCCATTGGAAACTATGCCTCGGAGATGCCAGGCATTGATAATGAGAGCGACTGGACAACTTATTAATAATACAGCACGTTCTTATAAACCGTATATTTTTTTCAATTTATTACAATAAATGTCTTCGAGTTATTCCGGACACGCTTTTATCAAACAGAATAAATCTGAAATGTTTATCGTAAAAGTCTTAATATTCCTTAATTTAGCATTTATTATCAATTATTATGAAATGAGAAGTAAATATAACTTTAGCGAGTTCTCTCAACCTTGCGATTACTTTTCATCTTATCGTTATTTCAAAGTTTAAATCCACACCGTACCTAATTAATGAGATTAACTCTTTCCTAACTTTAGTGAAATATTTCGTTATTAACAATTGGAATTCTTGAAACATTTAGGTACTTATACACAAATCACAAAGGCATCTAAAGATTTCGTAGTTACGTACGTAAATCAAGTACCCATTCATTAAGAACGCTCATGTAATATACTTTCATAATATTATTATACTTTCGAGCGAAAGAAAATAATGAAGAAACATTGTAGAAATGCGTGTGATCTACCTATCAAAGTAATGGTAATACCGCGAAAAACAAAAGCGTTGGCTTCTTTCGTTTGTATCTCCTTTACGACGAACGTTTTCTTCGAAACATTTGACTCGTGCGGCAATTGAATAATTTTACAGCGTCGTGCGAAACCAAAGTGTAACGGTGCACATTCTGAGATTTAATGGCGTTGCGAAGAAAACGCGGATATACGACATTACAATAAAAAGCAGATGTCGGATCTTCTTACTGGCATCCACTTTTACATCGCGCAACAAAACATTGTTCTCACTTTTCTCTTATAAAAAATTATTTATTAATATATAAAAATTTCTTACGTAATTAATTAATTAGTTTTTTTAATTTTATGAATTATAATGTAGTAAGTCACTTTTTCATTTTTCAATGTATTTTCAAATACATTACTTTAATCAAAAATAAATAAAAATGAATTAAGTAATTTATCAATAAAATTAATTTTTTTATATCTATAAATTAGAATAAAATTGTTGACTTCAAAAGTCACAATTTGCCTTTACAATTAATCAAGGAAATAGCACATGACTGAATCTTCGTAAAATTGTACGCATCATACACGCGACACCAATTACGGACAAATAAGGTGAGGGCAAGGCGAATCAACAATATCAGAAGCTGACACGAATGTACGAATCGATTATATCTATGTATAATAGGAGTGACCTATCTCCCTCAAAGTCCCGTCATCCTTCGCGATAAACGCACTCTACGAGATTACGTGAACACTTCGAACGGAGACACTTCGTTAGTCGATTCGTCAGCTATAAAAACCCGACATGCAATGAAAGCCTTTGCGATCGATTTTTATAATCTGCAAGCGTGCCGAGTAGAAACCCCGTGTAGAAAAGCATGACGTAGGAACAATAACAGGGGATCTAAGGTGGATGACTTTGTTGCCACGTGAGGGTGACACGCACGACGGGGCGATTATATCAATAATAACTCTCCGGGGAGAGCGTAGGGAAGAAAGAGAGGACGCCGATCTTCACAACCCCGTCATCCCCTGTCTGATCCAACTGTTAAAGATCCCTCGAAGTGATTTCGCGGGTCCCGCAGTTAACCCGATACTGCGCGACATAGATATCGTACCATCTCGCGCTTTACGGGTGCTACTTTATTGCGATCTTAATGAAATTGTCTTTATGCACATGTAGGGTGATGTATTGTCAGACTCCATCTCGACCTACTGTGCTCCTGCGCCCTTTCATTTCCTCGACTCTGTTTTCACTCGTAGCGCGTGCAAACGTACTCTTATCCGATGAAAAAGGTGTCTTTAACATGATGAATTGTTCAGTATAGCATCTATATTTTCAACGCAAACTTGTAATTTGTCAGTATAATATCTCTGACTTTTCAATGATTTATCTCAGAAGTTTTTTTATACATTAAAATAAAACAATAAAAACAAAATATTTCGATATTTCCGGTCGTTATAATTTTTCGCAAAAATGTTTTCATATTCTAGAAGAATTGCAGATTAAAAAGCTTGCAGAAATAAATCATGACATGATACTTTTCCGGAAAGATGTATAGGATCCCGCCAGGATGTCAGGACAGTTATGCTCAGCATGTCTCGACGTAAAGGATCGTAAAGGGTTGAAATTCCGCGACGGCCCGTCCGGTGCGGGAAAGTGCAGCGCATAGGCATATCTGAGAATGCTGACGCGGTACGTCGGTGATCGTTTGCATAAAAGTCATCCTACCGCGACAACAGGAAAGGGGTAAAAGATACGGACATTCTCTATTTTTATCACGTTACTCAACGCGATATACGAGGGTCATTCCTGGAGTTCATTCTCAGATCTTTGTTCCGTAAAAAAAAAAATGCGCGAGGGGACAAAGAATTGTTTGTAAATCACCATTTTGCATAATGATTTCCTGAAGTACCTCTTCCGCATAAGCCATTAATAAATTGTCTGTGATAAAATTCAAATCGCATTGAGACTGTAATATAAAGTTCTTTTTTTTAATGTTATAAACATTCAAATTTTTCAACGAGAGAATTTCGGTAAAAATTCCACTGTGACTTGCGTTATGTATTCCGCTGAGGATCAGCCGGTTTGTTTTGAGGACGAAAAACGTCCGAGAGTTTGTTTGCCATCACCCTCGCTCAAGAAAGTTTTCCACCAAGCGGAGACGGTAGTAGCGTTTCTCGATTCGCTCTTCCGAAAAGCGTTCGTCTTGAAATGGACGATTGCGATTGTACGCGAGACGAGCCGATCGGCATCGGCTTTCGCGCCTCGTTTTCTCAAACTTTTGAGTTCTCGAAACTGTTCGCGATTCTTCGCGAACTCAAGCCCGTCTGCCTCTTTGAGTTCGCACTCGATGCATCCGACCACATACTGGCTCTCAGCCAGCGGAGTGTTTTTCCTCGCTTGAAAAAGGTTTCATCGACTCGCCGGGAAAATATTTTCGAAACCGCCAAATCGACGTCACACGCGGGCAGCGTAGAGACAATGATTTACTGTGTGCGAAATTGGCCATGTTCGATGTCCTAGGTAAACCGCCTGCAGAAGATTTAACAAAGCGAGCAAGTATAGTGAGAGTAACCTACTTAATCTTTAGATTACAATTTTACAAAGTGACCGAGCAATGCCCGATATATTCTATGCAATGAAGAAGTGTCCTAAATTAAATAAAATTTGTTTAAAGAAAAAATGAAATTTTTAGTTAAATAAATGTAATTTCGAAAAAACACAGGATCGATAAAAAATCTAAAATTCGTCATGTACCGATCATGAATCTCTGAAATGTAGAGTCTGGAAAATTTATGACTCGCAGAATGGCTTGGCTTTAATAAATCTGAGATTTGTGGAAGCCGTTTGTCTTGAAGTCTATATCTTTAGATTTGCGAAAGTAGAATCGATAAAAGATTTAGGTAAAACAAATGAGAGAGAGAGAGAGAGAGAGAGAGAGACAGAGAGATGTCTACGAGTAGAATTGACCTGTGTAAAAAAAAAGCTATAAAACATACAATTTGAAAATAATCAATTATTTTCAATGTATTAATTTCAAATCTATTATATTTCTCAGTAAATCTTATCATAAATAAGTAAATTTCTACAAAGTTTTCAGTCTGTAAAATATTAATTTACAAAATATTGAGCATTTAAAATTAATAAAAGAAAGCGTGATATCAAATTGGATATTGATTCAAAATTCAAATGGACATATCTTAATACTACAAATTGAAATATCTACAAATGCGAGAGATAGATGAACGGAAATGTGTCGAAACCAATCACTCTATCTATTTATGAAATGCTGCACACTCAGGTAGATTGGCACTGAATAAATCGCGATCGTAGAGGATCGCACGATGGCGGATCGGTATCGAAAACTCGGCGCGTCGTTGAAACCCAGGGATACCCTGTACAAACCCGTACTTATCCCCAGACGTGAAGGTAAGGGAGCCGCTCTCCGCTATTGCCGCGGCGGGGCACCGAAGGCCAATGAAAGCAGATAATAGCGGGGAGATATGGGTAAGAACGAAGAGAAGGAAAAAAGGGTAGGGAGAGAGCCCCCTGACTGAATAGAGGAGGAAAGGAGGATTGCGATAAACAGGCGGGGCAGAGAGATTCCGAGCGTTAGTGAGAAGGATGGGCGGTCGTGTTGTGAAGGACGGAAAAAAGAATAGAAAGAGAGAGAGAGAGAGAGAGAGAGAGAGAGAGAGAGAGAGAGAAAAGAATGAGAGAAAAAGAGGAAAAGACTAGCAAAATATGAAAAATTGAAAAAGAAAAAATATATACATACACACGTATCGATCCGAAAAAATTGAATAAAAGACAAAATACAGCAAAAAAAGTAATAACAAAATAAAAAATTCAAATGTTAAAGATTTTTTATGTACAAAAGTCGTGACAGGAAAATAAAAATAAAAAAAGAGAAAATCAATTCGTTCGCCATCGTACGAATAAAATTTATATTAAATTCACGATTTAAATTGATATTTCAGAAGACAGTTATGTATCGAAAATTAAGTATTTATACATATAAAAAAACTGCGTAATCGTTGTTGAAAATTTTAAATATTTTTATTTATAGAAGCACTTTCTACAATGTTACTAAATATCTCTTGAAATTATAATAAATAAATGTGATTCTATAATTAGAGTTTTTTTATAAAGGTAATGATTGCCTGTAGAAAAACGATGTTGATCTCGCAAACTCTCCATTGAGAACTAAATAGACGAAGGAATATGAAAAAAAGAAGTTTCAGGAAATACTCTTGAAACGAAAGAGAAAAAAAGCTAGAAGCAACAAGAGGGGAAAGGAAACTGCCAGACCCTTTCCTCTCACTGAGATCAAAAGATGGAAGGACAGGAGCGAAGAGGAATGCGTGCCAGAGGGAGGAGGAACCCAGAGGTGGAAGGAAAGAGGGAAGAGGATAGGCGGGTAGGGCACTTGCGTGAGATGGACCTGGGTGCGCCCCGGGGGCATATCCTGTTTCCCTTCGAGGCTCCCGATAAATCAAACGCGGCCGAATGCATAATACGCTAATTACCGAACACGTCATTGACCGCTTTCTCCGTCCCTCTTTCCCTTCCCTTGCGCCTCTCCCGCTTGCCGCCGTTCCCCTTGATCGCCCTTCGTAGATCCACTCTTACGCCCCCGCTCGATATCGAGAAACAGCTAATTGTCCGTCGCCGTTATCGATCGATGCGATCTCCGGTACGCTCGCTGAAGGAGAAATTCGCTAGTCGAGAGATCGATTTTTGCGATGCGGCCGAGATAGCAGCGCGGTGCCACGGCTTTGAGCGCGATCGGTATCCGCCGATTCATATTCCTCGATCGTTATTGTTAGTTCTCGCGCGAGAGAGGCTAATTATTTACCGTGATTTTATAAACATTGCAAGGATACTCGCATAAATCACAATCGCAAATCACATATTGCAAATCACGTGTACTGTAAATCTTGTCATGTTGCTAGAACAATTTGCATATTGTTGCTTTGATGAGAAATTACTATCTCTTTGCTTGCACGGACAATGGGGGAATTTATTTCACGTAACAAATCTTGATTTGCTTCGTGCAATGGTACGTATTAATCGATATTGGAATATTAATCCGAGAGCACTTAACGAAAAAGACATAAATCAAACATTCAATAAATGTGAATTAAAATAAGCACTGCTGTATGCATGCTTTTCTTGCATATTCTGCATTACGTATTGCGATAAATTCTGCACACTATAAAAATCGTTTGTAAATCATTGATAACAAAAAAATGGCTCATGTAAATATAATCCTTAATACATTTTCTATGGTTTTACAATAAATTTCTATCAGTAAAATGGAGACCTAGGATTTCAAACAAAGCATCTCGGATTTTTCAACCGCGTCAAGAAAAAACCGTGAGACTGGACGTACAGGATTAACGACGGAATCCGGGAGAGAAATAAATCCCCGAGGAGAAAAGTCGGATGGAACCTCGATGAATGTACGTGACGCATTCTTGATTCATCGCGCTCCAAGTTAGCTTAAACTATCCTCTCGCTGCTTCCGGAACTTCTTCCCGAAGTCAAACTTCGCCAAACTTACGATACCCTCTATTACACGGCGACTGTCATTAGTCTCGTCTTCCAGTATCTCGCAAAGACGGGGTTTATCGTAAAGATACTGTCGATGATTAAAGTTGCGATTTCGGACACCTTGATTCTCTTTAAGAATCAAATAAAGTTTTTGCCAAGAAACTGCATATAAATTTGAATCGAGATAAAAATCAATATATCACAACAAAGTAATTAATTCTTTTTTTATCAATTTCATTACAACGATCGAGAATTTGAAAAAAATAGTTTAAATAGAAGAAGCTAAACTCTAAAGTCTCAATTACCAACTTTTCAAATATTCAAGTCTCTCTAGCGTCCAACTCTCAACATTTGTCGTTTCACGTAATTTTTGTGGAGTTTTAAAATACCGCAGAGGGCACACATCCGAAATAGGAAGAAAAAGGAAAACGTATAGAATTCCGAACAAGGAACTTTGTAAACCATCCACGCGCTATCATCGTAATTACGTTGGCGAGTCTCGCGAGTATGGAAATTATTAATGTCCACTAATAAATGACGGATATATCCTTGCAACTTTGCCGACCGACCGACGGAAAGTTAGTCTCGTTTTACACTTTGCGGGCAGGAGAAAATCGGCCGTGCGTACAACCCTGGGAGCTGTACAGTAACCCTGCAGGGACGAACGTAAAACCTGTTTCAAGTAGAAGGCCGAAATTACACGTCCCGTAGCTCAAGTTTAGCTCGCGATCGCGCAGGCACTGCGAGCATAAAGCGGAAACTACCGTCCCTCGAAGGAGCTACCAAGAAGAACGGCGTATTCGCGCCTCCGATGTCTTCTCGCGCATGCCATTGTCCAGCCGGCGGTGTTGTTTCACGTGTAAAAAATCGATAGATATTATCGCCGGAAAAACCAGTGATTTCATTCCGCCAAGAGCCTTCCACAGAAACGTTAATTACCACTTCAGTTTCAATAATAAACCCTTCGCGTAAAATTAATTTACGTGAAAACAAAAACGTTTATTTAGTGTCAAAGAAAATTTATCGCTCTCGTAAATTAGCTCTTTCTTTCCGTGTACGAGTACAGTAGAAATTTTACAAAAACTTTGACGAATGACAACTGTTTGTTAAAAAGTATTATTAAAGACATCGTCTCGTGAGAAATACATATAGGAACGATGAGATAAAGTTCTCCGTGAACAGTCATGCATGATACCGTTTAACTTGGGCAATTAATTGTCACGGTTGTAAAATTTTTTAATCTTTACCGTCAAATCGTGATAATTAAGAGAGATGCCTCATTGTAGCGTTAAACTTGTCAGAGGAAAAGGAAGAAAAAATTCATCGAGCGCGATCGATGCGCCGATCGACTCTAGTAGCCGATATTGCTACGGAAGAACCCGTGAAATTCTCGGCGCTCTCGCTCGCTCGTTCCCTTACTAATAACGACGGTAATAACAACAACGATCACAATAGTAATGGGCCGTCTTTTTATTGCTAGCGCGCGCGAACAAAGGCGAAGGGTTTCTCCGAGCGTACCGGCTCCGCTTTACGGCCTAACTTAAAGGGGTACGAGAAGCAGAAGAAGGGAGGAGGGGCCGCGGAGAAAGGAGCATAATAATAACGGCGAGTAGATCCCGCCAGTGAGATATGCGACGCGAGTGTAATTCAAAAAACGCGATGTGCGAGCGAATAGCTGCAACAGCAGCAGCAAAGAATTAAGAACTCTGCACGACGGAATTAAAAATGGCTGCAAGTTGCGGCGAGAATGCACGCGTAACGCGTCCCTTCGATCAAATATCTCTTCGCGATCGTCCAGCTCGATTAGACAATAAATATCCAATCGTTATTATCGCTATTGTTCTGATAAAGATCTTGCGGTGTCCTTTTTTTCTCTTTTGCACGCTGGATAAATCGATTCGTGGTTAACACATTAGAAATCCTATGGAAATAACAGACAATTGTACGAATTCGCAAATATGAATAATGTGTTTCGTAAGAAGTAAAGCAAATAGTTCAAAATTATTGTAATCTTTGATGATTTCATAAATCTCCTAATTTTTAACATACGTGAGTATATTTAAAAAATGATACGCTCTCTTTTTTTGTCGCTTTTTCATTCGAGATTATAAATGAACTATTTTATAAGCTAAATATATACAGAACTAAAATTCTTAAAATTATTATATTTTCGACTTATATATTGAGCAAATTTACAATTGTACATTGCGCTTTTATGAAAATTTTCCAAAATTGAAATCAGAACGTTTCTATTTCTATAATATAATGTAACATTGTTCTATCACACTAATTCGCAATATTAATCAGACCGCGAGACCATCTCACGACAGAGGACGAAGATTAATATCGCTCCTTTGAGAAACGACGGGCAAGATATCTTCCGAAGGAACTACGATCCAATGCATTACATTCTGCCGTTACAAACACAACTTGTGACTGAATTAAATTTCCGCCTGACGACGCGAGAGTGTCTCGTCATCATCGTTTAAAGGAGAGAGGGAACAAGCTCGTGCCCACTTCGGAGCAAGAGGCACGCATGAGCGGAGCCCTACATGGTGCACAGGGTCCGACATCGCGACAAAAAGCGCCCCGAGTTAATCGCTAGGAAGAACGATGATCATCCTGATATACCCTGATCTGATTTAAATCGGTACCGCAATTAAATCGGGACAACCGAAAAAAAGCGAAAGCTTTATTATTTCGCTTTGAAAGAGACGCGAATCGAGAAAGCCAATTTTTATGTCGATTTTTAATCAATTTTAAAATAAAAATAAAAAGCTACAATTATAAGTGTGCGAATTTTGAAGGAACAAATAGTTGTAAGCTTTTCTTGTGCTACGAATACAACATCAAGCTTGCAATCATCTCTTATGCGATGCGGAGCATAATGTCATATAGTTCGATAGTGCAAAAATGCTGTTTTGCTATCAATATTACGAGGTAGTAAACAAATCTGTCATTCATTGATTTGTTGCCTATCATGCGGCCGTAAATTTTCTCGAAGAGCGTACCGCGTTATGCACGCAGCATCATCAGCGCATTTTCTTCGTAGGAAAGCCGCTGCGCACAATTTATGCAAATTATAGCTCCGAGAGTCACCCCATGCTTGTCTCGCCGCTCCAGGAGGCAGCGAGTATTAGAAGAAAGAAAAAAGACAAAAACATGGACAGATTGGTATTTTAATATGAAGATAGAGCTAAATAACGAATAATATTAAAAAAGTAATACTGAGATAACAAAATAACAAAATGTTTGAAAAATGTGTCGAAATTGAGAAATTTGAGAAAAATCTTATGTACATATAAAATATACAGAGATAAAAAAACTCATAATTTAGTATTAGATAAAACATAACGATAGATTTTTCAAACACGAATGACCGAATTTTCCGAAGCAAAGCTGCTCGGTCACGCGCGATTTTCATCGCAATCACAATGGCCGTCGCTTCGAGACAGCGTGCGGTTTGACGCTTGTAATATGGTACTATTACATCTCTACACCACACCCCTCAGCAGATGTCACGTGATTCTCAAAGGACCCTCTTGCGTTTCAGAATCGTTATCTCCGATCGCGCTTGCAGTCGCATATTGGGATACACGTCCTTTATATATACATATATACACATGTATATTTGTGAAATAATATAGCATCGTGTTAATCGAAATATATGATATTTAATATCCTGATCGTTTATAGGATTTTCGACACGTATGGTATATTTGCTGAATTTTTTAAATAGTCGATCTTTTTAAACTCTTTCTTGTCTCTATTATGATTGTAAATTACTTCCGTTTTATTTATGTAGTATATATACTACTCTCTTAAATATTTTTCCGATAATTTGATTTAATTAATTTCGTCAATTTAATTTTAGATAAACTAAAAAATACAGCTTAGAAAATTCGATATATCGGGATCATGTATATATAATACATCAGTCGGTCCCGAATTTTTATTTAAAAAGGTAAAGAGAAGGGAAAAGAGAGAAAGAATTGCTCGAACAAACTTTCGTATTTTCTTATTGTACAATAATCCCTAATTAATTCCTGAATTAGTGTAGTAATGAATTCCTCTTTCAAGTTATTAAAAGTTCTCATAAATTGCCAGTGTAAGGGTTTAAAGATACACCGAGTAAACATAATGGCGTAAAACCGTCACGAGGGATGGAAAAGCAGATTCGTGGGGGACTACAGCAGGACTACACCGAAGGGGTGGCAAAGGGACATCAAGGGTCGCCGAATGCGAAACGCGGCGAATTGTGCGAATTGCGACTATAATACGAAATTCAGGATTATCCCTCGGACGACAGGGACGACCCCAAGGAAGCAACATCACCACCGTGTGCCGCAGTGCGTAACAGTAACATTAGGACAATAACGATTAAAAGCGGGGGTGCACGACGCTTTCGCGCAGATGGCAAAAGAGCGGGAAGGGGGGCGGTTCTTACAGACTCGGTGCCTCTCGGCCGAACAGAGAGAATACAGGAAACAAGCTCTCGAGGAGTTTTCCTCAAGCCGTCACCGACTTATGGTTTATTGCCCGTCTACGCCATAGGATCCTCGGGGAGACAAAGAAACGAGCGCACAGATGTTCCTTCCGCGATATTTCCCAAGACAGAAACGAACAAAGTTCCCGCCGGCGGCGAGAGCGGCCACCCCGCCACCTTCTTTCCACTTCGCGAGAGATACGATCGTTAGGCGTGTAAACACGTTTGTTGATCGGGAAAATCGTCGGACCCTTCTTTGTTATTCGGGAAACCGCGATACGAAAACTATGACGAGCTATAGCTCAGCTTACATCGTCATTTATGCATCAATTATTTAAAAATATCATATTTATGTCAAATTATCAAAAAGATCTTTTCTCTTACTATATTATTATCAACTATCTACTTTCATTACATTTAGTATTATGATCCAATAGAAAAGAACTGTGCAGAGTTGAAAGTAAATTCGTAACACGCACGATCATTAAAGGGTTGAACGCTTTGCACAACACGGCGTAAACGTAGGGCGCGCTTGTTGGTGAACGCTAATTTTAGAAATGACTGTGTGTTACGTGCTTGTTACGCTAGGCAATAAAACGGAATGCGTTGTGCTCTTTTCGACTAATTAACATTAGTCGGAGTCAGCATGTTAATATCGACGTGCGTACGATTTTAATATCAACAAGTCTCCTTGTTGGTAAATTCAAACGTCGTGATGTCGTTTCCTACCTTTTCCTACCTTTTCCACATTAACCTTATGCATACAGTTCTAAATTTTGTTACAGCAATCTTTATGTTAATTCTTATTAAAAAACTTGTATCTAATGTAAACTATAATTTATTTTTTATATATTTTACTTTATAATATTATAAAAAATTCCAAAAACACGTAAACATGTTGCTTATATTTTAAAGAATAAAAAATTTATTCTTTAACATCTCATAAAGCATAAACAATTAAATAAATAAATACCCACACACACACACATATATGTATATAATGTTATTAAATTATAAATTTTGTAGCGACCTATATTTTTGATGGAATAATATTTAGAAATATTATTTTATAATTTTACGTTTTCGTTATCTAATTTGAATTTAACTTATTTTAGGATTAACACGGTTTCAATAAAGGTAACAAAAATATAACTAGTAATACATTTTTTTGTGATAAGAAATTTCTACGATTTCCTTCTTCGAGAGTTTCTATAAGAACATATTAGAAATACGAGTACGCTTTTAGCAAATAGTTAACATTACAGTTAGTATTTAACATTTTATCCATTAAATGCTATCATGATTATCGTTTGCATTCGTTCTTTTACCTATGAACTGTATGATTCTCGACATTTTTGGAATAAAATTTGGAAATTGTAAAGTTCAAGCAAAATTCACTTTATTAACCGGATATCGAGTGAGGCCATTGCCAGGCACAACACGGCATTGAATCTTTCATTAGTTTATTCGAACGCGGAAATGAAATAACAATTATATCGTAATTGTCGACCGTGTTCGCAACACAATTACGCGAATTTATTAGTGATTCGTTAAATTGAAGGTTTCATCGTGGCGGCTTCGTGTATATACGGCCGGCTTAATGATACAAACAACAATAAACAGTGGTGGCAATAATATTCGGTCGCTTGTTTAAGAATATAATTAATTTGTTATAGATTATTACATTTTCGTCGTGCAGCAAATAAACCCGTCTACCAATATGAAAACATTTGTTATCGTTTATTCCGCAATCGAATGCCATCGATCTGCAGAGAGAATAATATAATAATTTTTTTTTTCAATATATATATTAAATATTTTAAATATATTCTAGAAATATTGAATAAATATACTCTGTATCTATATATAAGTATTCTTTATATGTATATATACATGCACACATACATACATACAATAGTATATTAAACTATACATAAAAATATTATTTTTAAACTGTAAATTTTTAAGTTAGTTCTCCTAAAAATTAATTTTAAATAAAAATAAATATATTCTAAACTTTTTTTAGAAAAAACATTATTAGTTCCAGTATTCAAAATTTATTTAGTGCATGATAAAGTAATATATAATACCGTTCAAGTAATCATTATTGAAAATTCTATTTTTAATAAAAACAATATCCTATATTCGTATATATTTCCTCTCTTAACGCTTCTTTCACATCATTGCGATGAAACGAGCTTATTACATGCAACGGTTCGACAATAAACGAGAATTTATTAACATAAACAAATGCAATGCAACTATTTTTTCGTTCATTAAACATCTATACGCGAGGCAATTTAAAATCGAAATAAATTCCGTTTTATCGTTCGTGTACGATTATCTTGTCAGAGTACATCCGCGATATAAATATTTTGTTCTCTTTTACGTCATTATTTTTGCGGTATCTCATTAAGACAGATCCTGGTCGTTCTTGGATCAAGAGAAAACCGTCTCCGAGTATTAACTATTTCCATCGTTGATCATAATCCTACGAGTATTACGATGTTAATTAGAACCAAGCGCGGTGCATCTAATCAATAATAGAAATGTAATCTTTATTCAGATTAAATTATTTCAGCGAACATTGATCAAATAGAAAAGATTAATAATAAATATCATTTTCTTGTAGATCTTTAAATAACAAAATTTTTTGTTTAAGTGGTTCTAATTTTAAAATAATTTGGACGCATACGCGTCATTAATAGCTGTCTTTTCTTTTTATTTATAGAAGTGACACGTCGATATTTCGAGAGTATTTTACACTTTGGCTTAACTACGTAAAATCGACAATCTTCTGATGACTTTCATGTCGAGCGGCAAATAAAAGAACAGAAAAAAAAGAAGCGAGAGAAAGGTGGAGGCCGACTATTTATGGGGGTTGTGCGCACTTCTGTCGGACGTACGCTTAATGTAAAGCCGGTCTTATCTTTTACGCGATTTAAGGTTTGTAACTGCACGTAATCACGCAGCACGCGTACACGCTTCCTTCCCTGCGGAATCCGTTGAAATGCCCGCTTCTTTTCATTCTGGACTTAACCTACGCCCTGCAATCACCCCAACTGCCACGAATACGCAACGACCCTTTTATTACCTCTTTACACTTTCATGAGTCACGTTATAGAAATGTAATTCCAATATGAATTGTCATTTTATAAGTTGATTGTAAGTAATAATCAATTATAAAGATAATAAAAGAATTAAATCAGAAAAAAAGAAAAAGAGAGAGAGAGCGCAAAGAATTGAAATGTCACAATTTCCTCCTTCTTATTTGTTCTTATTGCTGTAATAATGCTTGATTAGACAGCGATGCATTTATTGAGGCTATTTATTTTCAATCACATTCGTAGAGATTGGGCAAAGCGCAATTTTGCATTGTGGACTATAGAGAGAACACAATATCACATTTTGCCGAATTCCTACAACTGAAACGGCTTCCACGGAAGCTGTGTAAATGTGGACTTTGGGTATACTAAACAAGGAACGTTAGTGGTCTAGTTTACAGTATAGTAACGTCGGCGTTTTAGCCCGTGCGGATTAGCGATCTCCGAGTTGATGTGAAGCAGGGAAATTTGTGCGGTGAAATTCGCGCGGTCCACACTTAACAGCGCCATGCGCGCGTTGACAGTTCGGTAATGGAGCCAGTGAGTTCGGCGCAAGATTCAACGGCGACGACGTCTGGTATGGACGTATCTCGCCAGTCGATATTGCCTTTCGGCGACCTGAAAGAGCGTGTCGGCGTATCGGTGCGCGCGGAAAACGCCGAAGGTTGTGTGTCGCTCGCTCGATGCAGCTGCATTCACGTCGAAAGCCACTTTGCTACGGGGCGCGGTGGCGTTTGCGACATAAAGTGTGGTGCTGGGCGTGTTATCGCGCAGCACGCAATATCGCAACTTCTCTCAAACTAGAGTGAAATTAATCTTTTCTCTGCTTAATGATACGTGCGGTTGGTGCGAGTGCAAATTATAACGGAGCGCAATACAAAAATTGAATTTATAAGGGATATAAGTTTCTACAGTTTGTATTATTTACACATATTGTAAAGAAGTCAGATTTTCAGAAATGAAAAATAATTTAAAAATTATTAAAACATAATTTTCATATATACCAATTTTAAATAATGATTATATTTATCAAATTTTATTTAACTAAAATATTATTAAATATTTCCCAACAGAAATACCTTCACAAAACGTTATGAACCAAATTTTAATAAAAATTTCATTAACAACGTGTAAAATACTTTATATGCCTCGGTGAACAATTCAAAAGAGCAACTGTATAAAGGGAATCACGAAACCCTCTCAAACAGATTTTTTTGACACACGCTTTTAATTACACTCGTACCGTCTAGCAAAAACTAAATTTTTTTTCACTGCGTTTAATTCGAGCAGGATCTATCGTTCAATGCAACTCGCTTTTGATGGGATTCATCGTGCGCAAATGCACTTCTATATGTTGGAGAATCCTGACTTTGCTAGACGTTACTCATACTGGCAGGTGTAACAAATCGATCAAATCTTTCTCTCTCTTCCTCTGGTGCTCGAGGATTAAAACCTTTGACGCGCAATTCCATGACACATCGCCGTGATTAGCGCGTGGCTTATCGCACGTAAGTTTGACAAAGTCGATTGAATATCCCATCGTGAATTCGCCCGTTTATCAATCGCCTTAATCTATCGATGGTCGTAATCCATTCTTCTTCAGTCGATATAAAACTTTCCATCCCACAAATATGCAATATAAAGAAACGTTATTCTAGAACAGTGGTTAGATTTAGATGTAACTTTTGATTTTTACGTCATTCGATCATTATCCTTCTCAATCGCTTCTTGATAACGATCAGGCGCACACGCACAATTAAGGTGTGTAAGACGCTTTCAAGCATAACGATATCGTGATGAGATCTTCTCTGTCAGACTATTATTATATTTTTGCCTTTAAATCTTCGTTCCATGACACGGTTACTCCTGACAGAAAGCATCACATACCTAGGTCCGACAGCTTCCTTATGATGTGAATGACAAAGACCGAGAGTATTAAAAATTAAGCTAAATTTTACAACTAAATTTTTCGTCCACTCTTACGGTATGCCCGAGGTGATCTAATTGTCATTCACGCAGCGAATAACGGCATTTTCATAGGCCTCTTCGAAGTTTGTTCCAATTTTTCGCTTTCATGCAAAATAACGTTTTCTGTCGATCGATCAAATGAAAAAGGAAAAGAGACAGAAAGGGCAAAGTCGATGGCCGAGAAATGTCGTGCACGTTCGACCTCGTCTTCGTGAATCGCGCTCACCATTCATTTTCAAGAATTTCTGCTTCTCCTTCCGTCTTATCCTTTTTCTGAATCTCTTGGGAATTTCAAAGTCACAGATTGCCGTTGGAGACGCATACAGAAAGAATTGCCGTTGAAAGAGAGAGAGAGAGAGAGAGAGAGAGAGAGAGAGAGAGAGAGAGAGAGAGAGAGAGAGAGAGAGAGAGAGAGAGAGAGAGCGCTAAGGAGCAAGACAGAGAAAAAGGCGAAGCGAACGAGGTAACCTGGCCAAAGGATGCAAAACTTCCGAAAAGGAGCACCAGGAAAGCGTGAAGTGCGCCAATCACGGGGCCGTTATTGGCGGCAATTATGATAATAGCATACCTCGAGCAAGAGCGGTCCTGCGCGCGGGCGTGCGCATCCAGGGAACATGCGTGTGAGCGTAGTATACATGTACACATATGCATATACAGGGTGTCCAACAATCATTTGCTACTAACTTTTTTCAATTATAGCATAGACAAATCAAATATTGATTGCAATTTAACTAAACTTACTTTAACTAAAAATTAAACGAGGGAATGAATTATCATTAAATCACGAACATGCAGTTTTTTATCTCCAATTTGTTTTTAAGAATATAAATAATTTCTATTTGTTCCATATTTATCTTTAGACAAAATTTATGTCAATAAAAAATTTAATTAATTTTGTACTTAATAGATACTAAAAATTAACAGTCTCTGCCTGTAATTACATAAAATATGCAATAAATTACAGTTTATTTTCAGACATTTTAATAGTCAAATAAATTTTGAAAGTTTAACGGAATATATTTTATACAATTATCTTATTACAAATTTTTACAATATTTTTAATACGTTAGTTAATCTGTTCAAATTATCAGATTAGTCTGCAATATAAAAATGTAATAATTATTTCTAAATTACGTTTAACATATTTTATTAAAAAAAGATTTTAAAAAATCTAACAGATATTGTATAGATATTTAAAAAGCATGGTTTTCGCGGACCACCCAGTATACGCGATGCGGCAGCGATATGTTCAGAGAAGAGGAAAGTGCCGTAGGCTCGCGAAATACCGGTCTCTATTAATCATGTAAACGGTTTATCGCGGGTAGGAATATTACTGGCTGCGATAATTACACGCAAATTACTCTTACGAAAAAGCTCGGAACACGTGAGTTGCGTTGTATCCCCGCGAGAGTGGCGCGAGGACGCTCCGCGTTTTCGCACGAAACATCTGTTTTTTTAATGGTAAGATTAGGTAAGAGAGCACTTTATTGTCACCCCGCCCGTGACGGGCTGATAAAACGCACGAACGAACAGATTAGGGATACACGCGCAAACATGTACTCGCTGTAAAACAGCTCTAGATAAATGTAATCACGAAGGGGATCGAATACCCATGGCAACTTTTACCATTCAAACGGGAAGAAGTTCACAAATCTCCTTGTTTCTTACGTCTATTGTTACTTTTGATTACTACATATTTTCTATGTAACGGAGAATTATAATTTTCATTAACTTACAGATATTTAATGGCACCATCCCTTTTAATATCGCATGTCCATCATAAATTAGAATTGTTTCATAATACAAAATTTACGGAATATAACTTCATCATAACGTTTGTCATCGACATAACACACAATAAAATGTTTCTAATATTTTAATATTACATTTAAGTTTATATAATTTTAATTCTGATATTCAAATATATTACTTCCCATTTTTCCTTATTTTTCATATACATATTCACCGCAAATACACTTCACAGCCGTACAATATAAATATAATTATTATACTACCTTGCCTCTGTAGTAAATAAAGTTTGTAACAATATTTTCATTTCAGTTTTAATTATGTTCTTCCCGAAAAAGAGAAATAATATCAATGTATCACGGCGGATAGTTCGCGCAACGGGTTATTCACGAATAATCGTGAACTTCACGAAATCTTGCGGGCCCATCCAGCATCGAGTTAATTACACGTCACGCGGGGCACTATCGCGAATAGTTTCGTGCTTCTAATTGGACACGTGTAGTTATTTGCTCGGTGAACGCCAGGCGTACGTGCGGCCGCTACAAAGTGTACACGTACACGCACGCGAGTTACAACGGGCGTCGCGAAACGACGGAGCGGCCGTCTATACGCGCCTATAGTCGCTCCATAAAAGCGCGCGGACACCATAACTTGGCCAACACGCCACCACCCACGTACGCGCGGACGCCGATAAGAGAGGAAGAAAGAGCCGGGTGCACACGCTGCGTACGGCATACATGCGCCCGTACACACGTACAACTCACGCATATGCATGCACGCTGGAATCGACCGAAGCTAACCCCTCAAAGTTGCAGCGAAAGGTTTTGCATTAGATATGCAGAAACGCGCGCACCGTCGCTTTACCGCGGTTTACCGGACGATTTAGCGACCCTGTGATCGCTCCGTCGCGGCTTCCGCATAAGAAGACTAATTAATTAAGCCATTTGCCTCGAAAACGTCGATCTGTGGCACAGAAACGGGCAATTTAAATGAGAGATAAAATAGAATTGATTTGATTTAGCTGCTGCAAAAGAATCCTCCAGATGTGATCCGCAATATTTCAATTTATGCAATCGTTCCGTTAAAAACTATAATTTTCATTTATTCTTAATGTACTCTCTTATCATATATAACCGTGTCATATATTTTGTCAAACTAATTCTATAAAAAATTCAAAGTTTAATAAAATAAAAAATCGTGAAAAAAGTTATATTATCTATAATTAAGATCGTTTCTTATGTAACTTGAGTTTACGTCCTACTAGGAAAACTATAAAGCTTCAAATGCAAGAAATATCAAGCAAACATAAAAATAGCGTGTACGTTAAAAATGTAAATGCGCCCGATGTAAAAATACGTTGCAACTTAAGATTGATCTATTGCACGATATCTTGTATACCCTTCAGCGCGGTACTGCAAGTTGCATGTCACACAATTGAATTTCTATTATACGAAATGTAAGCTTTCTGACAACAAATCGGTCAAGGACGTACAAATTTTTTTATTTATTCAGTGAGTACATGCGTGCCTACATGCGTGCGTGTGGATGCGTGTGCGCGTGTGTGAGCGTGTGTGCATGCGCGTATGCACACATGTAGTGGTATTACTTTCTTGCAAATATATGCATTTTTACTTGTTTATCGATTTGCTCCAATTTCGCTGATCAACTTTACCACAAATATTTTCAAAAGTAACAATTGTATTAAGAGAAAAAAATAGCTAAAAGGTTATCCTTCTGATTCATGTTTTTTATTATACTTTTACCAAGAAAAAACTTATATTTAATTAAAGAAATTTGTGATTGAAAAGTTAATAAATGATTATATGAAATAGTAGAGAGCATTAATAATTTTACATTATTAATTTCTAGTAAAAACAAACATTGCTGACACTTACATCAACAATAAATATCGATCGTTCGATATACCTTGATGGCATATAGCGTGAAAAGATTTCTCATGAAAAGATGCGAGATAAGCTATCTCGGTAATAACTCTGAGCGTTGCGACACCGAATAAAATTTTGATAACACCGTAATATGTTGAAGCCCCATTAAATAACGTATATAATTCGACGTGGTAAGATCATTAAGATTTTCTCATTGTAATCTATGCAATTGCGAAAATAAGTACGTGTTCGAACGATCATTTATTATCGTCCACGATACGTTGATTATTTCATAACAGGCATTTGAGAGCGAATCGATTTCTCGACGCGTGACCTATGTGACGTCTAGTTATGCAATTTTGACATTTGAATATAATTATGTAATTCATTATAGAATTACATAACTTTGATAACGTAGCAAATTTACAAATAAGCGAGAAATATTAAGTTGATGCAAAAGTAATGAGAGAATATTGGAGTTTTTAATAAAATACTGTGATCCTAAAACATACTATTTAAAACCATAGAAATGTAAATACAATTTCAACTGTCTCCCTAACATACATTTGTAATTTAATAAGCTAAACACACTTTCACAATGATCATTTCAAAAATAGTAAAAATAGCAAAATTTACTTTTGCATCTTAACCTAATATGATGCAGTTACTTTTTATAATCTGAATTCTCTTCGTACTTAAAAAAAAGAATTAAAAAATTATATTTATACTAGAACATTGACATTCTATTAATCTACATTATTAGTATTAATAATACCTAACAATTTAAAGTATCGGAACTAAAAATAACAAAATATTAATAGATATTTTCTTCTTTGTTTTCAGGAACGCTTTCTACTTCCCTCTTTTCTTCTTTCTTCCTCTCTCATTATAATCGCGACGTATTCTGTATCGTGTTCACAACGGTTTTCTCGCAAGGCGAGTGCATTTTTCTAAAACACCATAAATCATCCAACCGTCCATCATCTCGTAACACGAAGCTACAAATTACACGACCCGCAACGAGAGAAACTCGTACGATATCGGTTGCGATAATGTGAGTGTGGAGCAACGTACCACGCGAAAAATATATTCTTCGATCTGCCATGATCATAAGAATTGAACCGCGAACGGAGAAATTTTGTCGTTGAGCCTGTAATTTCCGGAACCTTCCGCAATTTAGTATGAGGCTTACACGCATACCTTTATTTCCAATTCTATGTGACGATTAACGATATTCTCGCAACAAAATGAATGGAGGGAAAGACATGTAATCGTTAATGCTTCAACTTTTTTTATCATTACACTTTTATAGGACTTTCCCTATACTATATTAATGTGTTATAATATCCCGAGAAGACTTAATACCATGCAAGTAATTCAACAAATCTCGAAGATTTACTAATAGAATTTCATGTTTATAGAATAAATTTTGTTTACACTTCTTCAAAAAATTAGAAAACTAAGAAAAAATAGTTTCAGCTCCTTGAAATTTCAAAGATAATAATATTATCTGAAATTTCAAGAAACTTTCATACACACACAGATAGAAATCAATTGGACACGGAATGATTAAATCCTAAGAGTTAAATAAGAAAACTATTGAGTTACCTAATTATTAATAATATACTATATAATGACAAAGTAGATAAAGCAAACTTGCCAAACTGTTTTCACAAATTATGCGCTGTAGTAAAATCTCTCCTTCATTATATTATATTTCCTATAAAAGCTTACAGAAGTTTGTTTATATCGCTGGAATGTCAATAATTATACCAACCTTACTTTTGCTACTTATTCAGTCTTAGACAATGAACTGCTTCGGTGTTCCCATGAACAGATAGCCAGATGAGGGGTACGGAGAGGGGAAAGCAGCAAAAGAGGAGAGAGGGGGGCGGCAATTACGCGTAATTCGCAGGTGTTGTGAGAAAATGGCGGTCGCGGATGTGTTTTCGACCTTAATCGCGGCAATTTTTCTGCCATTACTAAGTTTATCGGCACAGCTCTCGCTTACTCGACACGACCGGCGGCCGGCGTGCAATTTTTTTTTTATTACGATCGTGCTCAATCCAGCTCGGTCCGCGCAAGAATAGAAAAGACGCGCAAGAAACAGCCGTTGTGGCGTCGTTGCACTCATTAATCTCGAGAACTGAAGAAGAACCGTTGCACAGTAAGCCCGCTCGTTACAGGGAACGACGAAATTCGCGTTAATCCGAGTGGAAGGGCTATTATATAGCAGCACGCTATATTGCGATAAATTTATCAATCTATATATCAACAATTCCTGAATACTGCAGACCAAAATTCTTAATTATACATCATGTTATTCTGTATTATCAAATATAAGAGGATTTTAAACATTCATCTATCATATCAAACTATATCGCAAATTTGAGAGAAAATATATTACACATTAATTATTCTATTTATACATTGAGAAAAAGAAATGGTTGCACAATAACCATAATAACATCACTAAAATTTATAATTCTTTTTAGACCTAACCAATTTTTATAATTATTCAATAATATAAACAGTTTGTTTAAATTACGTTGAAATTCTCATAATCATACTATTGGTCTGCAATTCATGATATAATTGGCATAACCAAAGTGGAGATTTTTAAACAGTAAATTATAATGTATAAAACAAATACTATAAGCATCATTACAAACATATAGTTATATTATTATCAATATTATAGTAATAATTACTATAAAAATGATATTCGTAATTATAATTATCTTACTATGCAGTTATAGTTGCAATACACAATTTTTTCTCAGAATGTAACTGCATATAACAAAAAAGTAATGTAAAATTAAAAACAATATACATATAATAAGTAATCTTGTTTTACATAATAAAAGAATGTTTAAATATTTGTAATTTTTAAGCAGATTCGTAATTTGTATGAGTATTTTTTTCATAATTTTGAATAAACTCTTTAATTTAAAAAAACAAAGTATTAATATTATTTTGCAGCAATAATTAAATTTTTTCAATTTACAAACGCTTGTCAAAGACATTTCCGAGTTGTTTAAATTGATCACTTCTATTCACTGAAAAAAACGGATTAGTTAATTTTAATTAATTTTCTACATTTTTGCTATTTCTCTCTTTCTCTCTCTCTCTCTCTCTCTCTCTCTCTCTCTCTCTCTCTCTCTCTCTCTCTATTTATCTCTATCTATCTATCTATGTATCTATCTATCTATCTATCTATCTATCTATCTATCTATCTATATTTGGCCTATCGATCGACGGTCTCGTGTGTCAAAGCGATATTAAAACGCTATCCGTTTCTCGAGCAATGAAGTAAATATGTCGGAGGCAATGTAGAAATACGATCAGTCGAGACCATGTTCAGGTATTTCCCGTTTCCCCGTATATCTTCACCACTTGCACTCGTTTCTCAACTTTTTCATCACGATGTCCTCTGCATGTTTCATAAGGATCCCGCGCGAAAGTGTAAAAACCGGCGTCGGCAATGGCTCCACGAATGAATGAAGCAGTAAAGTGAAATTTGCAATGTGACATTCTCGACAGTCATTTGTGAAAATCTTGAAAAGATCGACCAATTGATATAAGAAACATATAAAACGATTAAGATGTACCGTGAATGTATTAATGAACATGGATTATTAATCCATTTGTGTTATAAACATAAATTAGTGCAAGTTATTTACTTAAGAAATAAAAAATATTAAAAATTTTAATTTTAATTTTCCGTGAAACACACCTCTGTTATTTTCAACTATAATTAAAATCAATGAAATATCGCAATGCATTCTTTCTTTTTTCATTTATACCCAGAAAGATTATGGATGATATATTGTTTCGAATAAAATATTAATTATGAGTTGTCATATTGTGTGCCAAAATGCTTTTCTTTGCATAAAAATATACTTGTTATAATTCGTTAACGTTTCCTGACATATTATTTATTGTGCATATTTTGCCGGCTAACATTAATTAACGAAAGTCATACTAATATTCGAAAGAACGAAACGCGTCGACGATATAGCACGCGTTTTACATGCTAGAAAAATTTTCGTGAGATATTCCAGGACTTCGTCAAAAAGTCGAGCTACGCGCGTTAGCTTTGTTCCCATGACGCTTTGTCCGTGAATGAAAATTATTGTAGTTTTCCGCATATAAAAAGACCGCAAAAATGGTCTTTTTTCATAAACTAGATACTATAAAATTTATTTACAAAAATAGTTTGTCGAAACCATCTCAAAGACTAGTCAAAAGTCTAGAAAGTTTATACACATAGTTGTGTTGTGTTCTTATAAATAGCTATTTACAGAATAGTGAAATAAAAATTTATAAAAATAAACAAGTAAAGAAATTTGAAAATAAGTTTTGATCCAATTATTCAGTAAAAGGATGTTTTTCAACTAAATGTAGCTGAAAAATATATTATAATAACATTTTAAAATAATTGGCTTTAATATTATATCGATAAAAAAATCAAGCACTATTTCAATATTTTATGCATAAAATATACATTAAAGAATATATTATATATAATCTATTGATAAAAGAATATATATAATCTAACATTTCGCTGTTTAAAAAATTTGCATTTTTGTAACTTTTTTAAATCGTGGCACAATTCTAACGAAATTTTGACAAAGTTTACTGTGTTAAGCTTTCATAAATTTGTAATTTTATTTCACTATTACTAGGTCAAGTGCACATTTCTCGGATTTGAAGCGCATTCGTTGCAGTTCTCTCATTCTATTCGGTCAATTATCACCGACTCGCGGGAATGATCTAGCACTTTTTATACATCGTACAAACGTATGCCATATGGCATATGTACGTTCTTCCCACCCTTCTCTTTTCGAAAAATTAATGATGTCAGCAAAGGGCGGCTGCAGTGAGAGACGGTATAAAACCCGAAGGACATTTATTCCAACACTTACATATTTCTTTCATAAAGTGGGGTGAAACAGTTGCCGCGAGTTCGTGAAAATGTAATTAAAATGACGGGTAACTTTAACACAGATCAGGCAGAATAAATTACTCTGAGAAAAATGTATACTACAGTTTCGAAAACAATTAAGCTATCTTAATGCTGTCATTATGCAAGTTACATAACAGTAACTTTGATATCCGTTACTTCAACTTTATACTTTTTTAAATAAAAACATTTATTCCGTGAATTATATTATTTCCATGCATTATATTGAAGAAAATCCACAATGGAGTCTCACAAACAAGTACATTTCATGCGAAGCACGGGCTTTACAGCATTAAAGTTGCTGCATTTACATATATCTCAGTTCTTAATTTGACTATGTGCTACACAAGACTAACTGTTTGTTCTTTTTCCACACCTCAGAGGATTCAACTTCTTGCGTTCACCTTTTCTCCTTTTCTTTTCACATTGGAGAGAAGTTTGGCCTTGGGGGTGTGAAAAAGAATAAACCTATAAGTTGTATCAAATGTAACACATAATCATATAAATAATAAGATAAGCCGTATTAAGTGATTAATGTTTTTCAATAAGCAAATAGAAAAAAATAATACTGAAATTATTAACAATAATAATTAATATATTAATAATTTTACTGTTTTACTAACTGCACTACTCTAAATTCAACTAATTTGCCTTATCTTCATCTAGCATTTCGTGAAAATGCATCTTATTAAATGAAATATTATCAAAAAAAAAAAACGAATCACGATACGACGAAATAAATGCCCTCTCGGCTACTGCATTATATTCACGACGACAATTAGTAAGGATTAAGATGGGATCGGTGCCAGAATGACATCGATAAGCCACAGAGTGTTACGCAACCGTTGAGTGCGTGCATTGCGTGCGCAATATAGACGGCACCGACGCGTCGTAACGAGACGACGAGTCCTAATCGCTCCGCGCCCATCCAATATTGATATAAATGAATCACCAGGCGCTCCCCTCAAGCCGACTTCTCTATCACGGATGCCGGCACCTAAATTTCAAGGAACTTCGTGCCAAAGTTCCGTTACAGCGGCAGTAACTTATTCCACGCGCTCGCGGTGCCGCGATGTTCCCTTAAGTTTCACTACGAAGTTCAACGTTGATCTACCGCGCACACGACCGAACTATACATCGCACCGAACGTGGATTTCCGCAACACAAACCAGATTTCATCCGTCGCGTTTCCCATTGCGAAATGAAGCGAGGATATACGCTTACAATTTCCCTAATCGCGCCTGGATTTGCGCAGGTACGTTTACACAGTTCCCTCTCTCCTGCGCTCCTCGGAGAGGTCCTCACGTCGAAATGGACGGGAAAATGGACATTTTCCGACGCTGGAATAGCTACGTTTCAGAATCAAGTGGACCTCGCGATAAATTGTCTCCAGTCTATTCTTTCACTTTTATTTTTAAGCGAAAAGGATTGTATTTCAAGAAAAGAAAATGACAATTTCAGCAGTATGAGAAAACGCTTTACCCGACACGTACACGTACGCAGTGTACCGTATTATTTAAAAAGACCGCAAAAGAAACTCGGACTCTTCTCGTAAGCAGGAAAAAATAAACATATATTTTTAATCTGCTGTCGCTATCACGTTACGCACACCAAAATATATAGTGGCAGTTTCAAGATAAACATCCAAAAAATCAAAAAATGTCCTGCAAAAAATTATAATTGTTTGTGCTAATGTCACGTTTGTTGTATTCATCCGTTGTTAAAATTTCTGCACAATTGTTTGACTTTTTTTTTCTTTTCGCAATCAATCGCTTTTTGCAATATCGCATTATCGGCAAGCTAAGCAAGCTGCAAACGAGAAATTACTTACGAGCGGGCTAGCCGATGGCCGTGCGCGTGGACTTTCGTGTAAACAGACTAGTTTGTATTCTCGGGGCAACGTGCACGCGCGCTTTGAGCATTGACTTGTAAAACGAGACCAAACAGGAGGTCTTCCCGTGGGACACGTCAAAGCGAGTCTTCCGTCGCTCCCGGTAATCTTTGGCTTAATGACACGACATCACGACGCTTGTGTCATGAATTATCCTTAGAAATTCAAAGCAGTCCAATGGTCGCAATTAAGATTCGGAATACGCAGGTCCCATTTGCCGTCCGTGTGGCCCAGATCTTTTTGAAATAAGTTTGCCGAATATAAAAGAGTCATCTCTTTCTAAATACCGAGATACAAAGTGCTGTTTGAGTATTTTTAAAGATGTAACCTCATTTGCAGAGAAATGTAATTACAATTAAACGCAGAAAAATATTTAATGTACACGCTGACAAACGAATTTGAGTCATAAGAATGAATAAAACAACCTGTCATGTTTTGCTGAAAGTCACGTTTTGAATAATACGCAGTAATATGTACTTTGATAATCCTTGAAGTGACTAATGTGATACTTTGTTATTCAGAATCTACTATTAATAAAGCGCAGTGACATGCATTTCATTGTTAATTACACCCTTAAAAATGATGTGCACATTTTCCTTAATTGCGCGTGTTACAGTTAATAACAAGTTACAATAAGAAACTGTCATCGCGATAATTCACTTTGACAAATCACGATACACGATAAAATGAGATCCGAATGGGCAAAATCAATCGCCAAGAATCGAAACTTGCGTACTTGTGATTACATCGCTTTCCTCGAATTGATATTTCCCTTCTATTTTCATTGGACACAAATCAAATTTCGATGCGAGGAGTTGCTGATTGAAAATCAAAGGCCGCATTTCCGCGGAGCTACCGAGATTTTCCTCTGTCACAAACGTTGCGAAAACGGAGTACGGATTTATTCACGCGTGGAAAGTAAACCTAGTAGTTCGCAGTAGCACACTCGGATTAGAATTGATTTCGATTTTACATTGTAAATTTGAGAAGAAATCACTGAATGGAAAATCAAGGATTGCATTATCATTTTTAAATCGAGTTTTTCACATTTTTTTCGTTTGTTAAAAGTAAAGACTCAAATATATCAGAATCGCAATTTTTAAAAACATCGTGCACAAATTGCACACAAACACACACAATTTTGTACATCATAACGGTTCACGATGTGTTAGCATTTATCACTCACGATAAATTCTTTTCGCAACATAAAAAAACCAGATAATGTTCATACTTTTACGAACAAAATTAAACTTACGTAATTAGCACTTTTTAAATTTGTTTCCACATTTGTCTATTGCGAATTAAAATAATCATGAAATTTGAGTTACTATATTCACATTTTTACATTGCACAAAAATTATTATTCACACTTTAATTTAATAAATTTAAAAAGTCTGAAGTTTGTACGTTTGTTAATTATTATATATAATCTAAATCTTTTACACGTTTTCGAAAACATTTGTGTAATTTCGTATAATATTTAACTATCAAAATTTTTCTGGGACCGAGAACACCAAGACGAATATATGATCCCACTTTTTAAATCTGAATTAGTGAAATCGTATTGATTTACAGTGGTGTGCTTATAACTGTAATCAATGCAATCAATGCAATTATTCATTGTCTTTCCGATTAAAAGGGGAAACTCGCGCTAATCGGAATTCAGTGTATTGAAAGACAGTACATAATATATCATCGATTGACAGTTATATCACAGAAATCAACTTATTCATCACTATCTGTAAATAATACACCAATTTGATTTAAAGAGCACATGTTAAATTCACAAATTTCGGTACGCGTTTGCTTTTTATATTGTTATTTATAGTTTTCGTTAATATCTCGGTTTAAAATGCGCAAATTTAATGCGATTTTGTCGGGGCACGCTTGTTATCCGTACATAATAGGAATCGACAGTCACACATTTTTACGATCTGACCAATTCAAAAATATGTAATCCCTTTTTACAAATTGGAACGAGTAAAATATTCGCCGAAAAGAACGATACCAGCCACCGATCGCACTTCCGCGATCCCATGAATTTTAGAATTCGCTGTTCTCCACATTTTCCGTGCTTATTACATCCACCGTTATCTAAATTATGCATACGCATTGCACGTTAAAACACATGAGCGTGTTTGTACTTTTCACGGGAAGAGGGGGGGGGGGCATAAAAAAAGACCGGTAAAATCAACGACAGCATTCCCGCGATTCGATGAATTCGGAAAAAAAACTCTGTTATTCTAATAATTGCATCCGTCGTTATATAAACTTTTGCGTTCGGCGCAGGTGAAATATATGAATTTAATGCGAACGACATTTGCAGTTCGCGCGCACAAAAATATAATAAAATTGATGATAGCATTTTCACGTTCCCCGATTTAAAGCTTCGCACGTTTTTAATACTTTCCGACCGGCGTGTTTATTCGCGAAGTCGGTTTCACTCGCGATTTTTTTTCTACGCGTATACTTGAAACGCGGCGCCGATTTGTTGATATGCATTTATTTATGACTCGCGCGTATGCAAGATACGATAAAAACGACGCAGTCCCCTATCGTTTTCACAGTTTCCGCGACCGAACGCTCGGAAATTTCAATTTTTCAACGTCTTTCTAACGACCCTCACGTCCGGAGTTTTCACACGCGCGGCAAATTAACCCACGAGAGACACCGTCGCTGCCGATACAATCGTAGGATGTACTGCGTTTAACGTTATCCGAATTCCTCGACGCGAGCGCGCCGTTTCGTTTTCGTTCGCGTACAAAAAGAACGCTCGACGATTCCCGACGAGTTTGCTCCTTTCGCACGTTTCACCGTGCAAATTCATACGCCGTCGCACGCGACCGATCCGAGGCGGCTGAACTTTTTTTTTCCCCGTTTTACCTCGCCCTGAACGTCGCGGTGCTCTCGTATCGATAACCCCGAAATGCAATTCGCCCGTGTTCGCGTCTATCTCCGACAGTTTGAGTTAATTGCGTTGAGTTGGCTATGAAAATTCTCGAAACGAGATTTTCGAAGGACGACAAAGTGAGAAACGTTTAAAAAGCGCACGCTCGCGTTCGGAGAAATTCAATTCTCGTACGTCGTGATGCGCGAGATTTGTTCAGAGATCACCGTATTTTCATCGCACATTAGATAATTAAATCGCTCGCGCGCGCGACACACACACACAAACACACACACACACGTTTGTCATCGCGACGAGTTTTCACCAGGTCAATTTTCCACGCACAATCATCGACGCATCGATCCTCGGAGAGACGTGAAATTTCCCGTCGGATACGCATGTAAATAGCGATAATCTCTTCGCTCGTATTTACATCGCGCTCTCACAGCGCCGCGTTTCGCCAATAAAGACACAAGGCACGTCAACAAGAAGTGCCAGGACAGGCCGTTGTTGAACACTCGACAAATATGCGTCCTTGATTTTCCAGTGATTTCATCCCGCGCTATTTCTCGAACGCTTAAATTCCGAAAAGAGAATCACATACAGGTTAGGTCACTGCGAAGGTACTGTGAAATTACAATACCCCCGTGACGAAGCGGATTCCCTCGCACTTCGAGCCCTCTGAGACGCGCAAGGAGAGCGCGAGCTCGCCAAAAGAAAAAGAAAAGAAAAAATTCGGACGGTCGCACTTCCGCGGCGGATCGTCAAGCGGCGTTCGAGATCGGAGAGTCGTCGTCGCTTCGAAACGACGAACCCGGAGGGTTCACGTTAACAGGCCAATTTCCGGCCCCGACGCACTCCGGTTTCGGACGACGCTCTCTTTCGCATTTTCCACTTTCACGTTACACAGGTTCACAGTCGGGAGGGAAAAACATCTCGTGCGCGCGCGCGCGCATACACACACACGTACACGTTCGACGCTTCGAGTCGTTGCCCATTCCGTTCCGTCGCTCCAAGTCGCGGAGCTCGTTTCAATCTCGATCGGTATCAATCGATACGCCGTGCGGTGGTCCCGGTTATCTTGCGCTCCGGTAAACCCGGAGCGCGGAGTATCGAATCTGCGGCACGGGGCTCGTTCTCGCGGGTGGATGGGAAGGAGGACGACCGCGGAAGTGCGAGACGCCGAGAGATCGAATGCCGTTTTACGGTACTTACGAGACAGAGGATGCGGAGACCGATGAGACTGTAGCACATCGCACAGAAACCGCCGGAAACCGAAATAGAAAACCAGAAACTGTGTCTCACTGTCACTGTCACACGAAACACACTATCGAGGTCCGAGCCTCATTACATCCCAATCCTCGGTGCTTCCGGGAGTGCAGGGGGAAAAGACACGCTCGGGCCGATGATCTCGCGCGATCTCGGCCGAGGCGAGTCCCGCTGCCGCCGACGGCTGCGTGGCTATCTCCCTCCGAGTTCTCCACCGTCGGTTTTATCCGTCTCGGAGGACCTCCTCGGTTGGCTCCGGCCAGACTCCGGAAGTTACGGTCACAGTTACGCACCGAAAATCGCGCAAAATCGCTTTCGTATTATCACTGCGCGTACACACTGAAGTTGGCCGCGCGATCAGCGCGCCCGTCGCGTTTCACCGTGCCGCACAGGAGTTACGAGTCTCCATGATCGCGGAGAATCGCGCGGCGAGATGGACGGCGGCGGCAAAACGGCACACTTACGGCGACGATGGTGAGGATAATGAGAACGCGCGATAGGCGATAACCGTCGCGGCGCGATTACGTGGGGAACGGCGACGCGCGACGACGCACATTCCCTTCGACGGCGACGGAGCGACTGAGTGAGCGCAGGGGGCGAGTGAGCGTCTCTCCCCACCACACCTGCCTAACGACTGTGGCGGCGGCGGTGGCGACTTCCCCCACTAGTCTCGCTCGGCCGTACTCGGCTCCCCTCGTCACCTCCCGCGTTCGCCCTACGGAACGGTCGCTGCGCCGCGCCGCGCCCCACCTCGCGCACACCAAACTTCAAGTCGGTTAAAGATGCGCGCTCTCTTTCTCTCTCTCTCTCTCTCTTCGCGTCGGTTGACTGCAAACGCGTTTACGTGGAATTTTCGTCGCGCCCGGCTCGAATGTCGCGTATCACCGCCCGCGATCGCGTTACTCTCGCACGGCCAAGTTCGTATCGCGCAGATTGCAGAGTCCCCGCGACGATACGCGATCGAAGTTGTCCGACTGTTGTGCCGACGGCCTGTCTTAAATGAGAAGGGAACTCCTCTGGTTATCGATGTTAACGGTGACTTGTTGGCGCGCGAACGGTACACGGATTCTTCGGATACGAGAATACAGTAATCCGTACATATCGAGAGGTCTTGTAGTGCCTTCTCGCATGCTCTTCGGAATAGCGCTTCCGGGAAGAATGTTTATATTGATCTGAGACTGAGACAATCTCGACTCGTACCGTCCCGCGTCCTAACCTTAAACGACCGTCACGAGCCAACTAATACTACGTGATAATCGAGTCGAAATGACGTCGAGAGGGTTCCACGCTCGCGTGAAAAGAGCTGTTTGGAAGTTGCGACAAGGTTAGAGATAGCACAGTACCTCAAAGTTCGGAGTGCCGTTTTCGGCGGAATTCATAGTTTATCGATGTCTTGCTCCGACGAAGTGATACTCACGACTCGCATTCGCATGTTTCGATGTTCACGTGCGCGATTTGCAACGCTTGAACTCGTGACTTCGTGCACTTCAATTCTAGTCAAACGGACGCTTTCTCCAACCAGTGAATTCGCTTTCTCCAACTTGCCATCGCGAGATGACGTAAGTATTCTTATCCATTAATACTTGATATCGCTACGTACGAGGAAACGAAGTTAGCTTAGCCGTTGTTTGTTTTGGCAGCGAGTTACAAGGCCACACACCACTACAGGTCACTCAAGGATAACACACCGACGTCAACGTCTACTCCTGCTTCCGCTATCATTCGGCGTTCTTTCGATACCTCCTATCATCAGCCTATAGGTAAGTACCGTTATTAATTGTAACTTACAAATGTGCAGGATGATATAGGTAACAGACAATTATGTACAGAGACGTAGACTTAACGTTATTCATATTCTTATACTTTTATATAACTTTTATTTTATATTTGCTATTTTTTATTTACAAAATATGTAAAACTAATATAACATGAATTCAGTGATATCCGTATTAAAAATTTTATATCAGTATTAAAAATTTTAAGGATACAGATGAAAAATGGAAATTCATAAAAACCACAATTTGAAAATATGAAATCTATATTAATTTACATCCAAAGTCTCTTTTGTGAATTATTGTTTGACCAATATGTACCATATGCTACTTGTTTATTTGGCTTTATCTATTATTTATAACTATTGCTTTTCAATATTATTGTTACAAGTATAAAACAACGGTGTCGTGGAGTATTTTGTCAATCGTACGAGTGAGAAATAAAGTATTGTTTCGAAAATATTTGTTTCTCATACAGACACATTTTATTTGACAAAATAATAGTTATGCATTCACAAGCTTTTTTGTTTCCAACATTACTGCTGAAATTATTAATGCATCTGTGTTAAAAAAAAAATAACGAAATCATTCCGACAAGCGGAATGAAAGGACAAGTTTGTTGACGAGTGATATCTGATTTTTATTTATTATATTTTGCTTAATAAACGTGTCCATTTAGTTTGCTTAAAATAACACAAATTTATTATAGCGCAACAATGTTTTATTGTAAAATTTATGCTTCTTCTCTATATTTAAAAATAGATACTAAAAAAATTATGTATTAAAATCTAATTTAAATTAAAATTAATTTTCCTTTTAAAAAAATTGAGGTAGTATCTTTCCTCTTTATTTTTTGATATTTTACGTTAAATAAATTTCTAAAATAAATAATTAAATTATATTCTGAAAATATGTATGCATGCAAAATATTTAAAAAAATTATTATACAAAACAACTTGGTTTAAAAAAAAAAGTGAATTTTATGAACAATTTTAAGTGAATTGTCTTAAAATATATTAAAAACTTAATATTTCTTTAGCGATAATCGCATGTTTTTGATGATGAGCAATATTGGGCGAGATATGATTTCTGCTAATTTACACTTCCGTAATGAATCGTTAACGTGGCGATGGAAGGCGTTTCCGTGTCTCTTCATCCGCTCGTTCGCTGCCATATCAGGAAAATCGTTTAAACCGGCGCGTCCGCCTTCGCGTTTACAATAAATTACCGCGCGAGATGCAAGTGGCAGACGGGAAATTATCCACGACGAAGGAAAACAATCCAAGGGAGAGGTCGCAAACTCCCTCGCATTTAAACGCACGTCTGTCTCGAAAATTGTAGAAAACAGCGAAGTTTCTGTTGACGTGGAATATGCTCCACCTTCGCTTTTCTCACCTGTACTTATCTAACCTTTGGACTAAATTAAAGGAAATTAATTCTATCTTTGCTCCTTTAACAAAATATGAAACAACAATTTAACAATCGTTATGTAAATGGAATTGGAAATAAAAAGAATTAAGACACATCAAGGAAATATATATAAAAATAAAGTATTATATACAAGACAATTATATGTTACATGTCATATAAAAATATCGCATAACTAACTCGTATACATTATATTGATTAAACTTAAATCGTCTGATGACCGAGTAATATCGAATAATTTATGATTACTGTATGTTTAATTCGCATTCACAATCTTTGAAATCGCGCAAGATAACAAGGCACATAAAGTCTGTGCATAACCACAACCGGGCATGATATCACTGCCACCCTCGAAATTCATTCGTCGGTATCTCCCGGTGAGAATCAACCGCGGACAAAAGAGCATCCCCTATGCGACAGCATCGTATAAACAATGCGGATCGCGATTTACATCGCGGAAGGAGGACGAGTCGTCTCTCCTCTCTCATCGTCAAGGTGTTTCGAGAGTTTACAAAAGAGATGCGCGGAGGTTGCCTCGCTCCCTCCCTTCTTCATCCCCGGTAATCCCAAAAGTCCATAAATACTGGAAGGGAGTTTATTCTCCGAAGGGTCGTTTGCAGGATCGCAGTTGTACCCCGTGACACGGCGCGGCACCGCGATGACGCTTTAATCTAACGACGGCCCGAAATGCGCTCTGAAGCGTCGTGCAGAATTTGTGGTGTCGTTTCGCACGGCCGATAACGCCTCGATAACCACAGCCGCCAGGGCTTGCGAGATGAATCACGGGAAGCTCGAATCCTTTAGGAATTCAGATTCTACACTGGTTAACTTCAAACGAAAAGCTAACAGACAAAGATTAATTATTTAGAAGGAAAATTTAATATTGTATGAAGAAATGGGAAAATGATTAGGGAAACCAAAAAGTGCTAAAATTTATATATGATAATCTTTTGATTATGATTTTACATCTCTTTTATTTAAATATTATAATTTAATAATATATACAGAATATTTCGAAAAGAAAACACGTTATATATCTATAAATTGAAAAATTGAATTTCAATAATTAATAGAAAACGAAAATTGATCAAAATAATATAAGTCGTGTAAAAGTCTGATGTTCTATTCATATAACATACTAATTTGTATAATATATATATATATATATCGGTATCTTTTGAAATTACTTCGTAAAAACTAGTATATTATCTTCACTACCAATGTAAATCTTTAGGATATGTCTTTCTATGATCTACCATTGTTGCCTAATTAACCGAACAACCAAATCCTTGTCACGGTCCTTCCCTCGGTATTTGTATGTCTATTTTATCCCGTTTCTACCTCGGTGTAAACGATTCGTGCCGGCGATTTCGGACAACACCAGGCCCGGTGGCAAACATCAACAGTCGAGGATGCAACGTAAACCTGGACAGAATCGTTCGTGGCGTGTTCCCCAGCACGCTTCACAGTTCACAAGACCATGACAATTGCCGGCGCGTTACAGTCAGTTCCGCAGCATTAGGGCAGCTGGTCCAGTCGAGATTCCGAGTATACTCGAAAAGGGACGAAAGAAAGGGAGAGAAACAGCCAGGCCGTAGAGCGGGGGTGTAGGGGAACCGTAGGTGGCCTATTGTCGAACTAGAGTCCGCATTCTCCTTTAACCCTCCGTGCCGCCATTGACTATCTTTCGGTTCATGCCGACGACGAGAAAACGAGTAGAGACTCATCCACCCAACAGCGTAATGGAGCGATCGAGGATGCTTTCCCTGAAATCGTTGGCTACTCCTACTCCGATCGCATTTATTAACTCACTGTATTCGATTACCGTCTACGAGACGACATGGGGCGAGGAAACTTATGTGATTGCATTGTTGCATAAAAAAACGGACAGAAATTCTATCGATCTTATGTTGTAGAAAATTATCCAACAGACAGAGGATTTTATTTTTACACTTTAAACTTCATCATGAAGAGATATGTAAATATCCTATTTCGTGCAGAGACGTGTCTTAATACTTGTAAATGATTTATCTTACGTATGGTGCTATTTTAAAAAATTCTAGGTGATTTTGATTTTTTATAAAAACAATTTTTTTTTAATATTTTTTATTGCAAGTTGTAGTATGTATAAAACAGATGATATTTATCTTCCATTTTTTTTTAATGTCGGAAGAGTGTTTCAAAAATCGTGCGGACCGTTAAACACTCGATATGATTCTCATTATATATATTACACAAGATTAATCCGTAGGATGTTTACTTTGCATATGACTCTTATCTCCTACAAATATTATCTTCTATACACTATTATCTCTTCCCAGCTCATATTTCGTAAATAAAGAATGATAAGTCTATCAATTGAAACTAGCAGGCCTATCTTTAAAGGCCGACAAAGGCATAAAGATTCAAAATGCCGAAAGGGTTCGTGCACTATTATTAAACTTCAATTTTATTTAAGAGCCTTTATTTGCTAAAGTTGTTTAAAGTATGAATTTCAGGTACTTGAAGCCAATTATAAATTATTAAGAATTTTTTTAGTATCAAAATATAAAAATATTTATTAAAATTAAGCTTTTTTACGCTAATAGAATTGATTTACTTACTTGAACGCTTTATAAAGACTTATGTAATTATGATTTCAAGTTTTTCGATTAATTAATAATAATAAATTTTTTTATATTTAGTCTTAAAAATCCAGTTTGATTTTCAATTATTTTTATTTTGATGTTGAGCTTCATTGTCTTTAGAGCTGCATTCTAGAACGCAGGAATCTGTCGGTTCTGTAAAGTTTTCTTTTTCAAACGAGACTAGACGTGTTCCATATGAAGCGATACACGCCGGCGGGAGCGGGTTCAATAAATTCGTAAAACACGGCAGTTATACGGACGTCATAAAGTTGTCCGATGAGTATAACGAAGACGGTTAAATGCTATGTGTGCGAGTGCATCTCTCTTCGAGAACCGGACTAATTGTACGCGCAAAGATATTCGAAGAAAAAAGAATCAAAACGAGATTACATGAAAAAATCTTGTCACTGAGATATTCCAGGAATGCAAGAGAACATTACTAATATAATCCTTTTTCAAGTTGCAGTCTGGTCAATATATCAATTATTAATTGATTCTTGTTATCTAATACAGTAATCTTTAAAAAATAGCAAATAACTGAATAAAATATGAAATAATATATCAATAAATAAATAATAATAGTTAATTTAGTCAATATGAAGCCAATTATAGCAATGGAAAGTTGAACGTTTTAAATAATCTGAAAGGATAACTTTTTGAAGAAATATTCGAAACAAAATTATTTTACTATTTCGAAACTTATTTGATATTTGTTAAAAAATTAGTTCAACAGTAATATTGTAATTAGCGTTTTATTTTTATGTTTTATTAAAGAAAAAATTAATGCTTTGTGAACATTATTACGTATTCGTTACTTATATTGAATTATTTTATTTCTACATGCACATAACTCACCAGATTTCATATGACATAAGCGTGAGAAGAATTTTCTTTGTTAAGAGAGGATTTTGTTCGCACGTATGTATATGTGTATATATGTGTAGACTTAGTATTCCTTTCTCAAAGAAGCAAGAGGAGGTGAAAAGATGCTCTGTCATACAGAGACTATCAAATTTATGATATAGACGATTAATGTATATCCGTTATCAATTATTGACTAATTGGCAGGCATGTACTCGTATATGTATGCACGTGTATAATACTTACGTAATTTTTCTACGTTATTATTCTTCCTCCGCGACGTTGACGCGTATCTGTAACATAAAACGACAAAAGTTATTAATACGATGTAGGATAGACACCACTCGTGCATTTGCATGTAAGTTATATTTATATATGTTTTGAAGATTGAATTTTAAGATTCTGGGAGCTACAGATACACGAAGTATATATGTAAAGCAGCACTTAATTTAAATATAATTCTTTAATTATCTGCATTTTCTTCGTTATAATCTGATCGCGATAATATACAACGTCATTTGCATTAATTTATGTTCACATTATATTTTGTACTGTGGAAGCATAACTTCTTGATTGAGTTGTATCTACAAATGGATAGCGTTGTACAAATTGCACAAAAGAAAAATATATGCGTGAAGAAAAATAAAAGGTATAATAATTTATAAAGTTCTCATTAAAAAATTGTAATGATTGACATCAAGATTTGTTTTAGATCGATTTCCTATAATAATGATTTCTTCTTATATCATCATGTTTCCTTATAGATAAGAGTGCTTGTAATTATTTAGCAGAAAAATTTATCAATATTTCATAACGGTAAAAAATATGTCAAAGTTATATTTGAAATTATTAAAATTAATAAATTTAAAAAACATTAAAATTAATAAATTAAAAAATTTCTAAAAACGGTGCAAAAAAATACACGGAGAGAATTTTCTCTTAAAAATTACCCTGAAAATCGTGGTAATTGTGAGACAACGTAAACCTTGGAAAATTTTACCATACTTTTAATAAAATTTACAAAAATTTAGTAAAGTTTAGTAAAATTTTAAGAAAATTTGGCTAAGTTTTAGTAAATTTTACTATACTTCTAACAAAATTTACTAAAACTTAGCCAAATTTTCTTAAAATTTTACTAAACTTTACTAAATTTTTGTAAATTTTATTAAAAGTATGGTAAAATTTTCCAAGGTTTACGTTGTCTCACAATTACCACGATTTTCAGGGTAATTTTTAAGAGAAAATTCTCTCCGTGTACTAATTACAAAAATTGCGTTTTAAATTTCCAAGAAATGAAAGAAAATTATCAAACTCATATTGTGTATAAAATAATATTAAAATTAAAACATATATATTAATTGAGCGATCGTATCCCTGGTATCGATGGTATCCCTATATACAATACATCTGTTCGTGATTCACGTCGAAGATACCGGTATGTTGTACAGATTATAGACTAAGCTTTTGCATTCGAGGGATTTCGCTAATCCTTTCCCTATATGTAATCCCATTATCGGGCATTTTCCTTATGCAGCGAATATTGCGCGTACGTTGGCAGCGTGCGTTCTTTGAGATTACGAGCTTTCGAAAATAATTATATATTCGCGTTTAAAAAATTATTCAGGTAATGATATGACTTTTTATAACAAATTGATAAAACTAAAACTAAATTTTATCAATATCTTTTAAAAAAGAAAATATATGGCGTTACGTTTTTTTCTTCCTAACATGAACTTTTAGTAAATTATGTTCATCAATAATTATTCTACATTCCACGAAGTTCCTGGTTATACTATATCTATATTAAATTATACCTATGCTTAAAGTGAAGTGTATTTTCGCGATTAGAGAATTTTGGTCATGCGCCTCTCATCTACAAATTATTGTAAACCCACGCTCTTTGAGAGATTATTTCGACTCGGATCTTCGGAAATAATTATTATCTCCCAGAAAGATTAACGTCGAAAATACCCTTTTAAAACGAACGAGTTTTTTTTAATTTTTTTTATAAGAAAGAAAGGCGAATACCTCTTGCTTTCTCAGCCAGCTCGCAGTAATAACGTCTTCGGATATCCCGACACGCGTGAAATATGAATGCGTGCAGCAAGCCGAGTCGTGTTCTGTAACCAGCGTGTGTGTCGATGTGCCGATATGGTGACACGTATCAAACGCATTGATTTCGCATAGCCAACATCTCACTCGCGCTGCTGTGGTGTACACTCGGATACACGTACCTGGCTGCCCGCGCGTGTGTAATGGAGCCCCGCGGGACCCAGGATCCTTCCGAGACCCTTTCTATGTGTGGCAGCGGGATCGACTCGAATTAAAGGGGAACGACCCGGGAGTGGTGCCAACTTAATGAGGGACCACCTAGCTTTAACTGTTTGTTTTTCGAGAGACCGGGCCCTGGAAAGAGAAAATGCCCGCCTCGAACCCGCCAGAGACCTATATATGTACGCACGTTCATGGTCAGGCGATCCCATTTATGGCTTGTATCGCCAACCCTATTGCCATAACTTCCGCGATTTGGGCGTGAAATTACACGCGCAGGAATCGGTATGAAAAGATCGTCGATAGTTCGATAAAGGTGTTCGATCCTCGTTCTCTTCTGACCGCTGTCCTTTTTGTCCAGCTTTCCATTCTGCGCTCGATCAGGCTCTACCTGAGCAATTTGTTACTTTATCGGGTGTGTGTGTAATTTACAACAGTGTGATACGCGCTGTTTCTCGCGCTAAAGATAACCATTCGATTGATTTATTTCGATGATATCTTCCCACGCTTTGAATTTATTTTTCCTTCATTAACAAAAATAATTATCAGCATTGGTCAATACAATTAATTTCAACAGAGGAAATCAAATGTTTATTCTAAGTAGAAATAATAAGATTCTAAATAGAAAATAAAAAATTAATATATTACACAGTTTATATAACAGTTCACATTCAATACTTGCATTTAAAAATGTATAGCTAATAAATTATCACTACCTTGTTCAGCGTACTATTTAGTAACATTGATTTTTGCATTTTATGCGATTATTTCTAATAAAAAATTACCTACAAATTTAATAGATAATTTACTTTTAAAAACAAATCACTGCGTTTACAATTATTATATATAATGAGCAAACATTATTATTCGCAAGTTATTTTCTAGCTGTGATTATGATAATGTATTAGCCGAAATAAAAAAATGTAAATGTTCTTACTGACGCAAAATGGAAAGATTGACATTTCGACATGTAAAAATTTAAACGGTGAGAGAGAATAAAGAACTTCCTCCGATAAAGAATTTCCTCCGATAAAAGCATCGCAGAGATACTGACGTTTCGGCGACTGTGTGGAGGCTATCGGTCATTATTTATCGGAGGATGAGCTGTCGCCCTAAGGCGAAATTAAAATCCGAGAGTTGCCGATAAGACGAAGACGATGGAACGTGAAGCGAAACGGAGAGGCAAAAGAGGGAGAAAGAGAAAGAGAGAAAGGGAGAGGGGAGGGGGAGAAGAGAAGAGACACACAAGGGTCGCTCAAGCACATACGATAAAGCGCTCTGTGAAAAATACGCGTACGTAGCACTCGACCACGATTTAATTTATCGTCGACAGGCGGTGCAGGAAAAGGCGTAACGATACGACTCTTATGAACATTGTATTCACATTGCGTTATTCATACTTGCCGCAAGCATTCGGCGACACTTTTACTCGAGAATTTTCACCGGAAGCACACAAAGGAAAATCGGAAAATGATTGATGAGTATCCCAGACAAGAATAGCAGCTTCTGCATTTATATTAGGCATTTTTCTTTTCTTTTTTTACTTATTATATTAATCATATAGTATACAGAGTCTTTCTATTGTGTTTTTTTTTATTACATTAATTTCTCGCAAGATAAAACTTGAATTTATTTCCTTTTTATAATTTCGAAGGTTCTTCTGTTAGAGAATATATACTTTTTCTCTTACCAGGAGAATATTCTGCTTATTATATCAATACATATACATATCTGTCTCTATTCCGTGCACGCATCCATCTATTTCTATAATTTCTCAGAAGATTAAACTCAAATCTTCTCCTGCCTAGTTATGCACGATCAAGCGAAACGCAGCGGGACTTTCGCAGGAGTGCTCCTTCAAACGAATATATTTCTATTAACGTATCCCGCATGTCGTTCGAGTCTTCCGCGAGCTGAAACATGAAATGTCACTTACTCGGAACACATCGCTCGGCATGTATAGGTAGGCATCTCGACCGATCGAAAATAGACTAGTCCGCGACAGAATGGAAAGTTTATTATCACAAAGTTTATTTCAAGAATCAAGGATCTATTATTATATGCATTTCTTTTAATTGTATATTTTACAAAATTAAAAGCATAACAAATACTCTTACCATTCTAAATATTGTAATAAGATATTGATAAATTGACTTATCTTAAGCACTATATTTTTGGAATTGTAAAGTAAATCGAGCTTTTTCCTCAAATATTTAAATGCACATTATAGTTGATATATGGTTAATGCTAAACTTTCTCTCTCTCTCTCTCTCTCACTCACATACACACATCTATGGATGAAAAAGACAGCATTATAAATTATCCAACGCGTCCGACCGGTGCGATTTAAAGTCGCTCGGAGAGAAAGGGTTGTCCCGACAAAAGGAGACGGATGACGGAAACGTTAACAAGGGTGCTTCTCTTCGATGTCACCGATTCGTCTCCTTGACGTTGCATTTTGCGAAAGGGGATTGCGGAGTGCAGACGACCCTTTGTGCGTTTGCCGTATCGTACATTTTTATTAAGCCCGAATAATTGACGCGAAATCTGAGATTGCCGCCGGCGCTTTATTCCATGAACCTTTTCAAATTCATTGACCTGTTCGAAACCATATGCCAAATTAAAATAATGATGCGTCTATTTTCGTCTAATATAACATTAAATATTGATTTGAATCTTTGCAATGTATTAGGTATGTCACATAATTTGAAAATTTTTTGTAAAAGAAACAAGTTTATTGTAACATGCACGTATTTGGAAATTTAAGACGAATATGTGTTAGTATTTCTGTTGGCCCACATTGCTATTCTTCATAATTGTATAGTATTATCTATATATAAATTATATGTTGCGTCTACCTAATTTGAAACCCAACACCGAACGCGTGGCGATCAAAATTTAATTTTCGCAAATATGCGGCAATATGTGTATAGTAAAACAGAACGGGGGAGGGGGACGGATAAAGGGGACAGAAACATTGTAGCACGGCGTATATAGCCAGCGTTGGCGCGTGAGAGGCGGGGATGATTTTAATTAATATATACTTAATTAAGTCTCTCCCCGTCGAAGGTATTGTCGTTGCGCCACGGGGTCGTTATCTATGCCATGCAGTGCGCGGGTGATTTACTAATAGAAACTGCACGGGAATAGTTCGTCTAGTTAAGCCCCTTCGAATACACATCGGTTTATTGTACGCTCGGGCGATGCGGCGTTGCGAAACACATCCGACGCCCGCTATATACATATACGCAGCCTCTATTAAAGCCCCGCCAATGTACTTTGCCGGCGCACGCGTTCGAGCGAGACTGCGCTGATGTATCGATAATGCAAAGTCGCGATGAGAGAGATTCTCTCTCTCTCTCTCTCTCTCTCTCTCTCTCTCTCTCTCTCTCTCTCTCTCTCTCTCTCTCTCTCTCTCTCTCTCTCTTTCTCTCTCTCTCTCTCTCTCTCTCTCTCTCGATTAATCTAATATCTTGATACGAAAACAATCGATGTCACAATGTTACTCGAAAGTACATGAAAATGAGCGTCAACGATATGATATTTATCTTTTCATCTTCAACTCCTAAAGCGAATTGACTTTATAGACTTTTATATGTTTTATTTTTCATTAATGCTAAATATAATTATGGATTGATTGTTTAATTAAAAACATATAATTAATTTATTATATAAAAGAAATAAAAATAGTTAGAAATGTCACCCAATGAAATAGTATTTTATCCTACGGTAAAGATAACTACTGTATCACATTTTACCATGCAAATTTAATAGAAATTAAGAGTTTAGTGTAATATATAGAAGTCTGTAGACTGTAGATGATTTTGACTTGAAATTCTGAGAAGAGTTATCATAAAGTGTCGTAACATCTCTTAGTTTTACGTAGTTATTCTTGTTTTGTAATTAAATTTTAAAATAATGCTTGAAACAGTTTCGGGTGACGCAAGAATAATTCCACTAACGCCACAATTTTTATTTTTAATGGGAACAAAGACATGGAGTATTATTGCCGAAAATCCCTTATCTCTGAAATCTTATGTAACCGCCAGAGATAGATTCGCACGAATTTGTATCATTGTCGTTTGCACATATTTTGCAGTAGTACATTAACTGTGTTTTATTACACCTGCAATTCAAGATGGTGGTCCCGAAAGTTTCCGTTCGATACGCCGACCACCTCATGAATATATTCACAAGCCCGGCACAAGAATACGAGACAAAGATGTTAACTGGTGACTCGGGAAACGCTTTCCTCCTTTAAAGATCGTCTTGTTAGCGCGACGGCGCGCAATGCCACGATGCTCATCGAAATCCCTTACCGCTCGACTTTAATGTCTTCAGTAACCAACCGTAAAAAAGTGTGCATGTGCGTTCATGTGCATACATCTCTTACGAGATTGTACTTTAATTTTATTTAAAAAAATTAGTTCTTGATACCAACTCTAAAGCAAGCTCTAAAAAGCTATTATCTTAATAATTTTCTCATTTGACACAGTCTTGAAGTGTGATAAATTATTTATGTATTTGTTTTAGTATAAAGAAGTAATGATTATATGATTATTTAAATTTTGAATTGTGTAACGCTGGAGCTGCTGATTAAATTTTAATAAGTTTGTGAGATTATTTTACGAATATAAAAATTAGATAAAAACACAGTCATAGAATTTTGACAAAATTCAGGGGTAATAGGTGCTGAGAAATTCCTTTAACTGCAAAAAATTTGAATATTCTCCACTTCCCCTTTTTTTATTGGCGTCGCATAACTTCCACTAAAAAAAGGAGGAAAATAAAAAAGATCGTCGGCCGAGTTACAACCGTAGACGACAGTCCGAGTGGAATTTTAACGCATTATTTTGCATCGCAAATGCGACCGCCGTCAGAATTTTCGCAAATTTGGCGGCGTGACGTCGCGCACAAACTGCATAGGCGAGATCATGAATGCAGTCGTCGGTGCGACGTAAACAACCTACAAGAGCACTGATTTTTAATTGTCCCATTATCGTAAACGATCGATAGGTGTTAATTAACCATAATTCTGTCAATCTATTCCCCGCTGCTCGTTCGCATTTTATACGAGAGAGCGAGAGGGAAAGAGAAAGACACTCCCGGTGGTCCAACCCGGGCTTGATTTATTTCCAACTGCATCGTTCATTTCCGACACTATCTTCATTTAAAGTCAACTCGTTTGTCCCTTGCTTTCTCATCATCCTTAACATTTTTTCCGTATCGTAAGGCTGTTTCTTACTTGTCCGCGACAAGTTTCTATCGATAATAGAAATCTTTCCCAATCTTCGAACATTGAAAAGTGTTGAATATTAAATATGGAAACTTAGAAAGAGATGAGTAATAATTGACGACAGTTTTTTTTTTGTAAAAATGTTTCAGCAATTAAAATATTTTTTGTAGAAACTTAAACTTTAAGAAAAATTATCGAATAAAAATTATTAGACATGAAATAGATCAAAATAATGTTTTGTTAAACGTTTGTGAAAAAAAACTATGCTGATTGAATAAGATATCACAGAAGTAATACGGTTTTGCTGAAGTAGGTATTTAAAAATTTCATTAAATACAGATCTGAAAACTTTGTTGTATTATTAAAATAATTTTATATGGCACTCAAAGAGAAAGAGTAGTTGCTCAAAAACTTTATCGTGCTCGAGTTTAACGTAATTATTTTGATGACGCAACAAAATTAGATCTGTATCTAGCCAAATTTTTAGAAGCTTCAGTAAAACCGTGTTTTTTTGCATATGTTTCGATAGTAAAATTGCTAGTTAGCACTTTTTAAAAAGAATTTAAAGCTGCTTTCTTTCGAAACGATGAAAAAAATTATTTGTTCAGCTTTGAATAGAGAGACATTAGTTGCACCTGCAAACACAAAGCGATTGTATCTTTGCGATTGAGACAGGGATAATTTGGATTTATATAATATTTCTAATTTAGTCCTGTTTTTTTTTTGGTGACATCACAATTAGAGATATTTTGATACCCACGTTTGTTACATAAACTAATAATCCAGTTATGTTTTAAAAACTTTTTTGACAAGAATTTATGTAATAAAGATATTACAATATTATTAGAAATTTACTACAAATAATTTTTTTGCATACTAATTTTTGTTAATTTTTAAGAAAATCGAATCTAATTCGATGCTATCGTTATTAAAATTAATATCAAAATATATAAATATTTTTCAAAATCAAAATAATCAATTATATTTACGTATTTTTACATTATATACATTTTTGTACAAATTTATTGCGTAATTAAACAAGAATTTATCAATTTTTGTAAGATAAATACATAAGACGAATTACATTAAAGCAAACAAATTGAAAGTACGAAATTTATAATCACGCTTTCGCAGTTCATAGCTCGTAACTCTGAAAATATCGCATAAATCTGAAAATCCTACATTCATGTCTGACAATTTAGTGAAATCTTTTCAGAAGTACTAATTTTAAATAGGACCTATTAATCAGAGATATTAGTTAAAATTTAGTATATAAAATCTCGAAGTCTTGAGTAAGTAAGTAAAACCTCACTTATTTAAAAGCTTAATATGATAAATTTGAAAGCTAAATTCACGCTAGCAAACTCACAAAATTCTAATAACTAACAATTTATCACAAAACTTCAATTTTTGGCATATCTTGAATGTAGTGGAATTTTGAAAGGCCGACGATAGAATTTAACTTGTCTTCGCCGAAGTATATACGCCTCGAGAAAGCATTACTCGACTCTCTTTCACACTGATATTTCTTTCTCGAACGTCGTTCTCAAGAATAGACGATAAATTTTATCGGTCCCGTTGTCAGTCTCAAAACGGTGCACGACCACTTCACGCTCGCACACAACGTTTCCTCAGCGATTCAATATTGACGCATCGTCGGTCACCCACATTATCGGCCCGGATTCATTCCTTCTCACGTTCTTCTACGCTTCTGAAACTGAAGCAGTCGCTAATTTCTTTCTCCGAACACTTAACACGGACACTCCTTTTTATTATTAATTAATGCAATTGTTGCTCTTTTGAACTTTAACACCTATATAAGTATTAAATATATTAAATTTCTATCTTGGATCTTTCGATTAAGAAATAAAGAAGTTACACAAGTTTTCTAAAATTTTATTTTTTTTATGCAATAATAATTTTTTAAATTGCAATAATATAGAAATATAATTTATTTATTATTATTATGACGGAAATATTTTTTTAAAATTTGATTATATGTATATTTTATATTTAATTCTATATTTAATTGTCACCTTATAAGAGTTCATCTAGAATAGAAGGAACTAAATTACATAAGAACGTAAATGAAAGTGGACAAATGAGTATAGAGACGACATCGCAGTGGATCCTTGATTCTCGTAATAACGCAGCAATCTTATTAATTCCTCTATGTCTTGATAAGTATAAAGTATACGTCTACTTCTTGTCTCTCCGCAGCTCTTACCAGACCTACGCGTATCAGCATCTGTCGGTGCGTAGACCGGAAACGCGTCGTTTACGTGCCTGTCATCCTCGTCATCGGACACAAAGCCCGGCGAGCTCGCACGAAATAGTTTCAACCCTCCGCGAGTGTACGAGACGATTCTCGCTATCGCGTTTTTCTTGGGCCGCTCTTCCCCGCGCTGGTAATGTGAGCCGCTTCGGGCTCGACAATGACGAAGGAAACCATAATTGGCTCCTCGTAGCTATTCCCCCGACACGAAAGATACGGAAACTCGATCGTCGGTAGGTATATCGGGGTTCTCGATTTCTTCGCGTTCGACGGTGTAATTAGGCCTCCCAAGTTCGTTGCAGTTTCAGTTCTAACGAACGTCTCTTTTTCCTAAAATGAGCGAATGATCACTTAACGTAATCTGTACGGATAATTAATTTTAGCTTATATTCTTGATTCTTGATATAATTATTTTCAGTTGTTTTATATATTATAATTATTTAAAATAAAACTATCTGAATTCATATAATCTACGTAAATAACGGAAACACGTATATATAAATATATATTTGCATGTCACAAAATTTATTTATTAAACTGTATAATTAAAATAACAACTAGCTCTATTAAAAAAGCATTGCGAACCTTAATGTTCAATTTTAACTAAATAAGTCCACAATTGATGAAAATTTGTTGGCTGACGCTTGCGGATTAGAAGAGAATTATGATGCGTACCGGTTTATAATTCATGTAACATTTTGTTACGGACGCGCTTTCATCCACCGCATGCGCATTGTTAATCGTGGAGAGGCGTGTGGAGCGGGTTGGTCGGAAGAAAGATATATTTACAACCTAGATGAATCAAATTAACCCGTTGCTATATATCATACTGCTTGGGAATACGTCGGCATTTGCAATTTAATTCGCAGAATTATCGCGACGTATAGCACGCTGCGTGTTCGCCAAATGTAACATCATCTTGTGAGCAAAATGCATTATGCAATAGAAACGAAGTAGCGGTAATAGGTTTCGCTTGAAGCGAATGTTAGAGCATTAATAATGAATCATCTTACAAGGTGTGCAGAAATTTTTGTTCTATATTTTCCAGAAATCATCGTTGGATCACATTAAAATCGATATTTGGGGAAAATTTGTTGTAATTAAAATTGATAGCGTTTTGATATAAAGATATACTATCCTGAATCTTTTTAACATAAAATTTTACATAGCATAATGAAAAAAGCGGTAAATTAAATGATAAAAATTTTCTTTTATTTTCTGTTTCTTTTATTTTCTGTTTCTTTTTATCAAGTTGTACAAATACATAAGTAAAATATTTATTTAGATAGCGATATGAATATCTTTGCTGAATCTTTGTTTGTCGATACGGCTTGCTTCTTTTCGATTTCAAATTTTCTTTTATTAACCTCTTCTGTGATCAATGAATTATATGTTGCTGTTTCCTATTCGACGGGGGTGTCTGGTTACGACTTAAAATATTTGTTAACAAATGTCGAAACCTCCGGCATGGCGCACCTGGGCCGCAACATGGTGCCGCAATGGTACGCGAAAAGCGCGTAACCAGCCCAGTCGGGCCCCCAGTACGGCTTTCCTCTTCCTTTCTTCCTCCCGGTTGGTCTAATAATTCGCGCCGGAATTATTATAATTTAATACGATACTGGGGCGCACATACCGCCCGCTCCGCAGCTTACTCCGCTGCGCGGAGCCACGGCCATTATTCGGCGTGTTTGTAGCCCGCGGCGGCGCGTAATAAGCCGGCTTATGCCCGCGTATCTCTCTTTGTCGTGTACACGCACGCACGTAACGCGGCCGCGACACGCCTACCTTATTCTTCCCCTCGGCTGCACCGGCACGACGTTGTATGCGGCATACGTGCGGACGTACGACGTGCGTAGGTCCGGCCGCATCTGCCGGTGCAGCCGAGGTCGTGGAATCCGAGAGGCCTCGGCCCCTCCTACTCGCCCTTTTTGACACCTTCGTCTTCGTCCGTCCCCTCATCCGTTGTCGTCCTGTCGTCGTTCTCGTCGTCGCCGTCGTGTGTCAGGGGGTAACGGCTAAGCTAAATTAATTCAAGTAGGTTCAAGTAGCTCGATATATTGTACTATGCTGTATTATATTTTTTTTATATATTTAAATATAAATCATCCCCGTGGAATTTTTCAGGACAGGGCTCTCTCGAAACAATAAAACTTGTGTGTTAAATTTTTCTTGTAATATAAGGAAATGTATTGGTATAGATGATATTAATATAGCATGTTATATTTAATACCTGTAACAGGTTTTTTAGTTTTTTACTTTTTATTTGATTTAAAAAGACCTTTATCTTATGACTTGTCTTTAAATAGCTTTTATTTATAATATTTATTTATTTTATTTAAAACACTTTCAGATTTTGAAAATATTTTTTAATTTAAATTATCATTCTTATGACTTCATACATTAAATTATTTTGTACTGCTATGTGGAGATCTGAAAATAATTTTATTAAATTATGGATAATTATATAAGCTAGTTGCTAGAATGTCAAAATTTTTTACATTACTCAATCATGCTTGAATATTTTTCATAAGTATTTTGGCCTAACAAAATTATTTTTAAAATTGTATGTAGCTAAATTCTTAAGTAAATTCTTTAGCAAAAACCGTTCTTTCTTCATATATATATCTATATATACGTATGTACATCATACAGGAATATTCTCGTGTCTAGCGATCAACGAGATAGAAATTCTTGTCTGGGATTTTATTACCGATCACTGAAGAGCGCTCATCGATCTTCCCGTTATACCGTAATCATGTAATAACAATCATGGCGATTTTACTAGTATAGCGGCTATAAGCATTGAAGAAAAATTGATAAATTCTGTAAGTAGGCGATGGGAGCGAATTAAATTTTTATAGACGTTCGAATAGAGCGTGAGGGATTTATTATCGATCGTTTCAATTCTCAACGATCTCTATCTGTTGAATTATAACGATAATCTTTGATGTAAGAATATGGAAGCAAACGTGTTAAGGAAATAGAAGCAATATACACAAAGCCCATAAATAAACTAATCGCTTTAGTGCTGCACAATAATTTATCGGTTTTTATTTTGAATTTTTTAATTATTTTAAGTCAGTGATGAATTTAATTAAAAAGTTACTATTCCTAAGTAACAAAGTCTAACTATATTATCTGCGACAGCAAAAAATTGATTATAACAATGTTATAATGTTCAACTAGCTTTGATTTGCAGCTATTTGACAGCAAATGCTATTTTGATAAATTTTTAGCTGCAAAAGCATTACAACAGCTAATAAAAAAGTCAAAATACTGCAACAGCTATTTCAGCTATTTTGATAGCTGTGAAGTCATTGTGACAAACACTATTTTGCTGTGAAGAGGTTATTATAATTTGTTTATAGCAAAATAGCTAAACAGTTAAATAACAGCAACAATATTTTGAAAACCTAAAAGTGTTATCCCATTTTTACTGCTACAACATTGTCAAAACGTTGTAATGATGTTGTGGCAGTAGCTGTGCTAGACAAAAATGCTGTGATTTAAACTGCACAACACTATCGCAGCTGTTTTACAACTTTACGTACTACTTGGATTATATATATATATATCAAATTTCTTGAAACAATAATATATCAAATCGAACAATTATTAATAAAATATATAGATTTATTATCTACCATTTATGACTCACGCCGCAAGAATAATTTTCGTTGTCTGGTAATTCTCCCTGTCTTTTCCTCCTTTCTCCACATTTCCGCCATAGCGTACGGGACGCATAATTATTACAATATGTCTCCACGACTATCGCGGCATTAATATTCATAAAGTCGATCCGTCAAAACGGCCCCTTCTTCTCTTACCGTACATGCTTCGCTTATACTTGACTTTGAAATTAAGCATCAATATTAAACATTTTATATAATGTTTCTAACAGTTATATGATGTGAATATTTTGCAATAAATTTGCAACAGAGAAAATATATTAAAATATTCCGCGATTTTATTTTATAAAAGAAAAATCCATTATATAACACGTTGCGTCATTCATTCGTGAAGTTTGTATTTTCATAACATGAAATTATGAATACGCCACTAATATCCCTGAAAGTGACTTGCATGAAATCGGTTTTAAAGATTTCACGGCATTGCGTGACAACTCAAAATCGAGGGTCACTGGATTCGTCTAGCGAAGCGGTCTGTAAAATCTAAAACCGACACCCTTCGTTGCGAATCGGGCGAGAAATGCAGCGGTGGCATCTTCGATATTCCCATAGTAGCATGCCGAGAGAAGCAGCGGACTGGGAAACAGATTGTATGGTTCAAAATCAATAGGCACCTGATTTATTCCCATGCGCGTACCGCGGCATCCTGCGCGCCGAAGCATCGTGAGCGAATTTATTCGCATACAGGAATATGCATGCGACGTATGCCGTGTGTGTATATGGAGTTTTACTTTTACCTCATTATTTATTTGAAGGTACTAATAATAACAATCGTTTCGTACTATTGAAATATTAGTAATCTAAATTACCATGTATTGCAAAAGACGCTAACTTTTTTCGGATATATAATACAAATTTTATTCTTTTATTTAAAAAATGCTTTTACTGCTTATAGAGCAGTATTCGCTTGAAAATAATTTTGATTTTTTTTGCTGGCAATTGATTCTGAATTAGGGCGTTCATTAAAAATTTTTTTTGTATATTTACTTAATTATTTTAACATTATTTTTTCTTAAATAAAAATTATATAAAAGCTTTGAATACATCAGATATCACAAGTGATAACAGAAATGTAATTAAGATGTATTATATATTAATTCAAAAATATGGTTGTAATATGTTCTACATTTATATTGTTTTATTACAAAATTCTTCAATAAATTGTAATAAAATTATTTATATATAATAAAAAAATTTGTATGACCTATATAATTATTATCAAATTTAATTAATTTCGAAATTATTTTATCATCACGACTTCGCATTTCTTCGACCGCGAAGAAAGTCCGACAGCGAGACGTCGTGGCTTCTTTTATCCGCGAGATTCCTTATTTTCAGTGGCTACTCCGGTGGATTGCATGCTTCGGCCGTTAATTGAAAGCTTCGTCGGAACAAAAGACCAGTAGCGCGCCGAGCTTTACCGTCGTCGGCGGAAGAAAGCTCGTTTCAGGTGAAACGAAACACTCATTGTCGAAGTCGGAACTTCGGGCGATTCAATTATTCGTTCCTCCTGTTAGCTGGGCGGCGTCCCTTAAACAGATGCCACCTCTCTTCCGCCCTCTCTCTTTCTCTTTCTTATCTCGTCCGAGATAATTAATCGCAATTATTTCTAATTGGTGGAAATTAAAACGCCGCGTTCTCTGATTCTTCTCTTTTCCTCTCCTCTTTGCGGCTTAAAGCGGCGGCCCGGAAAAAGGAAGTTATTTATCGGCCGAAGATTCAAGGGGGTGGACAATCGTCGTCGTTGGGACGGGGTTACCGCGGTAAATATACCCCCGGCTGCTCATTATCGAGTACCGCCGACAGAATGCAAATTATTAAGATTGCAGGCTGTCTCATTGCCGGAATTCCGCGGCACGTTCTCCTTATTTCGAGGGTGGAGATTTGAGTGATAAGCCGAATCAGTGCGCTCGAAATATCGTTTTCGACGAATTGTGCTAGTCTTTTAATGTCAGAAGTTATTAAAAAATACTATGTTAATTCTAAAAGAAATAAAAACAAATTCTTTAACTTTTATTATAATTAATCCTAGTTATAAATAAATTTCTTATATTAGATTCTTGACATAAAATATTATGTGTATGTTAAATATAATTAATTTTTTTAACGAAATATTTTTAAAAAAACTAATATTTTTGTTTTATTATAACTACAAAATGCAATAATATAATATTTTTTACAATTAAGATAAAGTATCGTAAACAGTTTTTATTACAGATATTAAGTTGTGACAGTCAATCTCGAAAATTTCAATTATTTATTCTTGATAGAATTGATTTAGATCAAGATGGAATATATTTTTAAGAATTGACGAATTTTATTAAAATGAAGAAAAATATTAAAAATAATCTTAAAATACAATAAAGACATAGTAATTTGAAATATTAAATGTTAATATCAAAACAAATTTGTAGCGAGCAAATTACTTTATAATCGGTAAGTTAAGTTAACTTGATCATAAATGAGATATTTAACCGCGTAATAAATCGTACCCAATATCTGCTAAAACTAATCGATTCGTGAATTCAAATAAGCCACTCAGTATAATCGTTTCACAAATTAATATTAGCTATCTATTTGCTATGACCGCAAAGGCTCTTCTATACATTTGGTATTTCAGAAATATATCGATATTATGTAGAGATAATTTGTAATCTCTGTTTCTCAGTTAATATAACATCGATTACATACAACTATTAAAATACTTAGAATTTTACGTAATAATTAAATTTGTATATGTTTCTATATATATGTTTGTACATCGTTTTTTAATTTTATTTTAGATTTATTTTACAACATTATTCCGCAAGGTTTATATCTAATTTTTTTTTAATTTTGATCTACTGCTTAACAGGTCTTATAAATCGCTGCATAGTTTTTTAATTTTTTTTGTACTGTGATTGTTGAATTATTTTTTTGATTATATTTCAAAAGCGGTAAGATCTTACGATTATATCTATTAGTGACAATTAAATATATTTCTCGTAAATAAAAAGTTTGCCACGCGACTTCTTTTTAATAATATGTTCATTAGCAGACATTTTTAACTATCACAACCCGGAGCTTCTATTATCCGGGTGTACCGCCGAAGAATCTTAATTCGCCCCGAAAATTATGGCACGAGCATGCGTTCCTTCGCGGCGTCGCCCTTGCTATTCTCCTTGCCGACTACTCATTATCCTTATACCTAGTCATTTTTTCCCTCGCCTAATCGTTTCTCACGGCTGAGTCACGAGCGAGTCGCGCGCGCGTAAGGCCAGTATAACGCTTGCAGGTTGCAATCCGTAGAGCACCAGACACGAGACGTTATTGAGTCTCAAAACTTATAATTAGGTTTTCATAAATCACGATTTGTTTTTTATGACGATAGAGGATAATTCCTTCACTTTAATACAGAAATGTATATGCAAAGAACAATACTGCATAATTCGTCAAAAGATAGAATACGTTAAATTTGTATATATTTATTCTTCTAAACTTAATTAAAAATTTCCAAATTTTATATATGCATTTTATAAAAGCCAAAGATTATATAGAAAAAAAAACAACATCAAATTATTCTTACGCGACACATTATTCACTAGATTAATATATAATGATGCAATTAAGTATTGCAAGAAAGATATCGTGCAAGAATCAAAATTTTCTTTTGTTAATTATTTTTACGGAGTTCCGACATCAATGATATGCCATATAACTCGACAGATAGAGCTCGCGGTAAAGTCTTCCTAGAAATTACATTTACGACGTAATAGTAGGCAGGAAGGGACAAATCAGTCAGTCGTTGCGCATCAATAGTCGGCTTATTCGATGGTAAAAGAATATCACTCTTACTATGATCCACGGGACCTCGAGGTCTCATTGCTTGATCTCTCAGTTGTCTGAAAGATCAGATTGTTTCATCGAAGAACACACATGAAAAGCTTCTTGATACCGTTAACTCATTAAAAAATAAACTATGTGTTACTTTGATATGTTTATATTATATCACATTAAAGGAAGACGATGAATAATTGCAATAATGTAGGTAAGATTATTTATTTCTCTGATATCTAAACAATTTATGCGCGCGCGTTGTGTGTGTGAGGGGGGGGGGGCAGCGAAGGAAAGGAAACAGAAGGAATTTTCTATTTTAATTCTGTAATCATAACGGTAGACTAGTTTATCTATTGGAGAAATCGTAATTTCCACTAGTTGATCACCCATTTGATTAATCAGCCATTGGTTCTAAGTCTTCTTGTTTCTGTCTGAATGTTAGTTTTGGACGGTAGGGAAAGCGAGTTCTCACATTCTTTAGACTTAAAAAAAATAATTTTTTATGCTTCCTTAGATTTCATTTAAATTATTTGCAGTGGAACGTGCTAGAGCAGCTAGAGCATTGCCCATTGACAGAAAAATCCAGTTTTATCTCAGTTAATAAATTTTAAAATTTTTTTCTAAGTAAAACTCGAGCATTTAGCTTAATGGCGCCGTTCTTGTTTAAAACTTTTTTTTTGTTTGTCAACTTAAACATAGTCCCCACACAAACCTAAAGGTCATGCATGACCGCTAGAACGTGAAATATTCGATTGTAGCAAAAAAAGAATAACAAAAATAAGAGATAAGACGAATAAAGGAGCAGTAAAAATTTTCTTCCCCTTTTTTTGTTCATCGATAACCATTGAGCTAAGTTTTCTTTTTTTCGTAACTTTTTCGATGGTCAGTGGAAATCACGTCCTCCAGACGTAACAATTCTTTTCTACCTGCTTTATCTTTTTTTCTTTGTCTCCTTTTTCTTTTTCCTTTTTTTTATACATTTACATTTCAGTTAATCAAAGTTTGGAATAAAATCTGAATTCGAAATATTTTGTTTAATATTTCTTCATATTATTTAGCTTTAATGAATAACTCCTAAGACATTTTTTCAATTCAAATATAATATATATTATATATATCACATAGTTTAATAATGTATTATGTATAGATATTATTAATTTTTAATAAACTTTATAAAAAATTTATTAAATTTGATTTTAGTAATAATATATTAAGAGTTAAAATAAAATATTAGAAAAATGTTCAATAATTATTAAGACTATTAAATTGATTATTAAAAATATTCAAAGCATATTTATTATATAACATATTTGTAGTAGTTTATTTAAGAATTATATTAATTATTATTGTGTTAAATGCTTGCATCAAAATATTCGAAAATAAAAAATGGTGAATTAGAAATTACAATTTGATAAATTAGATTTTAATTCTAATCCATTTTATTCCAATTAGTCGAATTTTAATCTCTAATTTATAATCCTTTATTTAATATTGTAAAAAGAGTTATATTTTTATTTTTAAAATTTGTTTACATAATTGCCGAATAATATCCGGTTATCCGGTTATCCGGTAACAATGAATGCCGGATTAGCCAGTTATTCAGTAAATTCACTATCCGGCACATCCGTAATTTAATGAAATTATATGATTTCTTTACATAATATGATTCCTCCAATTATATTATTATATATATAAAAGTACACTTATTGAAAAATTAATAGATTACAAAATATTTTATATTTTATGTTAAACTATGTTAAGATAAAGTATAATATATAACACATTTTGTCGTCTTTTTACTGCTATAAAGTAGAATGAGGTAGAGTTTGATGTTTCTCAACATTCACACTACGTTGAAAGCACCAGTTCTCCTCACCCAATAAACAGAAATGAAATTGAGCTAAGCGACGATGAATAGATAGTTTATTAAAAACGCTTTTCTTTCTATAACCCCCTATCAGCGATAATTAGTACTAAAAATTCGAAATTACATTATATATTGTACTATTAGAAATAATTAAAAAAAAAAAAACCCGAGTCAAAAACGGTACGAGTCCGAGATACGAAACATCTCTCCCTCTACTAGTATACTAAAACTACACACAAGATCCCTACTTGGCTACGTAGCTACACAGAAAAAAGAAATATTGTTGTTTTGACAATATTTTTAGTTACAAAATGGAAATCTTGAAATGAGATTATATTGCATTAAATCAAAAAGATTTACTTAAATAAAGATTTATTTTAAAATTTTATATAGTTTAACCAAGGAAATGATATTCTTGTTATTTAAGAATAATTTTTTTTTTAATGGAAAGAGAAAAATGTTGAATAGAAAATACTACATGTTCAAATCGAAGATTATAATTTTCTTAGAATAAAATTATTAAAACAATTATATTATATTCATAAAATAATACTTATAGTATTGAAATAAGATTATAATGTTTTAAAATTTAAGATTTTCAAATTCTTCTAAAAAGATTATATATTATTGCTTATATATAAAACAATGATCGCGTTAATTTAAAAACATGAATTTCAATTTAAGAGTAATTTTTTTGTGTACCCCTACTTAACATTAATATTGGATGTAGCAAATCTTTAAAATGTGCTTTAAGCTGTTAGCTGTTAAGTTTTTTCCTTTTTAATAATTTATTTTGTACATAACACTCTAAATTTATTTTATACGTAACACTCTAAAACCATCCAATCGATACCGAATTTTTTCTTATATTTTTTTTATCCGGTTATCTCTTACACATACGCTAGCACTAATATTATGAAATTGTTCCATGCAATTATATAATTTTTTATGTTAAAACACTTATAATGTAATTGCCATAAGCTATATTATAACACTGCTAATCTTAAGTTCCTGAGAGTTATTTTTTGAGCCTACAGCGATTCCTTTACCAATGTATTCACTGATAAGCTTCTTTATTGGCTTAGTTTTGTATAAGTACTGTATGATGGAGAAACAATTATTTATAAACAAAATAAACACCAGTTCTTGACCGATCACTGAAGTTAAGCAACGTCGAGCATGGTTAGTGCTTGGATAGGTGACCGCTTAGGAACACCGTGTAATGTTGGCATTCAACTTTTTTTTTGCATTTTTAGCATTTTAAAAAACAAATTTTTATATATATCACAATTTTTGATTATAATAATATATTTTTTATATTTTTCGAAAAAAAAAATATATAAAATTATTTTCTGATTATACGTATTAATTAATCTATTATACATATTATTAATCTATTAACTATACCTACATACTTACACACATACATACGTATCTACATACACACCTACATATATACATACCTACATACATACCTAAAAAAATAATAGAAAATGATAATGGTATATTAATTTTATTGGGCAATAGAAATAAATACCATGGTGGATAAACGATACTGTTATGGTTTGTTTGACCTCAATATAGACGTCTGTAACATCCATCTTAGCAACAGATGGGTAAACTGACAGCGAGATCTGAAATCCTGTCCGAGAGATAGATGAGTAAGCCGAACGGTTGAGTAATATTAAAGATGTTCTAAGTAATAAAAAACTATGGTGAATACTGCCATCGTTTTATATTACTGTAATTTCAAATTCGTAAAATAAATCATAGTTTCGTATCTATAGATCATCTATAGAATTAATACATTTTTAGACTTCTATACTTTACGTTTATAAATGCATCTCTTTAGTTTTGAAATTTAAAAGCATTATGAGACTTAAAATACTATATCTTTTTCGCTGTTAAACAAATGTAAAGTATAATCAAAGT